>NW_028245695.1:0-690000 GCF_964263255.1 Lissotriton vulgaris
ATATATATATGTATATATATATATATATATATATATATATATATATATATATATATATATATATATATATATATATTCAGTCACCTCTTGGTTATATTCCTTTTCACAGAAACCAGAGTCGAAGGTCCAATAGTGCGCAAAAAGGTTTATTAGGCACAAGGAAAATTACCCTGGGGTAATTTTCCTTGTGCCTAATAAACCTTTTTGCGCACTATTGGGGCTTCGACTCTGGTTTCTGTGAAAAGGAATATAACCAGGAGGTGACTGAATACTTATGGGTCGGCGACCCAGTCGAGAGCCCGCCGAAGAAAGTGGCAGGAACACGCCGCTTTTTGTGTTTGGATATATATATATATATATATATATATATATATATATATATATATATATATATATATATATATATATATATATATATATATATATATTTATGTCCAATGAAACAAGAATGAACCCTTCCTCCTTCAAAAGAGAAGTGAAAGTTATCCTCATGGCTAAATTCACGTGAAACTCTACGACTATTTGTTGTATTTTTGACTATATATATATATGACTGTAGTTGTTATTGATTATGTCTTTGTATACTATATCTTGCCTTTTATTGATGACCTGTAAAGCGCTCTGATACTTACAAGAGTCTGGTTCGTGCTATATAATTTTTACTCAAAGCATGCCTATTGACCAGACAGAATGTAAATAAAAGAAGAACATGACCTTGAAACACATGCAAACATATATATATATATATTTCAACAAAGTTTGCCCTGAAGCTTGAAGACTAATTGAATTCCTACCAGCAGCATGAAGGAATTATAAAGCACGACCCGGGGTCATGTTCGGAGGCCCTCTGGAGGGCTTGGAAAACATTTATAAATAGCCAGCAGGCAGTCGAAGGGAGAAATGCTGCAGCGCACACTACAAATCCCAGGATGCTGGGAACTGTTACTTATGAGGCTCATCAGAGGCCAATTAAAGGATTATGTAAATCAGTATGAGTGCTAGCTGCAGAGACCCGTGACTGTCAGGCTTCCCTCAGACAAAGGAGCAGGAGCTCTGAAACGCGTAAGGGATTGAAATAATTTGGATGTGAAAGCCGGTTTGAAAATTAAAGAGTTCTGTCGAACTTTCCTTTGTGGAGTGGCGTCTTTAAGCTTCAGGGCAAAATATGTATATATATATATATATATATATATATATATATATATATGCAGCCCGTCCCAACGTTGTCCGGGTATGAATTGCTGCCGGCCAGTAGTAGTATATTGTTTTGTAGGATTTCGTTTAGATAGCATTTCTTATCTGTGACAGGCCTGTGAAACGCTCCGATTCACGTTGCACTACTGATGCACTTAAGAGTGCGCATTCAGTAGTGTGTGAATTCGAGTTTCCCTACTTTATTTTTCCTTGCAGTATTACATAGCGCGAACTCGACAACATGGCATGAGCAAAATTTTTATTACAGAAGAACACATTCATTTGTGGTAGGCACGGGGAGACAAAGCGATTTGCCTGGAATCACAGGATGTTGAGTTGATGCTGAGATTCGAACGTAGCTCCCCAGCTCTAAAGTTCGCAATTCTAGAACTTGTGGTGGGAGGTGTGTCTAAATGTGTATGTCAGTGCTGGCCATCAATGAGAGAGACCTGTGCATTTTTCAAATGGGTGGTGAAAAAGATGAGTATGTTGCTGGAGATGTGGGCCGCCGTGCCTCCAATGTAGTTACCGGGGGATGGTAAACACTCCCCAACTTTCTTTACGCATACTATCACTCCGCATACTTTCATTACGAAAGTACCATGACTCCGCAATGCCATTATAACGCATGGCATTACATTTTATATGCTTTTACCACGCATACATTTACAACGAAATTCGTTGTAAATGCATGAATGGTAAAAGCATGTTTTTTTTAAATGTTTGGATAAGGTAAGTATGGGTACAGGGGTATATGTTTTGGGGTACTGAGGTATATGTTTTGGGGTGTTTGGGGTTCAGATATAGTTTTGGGTTATGGGGTACAGGGGTAGTTTTAGGGTTTAGGGATAGGTTTGGGTTTTGGGGTACAGGGGTATTTTTAGGGTTCAGGGGTAGGTTAGGGTTTTAGGGTACAGGGTATTTTTAGGGTTCAGGGCTAGGTTTGGGTTTTGGGGTACAGGGGTATTTTAGGGTTCAGGTGTAGGCTTGGTTTTTGGGGTACAGGGTTATTTTTAGGGTTCAGGGCTAGGTTTGAGTTTTGGGGTACAGGGGTATTTTTAGGGTCATGGGGTAGGTTTGGGTTTTGGGGTACAGGGTATATTTATAGGGTCAAGATGGGTTAGTGTTTAAGGGTGTTGGGGTATTTTAAGGAGTAAGGGTGGGTTATGATTATGGGGTGCAGGGGTATTTAAAAGGAGCAGGGTGGGATTCGTTTTTAGGGTGTAAAGGGTAATAAAATCAAATATTAAATAAAAATAATATAAATCATGCAATTTAAAAGAATAAATGTTTTAATTAAATTTAAAAATTGTGTGTATATATATATATATATATATATATATATATATATATATATATATATATATATATATATATATATATATGTCATTCAAACCTTCGTTTCTGGAATACGTAAAAAAGGCGCTGACTCCGTGGGATTCTATCAAAGAGGAGTTTTATTCACCCAACGATGATGGCTTACGCGTTTCGGCGGTACAACCGCCTTGGTCACAACAACTTCGAAGTGGAAGCTAGAAGAATATATTCATAGGTTTATCGGAGCCTCCTGGTGACGTACATCGGTTGCTATGGTTACCCTCCCCATTAACATAGACATGGAAGAGGTGAGTTGCATTCGGCTGACCAAAACATTTGTGTTACGAGTTCGTAAATGCTCATACTTCATAATAGCTACCAATACTTTTTTGTATTCACTAATGCATCCATTGTCAATTACCAATGCAACAACAGTACACGTATACGCGACCATTCAACAAAAGTGCTTAAGAAAATGTGTTATAAACAGTGAGGAAAAAACTGAAACAAAGTATACAGTGAAATCTGAAAACAACGTGATTTCCTCACAGTACTGAATACCAATGTAACCTGCATTGTGCCACCGTATAACAGTTTCAATAGACCATTTGGCATCATTTGTGCATCATTTCCACAAGAAGTATTATGCCCCAGTGGGCTTTTGAACAATTGTGGACTATTGTTATGCTCTCATATGTACATGATAGTTATTTTAACCTCCAATATCTCTCTGATATTGGATAATTCAGTACTGTGACTTATAGATTACCTTATGTGAATTTTCTAAAAAGTTTGATTTACCCTGTGTGCTCCAAATAGCGAATTATCTGGCTGTGAAAAATTATGTTCAATCCAAAGTATTAATACTGTGGTGTTATACCAGTATCCTTACTACGAAGTTTCAGAGGAGTGGGATACGTGATTCTGCATGGAGCAAATTATTGAAGAAATTTACAGATAAAATTACTGATGCAGGGCTGGTCTTTTGTATATTGGGTTACAAGTGCACGCTTAACGCTTCGTCAGAGTTTAAGCCATTAGGAGTCTTAGTGTCGAGAAGAATAATATATCTCGATTCCAATCTCCTAAGTGCTAGGAGTCTATTACCTCCTCTTATATTCTTGCTGATACTATCAATAACAAAGTATTGCAGATCTTCTATTCTCCCTCCATGAAAAGCGCTAATGTGGCGTGCCACAGGGTAACTTTGATCGTTGTTGGCCACAGCTCTAGATGCTGTAAGATCCTTACATGTACCGGATGTAGGGTACTTCCAACGTAACGCTTCTTGCAAGTACATTGTAAAACATAAATAGCTTAATCTGTCTTACAGTTAAAGTTCCCTCTCAACTTCAATGGTGTCTTTCTGAGTGAGAGGTGTACTTTGCTGAGATTAATGCCATGCTGACAAGCTTTGCACTTTGTGCACTTGAAAAATCCCTTCTTACTCTGAAGCCAATTAGTATTACTTGCTTGGCTCGGAATGTTAGATACCAATTCCTGCTTCATTGACTTGGCCCTTCTGTATGTGATCTGCGGCAACTTGGCACATGATGTTCCTAACGTGGGGTCACTACGTACTATGGGCCAGTGCCTGTACAAAATTCTACCTACATGGGTGTGATAGGCATTGTACCCTGTGATGATGCGTGGTGTCTCAGTCTTTTTGTTCGATGTTACTGTTGTGGTATTTTTGAGTAACAGATTCTCTCTACTCTTGGTCATACATTTATTTTCTGCAGTTTTTAGAATTTTCTCAGAGTAGCCTCGGGAGCGCAATCTTTTGAACAACTGTTCTTTTGATGTTTCAAAGCTATCTTGCGTACTACAGTTGCGCTTCATTCTGAGACACTCGGCATAAGGGATGCTGGTGATCAGGCTGTGAGGATGAAAACTTCCGGCATGCAAGATGGTATTGCCGGAAGTTGGTTTTCTGTGGGTCCTCGTCTGAATCTTGTTTTCAGAAACAAATAGTTCCAAGTCTAAGAAAACAATCGAGGTTTTGCTGTACATGTGAACTTTAAGTTCAGAGAGTTCTCATTCAGTTCTTCAGCAAATTCCCTAGCACTTTCCTCACTGCCCTTCCATAACAGGAAAATGTCGTCTATGTAACGACTGTATTGCATCACATTAGTTGACATTTGTGTGCTGTGTTCTGCCATGAGCACTTGCTCCTCCCACCAGCCCATATGCAAATTAGCATAACTGGGGGCGAAGCAAGTACCCATGGCAGTCCCCTGAATTTGTCGGTAGAGAAGTTTGTTATACATAAATGTATTTTTTTCGAGACACCATTCTACCATCTGTAGTAACATGGCAGTGTGCTGATGTAGTGCTATGTCCCTGGTATCTAGATAGTGTTTGATTGCGTGCAGCCCATCATGATGTCGAATACTGGTGTACAAACTCTGTACATCTAAAGTTACCAAGACAAGGTCAGAGTGCCAATCAATATTATACATTTTTGCTAAGAAATCCCCACTGTCCTTGATGTATGAAGGCAATTTTTGTACGTAGGGTTGCAAAAAGTAATCAATGAACTTGGTGGTGTTTTCAAAAAGCCCCCCAATTGCCGATATTATGGGCCTGTCTTGGGGGCAAAGTTCATTTTTGTAGATTTTGGGAATGAGGTACAGGTGCGGTGTCACTGGATAATTGTTCCTTAGAAATTCAAATTCATATTTTGAGATCAATCCTGCCGATTTCCAGGTGTACAAACTCTGATGGTATCTCTCCTGTATATTTGTTACATTAGTTGCACTAATTCTGACATAACAATCCCTGTCAGATAATTGCATTGAGGCTTTATATATAAATACACATATATACAAACATATTTTTGATGTTTTTATAATGTACTTTTACAATGTATATGACTTTACCACACATGCGTTTGCATTTTAATGGCATGCGTGATAAAGTCATATGCGTTGTAAAAGTTTTAGAAATGATGTCTTTGCGAAGTAATAGTCCCGCGTTATAAAAATTGCAGAGTGATGGTATGCGGGATGTTGGTTTGCGGAATATCATCACATATTCCCGGGGAGGGATAGTCCCTTTCTTGCTATTTCCGTGGAGGCGGGCCTTGTGTACAGATGTAAGTGGCGCGAGGCCTGTGCGCAACAGAAGTGGAAAATCTCCAGTGTGCGCTTCAGGCGTCACCGGAAGTTAAGGCGAGATTACATTTCCTGCACAATGGCCCCTGTTTGCGCTCCTTCCGGCCCTTGGGAATAGCGCCATGCCTGACCTCCATACAGTAAAGCAGGTGCACGTCACTGGGAGCGCGGGGCAAGCACACCCGGAGCTGGAATGTACAGGACCTGGGAAGAAAAAACAATGAAATATTGGGCACAACGCTCGCTTATTTTTTTGTAATCCCACGCCCCGCAAACTACCATGCCCCCAGCACACGCCCACAGCGCACAATATGAGACATGGCATGAAGGGCGGAACGTACCACACGACCCCAGCGTTTGTCACGCCCCCAGCACACACCCACAGCACAACGCAGAAACTCCAACAAGGGACTACTTTGGTGGCACGGTTCTTTTACCTTTTAAATGTCTAATGGTGGGCGTCTGCATAGCCTATGTCATTCTGCTGCAACTGCCCTTTCCAACGCTGTATTGGGTGTTGTGATTGGTGCTGTGGTTCCTGAGATTACCCGCCTCAATGGTTTGGGCTCTCTCTTTATTATATTAGTATATATATATATATATATATATATATTCACTGAAAAAACCATAGGTTATAGGCCATATATAGTTAGGAATTTGCATTTACAAAACCTTGAAAATTCACTGAAAAAACCATTGGTTATAGACCATATATAGTTAGGGATTAGCCTTTTCAAAACCTTATTTTACTCACACAAAACCATTGAAATTTCATATATAGTTAGTTCCACTAACTATATATCGCGCACCCGCAATCCACTGCTGATGATGTCACATATTACATCATTCATGACATGGTTAGTGACATCACTGATGACATCACTGATGACATCTCAAATGACATCACTGATGACAACATCCAGTGACTGTATGTTTCTGTAAAGTTAAAATATGTCTTACATATTGAAGAATGAGTGGATGTATAAGTGTCTGGATGAAGGATTTAGTAGGTGCATGACTGACTGTATGAGTGAGTGATTAAATGTGTCTCACTGAGTGCATGGGTTAGTGACTAAACTGTTTTAATTTGTGCATCATTATATCTGTTGTTCTACAAACTGCTGCATATGTTGATCAGTAGCTATATGAGTAACTGTATGGGTTATTCATTGGTTGTCCAAGTATTTGTATGGGAAACTGAGTGTGTGTGTATGGGTGGCTGGGAGGTGTGTGACTCTGTACATAGATGTGTGAGTAGTTGATTCTCTATATGTATGGGTTCAAAAGTGCATGTGGAAACAGCTGTATGGGTTGTTGACTGTGCATGAGTGTATTAGTGAGTGAATGGATATCTCAGTGCTACATGTCAAAGTAAGTACATATGTAAAACACAGTACATGTGAGAGTTGACATATATAAATAACTGTGCATAAGAGCCAGTGAATGTGTGAGTGGCTGTATGGATCATTGTGAACATGTATCAGGGATTGTATAAGAGAGTAAAGTAAATATGTGTTAGTATATGTTTGAATAAGTAAGGTGTGTATAACTGTATAGTTGAGAAGATGGAGGTGTGATTGATTTTTTGCATAACTGACTAGGTGTGTGAGTAACTCCATGGATGAGTGATAGTCTGTGACTGTCTGTTTACACTGATTGTATCTAAGGTTATATTAGAGTCTGAAGAGGTTCATGGTATTATCACATGAATGATATCATCAGTGATGTGATCAGTCATGTCAAATGAGATGTTATCAGTGATTTTATCAGTGATGTCATTTGAGATGTCATCGGTGATGTCATCAGTGATGTCATCAGTGATGTCATTTGAGATGTCATCAGTGATGTCATCAGTGATGTCACTAACCATGTCATGAATGATGTAATATGTGACATCATCAGCAGTGGATTGCGGGTGCGCGATATATAGTTAGTGGAACTAACTATATATGAAATTTCAATGGTTTTGTGTGAGTAAAATAAGGTTTTGAAAAGGCTAATCCCTAACTATATATGGTCTATAACCAATGGTTTTTTCAGTGAATTTTCAAGGTTTTGTAAATGCAAATTCCTAACTATATATGGCCTATAACCTATGGTTTTTTCAGTGAATTTCAATGGTTTTTTAATAGCAAATATCAAAAGCTGTAAAATGTCAAGTACGTGATAGGTAAAAACTTTTTCGTGTTTATGCACGCTGATGTGCTTTGAACGCTGCCCCCCTCCCCTCTTTTCTCTTAGTAGTACTCTCTCTTTGCAGATAGTGAAGAGTAGTTAACGCAGGCCTTCACCCCCGTTGTAATCCGTCGTGCCTGCTTGTCTCTCCATTTGATTGATTGTTATCCAAGCATTTACTGTTTTAGAATTGATTCTCTTTGTTTCTCTATGTGCTTGTTTCTCTATTTACAAACAAGCACAAAGTCGCAATACTCTGTTTAGTCTTTGCAGATATTGAAAAATCGTGTAAAAAAAATAAAATTAATCGAGCAAAATCAGTAGGCCACTAATTGGATCTCTTTTTGACCTCGCTAAAATAGAAATATTAGGAACAACCCTTCATGAGAAATACGAAAATAGTGAGATGAACTGAGCTCCACACCATGAGGGCTGCAAGACAGCTCGGGTCCGTCACCCACCCCTCCCAAAATAACGACAAACCCTATTCAAATATTAAAAATATAGACAACACACCAGCAAAGAAACAGGGTAAAACACTTTATTAAATAACTATTTACATAATTATTTTATACTTTTTATTGCCCGATCCGGCTATCTCAATCGATCGAGCATGAAACTCATGCACTCTGATAGCAAGCGTTGCTACTGATGCTATGCAGACCAAAACTGGTTTTCAGTTTGTACATTTTTCTAGATTTTTCCATCCAAGGTTGGTTGAGTTTGTAGAACGATGGCTTCAGATTTTCAACATACGGTGTGGTGGCGCGGACTGGGAGGGGGCGCTTCGCTCCTGCCCCCTCCCCAAGTAAGATTTTCATACGTGAAAGTACGTTAATGGTTTTGGTCCCTGAGTTGCTTCAATGTCACTGCCATTCTCAAATGGCATAAGTTCTGGATGTTGGGTGCCATAGTTCAGAGTTCTGAGCAGCGCTTGTAACACTGTCTGAAGCTTATTTCCACCTACTGCAGCTTCACTATTCTCAAAGTAAGTGAGTGTAGTTTGTGGACCTGACTGCATTTGAAAACAATGTGCTATGGTACCTCCCTAAACCGCTTGATGGAGGCCCCCGAGGGGCGGTGTGATGGCACGGACTCGGAGAAGACGCTTGGCTCCGACCCCCTCCCCAAGTCTTATAGCACCGGTTTAGCCTGAGATCGCCCCCGACATAGGCGGCCGGCTCCCGGGGTCCGGTGGAACTTTTTGCCTTTTGATGACTCTTCTATTCTGGACCTTGTCCCACAATCCGTTTGACCTGAAGACACGCTGTAGTGGGGCGCCCCTTTACCGTTTTAGTTGCCATTCCGCCCGCTTTTGCTACACCGTGCCTCTTCCGCCATTCAGCTGTTTACCGCCCGCTCTTGCGACTACAGCGTCTCGCTCACCATGTAGTTGAGTTGCTCCCGCTCTTGCGATGCAACGATAGGCGACTGCCACAGGACTCTCAAAATGGCGGCCGGCTCTTCAGATTTGGGCGTGGTCCACTAAAATGGCCCTGGGACACCTTGGAACTCGGACGCTTCCCTGATAGGGCTTGGGTCCCATTCTCGAAAGCGTCCCCTCAGCCGTGAAGATTCTACAAAAGTCTTGGGGGCCCCCGACTCCCGCAGGCTTCTGGTGGGGAGCGGCTGCCATGTCTGCTCATGGAATGGCCACGACGGAGCTACGAGATGGTAGTGCTCTCATGCTGACGCCAGCTTTAGTCTGAAACATCCAGAAACACTGTAGACTACCAATTCGATCAGTTCCGGTAGCGCCCCAACATGACCCGGTAGAGAAGAACTTGCCCTCCCCTCTTTGACTGATGGTTCTTGTTGCCTGTCCCCTCTGTTGTCCCCTCTGTTGTCATTTTACAGAACTTTTTGGACTGCTGAAAGGGGTTGTGTTCCGAACGCTGGTTGGTGGAGACATTTTGACTATATTCTTGACCTACGTTGTCGCGTAATGCGTTATATGACACGCCGCGTTAGCGCACCCGGAAGTGATCCGGGCGCGGCGCGCAGCGCATAACGTAAGCATAACAGGTCATGTGACTTGTTAATAAAACTTTTTATTGGTTCATTTTACTTTTGTTATTTTAATAATGAAAAGCTTGGTCATATGACCTAAAAAATACGCTTTTTATTGATTTCGAACTTTTTTTTTTATAACATATATGTTATAATATTCCAGGCTAATGTACTTTCCCGGAAAATTTACAACTGTCCTGCAAGTAAAATATATTCCTTTTTCGAGAAAAAGGGCGTTTCTTCGTTCCATGACGGAGCCGTTGAGTAAAAGAGACTCGGCCTGCTGTCTTACTCGCCGATACGCCTGATTATCAGATTCTTATCGATCACTTTATGTTGCAGGAGTAGAAAACACAACTGCCCTTGACCATTTATCTTTACTGCGTTCCTACATATCATACCTTTTATCCGTCATGTAATTGGACTGCTTTATTTCACTTGCCTTTTACTGATTCTAAAACAGTGACTAAAAGTAAAAACTTTACTAATGTAAATACTACTACCATGTTTTGTTTTAAAAACCTTTATTGTGAAAATGTCAGTATACAAATACGGGCCTATAACCACGTGGGCCGGCCACGGAGCAAACTGAAATCGTATATGATGAGGAGACATTTACATTATAGAGGAACGTAACGAACGAGCCATTAGGTTGCAAGAACTAAGGTGTCTAACAGTTGCGGAATCGGTGGACGTACATTTTGTAATTAAAATACGACAGGGCCACTTACAAAAAAGTTATCTAGATATACATTTGCGTGCAAGTACCATGGGTGACGTTAATTCGAACTTTTAATAGTACAGTAATCAATAACACATCAGAACTTAATATCAATAGGGATGTCGAAATATTCAATCAATTCTCGTCCCCGCCCGCCATGAGCATCAAAACTGCATTCATATCTCGTGATATCAACGTTGTTCAACCAGTACACAACAAGGAGTTACGAGTCCCATTTATACCGGCGCCATTTTGGGCGAGGCCGGGCAGGTCCAAGATATAGTCAAAATGTCTCCACCAACCATCGGCCAGACCAGAACCTTTATGCTACAAGATGGTGTCTTCCATTCAGAAAATATTGTTGGCAGCATTTTAAAAGGAAAGATAAACAGCCGTTCTCCTAGTGAGTCTCACATTGTTACATTTAGGAAGAATGTTGCAGAGTAATATGTGGAAAATCTGAAGCCATTTTTCTACAAACTCTCAATCAGCCTTGGATGGAAAAAAAAATCCTGAAGAATGTACAAACTGAAAACCAATTTTTGTCTGTATAGCATCAACAACAACGCTTGAGTCAGCTTTGTGTCAAGCCGCCATTTTCATTCAATCAATAGCGTCCCCCTGCACACATTCAGGGACCTGGTCGTGTCTTCAGGTGAAACGGATTGTGGGACAAGAAGCAGAAAGGAAAAGGAAAAAAGTTCTGCCGGACCTCGGGAGCCCGCCGCCTATGTCATGGGCGATCTTTGGCCACACCAGGGCAATAGTGAAGCTGCAGCAGGTGCAAATAAGCTTCAGACAGTCTTCAACTTAGTCTGATTCTTATAATAAGTGCGTCGACAACACACACAAGTGAAATTAGGCCTCTCACTTGAATTCACTTGACTTTCGGCGCAGCATTGTAGGATGGCCACACCAGTGCAGCAACTTGCTGGACACAACCTCGGTGCCATCCGGATCTCGGCGCGTTCGAGTCACTGTACCGCAAGAGTGACCGCAACTCAGCTGGACACGCCGTCTTTCGGCGCAGCATTGTAGGATGGCCACACCAGTACGGCAATTTGCTGGACACCACCTCGGTGCCATCCGGATCTCGGCGCGTTGTGCTGCCTTCGGCCTACTGTAGCCGCAAGTGCGGACGCAACTCAGTTGGACGGCGAGTGAAAAGATAAGGGGCGCCGCACTGCAGCCAAGGAGCCTCCATCTTGGGGGAGACGCACAGCCCCCACTGACTGACGCGACCTCACAGGCCAATGGGGCGCCCCACGCCGACTTTCGGCGCAGCATTGTAGGATAGCCACACCAGTGCAGCAACTTGCTGGACACTAACTCGGTGCCATCCGGATCTCGGCGCGTTGTGCTTCCTTCGGCCTATTCGCACACCGGTCCGCTACTGACGCCGCCTCACGTGCCAACGGATTTTCTACGCTTTTTGTAGCCCTATGCCGCATAACAGGTCATGTGACTTGTTTATAAAACTTTTCATTGGTTCATTTTACTTTTGGTTTCCTAAAGATGGAAGGCTTGGTCATATGACCTAAAAATAACACTTTTCATTGGTTTAGAACATTTTTTTTTCCCAAACGATGAAAGCCCCACCTTGTTTCTGGATGATTCAGACTGAAGCTGGCGTCAGCATGAGAGCACCACCATCTCGTGGCTCCGTCGTGGTCATTCCGCGAGCAATCATGGCAGCCGCTCCCCACCGGAAGCCTGCAGGAGTCGAGGGCCCCCAAGACTTTTGTAGAATCTTCACGGCTGAGGGGACGCTTTCGAGAATGGAGCCCAAGCCCTAGCAGGCAAGCGTCCGAGTTCCAAGGTGTCCCAGGGACATTTTAGTGGACCAGGCCCAAAACCGAAGAGCCGTCCGCCATTTTAAGAGTCCTGTGGCACCCGCCTATCGCTGCACTGCAAGAGTGGGAGCAACTCAACTACATGGTGAGCGAGACGCTGTAGCCGCAAGAGCGGGCGCAACTCAGCTGGATGGCCGCCACCTGGGGAGGCCCGTTCACGCCGCCTCCCCCACGCCCCCCCCCCCCCCCGGGCCGCCCCACGCCAATTTTCGGAGCAGCATTGTAGGATACCAAAACCAGTGCAGCAGTTTACTGGACATCACCTGGGTGCCATCCACATCTCAGCGCGTTCTGCTGCCTTGGGACTATTCGCACAACAGACCGCTACTGACGAGGCCTCCCCCCGCACCACCCGGGACGCCCCACGCTGTTTTTCTAAGCTGCATTGTAGGATCCCAAAAACCAGTGCGGCACCCAGGTGACATCACCTGGGTGCCGTCCAGAACTCAGCACGTTGTGCTGCCTTGGGACTATTCGCACAAAAGACAGCTTCTGACCATTGTTGCTTTTTTTTTGTCAAAAATGTTTAAATGTTTGTTACAGTTTTTGTTCCGTTCGTTATATTTAAAAGTTAATAAAGTTTTATAATCCCACTTTGTTGGAGTGCTATATATTTTTTAAAAATCGGGTGAATGGGGCCTTGAATCGGGTTATTGTCATGTGTGGGCTTTGCAAGTGTACTGCTACAGGATCGGACATTTCAAACTCAAATGCACGTTCTTTTTCTTACCTTTCCGAAGCATGGAGCGCAATAGCAGGCAGAGAAAGGGTGATGCAAGTGTTGAACACTGCCTGGCCTGGGAAGTTGCTGGCAGTGCCCCCCCCCCCGCCCGCTCCTGAAAGAGGACACACACACACCGCCGCCCCGAGTACTTCACAGATCTTTAAAAGACCATGCGCTTATTCATGAGGCTTAAATGGTTTATCACCCCTTCTAGAACCCCTGCAATGACCCTCTGACGTTTCCTGGAAAAATTACCACGTAACACAATACCAAGCCTTGTCAGCTGAAACCCCTGAGGAATCGTGGGGCATATTATCAAGGGGGTTTATCTCCGCTTTTTTGGCTTTAAAAGCCAAGAAAGCGGAGATAAAATTATCTCCCTATTACCAAGCTGTCGCTAACACCAGTTAGTGACAGCTAAAAGGAGATAGCGACCATCTTGGGCCCCGCTTTGCATGTCAGTGATATTTATCACTAATGACATGCAAAGTGGGCGTGCCAAGATGTTAGCGACTGGAAACAGTCCCTAACATCGCTATCTCCTATTACCAACTTTTGGAGATATTCGCGCTAAGCGCGAATATCTCCAAAAGCTAACACCTGACCTGAGCAGTTCTTAGCCATGTTATCCAATGGGAGGTGGATAACATGGCTAAGAGCATTTGCTCGATAATGCATGAATATCGCTGACTTTTCAGCGATATTCATGCATTGCGGCCGTTTTTTATCGCATTTGCGATAAACCTTGCTAATAGCAAGGTTTATCTGCGATAAAAATCGCCGATGTGCGGCGATAATTTTTGTCTCTAAACAAGTTAGAGACAAAAATTATCGCTAGTTGTTGGTAATATGCCCCCGGGTTTTTCCTTGCAGAAATCGGGAGGCGGGAGACTAGTACTGAAATCAGTAGTCTCACGCCTGAATCGGGAGGGTTGGCATGTCTGGATTCTCTACAGCTGGGGCCATAAACTACATCCGCAGGGCTAGGTGATAGCCTGGGACCGGCCTGGCATCTAAAATGGCTGCCGTGCACGACAAAATTGTGGCATTGGAAAAAAGGCAAGATGGCGCAGACAATGTTTATCAATAAGGATTCATTTATAACAAAATATTTTATCGCACTGACAAATTGGCGGACAACACTTCCTGATTTCCATCGAATCGAACGTTAACAGACGTCACGCAGCAAAAAAAAAAAAAGCTCACGCACAGCCGCTGGAAGACATGTATCAACATATATGAGCCTCCTCAGCCACCCTCAGAAAACATAAGGGATTAGGATACGTCTCCCGCACCCCCTTATACCTAGTAATTTAATTAAAACGAAACACAAAATGGCGAATTCCCGTTTCGCTACCAGTTTGCGACCCGGTTCGCGGCCCGTGAAGCGCTTCTACCGTGAAAAATATATTTTTTTTTATTTTCCCCACGGGACCCTTTAATAACCCCAACAACATTCCTAGGGGGTCAAGAGGGGTATACCTTGCCCCCTTTCATTAAATTCTCCCTTCGTTTTTCACCTCTTCTTCTCTCTCGATCCTACCGAGAGATAAGATGGCGGCCGCTCCGGACTGTTTAGAATGTTGACAGACACCGGGGAGCCAATCAGCTTCGCATCGCAAAGTTCCGTTTCGCGAAAAGTAAGCGGACCGGAGCGCAGCCCGGAGCGCTGTTACAGATATATATCTTGTTTTGAACGTTAATTTCTCAAAATCCACTGGAGCACATATATTGAGACCCAGCAAAGGCACATCGGGCTAACAGTCCCTACAATTTTGCCAAGTTTCGTGCAAATCCATTCAGCCGTTCGAGCTAAAAGTGAGGCCAAACGCCCTATGGAAATTAACATGGGAAAAACGCGTTTTGGGACCCCCCTTTTTTCTCGGCCCCCCCTTGATGAAACCCCCCCAAATTTTTAAGGGATGCTCAGAAACAAAATGTGCCATTTTCCTGAAAATTTCAGCCGATTCCGTCCACAAACGCCAAAGTTATTAGACATAGAATTTTCAAAAGTCCCATAGGAAAAAAATCCTAACTATATATACCTACTGGCTATCGCCAGTAGGTAATATATATATATATATATATATATATATATATATATATATATATATATATATATCCTTCTCACTTCGCTCGATACCGCTCATACAGCATCAACAGTCGAATCCAGACTGTCAGGTAAAACGAATAAGGCAGACCCAAAAAGAATTCCAGTGCAGTGATTTAATTCAGTTTAAAGTTTGTAACCCAGCAAGCCCGCATATATATATATACCCCCCCCCAGGATATAGTGGCATGGATTAGCAAATTTAGCGGCACAAATATGGAAATTTAGCGGCACAAATATGGAAATTTATAATAATATGGCATTTTTTGCGGCCCTTTATTTTACTCATAATCATTCATTTTCATCCTTAAATCAATGGAAACTGTTTTAGCAGAGTATTACACTTGGAATAGGCATGTTTAAAGTGTCTGCAGCTCTACGGAAGCACAGCTCCAGTCCTAACCTTGTGGGAGGGTGCTGTATTTCTCCCTGGGATGTTCTTGTGCCTATGTATGCACCCCTATCAGGGCACCACTGATCCGGATCCAAGAGGCAGGACACCTCTTCCTCAGGCAGCCTCTTTTGAATTTTTTTAACTAATGATATGGGGGAGCTCAACCAAGAGATCAGTAATGTTGAGGGAAGCCTAGATGTCACCAAACAGGTTTTGCTGGAAGAGTAACATCCAGTATACAATTTGTTCAATTCAAATGAAGGGTTTTCTGTTTATTTCTGATATTTCTATGGAGCCACCTCTCTGCCTGGAAAACCAGGCGCTTTACAGAAAACTAACCCCCTCTTTGCAGGTGAGGAGGCGGACGCAGTCAGGTGTGAGAGGGAGCCAAGGTGGACGGGCGGGGTTGGCCGTGAAAGAGTGGGGCATGCAACTCACGATGGAAGTGGTGCGTGAGGGAGGGTGGCATCTCAGCGGGGTGGGGGTGATGGTTTGCGAACCATCACTTCAAGGGGTGCGGACCCAGGCATCAGGGGGCAGGGGTGTCCTCTCTCTCCCTACCCAGGGAGCATTCCATCACACTTGTGTTGCAAAGGTTAAATATAACACACCCCTCCCTATGCCCTGGTGCCCCCGTATAGACCGCTCGCTATACAAGCAATCACTGACCCTATAAACACGCCCTTCACGTGCATCAGAGACCTGCTGAAAGTAAAGCGGGGGCGAGGCAGGAACCGAGGGCTAAACAGAAAGCAGCCTTCTCACCCTGTGAGAAAGGTATTTTATAGGCTACTCAGCAAATGTAAAGGCTGCTTCGGGCCGGTTCAGGCTTCGATTGATGAAGTCATGACATGAAGCTTTATTGTTCAATCAATTAAAATTGTTACACTATTCTATCAAAAATCAAAGGAATGTTTAAAATCTAACTCAATTTTACTAAGACTGGAAAAAAAACGTTAAAATAAAAAAAGAACTATTGCTAGAACTATTATCCAATCTAGCAGTAAGGTGCTGTGAATTGGACTTAAGGAAGAGTTTTATCATAGCCCCTCTTGCTTGATGGCCAACAGATTACTTTTATGTCACAGTTTTCAGTTTCAGTGCGGCCCGCATTGCGTCTTTGAATTTCCCTAATCGGGCCACCGTTTGAGTTGTTTTAACGGATAAGCACAGGTCTGAATTTTTTCTGCAACTTCGAAGGCCGTAAATCCTACAGATGGGCAGAACCAAGCGCTGCCGCTCACTAACTAACTTTGGGCAGCAGCAGAACAGATGGAGCCAAGATTCACGGTGGTAGCTGCAAATCGACAGGCCACTAAGTTGTCATGCCGAGCCCAAGTTAGATTAAAGTCCGTGATAGGGAAGAGGCGCTAGGGGGCGCACAGCGGGATTGCTGACTAGCTGTGCAGCTCCGCCGGGCGTATCTAAAAAGCTACCTTAATATGCGCTAAATCGGAGCGCCACAAGGCAACCGGCACACCATTCAACGGGGGAAAGTGTTGGGCATAGGAGGACCCCCGAAATCGGCACCCTGCCGCGCTAGAGATGCGACATTGGCTGTGGACGCCAACGGACTCGGCGATCCAACATGGCGGGCGGCGATCGGCTGCAGAATCGACTGACCGCGCTGGTGCCAGCGTGTGAGTGAGCTCACATCAGACGATTGCCAAAACACAGTGGTGGTGGCTCCGAGCGGGTGCCGCCCACGGAGGATCGCTGGTGGGAACTGCGCGACCACGGAGGAGAGACAGCGAACATGAAGGTACGGAGCAGGAGTGTAATGGCGGGACGCTCCCTCTCATGCGGGCTTGACTGGCACTAATAACGCGCTGTACATGGACAAGTGCGGGTAGCGGCGGGGGGAGATCGGAACTGGCTTGTTTTTGTGGTCTATGGTGAAGAGCAAGGGATCACGAACACGTACACCAATGCCACTGTTGACAGCGTTTCCCCCTCACACCTCCCCCCTGAACTGTTCCTAACTGCCGTACATCGGCGGGAAGCACAACGGCGGCGCCCGTACACACGTGGGATCAGGGTTCCTAGCACACTAGTGGGCGGACTGTTTGCTGCCTTGCCACCCACCACATAACGAGGAATAAAAACGTCCTTTCTCTGCCTGCATGGAAGTGGGAAATGCAAGTTTTACATGGGTTGTGCACACTGCGCTAGGCACCCTCACTGAAGGCTGACAACGACACTATCTCACCAGCGCAACAAAGTGGTCCCTACTACAGAAGCCGGATTCTCTTTCAACGGGTATATAAACGGCAAAAAACATTTTCGACACAACCTGTGAAACCGGGGGGTGGTGAACATCGCATGCCCACACCAGTAATTGCTGGTGGTTCTCTAGTGACAGTCAACGATGCCTTGGTGTACCACGGAGACACCACCACCGCTTAACCACAGGGCTCATTCCGACTGTGGGGTCTGATTTGTGCATCACTTGAGGTGGCTAGAGCATAGGTGCCACATTCCCTCCTTACAGAGCTAGGCGCTATACGGCACGCCGCAAAAGCGAACAACCCCCAGAGACAGTCAATTCAACACCCGCAACATGGGCAAACCAGATAAACAACAGCCGAAACGAACTTTTGAGACGCGAAAGGCACCCAAGAGTCAGACTGGTGCTGCGGAAGACGACCTGGAAACTGACTCTCAAGATGGTGGTGTCATGGAAACCATACTGAAATCCATACAAGCAAACCTGCAGGATATCAATAGCAAACTTGATCACTTGACGGGCCGAGTATCTCCGAAGTTGAATATGTGCCCTTTCTTTAAGGAAGGTAAATATTTTCAGCCATTCTGTCTCGATTTGCTTAGATCGTATCTCCCAGACTTTCTTTCTGTGTTCTGCACGGAGTGCTGTTATTTCCTGAGTTTGGGAATTTTTTATTCCTTTTCTTCTTGCCTCCAAGGCCCTTAAAAGACTGTGGGGCATATTATCAAGCCTGTGCCATCTAACATGTGCTTCAATTGGAATTCCATAGAGCATATTATCAAGCCCATTATCGCCGCTTTATCGGCCGTTTTCGGCCGATAAAGCGGCGATAATTTTAGCGCACAGGCTTGATAATATGCCCCTGTGTTTTGTGTGAATTAGGTCTCTTGTTTTGTTTCGTTGAGGGGTCCCTGGGAGTGAGTATCCTGCACTTGAGTGCCTCCAGTTCGTCCTCTAGGGCTGATTTAAATTCTACTAGTAGTGCTTCCCAGTGCTCCTGGGGGGAGACTATGCTCATGTCTATGGAATTTGACTCTTTATAGTTTACCCACTCCAGGAGTTTTGGACCAAGATTGGTAGTCCATTTTATTCTACTTAGGACATTCTTCGCCTGTTGAAACCCCCAGTGCTTCCAATTGTATTTGTTTATAAGCTGGTCTATTTTTATTGTCAGTGTTTTTAATACTTGTTTTTTTTATGAGAGACAGGGTTTATATAGCAGTTGATTAACAAGAGACGAATGGAGTTTTTATTAGTTTTCCGTCCGCTAATAAGTACTGCTTGCAAGTCTGGGGTGTTGGTTACAATGAATGTTGTCTCTAGTCTGCGAGCTTAGTTTATAAAGATTGATAGCCCCCAGAAGCTCTCCCAAAGATGTTATGTTTTATAGCTGTAGTATATAATTCATAGAAGCCTTGAAGATTTAAAGGTTCGTTGGCCCAGGTCTCTTGTAGACACAAGATATCATTTTCACAAAAATAGTTGTTCACTAAGCTAAACTCAAGAAGTCTTTTTAGGCCAGCAACATTCCAGGATATAATGGACAGCTGAGTGTTATTTCCCAGGGTTCTGGTGCTGAACAGATGGCGAACAGGCTTTTTGATGTTAGAGGTGCTGTCGTAGTTGCTGGTCTACTGGACGAGTCCTAATACCCTCCCCAGGGGTATGGCTTGGCCCACTTGTGTGAACTATCCTATGTTCAGAGGTACTTGTTATCCTGTATGTATGGTACAGACTTTGCTCTGCAGCTTATTATTTCGCTTGTAGGTTGCTGACTGTCTCCTTTACGACTGAGTAAACTTCCTTCATAGGCCATGGTGCTGCTAGCACGTGCGGGTATTTTTCTGGGACGGGAAAAGCATTATCAATGCCCCAGTCTGCCATTTGAGATATTTCTTCTGGTGTTAGCCCCACACTGGTATGACGACTCAGCCCTATCGAGGTTGATTCCCCATGGGAGTCACTGGAAAGGCGGAGGAACTTAACTCAGGCTAGATCATCCGAGTATGTTCCTGACAGTGTCGGGATGTGCTTGAATAGACAAAGTATACTGCCCCTATTTAAGATGTCATGTTAGCCTTTGATGTAATATCTAGGCATATGGATTACCTCATGTTTTTTTTGTTGCAGACTTTACTTAGTTTACTGACTTGCTCTGCTTTTAGATGGGTGTTTGAACCGGTCTGTGAGGTACTTTGGTTGAAGCTTGGGCCTGCATCACGTTGACAGATCCCTAGGTTAGTACTGGGGCTCTGTGTTGATGGAGTGGTCCTCTGAGGAGCGGGTGGGAGGGGGCCCTGGATGGGGTAGGTCCCGGTGACAGATCCTTGTTCCTTGGACGAGCTCAATTGACTTTTGCACTCCAGCTTCTTGATGTTTAGTGAGGGAACTGGTTGAGTATTTATTACCGGACCTGGTAAGCTGCACGAATCCCCCGTACAGGGGATTGACTGTAATGATCTTTGATTGATGAAGTCACTTGCGGCGTCTTTGTGCCTAAAATGTGTCATTTTTAGAAGAACCCAAAGCTGTCATCAGGGAGCTCTGGAGTGCGTGCTTTTAAGGGACATTTACACACATGTATGCACCAGGTACAGGCTGATTGTGTATTAATAATATATATATATTTGAGACAAATTCTGTGATCTCAAACATGAAACTTTTTAACACATTTTGCACAGCCTAATACTGAGTCTAATACTATTTTACGTTTACAGAGTGCGTTATGTCCCAGGGTGCGACCTCGCAGCACTATTAGTGCACAGGACACTCTTCCGAAGTACATGGCAGGAATCACAGCTGTGACTCTCTGGTCACATCCAGACATCCACAGGGTTCACACTCCTCCCAGGGTGCGACCTCATAGCACTATTAGTGCACAGGTCACTCTTCCGAAGTACAAGGCAGGAATCACAGCTGTGACTCTCTGGTCACATCCAGACACCCACAGGGCTCACACTCCTCCCAGGGTGCGACCTCATAGCACTATTAGTGCACAGGTCACTCTTCCGAAGTACAAGGCAGGAATCACAGCTGTGACTCTCTGGTCACATCCAGACATCCACAGGGTTCACACTCCTCCCAGGGTGCGACCTTGCAGCACTATTAGTGCACAGGTCACTCTTCCGAAGTACAAGGCAGGAATCACAGCTGTGACTCTCTGTTCACATCCAGACATCCACAGGGCTCACACTCCTCCCAGGGTGCGACCTCATAGCACTATTAGTGCACAGGACACTCTTCCGAAGTACATGGCAGGAATCACAGCTGTGACTCTCTGGTCACATCCGGACATCCACAGGGTTCACACTCCTCCCAGGGTGCGACCTCATAGCACTATTAGTGCACAGGTCACTCTTCCGAAGTACAAGGCAGGAATCACAGCTGTGACTCTCTGGTCACATCCAGACACCCACAGGGCTCACACTCCTCCCAGGGTGCGACCTCATAGCACTATTAGTGCACAGGTCACTCTTCCGAAGTAGAAGGCAGGAATCACAGCTGTGACTCTCTGGTCACATCCGGACATCCACAGGGTTCACACTCCTCCCAGGGTGCGACCTCATAGCACTATTAGTGCACAGGTCACTCTTCCGAAGTACAAGGCAGGAATCACAGCTGTGACTCTCTGGTCACATCCAGACACCCACAGGGCTCACACTCCTCCCAGGGTGCGACCTTGCAGCACTATTAGTGCACAGGTCACTCTTCCGAAGTACAAGGCAGGAATCACAGCTGTGACTCTCTGGTCACATCCAGACATCCACAGGGCTCACACTCCTCCCAGGAGGCGACCTCATAGCACTATTAGTGCACAGGTCACTCTTCCGAAGTACAAGGCAGGAATCACAGCTGTGTCTCTCTGGTCACATCCAGACACCCACAGGGCTCACACTCCTCCCAGGGTGCGACCTCATAGCACTATTAGTGCACAGGTCACTCTTCCGAAGTACAAGGCAGGAATCACAGCTGTGACTCTCTGGTCACATCCAGACATCCGCAGGGCTCACACTCCTCCCAGGGTACGACTTCATAGCACTATAAGTGCACAGGCCACTCTTCCCCGGTGCGGGGAAGGATTCACGGATGTGACTGTGGGCGCACGCAGACATCTGCAGGTGTCGCATTCACCCACTGAGGCTTCAGATGATAAAACAGTGCATTTCCCTTTGATTGGTTTGACATTCATTTCTTTTTCCATATCTTTGAAGGAGCGTTTATCCGTTCTAGGCATTCGCCTGAAAGATAATGCAATGCCTGCAGTGTATTATTTTTTTAGCTACTTGTTTGACCTCTTCCCATACCCCATGACTCCGGCCATGGGCTCAGGGCCACAGTTCCCCATCTCTATATATATTACATAGATGCAGCTATACAGTGGATACATACATGACCCTCAGTCTCTAGGCGCCATATGTGTCTTCCAAAAATACGGCAGAGCACCTTACGTGCACCATATGGGTGATTCATAGCTCCTCGGTGCACACATTATAGGCACCATCTGTACATCTTATAAATTATACACACAAGCGACTGCCCCAGGGGCACTCATGGGCGCACTAAGCACACCTTGTTGACATCACTATGTGCATTTAACAGCCCCAATCCCCCCCCCCCCCCCTTATCCTATGCACTCCCCAGAAACATGCCCTTGTCTCCGTGAATACTCCCAGCTGACAATATGCAGACACGTCACGCACAGGGCGTAGACCCTACGCACTCTAGACGCCTAACACCTGGACCTCCTAGTGCCTAAAAATGAATGGGTCCTTCTATAATGTAACCGGTGCTCACGTAAACCTCCCTACACCTTCTGGGCGAGTTCCGCTATATTAAACAACAAAAAAATAAATAAATAAACACGACTGGAATAAACAACAAGCATAACTCTGACATGACAAAAAAGCAATGAGAAGGCTGTTGTTCGCACAATGTTTACTTATGTAACTGAATAAACCATTGCCATAGGCTTGTATTTGAATTGAATTTATTTATTAACTGTACAATTAATTAAAATTATTACACAGGTCTGGGGAACCTTGTTAAAGAAGTGTTAAAGAAAGCCAAGTTTCCACAACTCGAACTTTTGGGACACAATAACATTTCACTAGTCAATCAGGATGTGACTCTTCAGACTTCTGCTTATAAGTGACTCGCTATGATGTTACTGTTAGCAATTACATTACGCAAAATCACATCATTCATGTACACATTTTTAAAGTACCTCTCATTAAGTTTACTTTCAGCAAGACATTCCAATTATTAACAAACGTTCTAGAGGGAATTAACTTTGAGAAAATGGCCCTCCACGCTCGTCATTAATGCTACATTGAAGACTTTCGTATCCTAAACCAAGGGTGCATAATGCCTTTCGATGTTTTCTTTCAGTGAAACTGTGAAATTAACTCTGACATGACAAAAAAGCAATGAGAAGGCTGTTGTTCGCACAATGTTTACTTATGTAACTGAATAAACCATAGCCATAGGCTTGTATTTGAATTGAATGTATTTATTAACTGTACAATTAATTAAAATTATTACAGTAAAAAAGCATAAAAACGAGCAGATAAAAGAATGGTCACAGTAAAAATATAGAGGCTACAGATAAAAATGTTTTGTTCATGTACTATATCCCCTCCCTGCGACACCCACTCAATCTGCCAGCAATGGGTCATTGTCATGAGTCCTTGCACAGAGTTTCTAAGACACCTGCATAAACCTTGGCGGTTTTCTACTTTGGCAGTCTGTAGGTCATTCTCCTTAGCTCTTCCATTTAGAGCCATAGATATGGTTAGGTTTCTGTAGAACGGTTGAGTAGGATCCGGCTCTGCACTTGTTTAAGGGGAAGCTGCATTATCCCCCTTATTATACAGTGCTGGACACCCTGGTTTGATTATGTTCGTTTGCAGCCTTTAGAGCCATTCTAATCAGATGAGTACATTTCCCCAGTCTCGCCAAGGTCATTGTGGTTGTTTTAGAAAAGCACAAGGTTGATGCTTTGCTACAAGTCTTGGTTCCCTTGGTGATACAAACTGGGCAAAAAAGTTGTCGGCGTTCGTTCCTAAGGGTGGGGCAGCAGCACAGAAGGTGTAGCCAGGATTCCCTCATGTAGGAGCACAGTTTGCCATTTGTGAGTTCCCCCTTGCGAGCCCATGCGGGGTTAAAGTCGCTGATTCCTAATCTGCATAGTCTCATGGAGAGAATTTTAGTTCAGGCTTGTGGTGTCAGGGCCTCGTTTAGGTAAGGTTAAATGGTAAGGTTGTGCCTTGCTTACCATATAGGAGCTTTTCAGTGGGACTAGTTGGGGGCTAAGATCCAGATCAAATGAGGTTTCGCGAAATTGTCTGTTTATGGCTTTTTTCGTGGCATGTATGGCTTTTTTCCAGTCATTTGGTGGGATTTCAGGCAGTGGTATGCTCTTTTACTCGATCTTTAAAGTTTTGCCGAGACTGGTGTGCCATACTGATTTATGAGAAATAGAGTATGTGTTCCAGGTTTAGTGCGTGATGTTTTTAAGGGTAAATCCTGGTGTGCCATACTGAACTTGGCCCCTCAAAGATGACTCTCAGTTGATGTCTTAAGGAATTTGTTGGGGCCCTTGTAATCCTTAAGTATACTTTTATGATCTCCCTTTGGCACATCAGGTCTGGCCTTACCAGGCCTAGCTCCAATCTTAGCCTTGACTTCCTTGCCAATCTTGGGATATAGAAGACTGATTTATATGCTTTGGCTTGGGTTGCGATGAGAAGGGTGTCCTGCGACCCCAGAAAAGCCTGGGGGCCATAACAGATGGCTGGCAGCAATTTTGCCTTTAGGGCAGTTAATATTGGTCCGGCAGTGGGGCTTATCAGGTGTGAGCTCAATTGCTTTAACAGGAATGTCACCTTATTGACCTTAGAAGACTGCTGTTTCAGGTGGACGTTTGCCTTGGCCCATTCCATAAGCCAAACCCCTAGATAGTTGTACGCTGCCACAGTACTGATTTGCAGGTCTACCATTAGCCACTACGCTTTCTTTTTCAGGCGGTAGCTCCCAAAAATGACGACCTTTGTTTTCCCCTGGTTGACTATAAGATTGTTATCTTTGTTGAATTGGTTCAGTACATTTAGGGCTCTCTGTAGGCCCACCCTTGAATGGTCCATTATCGCATTGTCATCAGCGTATTATAGCACCGGCAGCCTCATGCTGCCTAATCTCGGTGCTACTAGGCTGGCTCCTTTTAGGGCGTCCCCCAAATCCGCCGTATACAGGTTAAAGAAGATGGGAGCTAACATGCATCCTTGTTCCAGCCCGTTGTTCGTTGTTATTTTGGGGGAACTTTGCCAGAGCTTACTTTGACCCGCACCCAGGTACCTTCGTATAGTGATCTAATTGCCTTCAGTAGGTTTGGCGGAACGCCCCAGTTTTCTAATTTATGCCATAACCTATTTTGTACCACTTTGTCGAAGGCTGTGCTGTAGTCAATGAAGCTGCAAAAGAGTGGTGGATTTTTATCTTTTGCTGCTTCAGGGCCCGATTCACAGAACTAACTTAAAACAAAATCCCAAACTTACTACCATTTTGGTATTCACAGAAGGCACTTACTTATTTTGGTATTCACAGAAGGCACTTACTCATTTAGGTATTCACAGAAGTCATTTAGGAGTCCTAAAGTTAGGACTCCTAACTATACTACTCATAAACTGAGAAAAATCCTAACTTTAAGACTTTCAGTATTCAAAGAAGGAATTTAGGAGTCCTAAAGTTAGGAGTCCTAACTTTAGGACTCTTAAATGCCTTCTGTGAATACCGAAAGTCTTAAAGTTTGGATTTTTCTCAGTTTAGGAGTAGTAAAGTTAGGACTCCTAACTTTAGGACTCCTAAACTGAGAAAAATCCTAATGGTGCTGGTATCCCATTTGACCCAGGGGCCCAGTCATTCTTCATGTTCTTAAGTATCTTGATGGCCATTTGGGGGTTTATCTGAGCTGACGGTGTGCAACGCGTCTCGGCCTGGTCTCCCTGACCCTCGGGTTGGTTTCGGGGGCAAGAGGTGGTTTCTTCAATCTTTGCCCTGGGTTGATTGAAATGGTCCACCCCGCAGTTAGACTTTTCTGTGTTGCCTGTGTTTACATGGGCGATTGAATATAGATGCTTTACATGGACCAGCAAGTCTTGCACTGCCACTCCGTTTTCTCTTTGAACTCCTCTGCTACTTAGCCGGTTTATGTGTCTCCATAATCCTGCTAAATTCTTCTGTTTAAGCAGGGAGAAAACTTTGATCCATTCCCTCTTCAGGTGGTATTTTTTGTGTTCCCACCATTTCTTTCTTGGGGCTGCCCTCAATGATGCAATTGAGGTCTCATCCGTTTGTCTGCCCACTCTTTTCTTTATTGCAAGTGCCTTACGCAAAAGGCGTTTGCTGTCGCGTATGTCCTAAGTTGGGCAGATGCTTCCAGCTGTTGATTGCTTTTTAGACCTTGAGCGTTGTGGCTGGGGATGGCCCAAGCTCGCTTGTATCTCCTCAACTGTGGTCTCCCAGTTTTTTATCTGTGAAGACGACATTACTGGGATCACATCCTGTTTTAGATCCAGACAGTTTTGAAGCTTCGCGCCTGTCTCATCTGTCCATCTAATTCTCCTGAGGAGGCTATGATTTTCATTCTCTCTGGACTCTCCGATGACTTGGAACTTAAAGGCTGATGGAACTTCCAGCATGAACACTGCTATTAGTGGCCTGTGATCGCTTTCCGACCTATCGACTGTAAAATCTTCCAAACTGGCCGTCATTGCTTCACTGACCATGATATAGTAGATTCTCGAGATGTCCCGGAAGGTTGGCTGTAGTTGCCCAACATTCAAGTGTATTGCTTTCACAGCGTAAGTTGAAGATAGCTTATGATTGTCGAGTAAGTCATGAAAGGGTGTGGCCTTTCCCGACTCTCGATTTGGAGGTGCAGCATTGTCGAGGTCCTTCAGGTTAAAGTCCCCAGCTAGAATTACATGATGAGTTTTATATTTATTTAGTTGGTCATCTATTTCCCACGTCAATGCCTCCAACTGATCTTTCACGATGATTTGTGCCGGGTTGACATAACAGGTTATTATTAGGAGGCGCATTGGCTGGAAGATGTGTTTCAGGCCTTCGACTGTAGGGCTTGCAGCCCGGTTAAATTCAGGTTTATTCCTGTCACTACAAGGGAGCTTGCCTGTTTTATGTAAACTGATAGACCACCTGACGGACAACCATAAAGGTTCTTTTTTATTGCTGGAACATAATGTTCGTAGAACCCTGCCAATGGTGTGCTAGATAATGCCCAGGTCTCTTGAAGGCAGAGTATGTCTCCTGTTCTTAGGAATTGCCTCAGGTTTTTATTCTCGCCGATCTTGCTGCTCCTGGCGATGTTCCATGAGATTATAGTTAGGTTCTTCTTAGGAAATAGTCCTCCCTTAGCCTCGCGCCTGGCAGGCCTGGTCTCGCTGCTTTTAGGAATGCTTCTGTGTACTTCCTGAGAGTCCAGATTGGTCCAAGAGGGAGGAGATGGCACTGACAACCCTTTGGTTGTTTTGGCATGCGATCCTGATTCCCGTACAGCCCTTATATCTCTTCCATCTATTCTCGGGGAATCCTGAGCTATTTGTCCTGTGATGGACCGAACAAGGGCCCATGTCCCCCTTGTCTGGTGCTAGGATGTATGGGTATTTTGGGTTGGGTAGATTCTGGACATCAATGCCCCACTCGGTGAGTTGTGTAGAATTGTTCAAGATGGCTTGAGCGGTTTCCTTTTTTTCAAGCCCAATACTGTTGAATTGCTGTGTGTGTCCCCCTTCATGCTCAAGAATCTCACCCATTCTATATCCCCCGTTTGTAGCTGGTCTAGAGTGGCAAGGTGCTTAAAAAGGTGGAGAATGTTGCACCTGTTCAAAATATCATGCTGTCCCGTGCTATAGAATCTCGGGTGAGGTCTACCTCGTGGATAATGGTAAGTGTTCCTGAGAAGTGGATTGTTTTGTTCCTTCCTAGATCTTGTACCGCCTGGGTTAGTTCGAGGGTTGGGCTTGTGACTGATCCTGATTTGGGTTTCGAGCTCTGGCCATGGGTGTACCTGATGCTGAGCTGGTGCCCAGGGCTTTGCTGTAGTGGTTTTAGATCGCCCGGCAGTGATGGTGCTGTTGATCTTGATTGCGGTGTGGTTTTTTCAGCTGGTGCATGACGTATCCACTGTTGTTTGGCTCCCTGGAGATTGTCGTGTTATTGTTTGCGGCTTTTGACCTGTCACAGGTGAGTTACGAATTATGATTGGCTGTTTTTGCTGTTCTCCAGGGGCGGGAACGTGTCAAGGGCCTTTTTGCCCCAGTTTTTATTTATGAAGATTGGGTAGAGCTGACCAGCGATGGGGTCCCCTTTTGGGGGTCTGCCATCTGTCTTCCTTGACTGCAGTTGCCTTCCTCTTAGCTTAGTTTTTTTCTGTTGTTTCTTAATCTTCTTCTTTTCTGGTCTGACCGAAAAGAATGAATAATGTCCAAAGACCGGCATTGGGAGTTGCACCATTTGCCATAGGACCACTTTAGGGCTCATTTTTCTGGTCTGACTTAAATGCGGCTTTGATTGTTGTACCAGCCTCCGGTATTTTTTCCTTTTAAATATAACTGAACCTCATAAATGCATCAATAACATGTATTTCAGCCAGCCGTTTTCATTGATTGGCCTGTTAAACTGTCATTGATATTTAGTTTCCACTTACCATCAATACAGCATGGACAGTATGCCAGCCCTTTTTTCCCATTGGCTGCCTTTCACTGTGAGTGAATGCTGTTTGACTGATCATGAGCACAAATGCCAGAAAAAGATTGCACTTTAATTTCAGGACTTGTGTACCTGGGCCACTTTCTTTTATATTTATAGATATGCTATTGCATAATAGATGCATTTTATTAAAAAAGATAAGGCATTGCAAGCTTGTCAGGGCCAGACCTGTTTGCTTTGACAATGTTTTTCTTTGCAGTGAGAAGGTATAGCATATTGTGCATCACCGTGGAGCTACTGTAAATTCCGAATATGAACATGTGAAATGCTTTACCAGATGTCTGGGTGAAGGAAGGGTACATTGGATCATAGTTACTATGGGCCTCATTACAGTCGGAATTTCCTAGACCACGTCAGAACCCTTTCAACCGCCCAACCGTTTACGATGTTTGCGGTTGGAAAATAAACTGCACTGTTATTCCGAATCGGTTCCGACTGGCTCTCGGAGCAACCGTGTCGGTTGGAACTGCATCGTGCACATCTATGAACAGTGTCTCTGACCGACTGATCACGATGTCGATTCCCAACAGCCTTTCCGAGTCGGCCTGTCTGACATGAAAAGGCTGTCAGAAAGTGATTTTGCTGGCCCATAGCAGGGCCCCCTTCATCCTGAGTCTTCCGGTTGGGGGCCGAGGGGGTATCTAAGGGACCCCCCTGTAAAACCCTGCACTGTGTGGCTGGCACTGTGGGGTGCCTGTGATAGGGTGCATGGTTTTACACACACACCATTTTCCCACAGGAGCCTCGTTTGTTGGGCAGAACACGGGCTCCCAACTGGAGCAAAGTTTCAACAGAACAACTGATCTCCACCCTCACCCAGACCCCACCGCCAGGAACCTCGGACCCAGACACAGTTGCCACCGACCTGCATCGCTGGTTAGCAGGCTGCACCAACACCCTTGCGCCGCTCAAAAAGTCCTCAAACAACCTGCACAGCGCCAAGACCAGCTGGTTCACCCCTGATCTACAGAACGCCAAACGAGAACACCGCAAAAGAGAGAAGGCCTGGCGCATGGATCCTACTGAACCCAACCACATCGCACTCAAAGAGTCCATTCGCAAGAATCACCAACTGATCCGCACCGCCAAAAGAACCCACTTCAAAAACCGCATAGACAACAACGCCCACAACAGTAAAGAACTCTTCAGCATCGTCAAAGAACTCTCAAACCCCAGGATCTGCTCCAATGAACCCCCTCCGTCACAAGAGCTCTGCAACTCCCTCGCCACCCACTTCTGCTGCAAGATAGAAGAAATTCACAACAGTTTCAGCCCCAAACAGACCGCAGACACCCACGAACCCGACGCCCTGAGCAACACTAACCTCCTACACACCTGGACCCTCGTCAACGAAGAAGACATAACTCACACCATGGCCTCCATCCACACCGGATCCCCATCGGACCCCTGCCCTCACCACATTTTTAATAAAGCTAGCAACATCATCGCTCCCCACCTCTGCAACACCATCAACAGCTCCTTCGAGTCAGCCACCTTCCCGGAAATCTGGAAACACGCAGAAGTCAATGCACTACTGAAGAAGCCCAAGGCGGACCCAGACGACCCGAAGAACTACCGGCCGATCTCCCTCCTCCCCTTCCCGGCCAAGGTCATCAAAAAAGTGGTCAACACCCAGCTCTTACGCTTCCTAGAAGACAGCCAGACGCTCAACACCTCCCAATCCGGATTCCGAAAAAATCACAGCACCGAGACTGCACTCACCACTTCCACAGACGACATAAGGATCATGCTCGACAAAGGAGAAACCGCAGCACTCATCCTGCTGGACCTCTCTGCCTCATTCGACACGGTATGCCTTTACACCCTCCGCACACGACTCTCGACAAGGCTCTCAACTGGATCTCATAATTTCTCACTGGCAGAGCCCAGAGAGTCCGCCTTCCGCCATTCCTGTCTGAGGCCTCCAAGATAATCTGTGGCGTCCCTCAAGGATCCTCCCTCAGCCCAACGCTCTTCAATGTCTACATGGCTTCTTTCGCCATCATCGCTCGGACACACCACATCAACATAGTATCATACGCAGACGACACCCAGCTGATCCTCTCCCTCACTAAAGACCCCACTACTGCCAAAAACAACTTACACAGCGGACTACACGCCATCTCCAATTGAAGGGAATCAAGCCGCCTCAAGCTAAACACCGATAAAACATTGATCGTCGTCTTTGGCTCCAACCCCTCAGCATGGAACGACTCCTGGTGGCCCAACCCCCTAGGCACCGCACCCTCACCCACCACCCACGCTCGCAACCTGGGCTTCATCTTGGACTCCACTCTCAGCATGACTCAGCAGGTCAACGCAATCTCCTCCTCCTGCTACAACATTCTCCGCATGCTCCGCAAGATCTTCAAGTGGATCCCGTACAGACCAGGAAAACCATCACCCACGCCCTGGTCAGCAGCAGATTGGATTACGGCAACGCCCTATATGCAGGAACAACGGCCAAGCTACAAACCAAGCTACAACGTATCCAGAACGCATCAGCGCACCTCATCCTTGATGTCCCACACCGCAACCGCATCTCCCCCCACCTCAGAGACCTACACTAGCTACCCGTACCGAAAAGGATCACCTTCGAGCTCCTGACCCACGCACACAAGGCTCTCTACAACACCGGTCCAGCCTACCTGAACGACAGACTTTCCTTCCACGCTCCCACAGGCCATCTCCGCTCCACCAACCATGCTCTTGTCACCATCCCCTGCATACGCCGCACCACCGCCGGAGGAAGATCCTTCTCACACCTCGCCGCCAAAACCTGGAACTCTCTACCACTCCAGCTACGCCAGACCCAGGACCTCCTAACTTTCAGGAAACGCCTCAAAACATGGCTTTTCGACCAGTAGCATCCCCTCTCCCCAGCGCCTTGAGACCCTAATGGGTAAGTAGTGCACTTTATAAGTATATTGATTGATTGATTGATGAAGGGACTTGCAGAATCTGATAAACAAGAGTGGACTAGAGGTTCCTTGATGGCACCTAGTTTCTGGATGTAACTAGGCTCTGCATTCCTTATTATGCTTTATGTTTCGTGCATAGCATTTTGAAATTGGTTTGGGGTTCCATCGGAGGTCGGTGGAGAGCTTTCGTGCCTGGCCTTACATGGTCTTGTAAAAGGACTTATGTGAAATATAAACCAGGTGGTGTGCTTTTTTTCTGCAGTTGCAGTTGTTATTGGCAGGGATTGGCATGAACATGAACATGTGTTTCTGAATATGAGATATGCAAGTGATTATTTTACATGTAGAAAGCACACACAAAGTTGCAACATTTTAGGTAGTCTCAAAGTTTTTGCAAAGCACTTATCCTCCTAAATGCACGTCTAAGCATACACTGAAAAAGGTGGGGGTAAGTGTTAGGAAAGGACATTGAATACCCTGATGTTTGTGGGGATTGAGTGTTAGTGATTTGTACCGCTAGAAACACTTTTCCCTTGGGAGAAAGAAAATGCAAAAAAAATGCTGGCAGGCCTGTGCCGGTGAAACTACAAATGTGTAGTTTTCCCACTGTTTCTTCTGTCTCTTTACCAAAATCACAATAATGTATAACATTCCACATATCAAAAGCATACACCAATTATTTTGTTGTATTCCTCAAAAGATTTGGTCCCTTGACCTGTTTGTGCCACACTTTCCATATCTTTTCCAATTGGGAGTTATTAGAAGTGTGCTAACTCCCAGAATTAAGCTCTAAAAATGAATTGAACATATTTCCCATTGTAATAATTGATCCCTTTTGTCTACTAATGGATGTACAAAACACATAGCTGCATTTGAATTGCAGACTATTTGGTGTGTATTTTAGGTTTCTCCTGTACAGTGGTTGCTCTGTGCTTGTGAAATCTATTGTATTTAACATAAATCTTAAAAGGGGCTTTTATTCCAACCCCGTGCTTTCCTTGGTTTCTGTACTTGCCACTTACTTTTCCTCTGTTTCTATTGGCTGTAGCATACAGTTCCTTATGTGTTTCTCTTATCAGTTTCCCATCACCGAAGTACGGGGCATATTATCAAGGACAGGCAATACATTATCGCCGTTTTTATCGGCGGGATACTGCCGATAAAGCGGCGATAATGGCCTTGATGATATGCTCTATGAATTCCAATCGAAGCCCATGTTAGATGTGAACACATCTAACATGGGCTTCGATTGGAATTCATAGAGCATATCATCAAGGCCATTATCGCCGCTTTATCGGCAGTATCCCGCCGATAAAAACGGCGATAATGTATTGCCTGTCCTTGATAATATGCCCCTATATTTTTAAGGTTTTTACCTGCACAGACAGCACACATTTAAAGCGTCCTTTCTCCGATGTTTTTTGTTTAAAACATTTTAGCACGCATTTCAATTGTGCCTGCAAGCCCACGCTGAGACTCGAACCTGGCTACCAAGCTTTAAGGTCGGCAGTTCTGGCCGTAATGCCACTTCCTCTGTCTTGCCGCTTTTCTCAGTGTTTTTCATTTAATCTGTAGCACTCCAAACAAGCGCATGTTTTCTCAGACTGTTCTCTCCTCATCACCCAATGTTGCTCGCATCCATCCACCTTCAGCCCCATCCCTGCTTGTACTTCTTTCTCTGCTCTTGATCATATGTAGCGGCCCACAACACAGTTCTAAGATCCTCACAGGCTTATCCACTTGCCTATCTCATACCTGTTAGCACCACCCCATGACATCATGACCCATCATATCTCACATTAATTTGACATTCACCAATCATCAGCTCTCCGCCAGAGTTCTCAACACACATCAGATCAAATCAAATCCTTGAGCATTGTTCGCCATGTGTCCCCATCACCCAGGGAACCATCCATAATTTGCCTATTTATTTGTGCCCAGTTTTCGTAATCATTATGGACATTAGACACATAATGAGATATGTGTTTGGATCCTCCCCACCTGGGCAGGCCAGTGTTTCTTCTGGTTCCATTGTAGTTCCTAAAAATATTAAAACTACGATATGCTCAGTTTTTCCTTTGTTCAAGCGTGCGCTGTAGTGCTCCTGTGCTATTGCTAACGGGCTCATAACAGTGATCTGCCCCGGGAGCTTTTTAACTGAGCTGCAGCACCTCGTGCAGTGCCCCCGAGCACAACCGCTGAATGTAAGGCAGTCAGAGGCACACTCGCTCACAGCCCTGCTTGTGAGATGCGTTTCCAGCGATCGGTGAGTTTCATTGCGGCTCCTTCCCCGCTGGATCGCAGTCTGCCACCATTGAAGCTCATTTCGTGACGGTTTCTTTTTATTTATATTTCCAGCCTCCACCAATCTTCGGCGGTGTCCACAAGCATCAGGGAGAGTAAGGTACCTGTGATGTCCTCGCAGAATGTTGCGTAGCGCGCTGCTGGGGGGCCCATACCATTACTTGGGGGTCGTCTATCCCAAAGACACAGCATCTCCCAAAAACACCAATCCCTGATGGTGTTACTTTTGCACTGGGTGAGTCTTGCATGCAATTTCTTGGCAGTAGTTTCTTCTAATCTGGCCTCATGTATTCATTCATGCAACTTAATTTCAGAACCATCACCGTCCTACATTTCAACCCCATTCAGGCAACCCTAGGAAAGTTAATTTTTGGGTTTCGCCTGCACAGCGCTTGTGTTGTGCTTGTGATTAGGTTTCGTCTGCACAGTGCTTGCGATGTGTTTGTGAACTTTTTTTTATGTAATAAAAATCTTAAAAGGGGCTTGCCTTCCTTGCTTTTCTTTGCTTGTCACTTACTTTCACTCCGTTTCTGCTGTGCAACCTGTTCGCAGGGGGATACAATTTCAATATTGTCTGCTGGTGTGCACCTTCCTTACCACCTGTTACTGCGCACTATATTGTCTTTCTCAATAAACATGTCATAAGACGTTTATGGCATCCCTATAAATTATATTGCACAACTTCTCAACAAGCTAAAACTTTTTTAAAAAATGGTATTATTAATCACAAAGGCGAATCCTAATGCAATTTCCAAAGCATGTTTTTTTAAATGACACTGAAACCAGTGATTGAGCGGGGCTAACCTAGTGCCCCTTTCTATTGATAGTATGAGCTTGCTCTCTGCCTCACAACAAAAACAAAAGGCAAGGCAACTTGCACGCCCAGAGGTTAGATATCTCCCAAAACTCTTCTCCAAATGCTTGCACTTGCTGAAGCTGCAACCCTGTAGTTCCTTCATTTGCAGGGAAGAATAGTTTGCTAGGGCTGTTGATGTTATGGTTGCCTAACATGAGAGGGATGGGGCAGTGAGAGCCTGACTGTTCTTATCCCAGTGGCCTTCGGAGCATGGGGCAGGCCCTGGTCAGTCATGAAAATTCACTCATCCACAGAGACACTTATGTTTAATAAGGTTATTTAGTACTAAGATTGCTCTTAATTTAATATCATTGGACTCTGCATCATTTACTCTTTTATTCATTCACTCATCCACCAAACAATAGGGCATCTGTGTGCTTGAGTCAATGTATTTATTCATCTATTAATCCAGCCATGCAGTCACTTTTTCATTCATTCATCCAACCCCTGACAAATTCTTTCATTCACCCACTTGCCCATCCCCACACAGAAACTTCTCAATCAATGAAGAAAGCCCTATTGGGTTTGTCCTATAGATCAGTGGAGGAAAACAGCTGTATATTTCATTTGTCACCAAAGCATGCAAAGCCCCAGGTCAGGTCCTTGCAGATGGAGAGGTGATTGGTATTGCACTGATTGGGCCCTGCACCTCTGAGTAAATTAGTAGACTGTGATCCAGGCTTGCTGCTAGAAATGTACACAACACAAAATGTGTCAGGGGTCATTTGCAGTCTATAGCGTGTAGCCCCACAAACTGCCTCTCTTTTAACAAACAAACATTTTGGCATTTGGAACTCGTTTAGCAATTTTCTGGCGTCTGGGGGCTGGTTCCGCTGTACATTCTCCCACTGAGCTCCTAAAGGCTGTAGACCTGGTGACTAGTCTTGCTGTGCTTCCATAGGCACCACGAGAGTTGGATCGCGTTCCTTGGGGGCGGCCCAGAGAGCTTGGTGGCCCTCGCCAATAGCATCCCGGAGAGCTGATCACATTCCTTGGTGGCAGCCCTGAGCCCTCACTGGTGACAGCCCAGATAAATTGATTGCAGTGTCTGGTGGCTGCCCAGAGAGTATCCTGACGTTTTTTTTGTACATACACCCAAGTACTTCTGTATGATAAGTATGAATGTCTGATATTAGGAGTGGAGGAGGCGGTAAACTCCTGAAGCTTTGTGCTGGCCACAGGCTTAAGAGGCAGGTGGCATGTGTTATGTTAGTATACTGCAGCCTATCTTAAATAAAAGCGCCGGGACACTCTTTTTGAGTAGCCGCGCGCTCTACAAAAGCCATTGTAACATAACATAACATAACATAACAGCCAGGCGAATAAAATATGTAGTATGTGGGAGTGATCCTCGCAGGACAATGGGCACCATAAGATACAAGTCAGCAATGGACTTCATTGAAATGACACAGGGCAGTGGAGCGCATCTGTAGGAAGCTGTGGCAAGCCTGGTTGTAGCAAACGTGTGTAAATGTTGTTTTGTGTGGTAAACCCCTCCAATTCTTAACCCTTCCTCCAAACCAATTTCTGTGCGAATGTTGTTCTGGGAAGAACTGGCACTTCACTTTGTCATTGCTCTTCCATGGAGAATCTCTCCTGCATCTTGTGCTTCAACCTGTCTATCGTCCTCAAGCTTGTCCTCCATTTTGGGCCTCTGCCACCTCCATTGAGCAGACAAAATGGATGGGGAGGTGTTCACTCTGGTGCCCAACATGCTAGTGGGTGTCACCCTCCTTCGCGGAGCCACTAGATCCAACTTGTTGAAATGGGACTGCATTCTGGGGACATGTGAGGTCAGTTGAAGGGTTAACAGTGCAGATGTAAGACCATTCTACATCTGCTCAACATACCTTGCAGAGGGGAAGGTCCTAAATAACACTTCCTTGTGTGCTCTGCTGCTTCAGGTTGATAGGACTCTTGGACTGCTCTTGTGCGCTGTGGTGATGTGAGTTTCTAGGATTCTTTTTATAATAATTTTTAATAATGTTTTATAATGCGTAGGATTGTCAAGAAGGTGTCTTAGTGCTAAAATTTGAAGTGAACAAGCACCAAGGCCTTGGCCACAGGTCAAGAGTAATCAATACTTGAATCAAACACGGCAGTGTATCTAAGCATTGCTTTAAATGTACTGTAGCTTAATCTTACACTTCTTACACCCACATAAGGCGTATCTGCTACAGGCCTTGTCCATCACCTAGTACTGCTACCAGTCAATAAAGCAGCCATCACCAGCTGAAAAGGAAGAAATACGCAAAGAGATCAGCCATATACTTCTGGCCTTCAGAGGATTCTCACTTAGTCTACCACCAGGGCCGGCTTTAGGGCGGTGCGACCGGAGCGGCTGATCTGGAGGAGGGGCACTGACCTTAGGGGGAGCGATGTGTTCAGCAAAAGCATATGGTTAAAAAGCACCTACTGCAGACTTCCTTGTGCGTTCAGCTTCGGGAAGCAATAAAAATGTCATGATCACTCTTGTAATGAATATGCCTGCTAGAAACAGAGATGAGAGTTTTTTATAGTGGCAGTTTTGACTGGTGATAAAGTAGCACAGAAGTTAATATGGCTTAGAACAGATCTGTATTTTATGTGGGTAGCTGAGTGGAATAGTCCCCGTTACCAGGATTTTAAATCAAATGAAAGGTATTTGAGATAGTGTCTATGGAGAAAAGAGGGGCACATTTGCCCGGGTGGTAGGGAAGGAAATGAGAGGAGGAAGTCAATGGGGGGTGCACAAAAAAGATTACCACACTGGTCTCCACCTGCCCTAAAGCCTCTCCGATCTACCACTACAGGTCCCAACTAGCTACACACCATGACCGCTTCTTTACATCTCACAATGACTTTCAGATATGGGATGATAGTAACAAAGCCCACTCCAGCAGACCTCCCCACCACTACTCCAACCATGCTTGCTCAGCCCCAAAATTACAAAGAAAGTATCAGGTTAGACAACCCATGGCAGTAACCACCCAAGAAGCGTATGACCATAAGAAATACCACAAAGAGAGCTGCTCAAAGCTGCCTGCGTACTGAAGACCATCAACTTCTCGTCGCTCACACCTTTTCACTAACCACACTGCTAAGCACTGCGTCCCATGATACAAAAACTGCACCTCAGTGGTCATCACACACAAGACCCACACAGGATAAAGAAAATGCAAATACAACAAATCGGATCAAAAACACCCTCTCAACCACAGGATCTAGGCGGCGTGGCTTGTTGCTCACGTAGGCAAGCAGCGCCGGATTTAGACTTGATAAGGCCCTAAGCTATTTGAAATAAGGGGCCCTTTATAAGTCCAGATGTTCTATGTGACTATGTCAGTGACAAATATGATTTTAGGATACCTAGAGGATTAAACTGAAATACAATTAAGAAGTATATTGATAGTGAAATAATACATCTTTAACTTAAAATCATTTTTATTCATAACAAACTTAAAAATGCAAACTCTGGTAAAAAGAAACAAAAGTTCTTTTAAAAGGCACAATTTACAAAGGCTTATTATCTAATCTCTTGAAACATGTTATAAGGATTAAGGAATTATATTAAACTAAAATATTTTTTTTCTTGCCTTTGCCAGAGCAAAGTCACTGATGACATCATCAAATGATAAACTGCGTAGTTTGTCGCTTTCTATGCACATGAGACTGAGAGAACATAATTTATCTTGAGTCATTGTTGTTCTAAATTCATTTTTTATCCTCTTCAGCTGAGAAAAAGATCTTTCTTCAGAGCAATTTGCAACCATCATACTAAGAAACAATCTCAAAATTGCTTCTACATTAGGGAATGCTGATTGGACACGATTGTTAAATATTACCCTATACAGATCCTGATGTGTCAGACTATCTTGTTCCGCTGAACCATGGGCTTGACTATGTCTAACATATTGATGAAAATGCTAGACTTCTCCTACAAGATTCATGTCCACATCTTCAGGATATGTTTGGCATAAAGCACTAACTCCTTCACGAATCTCATCTTCTTTAGCTTCTTGTTTTGTTAAGAATGAAAACTTTTTTGCAGCATCATTGTATACTGAGGCCCTCTGTGCCAGACTTGACTTTAATGCATCCATCACAGGTATGCATGTTTTGATTCTGAACTTGTCTCTTGGCTCAAGGTTCTCCCTAGCATCAAATTCATCATCATTGATATGCCTTCTTCTATATCTTCTTTTCTTGTAATCAACATCAGGCAATTTTTTTTTAGCTTCTTCTTCAAAATGATCGAAAAGATCCCTGGAACCTTTAACAAAATCCGAAAGTGAAGCATACAATTTCCTACATACATCTAGACTAATTTGGGGGTCTTGCAGTGATTGACTAGTCTTGTGAAATTCATCCAGCAAGTAACTCCACAAATATAACAATACCATCAATTAAAACTCCTCTATTTTATTCAAAATGTTTATGGCTTGATTTCTTGTTTCGCCTTTCTCTGTAGTATGAATATGCAGCTGATGCAATGCAGAAATTATTCCATCATAACTATCAAGTATTGCACTTGTGGCCATTGAATGTGCTTCCCATCTAGTCTTTGACAAAGACTTTGGAACTTTTGAATCATTTTTGAAGAATGACAACAGTACTGCCCATCTATGTGTAAATGATGAAAAGGAATTATATATTTCTTGAACAATTCCAAAAAAGTTTACTGAATCTAAACAGCAGTCAACTGCTGCTCTACCAATGAGATTCAGGGAATGACCAGCACATGGAATATACATAGCATACTTGTTAAGCTTCAATATTATTTATTGCATACCCTTATATTTGCCAGACATCTTGGCAGCATTATCATATGACTGGCCTCGACACTTACTAAAATCTATTTTGCACTAATTTGTAAGGTATTTGTGCACCGTCTTAGCCATACTTTCTACTGTGTGGCTACCCATCTCTAGGAAAGTTAAAAAACGTTCAATAGGGAGCCCATCATCTGGTGAAACATACCTCACAATAACAGTGAGCTGATCAAAATGGGACTGGTCTGGTGTGGAATCTACAGATATACTGAAGTACCCTGCAGTTCTTAAATCATCCAAGATTGAGTTTCTTACATTATGTGCCATAATTTGGATAAATTCATCACATATTGTTTTAGAAAGATAAGATGTGACACCTGATCCTTTATTCCCAAATGTTGTTATATGGCTTGCTAGAAAAGGATCAAATTTTGCTATAAATTGGAGTAATCCAAGGAAATTGCCATTGTGAGGATAACCAAATGTTTACTTATCTCCTCTAAAAGGTAAACAACGTTCTGCCATAGTAATTATGACTGCCACAACTCGTTCAAGAACATTTTCCAGTACTGCTGTTTATTATTTATCTGTTCTACTAGTTGGCAGTCAATTGTTGAGCCACGTTTTCTTTTAAGATATGTTACCAAAGCTGTTCTATGGTCTACAGAGTTTTCATGACTTTGAACTAAATATGTGTTGCGCCAATCACAAAATCCATCGGATGATAATGGTGTAGTAGAATTTGAAAAGAGTTTACACACAAAACAGTATACACAACCAGTTGCTGGCGAATATACTAACCATTCTCTGCAATATTTTTCACCATTAGCCCATTTGGGATAGAACAAGCTTTTCGAGCAATATCTGTCTTGGTTTGCAAAAAGCTTCTTTGATTTTTCAAATGAGCCATTCGAGTGCTGACATTCTGACTGACCTTTTTCTACCCAGTATAAAATCTCATATTTACTTAAATCACCCCATACCCCAACATCATTCTGTTTTTTGTTGATAGAAAACTGTACCCCAACCCCCCTACCACCCCTCCCCCCTAAGTTCGCAGCTGTTGATCTGAGGACGACATAACTGTACAGAAAGCATACGGAGTCAAGCCAGGTCACATCACCATAAAATCAAATGTCTGAGTGTTAAGGTGAAGGGAGTGCGGCTCCATCTGACGGAGGGTCTAAGTCCAGCCCTCGGTAATCGGCCCACCTTTTCCAAATCTTAAAGTGCTTGCCAGGGCAGCCCCTGGCCAAGAACACAGGCTGCACCAGATCCATGAAAAAGTCCATACCATTCCCAGGCAGCCAGAGGCGGGGCTGGTGCGCCTTCCAGGCACTTGCAAAGTCCCGTTTGGCCAAGGTAAGGCCCAGCAACAGCAAGTGGCGTTTATACCTGTTACCCCCAATCCACTCCATAACATGTAGCAACGCCAATCTGGGATCGCGAGGAAGCACCCAAGCCAGCACCTCCAACAGGCTCCGGAAAACTGCTACCCAAAACCTCTGCAGTGCTGAACATCTCAGGAAAGTATGTAATAGTGTGCCAACCTCTGATCCACACCTAAGGCATTCTGGGGAACCCACCATTTCCGCCCACCACAAGCACTGCCGTGTGAAGTGTGTGCGATGTAGATACTTAAATTGGATTAGGCGCAGACGAGTGGAGATTGCGGCCGTCCGCGGACTTGCCCGAGCTTCATTCCAGTCCTCCTCCTCCAGGTCCCCAATGTCCACCTCCCATGTAGCCTTAAGTCTAGACAAGTCAGTTGAGCAGTGGTGGACCAGTGTCTGATAGATGCGCGAAAGCTTCTTGTCTGGTAACTCACCCATAAATAATTTAGCTTCCAGCGGGCTAAAGTCAGGGAGCTGTACCAGAGCTGCCAGATAGGGCGTCAGGGCGTGGCGGAACTGAAGGTATCTATAGAATTGGGAACAAAGCATCGAAAATTCCTCTTGCAGGTCTTGAAACGACTTCAGGGAGCAACCAGACATCACATCTCATCTCCCAATGAAGAGATACCAATAGTGTCCAAACCCGGAAGCCCAGAGAAGCCCGGGAGTGCCGACAGGTGGGGCATGGCGACCATTATGTCACAAAGGAGTTTCCTGGGTAAGCACGTTCCACCAACCCATTCGACGTAGCGCCTGCATCCAGACATAGAATATTACCTGAGTGGTCGAGGGTAGATAGCGCCGGAGTGCGGCCGAATACAACAGCGTATGGACCAAAGCCGAGCCCATGAGAAATCTTTCAACCGCGTATGCAATAGATGCGCAGCCTGATAGTACGATAGAATGTCCGACGTGGCCAGTCCCCCCATGTAAGTAGAGCGGAAACAGGTTTGTAATTCCACTCACGCGATCCCACCCTCCCACAGGAACCCACTCAGCGCCGAGTTGACCACTTGGAACCAGCGCGGCAGAATCCGATAGGGATGATTTTGTAGCTGGTACACTATACGAGGGAGAGTTACCATTTTGAAGATGGCTGATCTGCCATAGATGGTCAATGGCATGCGGGACCACACCTTCATGTCCTCACATGCACGGTCCCAGACAGGGATCAAGTTGTGCTCACAGGATGCCACCGCCTCCTCCGACAGGAACACCCCCAGGTATTTCACTCTGCCCGAAGCAATCTGGAGGCCTGAAGCCCACTATCCCCGCCCGCCAAGTATCCACAATGTTGACTTTGCAGGATTCACATAGAGGCCCGAGGTTTTACCAAAGATTTGGAGGATGCGCAGCAGCCGCGGCCCCGAGCGATCTAAGTCAGTGAGAAAGAACAACACATCATCAGCATAAAGCACTATCTTGTGCGTAACGCCCACTGACCATCGAAGCTGGGCATCTATGCGCACCCACCACGCGAGTGGCTCCATAGCGAGCGCGAACAGGTAGGGAGACAGGGGGCAGCCCTGTCGCGTCCCCCATCTAACCGCAAAGGGGCTCGAAATCGCCCCCCCCCCGACACGCACCGAGGCAGTGAGGTCCGTGTAAAGGAGCCGCACATACGCCAAGAAGCGCAGACCTAGGTTAAGGCGTTGCAGTAGGGCAAACAAGTAGACCCAGCTCAGAGAGTAAAAAGCCCGGTACATATCGGCAAGGAATAACGCCGCAACATGAGCGTGCTGAATATTATGGCGGGTGGCCCTCCGGGGCATAAAGTCCGCCTGATCCGGGTGCACTAGCTCGGTGATGTGAGGCTTAAGGTGATTGACTAGGACTTTGGCGAGGACCTTGGCTTCGGTGTTTAACAAGGATATTGGGTGGTAGGACGGAGGGAAAGCCGTTTGGTCCCAGCGCCTTACCGGGATTAAACTCACCCAGAGCCGTACCTATCTCGTCATCGGTCAGTGGTCTATCCAGCAGATCCCGTACTTCGTCAGACACCGCCCGTTGGGGGAGGTCGTCGATAAATCGCTGGACCATATCAGCCGGCAAGCTCTCTCGCGGCGCGTATAGCTCCTTGTAGTAGAGAGCGAAGCTCTCCGCAATCGCCGGGGGTTCGAGTACCGGCCCGCCCCCGGGGTCCACTATCTGAGGCAGCGGCTGGGCATGTAGTGTGCTCTGACATAGGCGGTGTAGCATTTTACATGATTTGTCTCCCCACTGGTACACCCAACTTCGCGTGGCCAGCCAAGCCTGACGCGCCTCATCCATCAGCACTGCAGTATACTGCTGCTGGGCCAGGAGCAGTCATCGCCTGTCAGGGCCCCCGTCCGCCTCCCGACAACTACGCTCTAAGCCCTCCAGCTCCGCTTCACGTCGCACAAGGTCTTTCCGCCTTTCCCTGCGGGCAGCTGCTCACCAAGAAATATCCACGCCACGCATAGTGGGTTTAAGGGCCTCCCAGATGCTAGTCTGAGAGTCGACGGAGCCTACATTGGACTCTAGATACCGATCAAATTCCAGGGCCATGTGAGCCCTATAGTTTTCTTGCATCAGGTGCCATCCCGACAAACACCATCTAAATGGCTGCCTGGCCAGACCCGCATTAAAAGTGAGAGCAACTGATGAGTGGTCAGGCAGGGCCCTCGGTAGGACGTCCACCGACATGATTCTAGAGGTCAGTCCCCATGGAACAAATACATAATCGAGTCTAGAGAACGAGTCATGTACAGCAGAAAAATATGTGTATTCCCTCCCCGCACCATGCATGTATCGCCATGTGTCCGTCCATTCCAGTCCTGTCGCCAGGGCGTGCAATTTAGTGGTAGAACCTCCCACGTCCCCCCTCCCAGCCGCCGCCCCACTACTCCACCTATCACTACTCAAGTCCATCACATCGTTCCAATCCCCGCCCAGTATGGAGAGGGTATCGGGCATGTTGCCCCAGAGGGACATAAGCCTCTCAACCAGGGGCCACTGTAAAGGAGGCGGGGCATAGACGCTACCCAGGGTCACTTTGTCCCCCCCTATCCTACCCTGCACAAAGACATACCTGCCATGTGTGTCCGTCCAGAGTCGCCCATGTATGTAGGAAACCCTGCGGTGAATCAGGATGGCCACGCCCCTCGAGCCCCAGTGAAGCCCGAATGGTATACCTGTGTGTACCCAAACCGTTGGAGGCACAGTATCTTTGTCCCCAGCAAATGCGTCTCCTGGAGGAGTAGAACATCTGCCCCACCAACTTAGTGTGCTGGAGAACAGCTCCCCTCTTCACCTTGTCTAGCAACCCACGCACATTCCAGCTCACTATACGCAAGGAACAAAGGCCTACCCATCCCTCCCTACCCCGCGCAGACATAAGACCAAAACATTACATAGATGCAAACATCCTGATGACCCAGTGTATACCGTATGCATCCAACAAATAACAACATAGCTAGTGCAAACAACCCCCTCAACCCAACCCCCAACCCCCTTGCCCTTCATCCTCCACCGTGCACCTCCCAAACATGGAAGCACCTATCGCGGCCAGGCCACGGCCCGTACCCCAACGGGGAACCCTGGACCGCCCCTTTCAATGGATCCCCAAGTGGCATCCCATAAAAACAGGACACCCACTCCCCCAAACCCCCCTCAACTAGGGCGGGCAACCAGCCCACGATACCTGAGCACCTGAGTGTCCACAGTGTCCATCAGCAATGTCCCAGGTGAAAGTTCGATCGTTCAAGCCCCCTCTTGCCACTGTTGATCTGGCGCCGGACTCCCCTGGGGCTGCGCAGAGCCCGAGCCGGAGCCCCGGCCAGGGTGCGAATTCCTGCGGCGGCGCTGCTGACTTCGGAGGCCCCCCCGGGCCATTCCACTTGATGATGAATCTGATTCCCCCCCTGGGGCCGTGGTTACGCGGAGTTTCACTGTTTCATCGGTCCACTGGAAGACCTCCTCGGGGGAATCGAAGAACAGCGTGCGGGACTGGAAGATGACACACAGCCGCGCCGGGTACAGCAAGGCATACTGGATATTGAGACCACGAAGGCGGGCCTTGGCAGCGAGGAAGGATTGACGCTGCTGCTGCACGAGGCGCGTGCAGTCGGGGAAAATGAGGATGGTGGCATTCTCGTGCGTAAGAGGTTCCTTCGCCCTCGCCTGTCGCAAGATAGTGTCATGGTCTTCATAATTCAGGAATCTAGCTATAAGGGGCCGTGGACGCGCTCCGGCAGGGGGCTTCTGCATAAGAGCCCGGTGGGTCCGCTCCACCACAAATCAACAGGATAGAGCGTCCGAGGGAACCAGCTTTCCAGCCACTGGGCCAAAAAGCGCTCCGCATTATTGCCCTCGCATCCCTCCGGAAATCCCACAAAACGCAGATTGTTCCGCCCAGCGCACCCTCCTGCATCTTCAACCCTCATGACGAAGCCCTTCTGCGTCTTTTCCATGGCGGCCACCTTCTTTTTGTGCGCGGACATGTCGTCTTCAACCTCGGAAATGCGCGTCTCTGCACCAGTGATCCTCTCAACCGCGTTCCTCAGGTCTTGACGGAGCAGCATCACATCGGAGCCGATGGCCCCAATCTTGGCATCTAGCACATCTCTCGATTGTGTGATGGCCGCCAACAGCGCCGTGTTGTCTGGCGCAGAGGTCTGCGGCCCTCCACTGCCGCCCGCCGCCTGGCCCACCTCTGTAAACTTGTCCAGAGTCCCCTGCTTGGTAGGGCCGCCCGAGTCATCGTGGCCATAGAGAATGTGGTAGGTACTTGAGCCCCACAGACCAACACCAACGATCACCGGCCAACCAGGGGGCTAGCGAGCCAATGGGGTGGGCCCCAGACTAGGACTTCTCCCCCCCAGCAAATGTCTCACTCACGACGACTGGAGCCAGCTGCCCCGCGACCTCCACAGACGCGCAGCCAACCTTCCACTGCGCTCGGAAAGTGGCCGCCATCCCCTCCAGCAGTACTTCGGCGCCGTCTGCACCCCACCGGCACTACCTTCGATCCGACAGGGGCACACAGCCTCGCCGTATAGGAACAGCAGCGCCGCTCCCCACGCTCAACCAGGCCTGATGGGTTCGCCGCACGGGTCAGAGCCAGCAGCTTGAGGCATATAAAATGGCCGCCATCTCTCCGGGGCCAGCCAACAGCCCGCGTCTGTATTCACTCGGCACCTCCCGGCTCACACACAGCCTCACTGCCACTGCCGCGTCCCAGGGGGGCACCGCCGTCAGTCTTGCACCCCCGGTTGCCCCGTCTCCCTCAGGTCCGGGATTGCACAAAGGAGGCGCTCCACCCGAGCCGGCAATTAGGTCTCGCCCACCGGACCGGGGTCCACAGCGCCGGCCAGGCCAATCAAGCGAGGCCCCGGCTCCGGAGTCGCGGGAGAGCACAGGCCGCCCGTTATTCCCTGCGGCGCTTCTCAATGCTCCGGGGGCCCCCGCCGGCCTCCGGGGGCAGCAATCAGTGGCGGCAGGTCTCAACACCCCGGGCAGCAAGCTGAAAGTGCTCAGGGCAGGATATGGTACAAGGATAAGTATTGGGCTGGCCGGAGCGAGCTTAACACACCACCGCCATCGCTGCCGGTCAAGCCCGCCCCCATTCTGTTTGTTTTTTTATGCTGAATCTTCTGTGATTGTACTACTCTCTGGTTTATAAATCTTAATATTTGTTGCTTAATTCGTTGAAGTAGATTCTATACAACTAGATGTACCAGGCTCTGTATCAGGAATAGGGTGGATATCCCGTGACTGACTCACTGTGGTAGAGGCTTTTGATTCATCAGGCCCCATATCTATCTTCTTCTTTGTTAACTTGCTAAGCTCATCTTCAGCTCTCTGCTTCTTTTTCCTCTTTTGAGCTCCACTTTTATAACTTCTGGTTGACATTTTGCAAACTGTGGGCAGAATATTTAATATAACTATAAACATACTACATTTAAAAGTTATATAATGCATGACATTTTTGTTTTCATTGAAAATTTCCTGTGATATTACCACTACTTACCAGCAAGCAATATTTTTATAATAAATAAACATGCAAAGAGAAAATTAACAATATCCTCTCAAGTTTTAATATTAGTTTAATCAATTAAATTAACGAAGAAAAAAACTATTAACATATACATTACTACTTCATTTAATACAATCAAAACAAAATAATATGTATTTTTTAATGTGCAGTTCTTTCAAATATATATTTAATAATAACAAATTGTAAGTTTATATATTAAACTTACAATTTGTTATTATACTGACAAAAAAACGTTAAAAATATATATGCTATAAGAGCAGGCAAGCACTTTGGATTTAACATTGGCGGCCACCGTGTTAACGGAAAGTGCCTGGCTGTAAGGACCTTTGATGTTAACCTCTGCTTCCACCATGCTTTATTCCCTAACGCAGATGTAATGCACGGTGGCATGGCAGCCGATGTTAAAATCCAAGGTACTTGCATGCACTGAGCCGCTTTCACTGACTACTATGCAAAGGCAAATGAAAGCGTGGTTAAGTCAGTGAAAGTGGATTAGTGCAGGCAAGAAACTTGCATTTAACATCAGATGCCCAGTACCTAAAAGGACTTTTAATTTTAACGTTGCCTGCCCCTGCGCTCTATTACTGAAGGCAGATCTAAAGTGCAGAGGCAGCCAACGTTAAAATCAAGGGGCCTTTCAGGCATTCCTTCAATGTTATCAACGCTGCTACAGCTGAGTTAGAGGCCCACTTACCTCATAGCTGCCCGATTTTACAGACTCTGCAACTGCTCGATTAGGGGCCCACTTAACTCGCAGCTGCTCCGGGAGGCCCAGATCGAAAACAAATACGAAGTGTGGTTCCAGGCTGCGTTGCACTGTTTCAGGCTGCAAATCGCGGTGCCAGCCCGGAAATGACAGGTGGTGCATGACTAAGAGGAAGAACATCACGTTCTTCAGCCCGCCCCGCCCCAGCTAAGCTCACAGCCAATCGGAGCAGCTGGTTTGTGTGAGAGCGGGCAAGGGCGATGATTGCTGTGAAAGACAATGAAGGATTACAAAATACAATGCTTATAAATCCTTATATGACGTCTCACTAATTAGATAGCAGCGCGAGCTACTCTCAGAGGGTCGGCAAGCTACTACCGGTAGCTCGCGATCGACCGGTCGGAGTTTGAGACCCTGCCCTGCTCTAGGCAAATAGCGCTTTGTTCTTCGAAAAGACACGCTAAAAAAATTGAGTGAAGAGTATGGGACATCCCGGACTTGCAACATTGAGACTAATAATATTTTTTGGGGGCCCCCATGAAAGTGGGGGCCCCAAGCTATAGCTTGTGTAGCTTATACGTAAATCCTGCGCTGAAGGCAAGGGCTTCAGTGTCCCACACAGAGGTGGTAAGCACTATACAAATTGTGCAATAGAATATGTATAAAGCACATGGATTTGGACAGGATGGACATTGTACCTATCTCTCTCTCTTTGACTCGGTGCTGCAATACTGTGCATTCATCTCTAGTTAGTCGTGGTTTGTTTACTGAACCAATGAAAGGAAACTCTTGTTGCATGATCTGTTCTTTGATCCTGGGGGAAGTTGCGGAAGTGCAAACGTTCAACGATCGAGGACACCTACACCACAACAGTTCATATGTGTTTTGCCTAGATGTCATCCATGTTTCAAAGGAATATGCAGAATTTGTTTTTTACATGATAAAAATGAAGAAATTCTTTAAAGCATTTCTAACGGACATAAACTGATAAGAGTATTCTTGGCAGGAGCAGGTGTAATTACAGAGCTGGCGCTGCAGAGAAATAAATCTGATCACGTGATCCGGGAGCGGCCCTGATCGAGCCAGGGGCCTCTTGCTGCCCTGACTTGACACCATAATTCTCAGCCAGGTCGGCTTTCATTGCTCAGCAAGAGTGGACTGTGGAGCAGAGGTGAGCCTCCACCCTCCACCCTCGCCCGAAGAAAGCAGCAAACACGGGCCGAGGGGTGGGAAACTGCAGAACCGTTTATACAGCGCGCGCCAAAATGCTGGCCAGGACTGTGTTTTGGCCAACTCCAACCCACTGCATTGTGAGTGATAGCAGCCAGACACAGGGGCGGATTGGCAAGGTGGGCATTCGGGAATGGGCCGAAGGGCCGGTGCCTCAGTGGGCCGTTTTTTTCTCCCCTGTCCCAGTCCACAGAGAGTGGACTAGGAAAGGGGAGAAAAAAACGGCCCACAGAGTGCACGGAGACAGACAGAGAAAATTAAAGCAGCCTCGCTGTGCGGCCAGACAGCGATTGTCAGCTGTGGCCTCTCCTTCACCCCTGCCCTGCCAAGCAATCAAGCTGAGGCTGGGGAGGGGTGATTGTTTGCAAGAATCGGCCTCCCTGGGGGCCAGGTGTTTCTCAGGCCTTTGAGCCATTTGCACCTCGGCCCCCTGGCGCCCATGCAGCCCAGAAACGGTGTTAGTCTTAGCACCTCGCCCACAGCCCTTCACATTCAGGGCATAGTGGACGAGGAAGAATGGGTCTTGCTGTGGGGGCTAGGTGATGTTTGGATTTTTTTTATTTTATTTATTTATTTATGCGATTTTATATAGCGCAGACTTTACCCGAAGGTGTCAGAGCGCTTCACACAAGGAACAGCAATAATACATGAGGAGAAAAATTACAAGTGGACAAATTACAAAAGCAAACGTTAAGTTACATGAATCAAAAGTGACAATAGTGAGCAACCAAAATACATGAGGTAGCAATCGGTACATTACAGGAGGAAAAAGTGATATGTGTGCAGGTTACAAAAGCGAACAAAGTACAAGTAGAGGTATAATACTGCAATAAATGGCAGACACTCCAGCACAAGAACAAACGTTACGTAGGCAATGGTGGCACTTGTGCAAGTATCTAAAGCAAACAAAACTGAGAGGTAGCAAACAGTGTGTTACAAGAGAAAAGTGACTTGTGCAAGTTACAAAAGGGTACCATACACAGGTACAAGGGTAATACTACAGTAAATGGTAAACACTCAAACTGCCAGAACACACTGGGAAGGCACTTCCCATGCACCAGCTTCACCTCAGCCTCCCCCTGGCTACCTGGCTACCTTGGATGACCCAGAAAGCTGTGTTTTGTGCTCCCCTGCCAGGACATTTTCGCGAGGCCTGGAGGGCTGATTAAATTACTGCCCTGTCCTGTGCAAGAACAGTATCCTCCCACTTTCATTCCTTGTCTGTGCAAATAGTGTTTCATGAAAGGGAACGCCCCTTTCTTTTTGCTCAGGCCTTCCCTGACTAGCCCCGTCGGATCATTTGCAGAGCTAGGCATCAGATTTTCAGCGCCAGGAAGCCGCTTGGCCACAGTGCGCTTTAGCAAGTCCCTTTTTACATTACATTACATTACATTGAATGTGGGCCACGCCCCTTAAATATGGGCCACGCCTCTTGAATGTGGGCCACTTTTTTCGTCAGTGCCCGGGCCGAATTGTGATCCCAATCCGACCCTGGCCAGACATGACTAGGGTAAAGGGACATATAGGCAGGGCCTCTGGTATTACGCAACAGGGGGAAATCAAATCAAGCAGCAGGACTGACTAAAGTTTGTGGCAAGAAAAGGTAAATTAGGCGAAATATTTTTTGATAGTATTTCAGTATTATTTTGTCTTTTTTACATGTTAAACTCTCTATGTCACTTTTAACACTTCAACACTCAAATAAAACAATAGGCAATTGAATGGGGATCAGTTGGCTTTTGCGAAGAGCCTTCCACTACGCAGCAACATGTGTTACTTCTTTAGAAACTTTGCGCTGGATGTGCGAAGCATTTTTGCTGTCGCAAACAGCCCGATTAACAGATTGTGACCGCAAAAAAATATTTTTGTAATGACAATGACAAGTTTATTGTGTGATTACTTAAAATCATTATACAATACATAAAAACATGTGTGTCATACTGAGAAAAACCCCAATCAATAACATTCCAATAAAAATAGAATTTCATTTATAAGTGCGTATTCTTAGTCCCACTGGGAGGGGGGGTGAGGAGAGAAAGAGAGAGAGAGAGTGAGAGAGTGTGTAGTTTTAAACTCCACTTGCCAGGCCCAAACCTTCCCTTACACTACATCCAAGACACCCCTAAGGTAGGCCCAAGGCTGCCCCTTGAGCACGGTGCAGTGTATTTAGAAGGTAGGACATGTGCTAGTATGTTTTATAATACTGCTAATTTCCTTTTTCACTATTGCAAGGCCTTTCCCTCCCATCGGGTAACATGGGGATTGCCTTGAAATATCTTTCAAGTGTAATTTCTCATTGGGAGCAGATAGAGATATCGAGTCTCTGAACTTACAATTTAAACATACATCTTTTGGAGAAGTTGGTTTTTAAACTCTGTGTTTGAAAATGCCACCTTTTTAATTTGGGCTTTTTCTTGCTTAACCATTCTGTGCCTCTGCCCGTCTGTACAATGCACATCTAGGTTGGCTGATAGTTGGGCTCTTGTGCATACACTATAGACAATCACACAAAGGGAGCTGAAGTGTGCCTTGTATATCTTGATGGGCCATCACCAGGCTTATGGGCCTTCCTGAGCTAGTGTGGTGGGAAGAGTTGTCACTGAAACCTGAATGGGGCTGTGCCTGTCCTCACACAAATCTGTCTCTACCCCCTGTAGTGTGTCTGGAGCCCGGTGAGGGAAAGGCAGGGTTTTGTGCTTTCCTTTGAAGTGTGCGACTTCAAAGGTAGAAAGGGCTATAAGTATTGGACCTCTGACACCCTAAAATTAGAACATTTCTGAAATGAGGACATTCTGCCAGGAAGAAGAGCTGGACGCTGTTTGAGGGACTGCCACTCTGCCTGTTGCTTTGTTGTGCTGGCCTGCTGCTTGCTGCTTCTCTCCTGGGAGTGAAAGTACTGGACATTTCTTTCTACATCCGTCTTCCAAGGTTCTCCAAGGCCTTGTGCCTGCTTGCCTCTTGTTAAGAAGTCTGATGGCCATCAAAGACTTCACCTACCAGTGCCTGGGCTCTTCTGCTGAGGGTCCTGACTTACCATGTGGTGCCAAATCTAGTTACTGGGTCCTTGGAAGGGTAACCCAGAGATTTTAAGGAGAAAATCCAAGTATCGACTCCCAGCGCCTATGTTCTCGATGCATCACAACACAAATAACGCATTGCCTGACTAGAAGCCTGCTTCCCGATCGGTGCTTCAACCATGGCTTTCACGGCAGGCCCCAGGTTGCTGTCACAGCGTGTCTGAAGAATCACGGCAGCATGGGTCCTGAGCACTGTATCACTGATGTCCATGGCACCCGTTCCGACAGAGCAACTGCTCGCCGCTAAAGAATCAATGCATCGCATGACTCACGGCTGTGAAATTGACTCAGAGCCTGCATCGTCGCTGTTGCACTGACACAGCTCATTTGGATTTTTGAGTATGGAAGGCTGAAGATTTACTCGCAGCTGATGGGGTCCCGAAGTGGAGGAGATGAGAGCCCTGCCGACTTTGAGAGTGAGCGTGTGCGGATTGACTAAATCAGGTGGACTGACGTGGATTAACCGGATTCCAGTGACCCTATGAGCCAGGTACATGTGGGATTTTGAGCCCCAACTATTATCTCATTGTCTGTGAGTTGAAGAGTACGACTCTCCCTGAAGATATATTTTGAAACCCTTGTCCTGATGAAGCCGAAAGAATTCACCGGCTAAAATGTGACCGCGACTGCGTCAACTTTTTTATGAGGGGTCCCACTATTTTGTTGAAAAGGAAAGCGCCTATAGAATAACTTGATTAGAGGTGTAGTTCCTCTGGCACAAAAGGGATTTTCTCAAAGTGTACCATTCGAAATAAGGAGTGTACATTTTGATTGTTTTGCTCTCAGTAGGGTTGTTTTTGTATATTTTGTGCATTTTTTCTACATGTATATGTTGTATATACACTGTATATGTTTTGTATCATATATATGAATGTGATTTATATGTTTATGTCCTGTACATGGTATGTTTACACTTGAGGTAATTTTGGTTTGATTTATTTGTGCTCAGCCCCGTCTTTTGATACGTATATGAGTTTGAACTTTTGAAATATAGAACCTTTTAAAAAATAGTTGAAACACCAGGGTAATTAATGGTACCTTGATTGAAAATAAATGTTGGATTGGTCCCTCTGTAACTTTTTTCTCTTCTTATACATCATTGATGTTTTATGCCCAGGTATAGGAGGGTGATTGGGGCATATCCCCTCTCTTTTTTGCAACCATTTGGATTTTTGATGCATCATCCTTCGATGTCGATTCCTCCTCAACGCCGCACCACAGTAAGTAACCGAGGTCTCATGTTCAGAAACCAATGCATCACCTCCCCGGACAGTAAGGAACTGACTCATCACCTCCACTGCCTAGCAGTACCGAACTGATGCATCATCACCCCTGGCAGTAAGGAACAAACGCATCACCTCCCCAGTGTAGTATGGAACCAACGCACTGCTTTTCTTTTCTGGTGTCTCTCTTCCCCTGTGCTTTGCACCAGCTTAGATTTTTGATGCATCTAGGGTACTTTGTGCTGAAACGAACTCATACATTGATTTCTGTGGACTAAACTTGCTTACACTTTTAAGAGTGATATTTGGATTTTGAATTGCCTATTCTAAACTGGTGCAGACTCCTGTTGTAGTGTGGTCACTGTGTTACTCTTTGTATGTACAAATGCTTTACACATAGTGGAGGAGTGAGGCTCACTGATTAGAGTGGCAGACCCTGATGCAGAGGTCTGGCCCGGGACCAGGGTTCAATTCCTGACGCGGCAGGGTCCTGAGCCCAAAAATGTCCACCAACTCGATAATTCTCGCCTCGGTGCCTACTCTAATCATGGGGTCCCACGCTGCAACTCTGGGCTATAGCTTGCTTAATCTCCACTACAGCGGCCCACCCGCTGCGGGATGCCTGGCTTTCACCTTGGGGATGCCCAGTAGGGGTTATCTCACAGGGAAAAGCCAGGACGGGTTCCCAAGGCAAGCACCTTGATGCCTTCGGGTGATATGTGCGCTATATAAGTCGCAATACATTTACATTTACATTGCTGCTGAGATAAACCTAGCTGCTCGTGCCAAGCTATCAAGGGGGTGAGCAGGGGTTATCCTAAGTGTGTGACTCCCTGATCCTGACTAGAGTGAGGTTCCCTACTTAGACAGGGTGCAAATCACTGTCAACTAGAAACCCCATTTCTAACAGTGACGAGCACAGTGCCAGAGGTATACAACTTCTAAAGTGCAGATGACATGTGTAAAATGCATTGCATTTAATACCACAGGGCCTGTATCAAGGTGCAGAATGGTGCTTGAGCTATACAACCTAAAAAGTTCAGATGGCATGTGAAAAATACATTTACAAGAGCAGCTCGAAGTTGTTCAAACAAGACCATGACAGTAAATACAAAATACATTGCCTGAAGATAAACGACTTATAAAGTGCAAATGGCATGTCGAAGTGTAATGGCCTTCAAGGGCATGGTGCTGTACCCAAAGGAATGCGATTTATGGGTCTGAACACCAGAGTTATTGTTACAATGGTGCATGTCACTTTATCATAGACCATTATCCTGCTAGATGATGGACAAGTTTACGACTGAGGTTGTTGGTTGCACCTGCTCTTTAAAAGATTGCTGGTTTGCAATATGAATTTCTCAAACTTGGCCATTTCAGTCACTGATTCCAATGTGTATCGAAGAGAAACAGCCTCGTGAGCCACACGGGTGCCATCATGTAGACAAATAGACCTCAATAAGGTTGGTGGGACAAGACCAGATAGCAGAGTAGAATATGTGCTAAAGATCACTTCTATAATTACACAAACTGCAGCCAGTGATGGTTTCAAGATTTCTCAAATTTGGATTTAGTTCTCTGATTGAAAGCGGGACTAATCTTGCTGATAAGATTTGTTTTAAAGCGTGGTGTCCCACTGCCTGATGGAGATGGAGTTCAGCAGCATTATTCAGTTGTGGTGCTGTTAGTGACTGGTGTAGTGACTTAGCTTGAAGGGCTTCCATATCCAGTTCTTGTGAATGATGATACAATTGTTTTCTCATTACAGTGTTTATTATATAGCTCATTGTGTTTGTGTCCCAGTTCTCCAATGCAAGATGCAGGCATTCCTTACCTGCAGCTAAATTTGTGGACTAAATGTTGTTAACACTTGTGGAAAATGTTTTTATTAAAACCTTCATAGTGTTAGTGGGAGCGGCCGTTGACTGAAAGTAATCTCTGGCCATGGCTGCCACGGTTTTGAGATTTTGCTGCACAAGCTCAAATCCAGCCTGATATGTGCTGAGGGACATGAAATACCTTCTTGTAGGCTGCACACTGGATCTTTTTTAGGGCGATTGCCAACAAACCTGGAAATGCTCGCTGAGCATAATTGAGCACAAGGAGCAATTTGACAGGAACCACTCTATGTTTGGCAGTGGATTTGGGATCGTCGAGGGTGCTATTTATTTATACAGGGAGTACATGATCATTCCTGCTTTTCTTTTCATTTTTTGGAGTGCAGGGTTGGTTTCCTGGTTTTGCATAGCCATGCACCCAGATAATCATAGTGTTGTACACAGTTCAGCCGCTGTGGCTCCAGCCACCCTCTAGTGGACCTCTTCTTCAGATATTTCCCAAAGATTACCACCTTTGTTCTGCTCCCATTGGCCCCAAGCTTGTTCCTGAGAAGATACATATTCAGGGCATTGATGGCTTTTTGCAGACTGATTTTGGTGTGATCTAACAACACCAGGTCGTCCACATAGTGCATGAATGGAATTCTCCAGTCACCAATTCTTGGAGTGACAAAGGCAGCACTGGTTGAGTCCAGGCCTAAATCCTCCGTATAAAGGTTGAATAACATAGGGGCCAGCACACAACCCTTTTTAAATTCTCAATTTGTGTCGATTTTAGCAGTGGCTGTATCCCCTGTAAGATTCACTCATACCCAAGCCCTATTGTATAAGACAATAACTGCTCATAGCAGTTTAGGACAGAAGTTCCACCTCTCAAGCTTCTCCCATAAGATGTTCTGGACAACTCCGTCAAAAGCTGGGTAGGTGATGAAAAATGCAAACGTAGGGAGCCTTACATTAAGTACATCATTACCAGTCCTCCGTGCAGCCCAATTGAGACAGTGCTGCTGGCTCTGATCTTCTTACAAATGCTCTCAGGGTAGAGCGCCTGCATGGAGGCTGCTAGTCACAAGCGCTATCCCCTGTGACCCTTTCATCCTTCTGGGATTTATACGGCGCAGCATTGGACCGCCTAAAGCCAGGCACACCGGCATTGTGCAGCAGTGGAAAACCAGATTATGCGGCAGAGCTAACTAAAGAACGCAATAAAGAAATGCATTTTAAGTGGAGAGGCAGATTATGTGGCGTTCTATGTGTGGTGAGGCAGATTATACGGCGTTCTTTGTGTGGTGAGGCAGATTATGTGGCGTTCTATGTGTGGTGAGGCAGATTATGTGGCGTTCTATGTGTGGTGAGGCAGATTATGCGGCGTTCTATGTGTGGTGAGGCAGATTATGCGGCATAGTATGCTACTGAAAATAATGCACAGCTGAGAGGCATTACCGCGAGCTATTTTAGAGCTATTCATTTAAAACATGTATGTAGATTAGGAACACTAATTATGCCCATTCAGTAGATCGGAAGCAGGAACAGCATTGATGATCGAACAATGTCCTTTCTACTTCCAAGACAGTAACGTACCGTGTAAAACACATACCGTTTGTACTCAGAAGTTAAGAAGCCACATTTGTTAACTAGACGTTTTATGTTCTGCTGGGGTAACAACTTGATGCACTGCAGGCCTGGGCTGGCAGCTCTTCGTAAATAAATATAAAACTAAGCATCAATATTTCATGGTGGTGTAATCATTCTAAACCTAACACAATGTAGAATGTAGATTTCTAAATTCTCTTTCACGTGTCTCACCTCTTTCAAACGAAAAAGCTGCCTGACTGTACCTGCAATAAAGGCCAGAATTGACTCCTCGTCCTCGACACGACGAGACCGTAGCGGTGAGCGCGTAACGCGTCACTGCTACGTTCTGATCGCGAGGGCTGGCCAAAATGTCCATTACAGGGCCGTCATTGGTAGCAGGCTACAACTGATTGATGGCCCTGGAGGGCTCTGAGCTAAGGGTGGGCGTAGTATGCATAGTGGGGCTACGCGAAGCTACGTGAAGTGGGCATGATGCTACGCCCGCTCACGCGCTTCGCGTAGCCCCACTACGCGTCTCCCGCCTCCCTCCCGCCCTCTTCTACATACATAATTTTAAGTAACGAGTACAGTAAAAGTACATAAAAGCACTTACCTGGTCCGCGGCGTCCCAGGGCTCCCTCTTCTATTTTGCGCCAACTTCTCCCATCGAAATGCGCATGCGCGGCCGCCGGCGCATGCGGATGTGAAGGTTTACTCACTTCACCTTTCACGCCTCAATATTCGCTGTATGCCCTGCTGCTCGCTGACTGTAGGCCGCCCTCGCCGCCAAGAACATGTTGTAGCCACAACATGAGACAGAGAGTGGTGTGTTGATAACGAGCTTTATTGTAGATAAACAACAAGACATCAGCGCGCCCACCGCCTGCAGTCAGCCTGTGAGAACTGACAGCTGGTATCCGGCGCTCGGTATAGAACCTCGGCATTCCAGCATTCCACGGCGGTGCGTGTAGCGGAATGACGTCACAACACTGGCAGATATAGGCACACTCGTTAGGTCCCTATTATGGTGAGGAGTTGGGATGGGAATCTAACATCAGGAGGAGGGGTGGAAGGGGGGGAGGCGTGAGAGGAGTTCCGGGGCCTCATAGAATGCATTAAGCAGCCTACCTCCCAACCTACAACAGATATAGTACCCTCGAAATGGTTGATTGACAGTCTGAGCCGCAAGGGAGGGACTACTTCCCATTCCATCGGACTGAAGACAATACACCTTGTGAACAAGTGCAGGTTCCATGGGTACAAAGAGACCAAGCGCCTCATCAAGATCTAGAGCATTCCCTAGTGGACCTAGCTGTGATTAATACCAACACTGGGCCGGTGCAGGGACAGTTGCCCCCGTATCGTATGGCCAACCACGAGACCATAGAATCTAATCCCCCCGATATAGGGTCACCTACTATTAGTTTAAAATCCTTGACTCTGACTTCATGGAATGTTGCTGGGTTGGCAAACAAAATTGACTGTCCGGAGTGGGGTTCTTTTATTAATTCGAAAAGTGTATGCCTCTTTCAAGAGACTTGGGCGCGAGAAGAACTAGCATTTCAGGGGTTTGCAGTATTTTCCAAACCAGGAAAGTGGGGGGGGGCGGGGCAGACCGTCTGGAGGTCTGGCAACCTGGGTAGCATCCGATCTGGGCTGCCAGGCCAGCTGCCTAACAACCAACTCAGACGACATATTAGCCGTCCTCTTAGAGTGGCCAAACTCCCCGAAATTGGTGGTAGTAAACGTGTATTCAAGACCCGTATCTTTGGCACGTGAATCAAACACCATAGAGGAACTCTCCGCTTTCTTAAGTGATATCCCAGGGGAATGCCAGTACTTGGTGGGTGGAGATTTAAATTCTCACTACGAGCCGCTACCAGGCCTCCGGGATGGACCCTCCTGCGAGGAGGATTCACAGTGGCAGGTTCTGGTCATGGTGGCACCCCCACCAAGAGCATGGACTCCCCTTGCCCTGCAGATAACCGCCCTTACCCTAAATCATGGTTTAAGGGCCTGCAACGGGCGCTGTAAATCAGATATCCCAAGCAAGTGCACATACAATAAAGCTGGTAGCGAATCACGATTAGACTACATTCTTGTCAAATTATCATTGTGGTCACAAATCATTGACTTTAAGGTCATTGATAGACGGGATAGTGACCACAACGCCTTGGAGCTCGAATACATTCTTCCAGGCATTAGGGACACAGGATCGGGTCTTAATAGAGACAAGCCAGGCTTAATATGGGAGTGACCGATTATGAGGGTCAACCTTTTACAGAAAAAGAGTTGAGGGTGGCTATAGCCGGATTGTCAACAGGGAAAGGCCCAGGGCTCGACGGGGTACCAGATGACTTGTATAAGCAGGAACCAGGGATTTGGGCCCCTTACCTCATGCTGTTATTTAATGCTGTCCTTGGGGGGATGGAGGTCCCGGATACTTGGCTGGGAGCAGAGGTGGTTCCTATCTTTAAAAAGGGATCCCCTCTGCTCCCAGCCAACTATCGCCCGATCAGTCTCATTGTTGTATCCCAAAAGCTCTTCGGTAGACTGATCCTGGACCGGTTGCAGAATTGGATGGAGGAGACTGATATCTTGACCCCCTACCAGGCGGGATTTAGGCGAGGGGTATCCACAATCGACCAAATTTTTAGGTTGAACCTATTATATTGGAGGACAGCACTGATTGAGGGCGGCACCTTGTACACGGTTTTCGTGGACTTGCGTGCCGCCTTCGATTTGGTCCCAAGACACAAAACTGTGGCAGGTCATGGAGGAGATGAATGTCCCGAAAGACATCTTGGCAATCCTGGTGAGATTACACCATAACAACTTTGCGCGCGTCATGTGCGGCAGAGGTGGCAATCTGACGGAAAGGTTCCCTGTTCGCAGAGGGGTAAGACAGGGCTGCGTGCTTGCACCGACCCTGTTCTGCCTCTTTGTGAACGGGGTAATCACCCATCTCACCAGGATCCCCAACACTGATGCCCCTAAACTGACTGGCAGCAGGGTGCCTGCAATCATGTTTGCGGACGACATCCTGCTGTTGTCCAAATCCCCGATAGGCATACAACGAGTCTTGGACAGTTTTCTGGAGTTCTGCTCAGAAAGGGGACTCGAGATCAACCCCCAGAAAACCAAATTTATGATCCTCAACCCCATGCCACTTAACCCCCCCCCCCCTTCTGGGCACAGTCCGTTTGGAACGGGTGCACACAATTGACTACCTGGGGATAACCCTCAATGAAAACTTAACGCGGCACACCAGCTAAAAGCAAACATCAAATTGGCACAGTTGGCAGGTGGTACTATGAGAATAGCGAGTAAATCACGCTAACGTCCCCTCACCCCTGTTATTGAAATCTACAAGGCGCAAGCTCGGGGGGGTGTCATATATGGGGGCGAGTTGTGGGGTCATATTTCATCGCCAAAATTAGCAACCACCGAGAACAAATTCTTGAGGCAGATTACCGCCCTTCCGATGAGCACTCCAATTCTGCCCCTGAGGCTGGACATGGGCCTCCGACCCATAACGGAGGAGTTGAGGCTCAAACCACTTGCATTCTGGCGACACCTTTGGAGGAGCCCAGACCTTTCAACTTACAGAGCGGAGCTAACGGAATTCCTATTGTTGCCCAATGCCACCAGAACACCTTGGCTGAACTATATTAAGAACACTTCCGAGGCTATTGGTCTTCCTGAACTATGGTCGGATCCAGCAAATACAAGCAATAGGACCCCCAGAAAGGTCCTAACAAGAGCCTACTACGATCTAATGCTCTCCCAAGCTGCTGAGGGCACCCGTGATGGATCATTGACCAACCAATTTATAAAAATTAAGGACTCCTATCATCTGGAAAGTGTCCTAGATGCCATGACTCCGGTACTCACTAGGAAATTATTCCTACAATGGAGATATGGGACTCTCCCATTGGCATCTTTCACCGCATCATGGTCTTGCCCCCTCCTGCAGAAATCTGTCCCGCATCCGGCCACACAAAGGAGAACGATGTACATGTGGTCTTTTTCTGTCGTGCCTATCTTTGCTGTGAGCAGACGCTCCCCTGGCTCCCTGCTGCTCGAACTGCTTTGTGGTATCGTTATTCTGCGCTCACACATTCACAACGCGATCATTGCACAGATCTGCGCTTGAGATCTGGCTCCTTACTTTCAGCGCGTTATTTTGCATTGTGACGATTTGCTTTTAATGTGCCTCATTTTGTCTGCAGAGATAAACTGAAATTGTTGCGCTTTTATTCTGAGTGTACCTTCATTGCTCTCTTGTGTGGCGCTATATTGGTAGGGCTTGGCGCTTTGCTGCTCGTGCTTTTCCACACGCCGCCATTTGGTTGTTGTTGTTTTCCCCTGCAAGGCCGTCCTCCAGAGCCTGCCCGCCTCCCAGCTGAGCCCCTCTCCCACTGATTACTTATAGCGCTCCCGTCCCCGGAAGCGCTGTGTCTGCCTCATCTTTGCTGTGAGCAGACGCTCCCCTGGCTCCCTGCTGCTCGAACTGCTTTGTGGTATCGTTATTCTGCGCTCACACATTCACAACGCGATCATTGCACAGATCTGCGCTTGAGATCTGGCTCCTTACTTTCAGCGCGTTATTTTGCATTGTGACGATTTGCTTTTAATGTGCCTCATTTTGTCTGCAGAGATAAAATGAAATTGTTGCGCTTTTATTCTGAGTGTACCTTCATTGCTCTCTTGTGTGGCGCTATATTGGTAGGGCTTGGCGCTTTGCTGCTCGTGCTTTTCCACACGCCGCCATTTGGTTGTTGTTGTTTTCCCCTGCAAGGCCATCCTCCAGAGCCTGCCCGCCTCCCAGCTGAGCCCCCCTCCCACTGATTACTTATAGCGCTCCCGTCCCCGGAAGCGCTGTGTCTGCCTCATCTTTGCTGTGAGCAGACGCTCCCCTTGCTCCCTGCTGCTCGAACTGCTTTGTGGTATCGTTATTCTGCGCTCACACATTCACAACGCGATCATTGCACAGATCTGCGCTTGAGATCTGGCTCCTTACTTTCAGCGCGTTATTTTGCATTGTGACGATTTGCTTTTAATGTGCCTCATTTTGTCTGCAGAGATAAACTGAAATTGTTGCGCTTTTATTCTGAGTGTACCTTCATTGCTCTCTTGTGTGGTGCGATATTGGTAGGGCTTGGCGCTTTGCTGCTCGTGCTTTTCCACACGCCGCCATTTGGTTGTTGTTGTTTTCCCCTGCAAGGCCGTCCTCCAGAGCCCGCCCCGCCTCCCAGCTGAGCGCCCCTCCCCCTCCACCTATTTATGCCAGATGCACCCACGCACAGCGTCTACGCGCAGAGACCGCGCCCAATCCGCGCCGAAGGTGCGCCAAAGGTAAGCCCGTCTACGCCCGTCCGCGCCTGGACCGCGCCCAGCGCCAGAGCCCCTGGTCCCCGTCATGCCCACCCCTCCCGCATTACTTACGATGCCACCACCCTCCAAGCCCTAAACCTGGCCGCCCCCCCAACTGCTTCCAAGCCGCTCCTGGACACACCCATGGACCCTTCTCCTGCTACTCCAGCAAGTTCGACGGCACCAAGAACAACTCCTCATCTACGAACACACAACAGATATCCGACCCCAACCACCTACAATGCATCCTGCTCAACACCCGCTCGGTCCACAGGCACGCCATCGACCTTTGGAATCTACTAGACACCATCTCTCCGGACGTCGCCTTCCTAAGAGAAACATGGATGAACGCCTCATCAGCCCCAGACATCACCATTGCCATCCCGGAAGGCTATAAGATCATCCGCAAGGACCGTTCCGGCCACACAGGAGGAGGCATCGCTATCGTCCATAAGAACTCCATCCGCATCTCAACCAGCTCAGACATCAATCTCGCCAACACCGAACACCTTCACTTCCAGATCCACATCGACCCCAAGACCACACTCAGAGGCACCCTCCTTTACAGGCCACCAGGACCTCGCGCACAATTCAGTGAAGACATCACGGACTTCATCACTCCACACGCACTCCCCTCCAAGGATTACATCCTTCTGGGAGACCTCAACTTTCACCTTGAAAATAACAACGACCGCAACACCACCACCCTTTTAGACAACCTCGCCAACCTCGGACTTAAACAACTTGTCACTACCCCCACCCACATCGCAGGTCACACACTCGACCCTATCTTCACCTCCAGCAAACATGTCTCCCTCAGCCACTCCACAGCTCTCCTTTGGACTGACCACAGCTGCGTTCACTTTACCTACAACAAGCCCACATCCAACAACCACCCCCAACCCACTCTGCAAAGGAACTGGAACAAAATCACCACCGACCAGATCGCCTCATCGCTTCTTCTTAACCCCCCAGCCCACTCTTCAATCCCCGACCAGGCAGCCACCAACCTTACCCAATGGTTATCCAACAGCGCCGACATCCTAGCACCACTGAAAAAACGACAAATCAAACTAGGCAGCAAGAAGGCCTCCTGGTTCAACGATGATCTTAAGAAATCCAAGAAACTCTGTCGCTCCCTTGAGAAGGCCTGGAAAAAAGACCCAACCATCAGCACCAAGGACGCCTTCAAAAACGCCACCCGCATACACCACCGATTGATCCGGAATGCCAAGAAAACCGCCTTCAAGGACCAACTAGATAACAACGCCCACAACAGCAAGGAATTATTCAACATCGTCAAGGAATTCACCAACCCCTCAGCCAACTCCAACAACATCACCCCCTCTCAAGCCCTCTGCGACTCCCTAGCCTCATTCTTCCACAACAAAATTGTCGACATCCACAACAGCTTCGACAACCGACCCGATGACCAACCCACCCAACCCCCTGCAGGACCCCCACCCCCCCTGAACATCCTCAATGACTGGAAGCCAATCTCCACTGAGGACACCACCCGTCTGATGAACTCCATCCACTCAGGATCCCCCACAGACCCATGCCCTCACCACATCTTTAACAAAGCAGACTCCATTATAGCACCGCACCTCCGAGACGTCATCAACTGCTCCCTCAACTCTGCAACCTTCCCGGAAAGCTGGAAACATGCAGAACTCAGCGCCCTCCTGAAGAAACCCACAGCTGACCCCACCGAACTCAAAAACTACCGCCCTATCTCACTCCTTCCATTCCCGGCCAAAGTCATCGAGAAAGCGGTCAACAACCAGCTCGCTACATTCCTCGAAACCAACAAATCCCTCGACTCCTCACAGTCCGGCTTCAGAGCCAAGCACAGCACTGAAACCGCCCTCATTGCAGCAACAGACGACATTCGAACTCTACTGGACAATGGAGACACAGTCGCCCTCATCCTCCTTGACCTCTCCGCAGCCTTCGACACGGTCTGTCATAGCACCCTTTTACAACGCCTCAGAAACATCGGAATCCAAGGAAGAGCACTGGAATGGATCACCTCGTTCCTCACCGGAAGAACCCAGAGAGTCCGCCTTCCACCATTCAAGTCAGAGGCCACTGAAGTCATCTGCGGCGTACCACAAGGATCTTCACTCAGCCCCACCCTCTTCAACGTATACATGAGCCCCCTCGCGGCCATCGCACGCCAACATAACCTCAATATCATCTCCTACGCTGATGACACTCAACTGATCCTCTCACTCACCAAAGACCCTAACATCGCCAAAACCAACCTGCATGAAGGAATGAAAGAAGTAGCCGAATGGATGAAGCACAGCCGTCTGAAACTGAACTCAGACAAAACAGAAGTCCTCATCCTAGGCACCTCCCCGTCCGCCTGGGATGACTCTTGGTGGCCAGAGGCCCTTGGAAAAGCACCCATCCCGACGGACCACGCACGGAACCTGGGCGTCATCCTGGATTCCTCACTCTTGATGAACAGACAAGTCAACGCCGTCTCTTCATCTTGCTTCAACATTCTTCGCATGCTCAAAAAAACATTTCGTTGGATCCCCACCGAAACTAGAAAAACAGTCACCCACGCTCTGGTCACGAGCCGTCTGGACTACGGAAACACCCTCTACGCCGGTACCACCGCAAAACTCCAGAAAAAACTCCAACGCATCCAGAACGCTTCAGCCAGGCTAATACTAGACATCCCACGTAAAGATCACATCTCTGGACACCTGAAAAACCTCCACTGGCTCCCCGTCAATAAAAGGATTACTTTCCGGCTCCTAACCCACGCACACAAAGCGCTCTACGAAATCGGACCCGAATGCCTCAACACAAGACTGTCCTTCTACACCCCCACCCGCCAGCTACGATCCGCCAACCAAGCCCTTGCCACTGTACCTCGCATCAACAAAACCACCATGGGAGGTAGATCCTTCTCCTACCTGGCAGCTAAAACCTGGAACTCACTTCCCACTCACCTTCGCCTTACTCAGAACCACCTAGCATTCAGAAAGCAACTTAAAACGTGGATATTTGACAAGTAATTCCCCACCCCTCTCCAAGCGCCTTGAGACCCTTTGGGTATGTAGCGCGCTATATAAATTTATTGACTTGACTTGACTTGACTACCTTTACTTAAAAATTTGGGATTCAGAACATTTTTACCGCCTACAGAGTTTTAAGGACAGACTTAGCCCCAACTACGGTATTCGCTTTATCTAAATTTTTAACTGCATTGTGGTATGCCCGAATTCGCTGCATCAAGAGACTTGGCGACACTCGTCAGACATGAATTTTCAGCACACTACCACTTATTTTGATCACCATTACTTGTTTAATGCGTTTTTAACTATATAATGAAATATTCTGTATTTTTTAACAAAAATTGTGTTTACTATGTATATCTTTTATGATCTTGTGATCGAAATAAAGATTTTTGGAATGGAATGGATATTGTTTAGGATAAGATATGTGCAAGGAAACTAAAGGTTAACAAGGTCCTGAACAGTGATTGAAAAACTCAGAAAACGATCAGCTAGTGAAAGTGGTTTTGCAAAAGGTCAGTTTCAGGTGAAAAGGGTCACTCTCTCTGCAGTTCATTCAGAGTCAGAAAAACCCAAGTTAATATATGCACGAACTCAGAAGGCCAGACCACTTGTTCGTTGGGCCTACTTCACAGGCCTACGTGAGGGCAAGACTAAAATGGAGTCATGTTTGAGAATTACAGAATCACAATCGAAGGATCGATGGCCATGCTCAGTAGCTCGGGATACCAGACTCTCCATGCCCAGTCATGAGACACAAGTATGACTCAGGCTTAGACATTCCTGGTCTTCTTGAAAATTCTAGGCAGGAGTGGTATGTGTAGAAAGGTGTACAGGAAGCCCAAGCTCCACTCGAGATGCAAAGTATGTCCGCGTGGGAGCCACCTTGGAAACTCCAGAGTACAAAACTGCGGACATAGCGTGTTCTCAGTCGAGGCTAACAGATCTAACCAAGCTCTGCCCACTGCTGAAAGAGACCTTTCGCCACCTCTGGTTGGAGACACCATTCGTGATCCGCTAGGCAAATGTGGCTGCCCTGGCTTTCAAGGAACATGCCAGAAGTCGAACAACTAGGGAAATGCCCTGCTGTTCCAGCCTAGTTCAGAGACACAGGGCCTCTTGACAGAGGGTCTACAACCCCCCACTGCAATGTTTTTTGTAGTATCACATGGCCCGGTGTTGTCCATGAACACTTGTACCAGCCATTCCTTGATGGAGGATGGAAAGGCTTTTAATGTCAATCAGTTTACTCTGAGCTCCAGCAGGTTGATTTGGCGTCCGGATTTGGCCGGAGATCTTTGATCTCCACCTCTCCCACATGGCCGCCCCATCCCAGAAGTAATGCATCTGCCAATACTGTGAGATCTTGACAGGGAAGGGAGAGGGGTCTGCCTCTGACCCAATTGCAGTTCTTTAACCACCACTGCAAATCCTTTGCAGTCTCCTCTAAGACTGACTCCGGTCGGAGATATCCTCTGCTGCTGTACCCATTGGAACTTTAGGTCCCACTGCAGAGCACACATAAGGCATATGTAATTTGTGACCAGCAGGATGCCAGAGGCCATGAGGCCCAGAAGCCTCGGAGTCAGACTCACCAAAATCCAGGATAGAGGCTGGAACATCGGTATTTGTCTGAATATCCTAGACTCGCAGCTCGGGAGGATAAGTCTGAAACTGCACTGTGTCCAGAACAGATCCAATGAAAGGGAGCGTCTGAGAGGGAGTCAGGTGTGACTTTGGCACATTGATTGAACCCCAGCGAATTCAGAAGGTCAGACGTAGCTTGGAGGTGGGAAATGACAGTCTGGTGCGAGCCCGCCTTCAACAACCAGTCGTCGAAGGGCTAGCCTGACTCCCCTGATCTCAGCAGATGAGCTGCAATCCCCGTCATCACTTTTGTGAACACCTGAGGGGTGCTGGTAAAGCCAAAGTAGAAGCACAGCGAACTGAAAGTGCTTGTGGCCTACTATGAACCACAGATAACGCAGGTGGCAGGTAGGACAGGGATATGGAAATAAGCGTCCTGCAAGTCTAGCACTCCTATCCAATCTTCTGAGCTAGCGTGAGCATCTTAAATGTCATTTTTTTTATGAAGAGGTTGAGGGCTTAGAGGTCTAGGAGAAGACGAAGGCTCATGTCCTTTTTGGGGACCAGAAAGTAGCAGAAATACAACCTCAGCCTACTTTTAGCCCCTGAAACGTCTTTATGACTCCCTTGGCCAAGAGAGCCATGACTTCCTCGCGGAGCAAGGACAAATGATCCTCTGTCACCCAGTCATAAAAGGGAGTGAGGGAGTGGTGGTGTCAAAGGGGAGTGAATAGCCCCTTAGGATGATCTGCAACCAAGCAACCACAACCAAGATGGCCACCGGAGGGGAGCTCCTTCACTGAGCTCCTAGGTTAAGGGATCACCTTTTTGGTAAAAATCCCTGTATAACCCGGCCCGCCATCGCTCTCCTCCGCACCGCTGCGCTCCTACGCCCCATACATCAAAATCCGCAAACTTGGCCCGCGCAGCACCGCACCGGCCAGCCTCAAGAGACCCCTCTTACCTCGGCTGTCCAGAAGAGCGGGCTGCTGATCGATTTCCACGAGCCCACTGGATGCTTCACAGAGCTGCTGACGACCGGTGCCCCAACGAGCCATGTATACTGTGGGCAAAGACTGAGGGCTGGGATGCTGGTGGACCGACCGAGGATGCCTATCCCGATCTGGCGATCTCGGTGTGCCCGGTCCTACCCTCCCCATCTGCCCCTCTGCCCCGCTGCAGGCCACTCTCTGTTTTTGGGCCCCCTGTCCTGGGACTGACCGGGATCAGGCGGGGCTGCGCTGGCCCCCGGGCGGGGTTCTCTGGCCTGATGACGGATGATCCGGGAGACGGCCGAGGTGCTGGGAGGCTGCTTTGCCCACGTTGCCTCCCCCCCCCCCCTTGGTATAGCGCTCCCAAGACAATAGCGGTCGGGGACTCGGGGGCATCAGGGAGCAGAGCGAGACAAACGGAGCCTGGGCTCTATTGGAACGTGCCGAGGTGCTGCGGAGCTGTTTATTGCCGTAGTGGCACTGACCTACTATAGTAATCAATAAAAAGCCTGTTGGTCCTTGGAAAGTTCCAGGAATCTAGTCTTACTTCGACCCGGCCAAACTTTTTATCTCTCTAAATTACTAACCCAATATCTACGGACATAAGGATGTCTGCTTATTACCGACCCAGGTCGCTCCTTTAGTGCCCAACCCTTGTCAACATGGTTGGTCCTGGCCTGGCTGCTACTGGGGTAAACACATACATCCTGGTTTACCCCCCTACCCTCTCCAAAATCGCAGCGAAAAATTTCAAGCACCTCACCATGAAAAATAACCCTGAGACTCTGATCTCTGACCAACGCTTCAATGGAAGACAACGGCACATTAATGACCTTGTTTTCTACTCCATAAGAACCCCCGCTTGGCGTAATACCTTTGAGCACCTCCTCAATGTACGCTCAACTAGGAACATTCCATACGGCACTAAACTCCCCGCTTGGCGTAATACCTTTGAGCACCTCCTCAATGTAAGCTCAACTAGGAACATTCCATACAGCACTAAACTCAGTCACAATAGCGCCTTCCGCAACCCTGCGAGCCAACCTTACCATCACCCTCTACAAAAGCGGCATTGTATTAGTCCAAGCCTCAACCAAAAACCTCAATAAATTTGCGGACCTTTTTACCCTACTCAGAAACCATGTGCATGACACTAGCAGGGCGACCAACACCTGCCTTGATAACCTTCCGACCTGCCTGCCCATATATCTAACCTCCCACAAACCACCTCTCTAAGGTTCTCCAACACTACTCCTCCCAACCCCTCCAGTCCGTTTACTGGCCCAGCCAACACTTCCACCCAGGACCCCTGGTCCCCTCCCCTCCTTCTCCCCCTATGGTATCGGAGGTCTCTAACACAGGGCACCCTGACCCCCTCAGCTCATCTACCACCCCTGCTAACGCAATCGACCCAAAACCCCTGGTCTCCCGTCTAGCTCCCCACTCGGACTCTGAGACTGATAAACCTCCAATGACCAGGTCAAGCTAACCCTGCTAGCACACAAATCACCCCCCTACTGCTCCAAATACAGCCCATCCTAACCCTCCTAGCACCCCTATCGCGCCTGCTCCCATCACAGCCCATCCTAACCCTCATGGCACCCATATCACGCCTGCTCCCAACACAACCCATCCTAACCCTCAAATCACCCCTACCGCCCCCCCCCCCCCGGTATATGGATATTGATACTCTGCACTCCAGAGCCACCAAAATAATCCAGAGCATCCATTTCTCCATCCTGGATCTAACAAACCTCCTCCACCTCGCTGAACTCTCCTTCGTCAGCCTCAGGCCTCGGTTAACATCCACTTTTCCCACCCATTACAGAGCTCCCCAAACACCCTCTACCTCTATCCCTGAGGCACCTTCGCCCTCCCACCACCCTTGCCACCTATATGTTGTTTCTGAGGAGACTAGTGCCATAGAAGAGCATGTCCGTAAGGGAAGCTTGGACATCCCCCAAGAAACCAGTTATTTTCAGCTAGGAATGGCACCTCAGGGTAAATTTTGTTTACTCCCAACCCACTCGAAAGGAGCCACCCTTGACGGGATCATCACTAAGGAAACAACCGTCAAGCTTATCTCAATAGACCCCTGTGACTGATCCGACCACCACGCCATTGACTTCCTAATACCTGGCTCCCTTAAGACAAGGGCCCCACAGCCGGTGCTTCCTAAACGATGAGTCAGAGACACTAAGAACCTAGACCACAAGGAACTCGAGGCGCGTGCAAATCTGACCTCCCCCCTCCATCGCATATCACAACGGTCAGTGACCTCAACAGTCACTATTCTGCTACTATGTCCAATATTCTGGATGACCTGGAACCCACTAAAACTAAAAAGAACTCAAATTAAAGATAAAACCCCTGGTTCACTGGATCCCTCAACATTGAGAGGGGATCCCTCCAACAAGCCGAAAGAATCTGGAGACAGCATCCCTCTGCTGCTCACTTAAAACTTCTCCACCAGGAATACATAAAACAAGAACTTCCTCAACTCAAAAAAGAATTCTACAGATCAGAACTGAGGAACGCTCAGAACAGGCCCAGCAAACTCTTCGAACTGGCCAAGCACCAATTCAACAAATTGGCCAAAACATCAAAAGAAAACCCCAAGTCTCTAATTTCATCCGAGGAATTCTCCTAGTTTTTTTGCCGACAAAATTAAAACCTTAAGTAACTAACTTAGTTCCTCCACATTCTCTCTACCCCCCTGACCTGCCTCCTCCACCCATGCTGCCCCAACAGGCTTCACCCAAGAATCAAGCACACTGAACCACCTTCACACTCTACGACGAAGACTCTGTCTCCAAAATACTATCTGCCTTAAAGCCGAACAACCACTTCAATGACCCGCTCCCCTCTAAATGCCTAGCTACCGGCTCCCAATCCATTATTCCTAGCTGTACTATGATAATTAATGCATCTCTCCGGCAGGGATCAGTTTCTGACTCCCTGAAAATGGGCCAAGTCCTCCCCATTCTGAAAAAGCCATCTCTGGATCCAGACTCACCTGACAATTTCAGACCTATTTCCAACATCCCTCTCTTAGCTAAAGTGCTGGAGAAATGTGTGCAACTGCAGCTTAGTCGTCAAATCAACAACTTCCACCTACTCGACATCCAATTTGGTTTCAGGCCGGGACACAGCACTGAAACCACCATACCACACATCGTCGCTGATGCCCTCCAAGCCCTTGACCAAGGCAAAACCTGTCTTCTAATCCTCCTAGATCTATCCTCGATCTTCGACACGGTCAACCATGGGAAACTTCATGAACGTCTAAAACTTAGGATGGGACTAGATGGTACAGTCCTTGAATGGTTTAGATCCTTCCTCCAAAACCGATCTCAGAGATTCCTAATCAACGGCATCCTGCCCGCTCCCTCTTCGGTCACAGTTGAAGTCCCTCAAGGCTCACCGCTGTCCCCCACCCTTTATTTAGAACCACTTGCCGAAGTCCTCCGCACCACAAATATCTCCTACCATATGTACGCTGATGACACTCTACATCAAAATCCCATCTCTCGAGGAGCTTCTTACCCTGAATGAGGCCCTGAAGCTGACCGTCCAATGGCTCACCTCCAATCAACTCAAACTCAAATCAAAGAAAATAGAATTTCTTCTCATTTCCCCTCCTAAAACCGAACCCGAAACTCAGACCTGGATTAAGGCCATCACAACCTTAAACTGTCCACCGACCATTCTGAACTCCGCCAAATCGCTGGGAACAACCTTGGACTGCATCTTGAACATGCAAGACCACATCAGCTCGATGGCCAAATCTGCCAGATTCCACCTGAGCTACCTATGGAAACTGAATCCATTCCCGGACGCTCCCGACCTAAAAATGGCAGACCAAGCACTAGTCATTTCTAGACTGGAATATGGCTGCTCCACCCTCTCTGGCTTAACAAGATCTCTCTAGCACCCTAAAAAAGACTACTCACGGCACAAGGAAATTTGATCACATTTCTCCACACCTGAAAATGCTGAACTGGCTTCCTCTTGAGGCTAGGATACAGCTTAAGCTGGCTTGCATCACGCACAAGGCCTTATACTCGAACTCCTCTGCACTGCATATCTGGCACATAAACTTGTGTTATCTGGTGGAATCAGAAACTCACGGTCCGCCAGAGACCTCCTACTCCAGCTCGCACGCTTTCGGAAAAAAACCTTGTAATGGGGCTTTCGCTGGGGCTGCGCCAAGAATATGGAACTCCCTCCCACCCGCCATAAGAAGAATCCCCTCCTTTGCATGTTTCAAAAAGGAGGCCAAATCCATCCTCATGAGTAAATTCCTCATCTAAACCCTATCCCATAACCCCAACAGAGACTATTGCCTCCTTCTGTCGACCTTTCGCCCCACCAAGAAACCCGGGGCCTATCTTCAGCCACTATAATGTTAACTATACTTTGTATCCGTCCTTCCCTTCCGTGTCCTCTGCTACTGTAATGCTAACTGTACCTTGTGTTCCTTGCATCCCCTTGTACTCCTGTGATTCCATGCCTTTTATACAACTTCTTGACTATGTAAAGCACTCTGATACCCCAACGGGTCAAGTTCGCACTCTGTTAAGGACACAAATAAAATAAAATAAATAAAAAAACCTGTCCAATGGTATGGACTGCCAGTGATGGAGTAGATGGAGGAACCTGCCACCAACAGGATGCCTGTGATATGAGAGGGCAAGACTAGGAAGGTTTGGAGGCTGCAGCTGCTGGGGGCGGGGTGGTGGCTGGACCAGACCGCTGGCTACCTGACCCAAGAGGTCGGTGGGAGCCTTGCCCTTAACCACGCAGAGTCTGGTAAGCTTATGAAGCTCAGTGGCTAGGATAGGGTTGGCACAGTTGAAAATCCCTTTTGCAGCCACGAAAGGAGCAAAACACAGACTGGGGATGTTGTTTCTGAGGAGACTAGTGCCATAGAAGAGCATGTCCGTAAGGGAAGCTTGGACATCCCCCAAGAAACCAGTTATTTTCAGCTAGGAATGGCACCTCAGGGCCACCGTCGAGGAAACTGTTCTGCTCAGTGAGTCGGTCATGTCCAGACCACAATGGATTGTTAACTTTGCTGCGTCTCTCCCATCTGAAATGGCTTGGGAGAAGATGGCCCGTGCTTCTTCCCGCACCTGTGACAGCACTTGTGCAACCGTATCCCACAGTGTGTGGGAATATCTGTCCAATTGACAATTGGTTCACATTCACAGACCGCAACGTCAGGCTGGCAGAAGAAAACATTTTCTTCCCCAAGGACTCCACCCTCCTGGATTCCCTTTCTGGGTGTGTGGTACGGAATGTGCCTTGGAATGTGAAAGTGTGTACCATCAAGCACTCTAGGTTAGAGTTTTGTGTGAGGGAGGTTGGGCCCCTAGTACAGGTCGGTGGTGATGGGCAATCATCTTATTCACAGAAGCCCCTGTACTGGGTTTGGACCAGGTTCCCAGAAGGATGTTGGCGAGGACCTAATTAAATGGGAGTAGGTGTTTTGAGGGGGACACGCCCGGTTGCAGTACTTCAGTCAGAGTTTAGTCTTGAATTTTCTCAGCTGCAATCCGCACCACCATAGCATAAGAATCTACCTCCTCTGTAGCCACGGTAGGGGAAGAAAACATGCCCAGATTTTGAAAGATATCCAGTCCGCTGGCATCACCCAGTTCCTCACACAAGTCTATTTGGGGCTCGTATGGCTGGTATTCTAGTGCGTCCAGTGAGTCCTCCCACTCTTCCCTGAGGCCCAGCCTGTAAGAATAGTGCTCAGAATTTGCTCTATAACCTGAAAGTCCTGCTGGTGTCAGCTATGACATCAGCAATGCAGTTCTGACTCTGTTTTGGATAGGAAGAAGATAATAGGCTGATATTGGCTGCACAGGGTGCCACTATTTTTGGATCCAAGGGGACCACTGGAGTTGGAGCCGCCAGGCAGAACCGATTGGGCGCTCCATCCAACCCCCTTGGGCACAAAGGGTTTTCAACGGGTTCAGGCCATCCAAATATGAGAGGTATGGCCTCATAAAAGCCTTTAGGTTGGGCAGGGGCACTCCGGCTCCCGGATATTCAGGAAGGTGGGGAGTCGCCCCAGGCACTGACTCCGTAGAGCCAGGCATCAGATGCCGATGCTTCTTTGTCGCATCGGGTAAAGAACCAATGAGAAGTTGAAGAGCGTTTCAACTTCCTAGTCTTCTTTTTGTTCTTCTTACCTGAATGTCCCAACAATCTTGAATGGGAGAAAGAGCTCTTTAGACTCTGGTCGCACTTCAACCACCACAGACAAGGTGTGCATCCTTCACCGACATTTACCAGTGACAAACTGCACAGGGCTTAAAACCTGTCCTATGTGATGACATCTTCGACACACCAATAGGAAACTGTAATATCCGTTACTACTCTGTTAAAGACTATTCCATCATTGTGTGAGAAAGACATTGCACACCTTGTAGAATGTGATGAAGTCATTTAGAATGTAGGGAACAGGTACCTGATAAACCTACTTCTACATTCAACCTCCAGGTCTTGGAATAATTGAAGTGACCCATTTTCACCCCTGGCAATGAGAGTGTGAACAGGGTTACCAGAAGAGGTCTGAGGTGATTTTTAGAAGGTCCTAACACTGAAATGCCCCAGGACTCCCCTGGATTGACGAACGTCATCTACATGTGGTTGTGGTGGACTGCTGGCCATACCACCCAAAGAAGCTAAGAGTTTGTAGTTGGGACACAGTCTGAATCTGAGCTTTTGAGGACAATAACAGAGAGAAAGCTCAGCTGTTCATGTGGGGAAACCGGCGTACTCGCAACCTGAGTGATGCTACTAATTTGGCCAGCCGTGGAGCATAGAGAAAGGGCAGAACCTTAACTTTTATGTACTTTGTGTGAAACTCTGATTCAATTGTGGTGGGCTGCGCTGCCCTTAAAACTTAAAAAGAAACCTCACACATCCCGACAATCATGTCCACTGGTTTCCCACAGATATGGCCTTCAGGGTCTCCGAGGCCATTCTGGTGTTGAACTACACTGTGTTTGTGCACTAGTTCATTGGAGCATAAACATGTCACAAAAGAGTTGCTGTGAGCCCCGCAGCTGCACACTGATAGAGGAAGATTAGTGTACCGGTGTTTTGTTGCGAAGGTTGCAATGTCACAACAGGAGTTACCGCATGGCCTTCAGCTCATTTTTCCCGCATAGTGTGCAACAGCAAGTGGATGCTCTATTGCTGAGGGGTTCACCAATGTCTAGTGGCCAATGACTTTGCAGGGAGATTTTCGTCTTTGTCACGCCACTCTTGCCCGATGTGCTTTACGATCACCTCTCCACACAGCTGGTGGCTGGTTTCGGTGCTTGGAAATGGGACCATGAGTTTAGTGGATGCCTGCTATGCCGCCCTACGCTAACAGAAAGAGGTGTTCTGTGTGGTTCCTGGGCATTTTAATGACAGTGCCTCCCCTGAAAGGCAAGTCCGATGGATTTCCATCTGAGGGGAAAATTGTATAACACGAACTGAGGAGTAAGGCAAAAGACAGCAGACTGCACAGTGCTGTTTTGTGTATTGTGTGTCTTGTGATTGAAAGTATTTTTGTTGAGAGGAGGAGCTTAGCGCGCATCCAAGATGGTCGCATGAGCTGTGAGCTCCCGAAACTCTCGCCGCCTCCACCGTCTATCCTGGCGCAAATCCTGTTTCTGACGACGGGTTCTAATAGCTATGACTCTCCTGATCTGAAAGGTCTTTTTCAGATTTTGAATCGGATGCCGGACGTCTGAATTACTCCTTCTTGAAGCCTGGAGGCCTACACCGTGGCTCATCCCGGGACTTGGGCATCTGGAGCACCCCGAAATTAGTTGAACAACAACGGCCTGTGGTAGGGGACGGCTACCCGGGGTCTACTTTCGTTTTCGTTTTCCCTGGCTATGAAGATTGGAGGTGGCTGCCTAGTGACCGACCGGGCCTGTGAGCGCAGTCGCTTGACTGATCTTCACCGACGCCCTGCATTTCAGTCTCTCGTGGTTTTTCCTTGGGGAGAGCCATTTACACCAGGTCCCAAAAACCCCTGAGGGGCGCGCAACCCACCATGGCGGCCAAGTCTGATAGTGGCAAGCGGTCCCTCAAGAATGCGACTCGTGGTGGCGTGACTCAGACCACTATTATGGACAGATTTGCGCGCCATAAGGGCTCGCCCAGCGGGAATGGTAAAACCCCGGAGGACCTTGGTGGTGGCCCCCCTGAGTCGGAGGAGCCAACTCTTCGAGATGTGATGGGCGCCATCGCTAGCATACAATCATCGATGGGCCAACAATACGAAATCTTGGCAGCCAAGATCGACACGGTGGCGGTGGATGTGGGCCTGATCAGGGCGGACTTGGCCAAGACTAACGAGAGAGTCAAGTCGTTGGATGTCAAGACAGCCAGTCTCACCACTGATGTCTCCGAACTCCAGACTGAGATCCGGACTCTTCGGACCTCGAGTGACCAGTTTGCCCGTCGGCTTGAGGATTTCGAAAGTCGCGCTAGGCGCAATAATGTCCGCATAGTCGGAGTTCCGGAGTCCTCGGCCGATCAATCGACGGACTTGCTCGTTGAAGATCTGATCGTCAACCAACTCGCCCCTAAGGGCCTGAGTAACCTTTTTGCGGTGGAGCGCGCCCACAGAATTCCGGACGGCAGACCCAAGCAGGGGGCTGCCCACCGACCCATAATCGCGCGGATCTTTAACTTCAGGGACAGGGGCGCCATTTTGCAGGCTTCGAGGACTAGCCGCCCCACTAAGTTTGAGAATGCATCCATCAACTTTTACCCTGATTTTACCCCTTCGGTGGAGAGGTAGAGACTGGGATTTTCAGGGGTGAAGCGGAGATTAAGGGACCTAGGCATGAAGTATGCTATGCTCTTCCCCGCCCGATTGCGCATCGAACGTAATGAGCGGGTGCTCTTCTTTGATATGCCAGAGGTGGTCAGTGACTGGTTGGACACATTATCTAGGCCACGGGACAATGCGGAACAATCCAGAGGTGCTGAAGGCAACCAACAGGACCAGGAGGAGTAGGGGCACCGGTGTGTGCTACCATCGTATCGTGTTACGGTGGATTGTTATCCTTTTAAGGGTCGATGACTTTCTTAAAGACAAGCCCTGGGGCGGCGGGGTGATCGGGACTTTTCCTCCTCCGGGGGTGTTTCCTTTTCTACTTGTAGTTTCGTTTTCTGGGGTAGGGCGACAGGCACACTGCTGAATGGGGTGGTTTTCTGGTTTATCGCAGGGGTGCAGGGTGGGGGGTTGTTGTTCTGGTATCCTGGGGGAGGGGGGAAGGGTTTTTTCTTTTTCTTTGTTTGCATTGTTCTTGAGGCTACGTATTGTTGCTTATTTTGTGTTTCCTTCGTGGGGTTTGGGGGACCCGACTACTCACTTTCGGGATGGGGGTAGGGGGTTGTAACGCCCTGAACGTCTCAGGATCGTTTAACAGACACGATAATGAGGACGCAACCACTTGTGAAGGGTTAGTTATTTTAATGAAGGCACAAATAATAAAAAGAGTAAACAAAAGTTATAGTCACTGGAATCCTCCAGGCTAAGTACGTTACCAGCCCACAGCACGGATCGTCCTAACCGTCCTCTGCATTTACGCCGATCCCGGCGTATGCCAACAGAGGGCAGAAATGAAATGGCCGACAATGCCAATCGGTAGGCTGTGAGGGGCACGAAGAGTGTTGGGGTGAATCGAGGAGTCAGGGAAACACCCAGCCGGGGTCTCTACCTGAAGGGAGCAGCCGCTCAACCTCTTCCTCAGACTGCGCCGGGACGCGGAGTCACCTCCTGGTGATGCGTCACCGATACCCCAATCAAAAGCAAGAAGACTGAACCGAGAGCAGCTGCTCGATCGATCCTGTGGACTTCTGAGTCTGTAACGCGGCAAACACCTCCTGGTGTGCGTTACAGCTGGCAGTCCCTGTATCTCTGGTCGGGCTGGGAGCTACGACTCCAACCAGCATAAGCGCCACTGCGCCTTGACTCAGCCGAAGCTCAATGGTTGACCGGTAGAACTTCCGGGTCCTTCACAGGTGACGATGGGGCAAGACACGGCCCAGGGAGTAATGACTAGACCTACCTCCGTTCTTGCCTTACTGGAGCACCACTCCGGAACGCTGCTCTTCACGAAGCAGGTACGTCGGTGTAAACACAATATCCGACAGCGTTGTATCTCCAGGTTCCTCCCTTTATAGGGCGTGTTTTCCTTGAGTTATGTAACGGCTCTCCTGTTTACATAAGGGCGTGTTTTCCTTGAGTTATGTAACGGCTCTCCTGTTTACGTAACCTCTCAACCGCTAAGCGTCCTGGGAGATGTAGTCCGTTTTCGCTGGTTACCGTTTTCCTCCCCTCGCCTGACAGGAATTCTTGACAGGGGTTGAGAGTCTTGAGTTGGAATGTCAACGGCTTGGGGGACAAAATAAAATGGGGAATTGTACTCCAATATGTGAAGCGCCATTCTCCCGACATTGTATTACTGCAAGAAACACATCTAGTGGGGAACATGTTCCATGCAATGAACCGTAGGGGCTACCGGTTGGTGGCCCAATCGGGATTCACTTCGGGCTCTAGAGGGGTGGGTGTTATGATCTGTAATTCCCTTCCCTTGGAGATTGATGAAACGATATTAGATGACAGGGGAAGGTATGCGGTGATTGTTGGTAGGTGGGAGGGGAAAACGGTTGCTATCCTCTCGGTATATGTCCCCCCGGGTTTACAGGCCACCACATTTGTCGACCTGGGGAATTTGGTATTGAGGCTTCCTGAGGGGCTTCTGATGGTTGGAGGGGACTTCAACTCAGTGGTTGATGGCCTGGAAGATCGACATCCTCCCAGGGCTCTTCCACCATCGCAGTCCTGCCTTAGTGGTTTCTTGGAAACGTTTGGAATGGTGGATTGTTGGCGGATGCTTCCCCCTGGGCAGGCCCAATATACCTTTCACTCCGGGGCCCATGGGAGCCTAGCCAGACTTGACTATTTCCTTGTACCCGCAGCCCAGGCTACAACGGTGCGGGAGACCCGACATTTGCCTAGGGGCATTTCGGATCACTCCCCGCTATGGACCCATATAGATCTCCATTTAAACGCAGGGGGCCGGGTCGCCCCAATTAATCCCTGGCATCTACGTGTTCCAAGACTAGGGCTGGGGTGATTAAAGCTATAGACCAATACTTCGCTGACAATGTGGGATCCGTATCTTCGTCTGTGTCCCTATGGGAAGCTTTTAAAACTGTGATACGGGGTCAGACACTGTCACTGGTCACCAGCTCTAAGAAGCGCCACAATGGGGAGGTTGAACAGCTGGGGTCTGATATAGTGGCTTTGGAGAGGGATCTTGGGGGTGGGGTCACGCGTGAAAAAGTGCATGTTCTGCAACTGAAACAGTCTGATTATAAAGCCTTGGTTACAAATGCAGCGAAAGCTATGAGTCGAGAGCAACAGGGCCGCTTGTATGATGTGGGTGACAAGGCGGGGAAGTTGATAGCTTGGTTGGACAAGAGGGAGAGATTGAATCGTGTGGTGCCTGTGGTTGAGTGAGTGGATGGTGTACGTGTGACGGATCAGTTGGAGATTGTGGAGGAGTTCGCTTCTCACTTTCGAACGGTGTACGCGCCGGTCTCGGACCGGCCGGAGGAAGACTCCCATCTTTTGCTTAGGGATATTGCTTTGCCTTGCCTGTCCGACTCTGATAGAGAGCTAATGGAGGAGGATTTCTCCACTGATGAAGTAGCGCTCGCAATTCGCTCCATCCGCTCTGGAAAAGCCACGGGCCCAAATGGCATACCCATCGAGCTGTACAAGTTGTGTCCGAACAAAATGGCGTTGTATCTTCGCTCGATGTTCTTGGAGTCCAGGGAGAGGGGTTCGCTTCCCTGTGACCAGCGCTTAGCATCTATCGTGGTGATCCCTAAAGAGGGTAAACCCCGTGAATTCTGTACCTCCTATAGACCTATTTCACTTCTGAAAGTGGAACCTAAAGTCTTGGCGAAAATATTAGCTAACCGTCTGATTAAAGTGATCGGAGATTTGGTACACCCAGACTAGTCTGGCTTTATTCCAGCCCGTAATACTGCGCTGAATTTACGCCGGCTTCATGGCGTGCTGGCGAGGGCGGAGACGCTACGTGAGCCGGCCATTTTGGTTTCTTTAGATGCCACTATGGCATTTGATACAGTGGAATGGCCATATCTATGGGCGGCTCTGGCGAAGTTTGGCTTCGGACCAGTGTTCATCGGGTGGGTCCGATTGCTGTATGAGGAGCCCCTGGCCCAGGTGGTCGTTAACGGTCGAGTGTCGGCTCCCTTTGTTCTGGGGAGGGGTACGCGGCAAGGATGCCCTCTTTCTCCGCTGCTTTTTGCCTTGGCTCTTGAGCCCTTGGCCGCTTGGTTGCGATGGGAGCCGCCCTCAAGGGTATCAGGTGGGCCCCCGGTTTTGAAGATCGCATTTCACTCTATGCGGACGACATTCTCCTTTACCTCACCTCCCCTTGGAAATCTCCGGGGGGTATTGTTCGACATCCTTAATTCCTTTGGGAGGAACTCTGGACTGGTCATCAATTGGGGCAAGTCTTGCGGGTACTCGCTCACAGACGATACTCCACTCGTACCGCGCAACTGTCCAATACAAATTTCATCCTCCGGCTTTAAATATTTAGGAATCTATATTTCGCGTGATTCGGCTGTCAGGTAACGGCGCAACTTACTCCCCCCGCTTATTCGCTTAAAAGCAGATGTGAAAGCCTGGAGCAGACTGCCGCTGTCCCTGGTGGGCAGGGCAGCCTTATTCAAAATGATGTCCCTTCCAAGATTTTTGTATGCGCTTCAGAATACATTGGGTCTAGTGCCCTCCAGCTACTTCCATGAGATCGAGTGCCTACAAAGGAAACCGCTGTGGGCTGGACGTCCCCGGATTGCCTTGGCTAAGCTTACGTTGCCTTGGTATGATGGCGGTATTGCGTTGCCGGATATGCGACGATATTACTGGGCCTCACAACTGAGCTCGGTTAACCATGCGATGTATGGTCCAGCTTCTAACCCAGCTTTTGCTATGGATAAATGGTTGCTGCCGGGCGGAGACTATAACAGGGCGCTTTATTCCAAACGGTCCGATGCGGCATTGACTGGGCCTACCAGAGTTGCTGTGCGAGTCTGGTACAACGCTAATGCTGCTATGGGCTGGTCAGACACTCTCACTCGAGCGACTCCGCTTTACGCAGCTGAGAGGTTAGGCAATTTGTGGATGACCAAGGGTTTCGATAAATGGGACCTTATTGGGATTAGTAAGGTGGGGAACCTTTGGCGGAAGGACAAGATAAAGTCTTTTGAAGAGTTACAGCTAGAATTCAAACTCAGTCCTCGAGAACACTTTCGGTACCTACAAGTTCGACACGCTCTTTCCTCTGTTTTTCCGGCTGGCACGCCCGTTCCAGAATCCTCACCCCTGGAGGACAGAGTACTCGATGGACATGTCCTGGACAGTACGATCTCTCTTATTTATAAAAAGCTGATAAACGACCGAGCGGACCTTCTTCTACAGCTCCGTGCGGCCTGGACCGGCGATGGACTGGAACTTGATGATGAGGACCGGCAGGCGGCGATATACCCTCCCCGAAGGAGGTAGCAATCCCAGCCCGTCTGAGATTGGTGCAGTTAAAAATCCTACACCGAGTGTGCATGACGGGTCCTCCCTTGCTGCGTATGGGGTATGTCTCAGATGATTTGTGTAAGCGTGGGTGTGGCATGGTGGGTACATTCCTTCATATTTTGTGGGAATGTCCGGCGGTGGCGTCCTTTTGGAATCGTGTGCATGGTGTTATGACTGAGGTGACGGGTGTTTCGCTTTTGCCTGAGGCCCGAAGGTGTCTCTTAAATGTGTGGGAGCCCAATGATTATAATGTGGCCCAGACGCAGTGGGCCACTTTGGGTAACATGATCGCTAAGCGTGGCATTGCGCAATTGTGGGGATCGTCTAGGGCACCTAGTCTGTCGGCCTGGTCTAGAAACATGGACTGGTGCATGTTTCGTGGAAAGACAGTCTACATTGCTCGGGGCAGGCCCAAGAAATGGGGGAGGGTGTGGAATCAGTGGAACCAATATCGTGGTGAAATTTGTTCCCCCCCATTTGAGCCTCCACCGGAGGTTTTACACTCCCCTTGGCATGATGTTCCTTCCAGTTTGGATTTTGTCTCTGTATTGCTGGCCATCTCTCTTTCCCCCTTTCCCCCCTCCCGTCTGCTCTTCCTGTAGACTATGTACAGCTGTGGATGTGGTACACCCTCCCCAGAAGGATCACTGATGTCTCTGCCCTCCGTTTAGCCTCTGCAGTTATTTTCTTATTTTTTGGTTTGTTTGTTCTTTTCAAAAAATACAAAACAAAAACCTTATTCCTAGTGTACTGCACTGTATGACACGGCATGATTGTTTAATTGCCGCCGGGCCCTAGGGTTGTCGGCTGAAGGGCTGTGTATTCATTCATCCTGATATGATTATTGGAACTGTTGCCAGCCGACCCGAGGTGGCTACATGACTGCTATTGTATTTACATGTTTATCAATATATATATATATTTTTGTTAGTTTACACATTTGAGGCATTATTATTTCTTTTATTTTCATATTTATTGACATTCAGCTTACTGACTAACCTTGCATTCTCTTATTTAAAGTTTGGTGTCTATGTGTATATTTCTTTGTAGCATTACAAAGAGCTACCAATCAAATGGCAGAAGTAGCGGAAAGCGTTTGAACAGTATGCCAAAGTGTGTGAGTTATCATTAAGTTCAGAAAGAAAAACTGCTTACATTGTTTAGGTCCTAAAGGCAAAGACGTGTTCGATTATTTGTCAGATGTTATCGATGAAGATTCAAATGAGTATAATGTCTGCATAGTAAATTTAGATAGACAGTATCTGCTGAAACTCAGCACCATTCTAGAAATGTATGTTTGGGATGTGGAACTAGAAGGAGGGTGAAAGTGTGGAGAATTATCTTACTGTTCTAAGGAAGTTGTCCTCCTCCTGTAAATTTGGTCCCTTACTAGAAGAAAGGTAAACAGATCAGTTTATGCTGGGTTGCAACAGTCCACAGACAGAATATTGAGTTTTAAATATCGACATGCACAAATATCGAGTTGGAAATATCGTGATACAGGAACATCGACAACAAGAATATCGTGGTCATGAATATCGACTTTAAGGTAAGAAATATCATGTTTGAAAATATGGAAGTCAGTAATATCGTTTGCAAAAATATTCTTGTTTAAAATATCGATGTTTAAATTAGTGTTATGTATTTTAGTATGTATTTTGAAAGTATGTGATCTACGTTTTGTATAAGATTTTTTTTTAAATAATTTTTTTATTGATAGTTCATAGACATTACAATACACAATATTAGCATATATAAATACATATTTCAAAATATTGAGGAAAGAAAAGATTGGTTTAAATCTAAAATACAAAGTATTGCAGTATCATAGATATTCATTTCGAAATACTCAGTAGTACAATCGCGATATTCCTGTAATGCAGAAAGATCATAATAAGTGATCCGTCTGTGGCCGTCCGGGGCTTGAGGAGGCCGGGCTGGGCCACCTCCCCTTGCATTGGTTCCCCGGGACATTCAAGTAAGATTTCAACAGCTTATAAGTGGAACCAATGGAATTCAAACTGTTACGACCTGTGCAATATTTGTGTTAATATAATCCCCGGTATCCGGATATCACCTTTGTACTACAAGCTGTAAACCATAAATATATAACAGAAAGATGAATTCAAGTCTCAGTAAAGGCAGGAAATCCCTGGTGGGAGGGACTGTCAAAGGGACTCTAGATCAGTTTATAACAAGGGCCGTCACAGTGTTAGAACGTGAAATAGCTGTCACTGAGCGTCGTCTGTCCTCAGAACTGTTGCATAAACGTTCTTCCCTGGGTTCCATCCAGGTAGCGATTACACCACCTAATCAAGGCACGGATAAAGATCAAATTAACGCCACTAGTATTTCTTCACAGTTACAAGATCTAACGGAATCAGCAGAGATAAGCAGGGAGCCTAATATTAAAGATCCCAACATAGGATCTCCAACAGAAATCTCTTCTGAGGAGCAAACACCACTGACATCTAGGAAGCCCACCACCAAAAAGAATATATCAACTAAATCACTGGGGTCAGGACCTCCAAATAAAAGAAAGAGCAGGGGGAAAAAGCCAAATGGGTAGACGCGTAAAAACACCTAAAATGTTTTTGAGCCCTTTAAAGGGCCAAGGATCTGCAGCAAGGAAGCCTGTGCCAGAATACTCGTCCCCACATTCCCATTTTATTCAAGATCTAATGGGAAATATTGAACAATTGGTCAAATCTATATTATTACCACTCGTGGAGAGAGTGAAAAGAATGGCAGAACAACTGGGGCCTATTCAAGAAGCGACTGCAACTAACACCAAACTACTTAGGGAAATGCCAGCTAATAGACAGAATCAGATCTCTTCTGTGCTATCCACAGGGCAGAAAATAACTAACCCTTTAAATAGTGTTGATTTATTACCCCCATCCCACGAGAATACACTGGCCCCTACGAATATAGATACCGGCCACAGGACACCTAGGGAAGAAAGAGCCGGAGGGCAAGTCAGTAAGCCAGAAAATAAGCATGGAAATACTGCCAGGGCATTTCATTCTGATAAGAACTTCGGCTAGCAGCAGCTCTTTAAAATTATTTCCCAAAGTTGGAATTGGCAATTCCTGTAGAAATTAATTGATTGCTTCTAAGGAGACTTGGTGAGATGCCTGATAGATATCTTTATAGTGTCTAATAAATACCTCGCCTATTAGTGGCGTAGTCTTTATGCGAGTTTTAGCAACTTTATCCTGAATGCATTTGACTCGATTTCAAACTTGCTTTTCCTTTGCTTGCTAAGCTAGCAATCTCCCCATATACTCGCTATCTTCATAGCTTGTCTGAAGATATAACCTACTTTCAATATCCCCTAACTCATAATAGAATTCCCTCATTCTTGTTTTTGCATTCAGTGCTTCTTGTCTGTTATCCGAAGTCCTATTTCTGAAATATTCTTGATTTGCATGGGCCATACCATAAGTATTGCTTTTGTGTTTTTATTATGTGTTAAATCTTTAGTAGTGATTAAGTTTATGTTAATTAAATTTAGCGTGTAGATGGTTGTGGGTTTGTAGGGGAATATGGTGGGAAGTAATTTAATTATAATAAATTAATTACATTTTATTAATTATTAGTATTTATTTAATTTAGATTTGATAGTGTGAATTGTGGGAATTAATTAAATATTAATTAATTACTAATTGGTTGGTAATTTTTAATAATTAATTAATTGGTAATGATGTTAATTGTGTTATTTTTTTAAGGAGCGGGTTGTGGGTTTACAGGGAGTAGGGTGGGAAGTAATTTAGTTATAATTAATTATTTCATATTTTTTATATACTAGCATTCATTTAATTGAGATTTTATAGTGTTAGGGGTAACGCTGCTGAGACTTGCCTGATAGTTTTCCTTGCCCAGCTGCTGCATCGCGCTGTTTGGAGCGCGGATATCTTCAGCTGCTTGTCTCCCCCGCTGCCGCCCACAAGAACATCACTCCAGCCACCCAGCGGGGGGGACTACAGCCCCAAGGATTCTTTGCAGGATTTCCCCGCCCACCCAACCCTCACTTCCGCTCCGGGAGGCGCTGAAAAGAACGGCGCTCCCTCGGTGGAGCAGGTAACGCTGCTGAGACTTGCCTGATAGTTTTCCTTGCCCAGCTGCTGCAGCGGGCTGTTTGCAGCGCGGACTTCTTCGACTGCTTGTTCCCCCCGCTGCCGTCCACAAGAACATCCCACCGGCCACCGAGCGGGGGGACTACAGCCCCCAGTATTCTTTGCGGGATTTCCCCGCCCACCCAACCCTCACTTCCGCGCCGGGAGGCGCTGAAAAGAACGGCGCTCCTTCGGTGAAGCGGGTAACGCTGCTGAGACTTGCCTGATAGTTTTACTTGCCCAGAGTCTGCATCGCGCTGTTTGGAGCGCGGACATCTTCGGCTGCTTGTCCCCCTGCTGCCGCCCACAAGAACATCACGCCGACCGCCGAGCGGGGGGACTACAGCCCCCAGGCTTCTTTGCGGGTTTTCCCCGCCCACCCAACCCTCACTTCCGCGCCGGGAGGCGCTGAAAAGAATGGCGCTCCCTCCGCGTTGCGGGACGGGCACGGGCGGCGCCGGGCTAAGCCCGGGCAAAGGGCAGGCCGTCTGTGGCCACCCCCCTTGCATTAGTTCCCCGGGACATTCAAAAATAAGAGTTCAACACCTTATAAGTGGCGCCAATGACTGGAATTTAACTGTTGGGGTCTATTCAAGAAGCGACTGCAACTAACCCCAAACTACTCAGGGAAATGCCAGCTAATAGACAGAATCAGATCTCTTCTGTGCTATCCACAGGGCCGAAAATAACTAACCCTTTAAATAGTGTTGATTTATTACCCCCATCCCTTGAGAATACACTGGCCCCTACGAATATAGATACCAGCCACGGGACACCTAGGGAAGAAAGAGCCGGAGGGCAAGTCAGTAAGCCAGAAAATAAGCATGGAAATACTGCCAGGGCATTTCATTCTGATAAGAACTTAAAAGGAACCCCTCAACAAATAGATCTCCCTCCGGAGGCGGTACCTTATGTTATAATACTTACTGGGGCCCCAGAACTGGTAGCGGGAAAAATAGAGGGATACTTAGAACTCAAGAACAAAGCAGTCCACTGGCTGAGAAAGAACAGGCCATTACCCCCTAACATAGATGGTGAAATCTTACATGTAAGAAGATTAGGTTGCGTGGGCCATAGACCGAAAGATATACAGGGGGATGTCATTATCATTAATTTCAGAGATCGCAGGGCAACTATCCATATTAGAGACTGGTACCTTGAGAATGGCGGGGGAGGTATATCAACCCGTGATCTAAGTTATTTCTACCCCCCAAGCCTTACTATGTAACCCTTTAATACCCTGGAATCCTTATATGCGTAACCCAGCAGGCCCTATTTCTAACATTTCTACCTCTAACCGATTCGCCTCTCTTTCTGGATTGGAGGGAGTGGACTGACTCATAAATGAGGCGCCAAGGGATTATTATCCATCTACACATACTGATAATGATACGATACATAGGAAAGAAGGGACACTTGACATAAGAACTAAGGCGGGAGAGGTTGACATCACTGATAAGAAAACCTCTAAAGGCCAGTCTATTATATCCTGGAACCTAGCGGGCCTAAAGAACAAAGTAGACCTTCAAGAATGGATAGACATAGCAAACAAGCATAACGTACTGTGCTTTCAAGAAACCTGGACGGTCCAAGAAATTCATTTGACAAAATATCAAACCTTTAACACACCCGCCATTGTAAGACAACATGGTAGAAACAAAGGGGGCCTGTGCATTTACATTTCAAACACAGCAGGGATTTTAGTTGTTAAATTTATCTCAACAGAATGTTACCAGATTTTATTAGTCAATTGGTCAGGATTGAATAACATAGCCATTATTAACTTTTATGACAATGCCCATGCATTTTTATGGGAAGAGATTATTAACAGTCTCAGAAGCTCGTTGATCAGTCTAGAGAAAATAGGGGATGGGGACTTGGCACTTTTATGGGTGGGTGATTTTAATTTTACGCTCTGCACCTGCAGCGCTACTGGTACCTGTGTCCTGGGGGAGAATAGGGAACATGCTCCAACTCACTTTGTCCACTCCAGGCTGGGGGATCTGTTGAATACATTGTTATTCCATTTCGACCTAAGCTATGTTAACGAAAGTTGCTCACCGGCGGTAGATTTCAAACCAACATTTAACGGGAGAGGGGCAAATTCTATAATTGATTCCACCCTCCTGTCCTCCAGATATTGGTCACTTGTTTTGTCTTGGGAGACACTCGATAACGCCATGAGTGATCACTATCCTATTTCGTTCTGCCTGAAGATTAAGGGTGTGGAAACAAATCCTAAGGTCATTCACAATCCCCCCATTAACCTGGCAAGCACCAACGGATATTCCATCAAATGGGCAAAAGTAGATCCTGAAGCTTTTACTCTAAAACTGGTTACCAACATTTATGACCATATGAAAACTTGTCTCTCACTGACCGAAGAGAATCATCAAGTTTTCAATTCCTTCAGTAAAATCAAGGACGAAATTAAAAAACAATTGATAAGGGAATATAAAAATCATACACATAAAGTCAAAGGTTGGTTTGACAAAGATTGTTCTAGGGCACATCACAATCTGAAACGCGCCCTACATGAAGTCCCTAGATCGATGGAGTTAGTAAGACTGACTCGAAGATCTTACCATGCCGCCTTAGCCAGAAGGAAAAGAGAGTTAAAAAACGAAACCTGGCAGAACCTTCATGATGCATGCCTAAGGAATGACAATATAGCTTTTTGGAAAACAGTCAATGCACCCTTTCTGCTAGATAAAGAAACAGACATCATTGACTTATCTATCCCAGGGGACACCTTGGTTAAGCATTTTTCCAACTTATACGATAACCCTAACACAGTCGAGAGCGATAATGATACAGACAACCAGACTGTACTACTTGAAGAAGTTGATCGATCAGAGACGTTCCCATTGGGGATCGTATTCGATCATGTAGAGGTCATCAGGGCAATTAAGGATAGTGCTCCGGGGAAAGCACCAGGACCGGGCGGTGTCCCGATTGACTTATATAGATCTGAGTTACTTCTTTGGGCACCCTTGTTAACAAATGTCCTAAATCGCTCTAATGCTTCCGGCTTCATTTCAACTTGGCCAGAAGCGATTGTCATACCAATTTTTAAAAAAATGGGATAGGAATAACCCTGTTTGTTATCGTCCGATATCCCTATTAGATGCTTTAATGAAGTATAGGCTGCAGGTTTGGGCGGAGGAAAATGATATTATCACCAATTTACAATACGTTTTCTGCACAGGCAAGGGCACTATTGAACAGGGCCTAAACTTAGCATTACTAACAGCCAAATATACCCAAGCTAAGAGAGGAAATGTATTCATTACCTTCGTGGACCTAAGCTCCGCGTTCGATTGTGTGGACCACACTATGTTATGGAAGACGCTTAGCGATATGGACATAGACCAACAGATGTTATCATTTATCAAGGAATTGTATAGGGACGCATGGGCCCGGGTACGGTATGGGAGGAGGGGAGAATGCTCTGACAAATTTAATATAAGAAGAGGCGTGAGACAAGGGTGCATTTTGGCGCCCCTTTTCTTCACCCTATACATCAATAGTGTGGGACAATATCTAAAGGAATTTCAGTTTTGATATCCTTCCGTGGGGGGAAGTCCGATTCCCATCCTTTTGAATGCGGATGACGCAGCAATTATGTCACAAACTGTCATCGGCCTACAAAGGGCTGTGGTTAAATTTGCAGAATATATGAGTATTCGAGGGCTAGTAATCAATGTCTCAAAAACATATTCTATGACATATGGTACCACGACAAGTTCTAGCAAGGCAATTTTCCTGGAAAAAAAAAAAGATCAAAAATACTTATAGATTCTCTTATTTGGGAATTAACTTTGATAGTAGAGGAACTTGGAACGCGGCGGTGTTTGCAAGAAAACTGGCCTTTTCTAGGGCCAATGGTGCCCTGATAAACTTTGCCAGATAATTGGGCGGGCGACCAGTGCGCGAACTTATCCAAATCTATAAAACTAAATGTGTTCCTACTGGCATATGGGATCTGGGGGATTGTTAAGGTAGAGCAGATACAATACTGTGAAAATCATTTCACTCGCTACCTATTGGCAGCCCCTAAATCCATGCCCAATTATTTTAGCCACAGCGAAGTTGGGCTACCATATATCTCGGATACGATTAAATCTTCTCTATTGCTTTTATGGCACAAAATTTGGGTAACGCCAGTAACAACCTTAAATAGAGATATCGTTACTGATTGTCTGTCGCTAGATGGAGTTGTAAATATAAAATGGTTAAGTTATATAAAATCCATGATGTCTGATATTGGGCATAGAGAATATTTTGATAACCCAACATGCATGGAAAGGGTACCAAGACGCACCCTTTAAAAACTGATCCTGGAACATTTGGATAAGAAAAGGTGGTCATCTGAAAAGGGTAAACACACCGCCATGGCGACTCAGCTACTTATCTCTCATGTAGGGATACAGTCTTATTTACTATTAGATTGTAGTTGCTTTTCACGAATGCTGCTGACTAGGTTCCGTGTGGATACCTTCTTTCGTATGGTGACATTTCCTGAATGTAATGACTGGTCTAAATATTTGGTGAAGTGCCCATGAGATTATTTATCCCATCAATCTAACATCCACTGCATCCTGTTTTGCAAATTGTATGCGACCCCCAGGAAAAGGTTTTTGAAACCGATTCTTACAAAATGGGGAATAAGGGGATGTAGAGCGGCATTCCTTAAGTTAAACAGTTGGAATCAGAATTCGTCATAAAAGCGGTTTCCTCCTATTTAAGGATACTTATTAGCCTCAGGAATACTATGTGATTTACGTGTAGTACCTTGTTTTTTCCTCTTCTTACTTATTTTTCTACTAGGAAAATTTATGAATTTTATGTAATTAATGCAACTTAGTAGTGGCCCAGAAAAATGTTGGTAGTGCGGATATATATATTTGTGTGATCACTTTTTCCTAGCTCTGATCTTGGTTTAAAAGAAAGAACCTGCCTGCTGTCATTTCTGATTATTTATAGCCCCGTATATGGTCTTGATTGTTATTTTTAACTTATTTACGTTTTTTAGCTATACAGGTCATTTTTTTTTTTTAAACAAAAAATGTCTTTTAACATGTGCTTTTATGATTTTGCAACTAAAAATCGAATAAAGCTTATTTTGACTTTGACTTAGTGTTAACTGTGGGAATTAATGTATTATTAATTATTTATTATTAGTTAATTATCATTAATTAATTGATAATTATGTTATTTGTATCATTTTTGTAGCAGCAGGTTGTGGGTTTATGGGGTAATAGGGTGGGAAGTAATTTAATTTTAGTACATTTAATAATAATTCTTATATATTTATATTTATTTAATGTATGATTTATAGTGTAAATTCATTAATAATTATTTATCAATTGTGTGTTAATTATTATTAATTAATTATTTGGTAATTAATTATGTTAATTGTAAAACCATTTAGGAATGGATGGTGGAATTTATATGGTAATAGGGTGGGAAGTAGTTTATTTAGAATTAATTGTTAAATAATGGCCATTAATTAATTAAAAATTAAATATGGCAATTGATTATAATTAATAAGTTGTTGTTAATTGATAATCATTTATTAATGTGAAATTCATTCTGGAAATTGTGTAATGATTTTTAGGTGTGTGTTGTGGTATTTATTGGGGTAGGGGGTGGAAAGTATGTTAGGTTTTATTAATTAATAATTAGTTGCTCATTATTATTCATTATTTAATTGATAAATATTTATGCTAATTGTTTACTTTCATTTTGTGTGTGGATTTTGGTACTATAGGGGTAATGTTTAGTGAGTAAATTATTTTTTAACTGGTTAAATTCGTTTTTTTTAATAATATATTTTATATTTGATAATTATTTATGTTAATTATGGAGGTACACTTTTTAAAAGATTTAGATGTGTGTTGCGAATTGTGTGGTGTTTTAGGGTAGGAAATACAAAATATTAATTTATGTAACAATTCATGTTTTTAATTATAATTAATTTATATTATAAATAGTTATTTTAAAAAATATATTTTTTATAAAATAATGTTTGCAGGTAAGTTTTTAGATGTGGTTACCATTATAATATGTTTCTATCTTTTTTAATTTTTATTATTTTTATATATGTTTTCTTTTTTGGCTTGGCAGTTTGGGCTGGACTGATCCCACGAGGCACAGGGTCATGGCTGATTTGCATATGGCCAGGTCTAACCTGGGGTAGCATGGTGAGCAAATGAATGATGTATTGAACCCAGATCTTTTGACTGGGGGTGAATGTTTTGATTTGTTCTGCATTCCGTCCATCAACTGTGTGTCTTTTGCTTCATCGCCCTAAGTGCACCGGGTATGCCCAGCCGTGGGTCCCAGGATCACTGTGTCACTGGAATCAAGCTATCCTGGCTGATGAGGGCTGAAAGCCTGAAACCGGTCCTAGGATGCTTGTTTCCAGTCCAGGGAGGACCTGGCCTGGCAGTTCGGGCTGGACTGTTCCCATTGGGAGCAGGGTCAAGACTGATTTGCATATGGCTGGGTCCATCTGGAATGGCAAGGTGAGAAAAAAAACCTATCTATTTAGGCCCAGATATCTGTACTGGGGTGAATGTATGACATTGTTCTGCAATCTGTCCATAAATTATTATTTTTGCATTTGTCACCCCGAGCGAGACAGGTATGCCCAGGCGTGGGTCCAGTGCTCTCCATGCAACTGGAGTCAAGCTATCCTGGCTGATGAGGGCTGAAAGCCCGAAACCGGTCCTAGGATGCTTGTTTCCAGTCCAGGGAGGACCTGGTCTGGCAGTTTGGGCTGAACTGTTCCCATGAGGCACAGGGTCAAGTCTGATTTGCATATGGCCAGGTATAAACTGGGGTGGCATGGTCAGCAAAAGAATGATGGATTTAACCCAGATCTCTTAACAGGGGGTGAATGTGTTGATTTGTTCTGCATTCCGTCCATCAATTGTGTGTCTTTTGCTTCCTCGCCCTAAGTGCGCCGGGTATGCCCAGACGTGGGTCCCGGGCTCACTGTGCCACTGGAATCAAGCTATCCTGGCTGATGAGGGATGAAACCCTGAAACCGGTCCTAGAATGCTTGTTTTCGGTCCAGGGAAGACATGGCCTGGCAGTTCGGGCTGGACTGTTCCCATGAGGCACAAGGTCAAGGCTGATGTGCATATGGTCATGTCTGAACTGGGGTGGTGTGGAGTGCAAAAAAAAGATGGATTTAGGCCCAGATCTCTGTACTGGGGTGAATGTATGATATTGTTCTGCATTCTGTCCATCAACTGTTGTTTTTGCATTTGTCAACCCGAGTGGGACGGGTATGGTCAGACGTGAGTCCCGTGCTCTCCACGACACTGCAGTCACGCTATCCTGGCTGAAGATGGCTGATAGCCAGAAACCAGTCCTAGGATGCTTGATTCCGGTCCAGGGAAGACATAGCCTGGCAGTTCGGGCTGGACTGTTCCCATGAGGCACAGGTTCAAGGCTGATTTGCATATGTATAATAACAATAGGGGGAAGGTAGAGTATAAAGATAGGATTCTCACTCCACGGGCACTGTTACATAAACAAAAATAATCCTACTCATAGTGGACAGGGAGAGTGTAGATCACAGAAGTGGGGGACACTCAGTGTTTTGTAAAATACCCCTCACACACCAACAGGCCCCTTGGTGCATTGCTTCATCATCGGGGTCTTCGCACCCCTCTAACGGGATGCGGCGTGCTGCGACCTGCGACTACGCGGGAGCACTGAAAGGGTAGACTATGTGTGGTGCGTGTGATGAAAGTGATAGGGTATTTATGGATGTGAGTGGTGAGGTATGGTGAAGGTTTAAAAAGTACCTGGCTCGTAGGTTTCAGAAAAAAACTTTATTCACAACCTCGGGCTGGTACTAGTAAAAGAAGTGCAATGTGAGGTTAGTTGTCATAATTATGGACATTACCTCTGGTGTGCGTCGACATGTTTCGGAACTTGTGTTCCTTCTTCAGGACGGGGGCACAACTTCCCCACCTTACTCACGTATCTCTATGAAAAAATGTAAATACCTAAAAGTGAAAAATGTAATTACAGTGATAAACTAAGGCTATAGTGTGCCTACAGCGGTATAGGTCTATGCAGTTGCATGACCTAAAAGGATGAAAAAATAAAGAATAAATATGGTTGCCCCAATGGGCTGGCTCAGACAGGTGCAGTCACTGGAGCCCCAAAAGATGCATTGATCCTGTAGGGAAAAAGACAGACACTACACACAACATACATGACACACATATGGTCAAAATAGCCCTGTGAACATACTCATTATGCAATGTTGTCTGGCTTCATGAGCATTTTCAGAACGTCGGGGTTGGTTGTTATATTCGTAATCTATATGGACAAAGAGGTGGTTTCAGTATCCTTTACTCACTGTTTTGGTCGAAATTGGTGATTTTTTGTTTGTCTACTCAATACTCACAGAATCTGGACGAGATTACCTCCGTGTTACCCCTTACCCTGCTCCGCTGGTAATGGTGATGAGACAGAGCCCTGTCTTATATAGGCCCGATTCCACTGATTGGTTTACCTGTCACACGTTAATTGTCGGATGTATGTCTAAGCCCATACATGGGTAATCCGATTTTGCACCAGTTAGAATTGCCGCCTTATGTGGTATTCGTATGACATATGTAAAAGCCAATCACTGTGCGCACTTTCTGTCAAGTCTCTGCCGGCTTTGCAGAGCGCATGCGTGCAGACGCATCACGTTGACGCTAGCCTCTGCGCATGCGCAGTGTTACCGTTTTGTTATTCAAGGACTAGCGAGATCGCTCGCTACAGCGCATGTGTTCTTTTTCTTATTACAGTAACGCTAATCACAGTTTTGTATGGTGGTGCCTTGTGCTTGGAATAGTAAGGCCTGGAGCAGTTTCTAAAAACACCTGTGAAATGTTATGGGTATTTTCTACGGAATGGTTGGTTGTTTGATTGAGGTGTCCATATGTAGTTTTCATAACTCTCCTATGTGATTCCACAATGTGAGTGGCCATAGGTCACTCGGGTTCTGTTGATAACACGTCGGTTGTGACTGAGTGGAGATTATCAGGTTTAAGGCCCAGATTAATTTAGACTTGACAGTTGGCCCCAGGGAACATCATCATTGAGACCATGGATATGGGTGCTCAAACGGAACACCCATTGTTGCTCCTCTGAAAAAGGCCAGTTTCGGATGGCAAATGTTCAATTATCGTCCATCGCAGATCATTCACACAGTGTTGTTTTTCTAGAAAATGGGACGCCATTTTCGTGGTTGACTTTTTGCAGCGTATGTTGCTTTTATGTTCTCCCACTCTAGTTTTTGCAGGTCTGGTGGTCATGCCAACATACTCTAAGCCACATGGGCATGTTATCATATATACAACATTCTTCGTGTTGCAATTCGTGAATTGCCGTTGTTCCCATGTTGTCCCATTGTTGAATGTCAAAGAAGTGCTTTTTTTGTGTGAGATGGCAGCTGCTGCAATTTCCACATGGAAAATGTCCTTGAAGTCCAATTGTGGTCTGCCTAGTTGCCGGATCTTGTTTAGGTCTTGTGTGGACCAATATGTCCTTGAGGTTTCTTCCTCTGCGATGTGCATGCATCGGTTTCTCGAGCTCCAGATTACCACAGTTAAGTATTCTCCAATGTTTGTTGATGATTTTTGACACCTCATTGGACATGGTGGTGTAAGTCGTGACGCATATGGGTCTTTTGTTTGCTTCTTTGTCCTGTAGTTTGTCTTCTAGGAGTGCACCCCTGTGATTATTCTTGGCCCTTTTCATTGCCTTATCGATGGTTCTGATGGGGTATTGTCTTTGTATCAATTTCTTTTTCAAGTCCCCTGCTTGTGTTTTGAACTGGCTTAGTTCTGTGCAATTACGTCTTAAACGCAAAAATTGTCCATATGGTAGGTTCTCCCTTAGGTGTCTGGGATGAAAACTGTCATACCGTAACAGGCAGTTCCTGGAAGTTGGTTTGAAATGAGTGGTACTTTTTAGTCTGCCATCTTCAGTGTAGATGTTGAGATCCAGGAACACCATGGATACGTTTGAGATAGTACTTGTAAATTTTAAGTATGCATTTTGGTTGTTTAACCAGGTCACAAAGTTGGAAACAGTTTCAAGATCCCCGTCTCAAATGATGAAAATGTCATCAATATACCTTTTCCAGGTGTTGATGTGGGATCTGTATGGGTTGTCTGTGTGTAGTATTTTATGCTGTTCTAGGTGGTGGACATACAGTCCAGCTAGACTTGGAGCAAATGTACTGCCCATACTTGTCCTATGGGTGTGTAGGTAGATGGTCTGGTTATACTGGAAAAAGTTCTGTTGTAGTGCCAGAGAGATGCATTCCAGCACCAAGTTCCCTGGAGTTTGATACTTCCAAGAGTTACTGAAAAGTACTTCCTCTATGATTTGGAGTGTTTCTTCATGTGGAAGATTAGTATATAAACTCTCTACGTCGAGGCTTAGTAGGAGTTGTTTTGTTGGGTCAAAAGTTTTTTCTTCAAGTAGTTGTAGTACTGACTTTGTATCCTTCAGGTAGGTGTTGGTGGACTGTACCAAAGGACGTAGGAAGGCATCTGCAAACTTTGACAATGGCTCTAGGATGGAGCTGACCCCCGAAACAATGGGTCTTCCCGGCGGGTTGTTGATGTTCTTATGGATCTGGGGGATGCTGTAAAAGTATGGGATTCGTGGTGTGGGTTGTTGCAAGAATTCTGCTTCTTTCTTGCTCAGCCAGTCATGGGCTAAGCCCTCCTCTACCATGCCTCAAATTCTGATGCGTAGTCTTTCAGTGGGATCTTCCTTCAGGATTCTGTAATTGCGTTCATCTGATAGTAAGGGCATACACTCAGTATTGTAAGCATCTAGGGTTTGTAGAACAATGGCTCCGCCCTTGTCTGCCGGCTTGATGATTAGCTCTTTGTTGTTGGTTAATTCTCTTATGGCTTTTTGTTCATTGCCACTGGTGTTATGGAAGGAATTTTTATCCCGCTTTTTCAAAAGTCAGAATTTCCACTGGTATTGTGGAGTCAGGTGGAGTGAAAGTTGACTTTAGTTTTAAACCAGTGTCCGTTTTATCGTTGGGCGGTGGTTTGTCTTGAAAAAAAGCCTGTAATTTCAGTTTGCGTGTGAATTCCTGAAGTTCCATATTTAGTTTGAAGATGTCGGGTTTTTGTGTTGGTACGAAACCTAGTCCTTTGTTCAGTAAATTTTTCTGTATGTCTGTGTGAGGCCATGGGGTGAGATTGACCACTAGGTCCCTCTCTTGCTCGTTGATGGCTGGTTCGGGAGGGATCCGGTCATACTCCTGGTTGTCCGTGAGTTGACTTGGTCCTGGTCTTCCCATGCGACGGTGTTGCCCTTCCGGTTGCGTCCCCGTGTAGCTGGGCGTGTGCCTAAAAAAGGCTGTTGTTGACCGTAATATCCCACGTTGTAGTCAGGGTTCCACTGTGGATAGTTCGGTACTCCAGAGGGGGGCCCATATTGGAATGGGTTGAATTGCGGTGGGCCCATGTATTGTGGGTATTGTGTGAGGGGTTGGTAGCCCCTCCATCCCCGTTGTCTGGGAAACTGTTGTCTCCTCTGCCTCCATCCCCCTCTTCGTTGTCTGGATCCTCTGTTGCCACTTGAGTTTGAGCCCGAAGATCCATTATCCAAGATGTCACTGTCAGCATCACTGTAGGAACTTTTTGGAACATAATCGGGTTTGGTGTAAGGATATGCACTCTCTGGTGTGAATTTCGCCTTGTCCTTGGTTAATTTATTAGATTTGCTTTGTTTTAGGGTGAATTCAAATTCCGTCATTTGCTGGTTTAATTCATCCAGCCTGATTTTTAGGTCTGCTGGGGAAATGTATGTGTTTAGTTGAACCTCTATTTTGTTGATCTCAATTTTCAGCTCCTGGGTTATTCTAGCCGCTGTTTTGACTATTAGTACTAGCCAGTCTCTTGAGCAATGCCAGGATATCAGTGACCACTCTTTTTTAAAAATGAGATCATTTTGAAAGATAAGTGGTTCATTTTTTACGATTAAGCCTGGTGGCGCCATTTTGTTGCGCAGATATTCAGTCATGAACAGACCATGAAGGGCTGCTTTTATTTGGTTGCGTCTGAGATTTAACAACTCATTCCAGTCGTTGATGTTGGGACCGGTTTCTAAGCATGGGCGAATTTTGCAAATTCGCGATCCGTGAATTTGCGGATTTGCGAATTCGCGATCCGCAAAATTTGCGAATTTGTGCGAATTTGCGGATTTTTGTTTGTTTGCGTGTTCGCTGGGTTTTTTGCGTGTTCGCTGGGTTTTTTGCGTGTTCGCGGGGCTTTTTGCGTCTTCGCGAGCCGCTTGCATAGCGAAGTTACCCATGCAGTCGTTTATGGGAGAGGGAGAGAGATAGATAGATAGATAGATAGATAGATAGATAGATAGATAGATAGATAGATAGATAGAAAGAGATAGAAAGAGAGGGAAAGAGAGAGGGAGAGAGAGAGAACGAGAGAAAGAAAGAGAGGCCGGATCTCTGAAGGGCCAGATTCCTGAGTTGCCCCTACAGAACATACAGCTTTTTATTTTTAGCAAAATGCATATGAAAATTGTGCTGTAAAGGTCTCTTTTAGTTTAACCCCTCCTGACAACTCAAAATGGGTGCATTTGCCATCCTCTCCCTTCTTCCTGTTTTTTATATCTGTAAGTGCTTCCTGATGAGGTTTAATTCCTTGGACAGGTGCCTCGATGCCTACTTGTAACTATTCTCTGACCCTGCTTCAAGGGTCAGAGCAGGGTCAGAGAATAGTTGCAAGTAGGCAACGAGGCGCCAGGAAGCAATTAGCAGCAGTTGTCCAAGTTGAAGTTAATTTCTTTGTAACCCTTTTGTAAAAGGTTACAAAGAAATTAGGTTCAACTTTTGCACCTGCTGCTGTAACCTTGCTTGGCTGAAAATTCGTCCCCGCTGATTCGCAGATTTTACCGCGAGATTTGCGGATCGCGAAATTGCGGAAAATCCGCAAATTCGCCCCCGAAACGGATTTTACGCCCACCCTTACCGGTTTCTGGATTACTCAGGCCTTCAAAGGGATTGATGGCCGTGAGAATCTTGTCAATTTCGTCCTCCCCAAACGTGAGGCCGTGTTCGTCTTCCATGTTGAGATGGCCGCTGACTTCTTTAACTATGGTGTGTGTCACTATGTGTGTGTAGTGTGTCGGGAAGAGACTCCCGCAGCTCTGCGCTGCCTAGATATATAATAACAATAGGGGGTAATCTCGTCCAGATTCTGTGAGTATTGAGTAGACAAGCAAAAAATCACCAATTTCGACCAAAACAGTGAGTAAAGGATACTGAAACCACCTCTTTGTCCATATAGATTACGAATCTAACAACCAACCCCGACGTTCTGGAAATGCTCATGAAGCCAGACAACATTGCATAATGAGTATGTTCTCAGGGCTATTTTGACCTTATGTGTGTCATGTATGTTGTGTGTAGTGTCTGTCTTTTTCCATACAGGATCAATGCATCTTTTGGGGTTCCAGGTGACTGCACCTGTCTGAGCCAGCCCATTGGGGCAACCATATTTATTCTTTATTTTTTCATCCTTTTAGGTCATGCAACTGCATAGACCTATACCGCTGTAGGCACACTATAGCCTTAGTTTATCACTGTAAATAAATTTTTCACTTTTAGTTATTTACATTTTTTCATAGAGATGCGTGAGTAAGGTGGGGAAGTTGTGCCCCCGTCCTGAAGAAGGAACACAAGTTCCGAAACATGTCGACGCACACCAGAGGTAATGTCCATAATTATGACAACTAACCTCACATTGCACTTCTTTTACTAGTACCAGCCCGAGGTTGTGAATAAAGTTTTTTTCTGAAACCTACGAGCCAGGTACTTTTTAAACCTTCACCATACCTCACCACTCACATCCATAAATACCCTATCACTTTCATCACACGCACCACACATTGTCTACCCTTTCAGTGCTCCCGCGTAGTCGCAGGTCGCAGCACGCCGCATCCCGTTAGAGGGGTGCGAAGACTCCGATGATGAAACATGACACCAAGGGGCCTGTTGGTGTGTGAGGGGTATTTTACAAAACACTGAGTGTCCCCCACTTCTGTGATCTACACTCTCCCTGTCCACTATGAGTAGGATTCTTTGTGATTTGCATATGGTCATGTCTGAACTGGGGTGGTGTGGAGTGTAAAAAAACGATGGTTTTAGGCCCAGATCTCTGTACTTGGGTGAATGTATGACATTGTTCTGCATTCTGTCCATCAACTGTTGTTTTTGTATTTGTCACCCCGAGTGGGACGGGTATGCCTAGACGTGAGTCCCGTGCTCTCCACCCCACTGGAGTCAAGCTATCCTGGCTGAAGACGGCTGATAGCCAGAAACCGGTCCTAGGATGCTAGATTCCGGTCCAGAGAAGACATGGCCTGGCAGTTCGGGCTGGACTGTTCCCATGAGGCACAGGGTCAAGGCTGATTTGCATATGGTCATGTCTGAACTGGGATGGTGTGGAGTGCAAAAAAACGATGGATTTAGGCCCAGATCTCTGTACTTGGGGGAATGTATGACATTGTTCTGCATTCTGTCCATCAACTGTTGTTTTTTCATTTGTCACCCCGAGTGGGACGGGTATGCTCAGACGTGAGTCCCGTGCTCTCCACGCCACTGGAGTCAAGCTATCCTGGCTGAAGACGGCTGATAGCCAGAAACCGGTCCTAGGATGCTTGATTCCCGTCCATGGAGACATGGCCTGGCAGTTCGGGCTGGACTGCTCCCATGAGGCACAGGGCCAAGGCTGATTTGCATATGGTCATGTCTGAACTGGGGTGATGTGGAGTGCAAATAAACTATGGATTTAGGCCCAGATCTCCGTACTGGGGTGTATGTATGACATTGTTCTGCATTCTGTCCATCAACTGTTGTTTTTGCATTTGTCACATCGATTTGGACGGGTATGCTCTGACGTGAGTCCCGTGCTCTCCACGCCACTGGAGTCAAGCTATCATGGCTGAAGACGGCTGATAGCCAGAAACCGGTCCTAGGATGCTTGATTCCGGTCCAGGGAAGACATGGCCTGGCAGTTCGGGCTGGACTGTTCCCATGAGGCACCGGGTCAAGGCTGATTTTCATATGGTCATGTCTGAACTGGGGTGGTGTGGAGTGCAAAAAAACAATGGATTTAGGCCCAGATCTCTGTACTGGGGTGACTGTATGACATTGTTCTGCATTCTGTCCATCAACTGTAGTTTTTGCATATGTCACACCGAGTGGGACGGGTTTGCTCAGACGAGGGTCCTGTGCTCTCCACGCCACTGGAGTCAAGCTATCCTGGCTGAAGACGGCTGATAACCAGAAACCGGTCCTAGGATGCCTGATTCCGGTCCAGGGAAGACATGGCCTGGCAGTTCGGCTGGACTGTTACCATGAGGCACAGGGTCAAGGCTGATTTGCATGTGGTCATGTCTGAACTGGGGTTGTGTGGAGTGCAAACAAACGATGGATTTAGGCCCAGATCTCTGTACTGGGGTGAATGTATGACATTGTTCTGCATTCTGTCTATCAACTGTTGTTTTTGCATTTGTCACCCCGAGTGAGACAGGTATGCTCAGACGTGAGTTCTGTGATCTCCATGCCACTGGAGTCAAGCTAGCCTGCTCAAGACCGCTGATAGCCAGAAAATGGTCCTAGTATGCTTGATTTCGGTCCAGGGAAGACATGGCCTGGCAGTTCGGGCTTGACTGTTCCCATGAGGCACAGGGTCATGGCTGATTTGCATATGGTCATATCTGAACTGGGGTGGTGTGGAGTGCAAAAAAACGATGGATTTAGGCCCTGATCTCTGTACTGGGGTGAATGTATGACATTGTTCTGCATTCTGTCCATCAACTGTTAATTTTGCATTTGTCACCCGAGTGGGACGATTATGCTCAGACGTGAGTCCTGTGCTCTCCACGCCACTGGAGTCAAGCTATCCTGGCTGAAGACGGCTCATAGCCAGAAACCGGTGCTAGGATACTTGATTCCGGTCCAGGGAAGACATTGCCTGGCAGTTCGGCTGGACTGTTACCATGAGGCACAGGGTCAAGGCTGATTTGCATGTGGTCATGTCTGAACTGGGGTGGTGTGGAGTGCAAAGAAACGATGGATTTAGGCCCAGATCTCTGTACTGGGGTGAATGTATGACATTGTTCTGCATTCTGTCCTTCAACTGTTGTTTTTGCATTTGTCACCCCAAGTGGGACGGGTATGCTCAGACGTGAGTCCCGTGATCTCCACGCCACTGGAGTCAAGCTATCCTGGCTCAAGACGGCTGATAGCCAGAAACCGGTCCTAGGATGCTTGATTCTGGTCCAGGGAAGACATGGCCTGGCAGTTCGGGCTCGACTGTTCCCATGAGGCACAGGGTCAAGGCTGATTTGCATATGGTCATGTCTGAACTGGGGTGGTGTGGAGTGCAAAAAAACGATGGATTTAGGCCCTGATCTCTGTACTGGGGTTAATGTATGACATTGTTCTGCATTCTGTCCATCAACTGTTGTTTTTACATTTGTCAACCAGTGTGGGACGGGTATGCTCAGACGTGAGTCTCGTGCTCTCCACGCCACTGGAGTCAAGCTATCCTGGCTGAAGACGACTGATAGCCAGAAACCGGTCCTAGGACGCTTGATTCCGGTCCAGGGAAGACATGGCTTGGCAGTTCGGGCTGGACTGTTCCCATGAGGCACAAGGTCAAGGCTGATTCGCATATGGTCATGTCTGAACTGGGGTGGTGTGGAGTACAAAAAAATGATGGATTTAGGCACAGATCTCTGTACTGGGGTGAATGTATGTCATTGTTCTGTATTCTGTCCATCAACTGTTGTTTTTGCATTTGTCACCCCGAGTGGGACGGGTATGCTCAGACGTGAGTCCCATGCTCTCCACGACACTGCAGTCACGCTATCCTGGCTGAAGACGGCTGATAGCCAGAAACCAGTCCTAGGATGCTTGATTCCGGTCCATGGAAGACATGGCCTGGCAGTTCGGGCTGGACTGTTCCCATGAGGTACAGGGTCAAGGCTGATTTGCATATGGTCATGTCTGAACTGGGGTGGTGTGGAGTACAAAAAAATGATGGATTTAGGCACAGATCTCTGTACTGGGGTGAATGTATGTCATTGTTCTGCATTCTGTCCATCAACTGTAGTTTTTGCATTTGTCACCTCCAGTGGGACTGGTATGCTCAGACGTGAGTCCCGTGCTCTCCACGCCACTGGAGTCAAGCTATCCTGGCTGAAGACGGCTGATAGCCAGAAACCGGTCCTAGGATGCTTGATTCCGGTCCAGGGAAGACATGGCCTGGCAGTTCGGGCTGGACTGTTCCCATGAGGCACAGCGTCAAGGCTGATTTGCATATGGCCATGTCTGGACTGGGGTGGTGTGGAGTGCAAAAAAACTATGGATTTAGGCCCAGATCTCTGTACTTGGGTGAATGTATGACATTGTTCCCATGAGGTACAGGGTCAAGGCTGATTTGCATATGGTCATGTCTGAACTGGGGTGGTGTGGAGTACAAAAAAATGATGGATTTAGGCACAGATCTCTGTACTGGGGTGAATGTATGTCATTGTTCTGCATTCTGTCCATCAACTGTAGTTTTTGCATTTGTCACCCCGAGTGGGACGGGTATGCTCAGACGTGAGTCCCATGCTCTCCACGACACTGCAGTCACGCTATCCTGGCTGAAGACGGCTGATAGCCAGAAACCAGTCCTAGGATGCTTGATTCCGGTCCAGGGAAGACATGGCCTGGCAGTTCGGGCTGGACTGTTCCCATGAGGTACAGGGTCAAGGCTGATTTGCATATGGTCATGTCTGAACTGGGGTGGTGTGGAGTACAAAAAAATGATGGATTTAGGCACAGATCTCTGTACTGGGGTGAATGTATGTCATTGTTCTGCATTCTGTCCATCAACTGTAGTTTTTGCATTTGTCACCTCCAGTGGGACGGGTATGCTCAGACGTGAGTCCCGTGCTCTCCACGCCACTGGAGTCAAGCTATCCTGGCTGAAGACGGCTGATAGCCAGAAACCGGTCCTAGGATGCTTGATTCCGGTCCAGGGAAGACATGGCCTGGCAGTTCGGGCTGGACTGCTCCCATGAGGCACAGCGTCAAGGCTGATTTGCATATGGCCATGTCTGGACTGGGGTGGTGTGGAGTGCAAAAAAACTATGGATTTAGGCCCAGATCTCTGTACTTGGGTGAATGTATGACATTGTTCTGCATTCTGTCCATCAACTGTAGTTTTTGCATTTGTGACCCCGAATGGGACGGGTATGCTCAGATGTGAGTCCCGTGCTCTCCACGTCACTGGAGTCAAGCTATCCTGGCTGAAGACGGCTGATAACCAGAAACCGGTCCTAGGATGCTTGATTCCGGTCCAGGGAAGACATGGCCTGGCAGTTTGGGCTGGACTGTTCCCATGAGGCACCGGGTCAAGGCTGATTTTCATATGGTCATGTCTGAACTGGGGTGGTGTGGAGTGCAAAAAAACGATGGATTTAGGCCCAGATCTCTGTACTGGGGTGAATGTATGACATTGTTCTGCATTCTGTCCATCAACTGTAGTTTTTGCATTTGTCACACCGAGTGGGACGGGTATGCTCAGACGTGAGTCCTGTGCTTTCCACGCCACTGGAGTCAAGCTATCCTGGCTGAAGACGGCTGATAGGCAGAAACCGGTCCGAGGATGCCTGATTTCGGTCCAGGGTAGACATGGCCTGGCAGTTCGGGCTGGACTGTTACCATGAGGCACAGGGTTAAGACTGATTTTTATATGGTCATGTCTGAACTGGGGTGGTGTGGAGTGAAAAAAAAACGATGGATTTAGGCCCAGATCACTGTACTGGGGTGAATGTATAACATTGTTCTGCATTCTGTCCATCAACTGTTGGTTTTGCATTTGTCACCCTGAGTGGGATGGGTATGCTCAGATGTGAGTCCTGTGATCTCCATGCCACTGGAGTCAAGCTATCCTGGCTGAAGACGGCTGATAGCTAGAAACCGGTCCTAGGATGCTTGATTCCGGTCCAGGGAAGACATGGCCTGGCAGTTCGGGCTGGACTGTTACCATGAGGCACCAGATCTCTGTACTGGGGTGAATGTATGACATTGTTCTGCATTCTGTCCATCAACTGTTGTTTTTGCAAACCTACCAGCAGCATTTGATTTACAAGACCTGGGCACACATGGTGCAATGTACTAGGGCCTGACAAGTAAATCAAATGACCAAATCATGATGTCACTAATCAATAAATCAGTTTAACATAGGGAGCACTTGCACTGTGGCACTGAATAGCAGTGGCACAGTGCCCACAGCATCTAACCAGCAAAACATATCAAAAACAGAGAAGACAATCAGTAAAAAATGGAAGGGAGACTCACGCCAATGATGTCAGGTCCAACACGTGTCCCCTCCAACTGTGCACATGGCAGTCTTCAGGGTGGTTTCTTGTGTATTGGTTTCACCTTGCACTGTGTTAAGTTACCATAGGCTGGTTAGAAGTTAAACACCATTTTTCCTTTCCTGCTGCCTCTGCACACAACACATTTTGTTATTAATGCTTTTCGCCTAGTTATTTATTTTGCTTTACACGAGACTAACATGTTTGCTTATAATATCAGTCTTGCTTGGTAAGCTACGTCTGTCCAGTGAGTGCCGAGGCCTTCAAGGCTATTTCAACACAGCGCTTATTGTTTGGATTGATCAGCGCACAGAGTATACATAATATGGATGCAGCTGTGGCCAACTTTGGTTTTAGGAACGCATAATAATACACTGCACAGAGCAGGACACACACTTGATGAATATCCGTATGCAGAGTGCTGGTGCAAGAGATGATGTGATCCATTTCCACTGAACCCAAAGGTATGGGTCCGCCCTTCTAAACCCAAAGAGACCTTCTGTAGATATAATATAATATACTAGCTAGGGAGGGTAAACTGAGGTTCTATTTAGTCCTGTTTCCTTTAGCATTTTAACATACTTTCACCCTTTGTATTTTATGGAATAGTAACTATGCTTTTAACCTTGATCTTTATAATATGTTTGATGTATTAGCTAAAATACTGCATTTGAGAACACTGCATTAGAAATAAACATTTCAAACTTGCATGTGTCCTCATTGACTCCTGGTTCTGGATTGATATGTTAGTATAACAAAAGAGTGTTCATGTGTTCCACGTTACCTGAGGTGTTCTAAGTCCATGTTCTGGGTTGTCTAAATCATTGGGGTATGGTAAGCACCAATGAGACACTGATAGCTAGTCTGGTAGGGGATTTTGGATGCTGAGGTGAGTTTTGACACACCCTAATTCACTGAGGTTCCAAGTCTCTATGCACAGTTCTGTATATGAGCAGAAATTCCTGCTACATGGCGCCCGATCGTTGGTGGTCATATTACATGACACTTGAGTAGTGCTAATTTCGGTCCACAACACCCTTCGCTATTGTTTCCGGAAAACAGTGGTGCCGGATAAACCTGCCTATTTGAATATAGGTCCTTTCAAGCTTGATTCTATCAAAAAGGTTTTCTTGAATTACTACCCAGTTGTGCTACGTGTTTTTTGTTGTATCTTTCTCTTTCTGTGTCACTATGGCCGCGGTGGACATTCCGCAACATAGTCGCATGGCGGTGCGCAATCACTTGCAGAATTATCATGTCCCCGTGGATGGCATGGCCGTGATTATGGTGGTAAGTGCAGAGGTGGCTTACTCATACAAGATTTTTTACTCGTGGGTGACCTGTCCGGCTGTGAATGCTAATACCAATGTGTTCGACACATACACTCCCACTGCTGTGCCGCAGGAATATGCTCCATATAGGACACAGGAAGTTCCGATTGATGCTTGGTAGCACCGAGTTTGGTTTAATGGCGTCCTACCCCACACCTTGACGGCACGAGGTTAGGTCCTTTGTCCATTCCAGGCGCTACATGGCCTGTTTTGGCTGGATTTACGCCGCATCCTCAACATGGAGCGGTTGCCGTTGCTGATTTGCGGCGGTTACATACAGTCTCGATTAATGTAATTAGGTCGTTAGTTCAATACATTACCCGCAATTTCCCGGGCGGGGCCCCAGGAGGTGCGGCGCTTCCTGCTGGACAGGGCGGTATGAAACTTAGTCCTGAAATGGTCAATGATGTGATGGGCAAGCACCCCCAGGATGAGGATGAATTTCCTTTCTGGCTTGCCGAGAAGTTTGACCAGCTGGAAGCAGTATTTCCTAACACGACTCCTGGTGAAAAACACAGGATTCTCACAATTAGCATGCCTAAGGACTTGACCCCAGAAATTGGTGACTGTGAGTCTTGGAGGAAGATCTTTGCGGCAGTTTATGCGAGGTGCTTCGGCACTCAATGCATGACTGTCCTTCCAACGGTCATTAAACGTGTTCAGGATGAGCACGGACCTGAGGCAGCGGTTGAATTGGGTATGCGCCTATGCGGCTCCTTTGACGTAGTTTCCGATCTCATACTTGCGAATGTAAAGGGAGATGCGGTGAGCTTTCAGGTGGCCAATGCATTGCAGGCGGTTCCCAATGCCGACAAACCCCGACAGTTACCGAGGATTATTGTGGCGGCTTATAAGACCGTGTGCCGCCATAGCGTGGGTGTCAAGCCGTTCTCCACTAAGGAGAAAAAGCAACCCCAAGGGCCGAAGTCAGAGAATGACGAACAGCCCAAGACCAAAAAATTAAATTGGCCAAAAAAACAAAAACAGGGTAAACAACAACAAATGAAACAGGAGTCTCGTCCTGCATCACCAGTGCCTGCGCCTACAGAACGTATTTATGACTTGCGCAATCACGCAACGATAAAATCACCTGATCGTTTTCAGGTTTCTGAACAACGCTCTCCTCGTTCATTTCAGGACTCATCGGCCTCATCAAATGGTGGTGGAGGAGGCGGCAGAGGTCGGGGTGGTCAGCAGGGATGCGACCAGCCCCGCCCCAAAAGACGGTAAAGGCAAGCAGGACGATTCAACACTGAAGAGACCCCAGTTTCAGAAAAAGAAAGTTGCCGCTTTAACAGCGAGATATGCCACAGATAGTGAGAACGCAGCTTCGGAATCAGACATGGGCTCTGACCTTGCTGGACAGCGCGGCGGAGATTACCATAGTGCGAGAGGCCCTGCGTCCGCTACTGAAGGTGACAGCGACTGATCGATTTGTTGTTGTGGAGACAGCTGATACTAGAGTAGCTCCCCCTGATAGACTTTATGAAATAGTCGTCTTAATTGAAGGTGACATACAACGTACAATCAAGGGGGTATTTTGGGAAAATCTTACGACTACATATGACATTTTGTTAGCGGAGGCTGACTGGCCCCCACCTTTTGTGCTCGCAGCTCCGAGAGGGGAGGAGGTAATCTTCCCTAGTTTCGCGCACACGGTCTCGAAGATACATTTTCTCCGCACCACAAGATTCCTTTACGGTCTATGCCACAGCCTCAACCTCAATATCCTCTCCGACGAGAAGCTAAGGCTTCCGTTGCGGAAATCCTTGAACAATTGGAATATCAAGGTGTGATTGAAACTTGTGTGTCACCGATGAATAACCCTCTTTTTACTGTGACCAAGCCTGACGGTTCGTACCGTTTGGTATTGGATTACCGGCATTTGAACTCGCATTGCCGTACCTGTGCAGTACAGAATACTCACAGCTCTGCTCTTGTGGATGGTCTGATGCGTAAACATTTTAAAACTACACTTGACATATCCAACGTTTTTTTTACAAACGATTTGGACGGACTGAGTTCCCAGTGGACCAGTTTTACCTGTGGCGGCAAACAAGGCCACTATACTTGTTTACCTATGGGCTATAAGAATAGTCCTGGCGTGTTTGCTGCCCGTATAGTCTCTCTTTTAGAGAGGATAGACACTGATGCATGTTCGTATGTGGATGACATATATCTCACAGACGACAAGCTTTGGGCGCATCTGTGTCGAGTTGACCGCATAATTTGTAACTTTGTGGACTTCGGTTACAAATTCAACTTTGCAAAGTCACACATTGCAGAGTATACTGTGTTGTTCCTGGGCTACGAGCTCAACAATGAAGGTAGAGGATTGGCTCCTCACTTCTTGGAGAAATGCGCACAACTGCGCGCTCCTCCAACTCTGAAAAAATTCCAGTCCTTGCTGGGATTTTTGAATTTCGGGCGTACTTATATTCCCGAAATGCCCAGCGTATCAAGCCTTTGTATGCTCTAATACAACCTACTTTTACCAAATCTTGCTGGTTGCCGAACATTCAGCTATTTTGCAATCTTTGCAGGCTGATCTTCTAGAATTTAAATTCTTACTGACCCATGATAACCACACCAACCTGGTGATAAGAATCATCCCTGGGGCGGTGGGTTTCACGTACCTTACTTTTAACGAAGGAGACACAGTATCTATTGTTTACAAGTCACACTTCGGCTGAAATGCGGTTTTCCTCTGTGGAAAAAGTTTTGACAGCAGTGCAAATGGCGATACTCAAGAAACGTGCAATGTCACAGGGAAAATGCATGTTAGTTGTAACCCCGTTTCCTGCTTTAGAGGAAGTGACGAAAGCCAGTGTGCCAAATTCTAAAGCTTTGCACCCTCGGAGGATACAATGGGCAGCATCATTGACGTCTCCGGATGTCACGTTTATTTTGATGCCTCCTTACAGTCGCAGGAGTTTTTTGCAGTATGAATTTGTTCAGCCTGCCCCTTTGGCTATGCGGCTTTTGGAGGACTTCCATTGCATCATATACACTGATGGTTCAGCGCAGGTTGCGCATGGGTCTAAGCACGCATATGTTTCCGCTTGCAATATTGTGGTAGGTGCCATGGTGAATGATGAGTTCAAGTCCAGAGTCGTGCACACGCAGACTCTTGGTGGGGACTGCACAGCATGATTGGCAGAGCTTCGAGCTCTGATGCTTGCATTGGAGTACGCTGATCATGGTGTGACAACTCTAATTGTGAGTGATTCTTACTACTGTGTCCAGTCTTACAATAAAAACCTGTTCTTTTGGATTCAGAATGATTTTCGTGATTCCAAGGGTAGCACAATAAAACATAAAATGATCTGGGTCCGAGTGGCTGAGCTTAAAGAGCAGTTGCCCCTCGTGTTTGTGATTCATACTCTCGGTCATCAGCACGTGGGGGTCCACACTGTTGGCAATTCGCTTGCCGATGAGGCAGCAAAATCAGCGGTATCGACATATTTGGTTGCAGCAGTTACACGTTCCAAAAGTAAGATTGATGATGATATCTTGGCAGCTGTTGCTGCAACTGAGAAGGGAGGTAAATATCCAAAAGGATTCCCTTCGAAGTATTCATACCACTTGAGTCCTGATAAAGTTCCTTATGTGAAAATTCCTGACGTTGGTGAGAGGTTGCTTCCCAACGTGGACCGCAGGCCTAAACTTATTATCGCAGCCCATGAAGGTGATGCGTATGTGCATGCGGGCGTTTCGGCTACTGTAGCTCACTTACAACAACGTTTCTGGTGGCGGGGACTGTACAAACAGACGCGTGATTATGTCCTTCAATGTGACATTTGCCAGCAGATTAAGCCTTCAACTGCTGCGCGTCGACCCCACACAGTTGTACATTTCTAATAGATCACTGCGGTCCTTTTTCTTCTGATACTGCGTATAAGTACATCTTAGTAGCAGTTGATTCATGCTAACCCTGGGCGGAGTTGGCGGAGTGGGGCTTCGCGGAGCTACGCGAAGTGGGCGAGAAACTACGCCCACCTCCGCACTCCGCGTAGCCCCACTCCGCAAACACCACTGGCCGCCAGCCCCGCCACCCGCCTCCCTCCCGCCCTCCCTAAATACTTTAAATTAAAGGAGTCAAATAATTTAAAACGCACTTACCTTGCCCGCCGCTGCCCGCTGCGTCCCCGGGGCTCGCTATCTTCCGTCTTCCGTCTTCTTTACTAATGCGCATGCGCGGGCGGCCGCGCATGTGCATTTCTCACGAGAAAATGCGCATGCGCGGCCGGCCGCGCATGCGCATTAGTAAAGAAGATGGAAGACGGAAGATAGCGAGCCCCGGGGACGCGGCGGGCAGCGGCGGGCAAGGTAAGTGCGTTTTAAATTATTTGATTCCTTTAATTTAAAGTATTTAGGGAGGGCGGGAGGGCGGGAGGGAGGCGGGTGGCGGCCAGCTACGCTCCGTCTGCGGAGCGTGCGTAGTGCCGCCTGGCTACGCCCGCTCCGCAAAATGCGGAGTAGGCGGCACTACGCACACTCCGTGCACGGAGCGTAGCTGGCCGCCCACCCCTAATTCATGCACACGCTTTGTGTGGGTATGGCCTCACCGCAGTGCTGATTCACGGACTGTTATAAGAGACTTGCATATCTTTGTAGCTATTTTTGCCTGTGGTACCTTCCATTCAGATGAGGGTCCGGCTTTCGCCTCTAAGGCGTATAAGGATGCCATGACTTCATTGGGGGTCCAAGTCAAGTTTTCGTCTCCATACAGACCTGAGGGTAATAGTGTTGTGGAACCGATGAACCGAGATTTAAAGCAGTCTTTGACGACTCGAGTTATAGGCACTGGCAGGAACTGGCTGGCCCATCTCAATGGCGTGCAGTGTGCTCTCAATAATCTCCCCAGAAGGTCTCTGGGTGGGCGGACCCCATACGAAATGCTCTTTGGAATCAAGATGTATGTCCCGGACCTTGACGGTCTAGACTCGGTGGCTCAAGCCGCCTCCTTTGACGTAGATGAACATTGCAATGTTTTACAGGATCTACAAAAGACAAGAGACAGTCTTGCAAAGGAACATTTGCCCTCTACCTCGGATGATGCGTTGCAAATCCCGGTAGTTGGCTGGCTACCCCAAGTTGGAGAACCGGTTCTTGAGAAGATCGAGAACAAGAAAGAATTTGGTCCCTCTTATCGAGCTCCGGTTCCAGTGCTTGGAGTGAAGGGCACAAGAACAGTCATTTTACCACCACTTCCAGGTCGTAAGGAGAACAGGCATATCTCCATTGACTATGTCAAGATACACAGAGTGGCCGATTCTTCTTAGTATGACACCGGCAGTCTCATGTCCTTCGATTATGAGAAATTCTGTTTTGGCCCCGGTTTCCAATCCTGTGCCTGATGTTGCTCTTGAGTTGCCTGCAATTTCCAGTCCTTTTTTGAGTATATTGCCTGGTACTCAACATGATGAAACTGACCATACCTACCCGACTGACTTACCGATGCCTGATTTGCAAACTCGCTGGGCTACAGAATCCAGATTTTCATTTGACACTGTTTCCAACACATCTAATAAGCCCTCGAAGATATCTGTTTTGGCAAGACTGTTTAAAAAAAAGAAATTTTGATTCCCCCTTGGACTTATGTTTGGATGGAACTTTTTTCGATTTACCTTTTTATGTTGATTGGTTTTGTGTTTTATTTTTTCCGTCTCATCAATGGACACTATGTCATGGAGAGAACTAGCATTCAACATGTTAATGGAACTTTGGCTCCCCATTCCTCAACGCACAGAGTGCAGAGAGACTTGGCTTTTGTTAACATCACAGCTTGGCCTGTCTTAGATGGGATTGTATGGGATGCGGTTCGATTTCAAATTCATGGGCCCACTGAGGTTATAAATGTACCTAATGTGCTTAGAGTGTCTATGGGGGATGTAGTTAAACAAAATATACGTTCTGATGATTGGGATGTTCAGACTGTTGAATCATTGTTTTCTGATTTGAAATATCATGCTGCCTTTGATGCTGAAGATTTATACTTAGAGTCAGCTAATTACAGTGATTTGTATTGTTATCAACATTTTGGCAATCACTACCTGCATAAAGCTAATACCAGGAGACTCACTGTAAATTATACCCAGTGGGAACACTGTCCAGCTCCTATACAAGGCAGTTCTGCTACCTTTTTGAAAAGGTTCATTTACTTTACAGGTTTTAATCAATCTAATCCAAATGCCTTTTATTTTAAAATGGCTGAAAAGTCAATTTCCAAAGTTAGACTTACTGATACTAAATTATTGTATTCAAAGTCCTTTCTAGACCAGTTGGCAGTTGGGGGCTACGAGTTGTGGAAGGATACAATTGACCTTAAATCAGTTTGGGGTTCTAAAAGCTGGCAAGTGCAAGGCACTGAGGCTTTGCACCGTGCATGCCTCATCCCGAACCATATGTTGTTTTTGAATTCTACTATTTCACAAATGACATGCTTTGGATTGGATACTTCTAAAAGATTAAATGCTCCTTCTTTTCCTGATTTAGAGGAATATTCCAGTTGGGGTAATTTTACTAAATTTTTCATGAGAGAGTTACAAACTCTATTATTGAATTCCTCCTTTAACATATCCAGCTTGGATCCCGAAGGTTGGTTGCTATGGCACAGAAGTGCTGATTCATCCCAGCATCGTTTTCTGGGTTTAGCTCCAGGCTTTACACAGGTCAGGGTGGATCCCCGTTTTGAAAGTGGCCATTCTGTGACTACCTATTCTGTAGGCAAATTGTGTCAGAACTGGCTCAGACATTCTACCTTGGCATCAGTTAAACTGCATTTGTCTAAACTGAATGATGATGTTGATTTGAATGATTTTAATAAAGGCCCGGCTAAAGGTAGATCCAAAAGATGGATATATGCTGTGTATAACGAAATCTGGAAAGCTTCCCAGGTTGAGGCGGCTACTCGCCTTAGGGCTATAGATCAAGCCAATTTGGAAAAAGTGCTAGCAGTTGTAGATAACAGCATTAACACGCTCTCTTCTCGCATTTACACATTGGATAATATTGTGTCATCTGTTGTCGATATTGTGCAGGATGAAGTGTCCGCTTTGTATCACGGTCAGAACCAGTTACGTTCCATTATGCAATTCGCATGGACATTGCAGACCCTTAAAGCGGGAAAAGTGCTGTGGCATTACATGAATATGTCATCCTTATTTGCCCCTTTCAATTTGACTGACAAGCAACGCTTACTATCAATGAAGCATGCTTCTTTTTCCGTGTTACACATAGAGAAGTTAGAGCCTTTACCGTTTTCAGTGGCGGAAGCCAATGCTTCTACATGGCTTATTCATGGTTTAATAACTCTACCGTTTCCTTTGTTTGCATTTAAAAATTGTGTAAAGTACTTTGCCATTGGGAGATACGAGCCTCTAGGAAGTTCTTATCTCCATGAAGCCGGGTCGCTTCCTTTTACATATAGATGTCTTAGGGAGGGAAGAGAAGTTTATTTACATGGTGAAGAATGCACTGAAACACCGGATCATTCCTTAATGTGTCGACATTTCCAATTACATGGCTCTTGCAACCAAGACGAGCCTAATTTAGCATGTGTTTTGAAAGGTACACCCGTGCCTGCAATTGTTCCCACATTCACGTTGCTGGCGAACGGGAGTTGTTTACTTTTGAACAATGAGGATTGCTGTGGGTTAATTAAAGGGATTGCTTATGTCGTTACAGTCAGTGAAAGTGTAGTTTGTTGCAAGAATGTAATATATCCACCTCCGCATGGGAAACTTGATGTTTCCATCTGGCCTAAGATTCCGACCTTGAAAGCAGAGTTCAATAAGATGAGTCGCATAAGAGCTCTATTGTCCCAGAAAGAAGTTGCCCTCACATCTGCTTGTGAAACATTTGTCCTTCACGTGGCAAACACCCGCACATTATTAAATACTGATTTGCCCTTGCACTTTGGTGAATTAATACATTCTATTTCAATGCGTCCTCCACTTCGTGGCTGGCTCACTTTTTTAAAGTTGTAAGCAGTGGCTTAGTTACTTCCTTCCAAAAGATTTACGGAGTCATTCCAGCTTTCTTCCATTCTAATTTCTCCAGCCTGTTTGGTGGATTTCCCTTGCTACTGGCTCTTGCTGCTGGCGTGCTTCTACTGTTCTGTTTATTTCAAAATGGATGCACATCCTGTGTTGCAAGACGGGCTGTCTTGGCTAGGGCTGCTTCGCGCCCGGATGCTTGAGTACTATGGTGCGCTGCCTCTTGCCACACTGAGTGCAGCTTACGGATTATCATTTCGATTTTCCTACTTTACATGCATCCAGCCTGTTTTTCATTGCCTGAGTTGCGACTTCAAATGGGCCCTGGATTTGTACCTCTGCAATATGGTGTCTCCCGATGCGGATTATAATCAGCTCATGAGCCCCTTACTTGCTCATGAATTGCTTTGTTCTGATTGCGGGATTATAGCCTTTGCAGCGATGCATGGTATATTGGGTCGTTGGAATGTGTTCGCAGCGGCGCAAGATTTCTTGGCTCGCAGTTTCCTCGAGATCCCACCGAGTTGTCCTCTGATAGTGCAAGAGGCTCCGGTCATCGAGGAGCATGTATGTTCTTTCTCTTTGTTAAATTGGATGGCTGATCTATTTTCGGATGATAATAGTGACTTCCTATCATTGTTGGGATGAATTATGTTTTCAGTATCGATTTCTTAACCTAAAACGTCTCGTTGGATTGCATTTTTTCTTTTGGGAACTCTCAGACTGTTTTTGAAAGGCTTGCTTATTGACTTTGTCAAAATCCAATGCTGTGCTTTTTCACGACTATAATTTTTTTTTTCTCCTCTTATATTTTTGGAGTGCCAAATTAGAGACTTGTGTTTGAACTATCGGACTTGAACTCTGCGTTCCTAAATTTGTCCCTTCATTCTTGTCCTATCAGTGCTAGGATCAAAGGGAGGGTGTCTTGTGTATTGGTTTCACCTTGCACTGTGTTAAGTTAGCATAGGCTGGTTGGAAGTTAAACGCCATTTTTCCTTTCCTGCTGCCTCTGCACACAACACATTTTGCTATTAATGCTTTTCGCCTAGTTAGGTATTTTGCTTCACACGAGAATGACATGTTTGCTTATAATATCAGTCTTGCTTGGTAAGCTATGTCTGTACAGTGAGTGCCGAAGCCTTCAAGGTTATTTCAACACAGCGCTTATTGTTTGGATTGATCAGCGCACAGAGTAGACATAATATGGATGCAGCTGTGGCCAACTTTGGTTTTAGGAACGCATAATAATACACTGCACAGAGCAGGACACACACTTGATGAATATCTGTATGCAGAGTGTTGGTGCAGGAGATGATGTGATCCATTTCCACTGAACCCAAAGGTATGGGCCCGCCCTTCAACGAGACCTTCTGTAGATATAATATAATATATTAGCTAGGGATGGTGAACCGAGGTTCTATTTAGTCCTGTTTCCTTTAGCATTTTAACATGCTTTCACCCTTTGTACTTTATGGAATAGTAACTATGGTTTTAACTTTGATTTTTATATGTTTGCTTGTATTAGCTAAGATACTACATTTGAGAACACTGCATTAGAAATTAACATTTCAAACTCGCACATGTTTGACATGATTGACTCCTGGTTCTGGATTGATATGTTAGTATAACAAAAGAGTGTTCATGTGTTCCACGTTACCTGAGGTGTTCTAAGTCCATGTTCTGGGTTGTCTAAATCATTGGGGTATGGTAAGTACCAATGAGACACTGATAGCTAGTCTGGTAGGGGATTTTGGATGCTGAGGTGAGTTTTGGCACACCCTAAATCACTGAGGTTCCAAGTCTCTATGCACAGTTCTGTATATCCCTGCTGCAGCGTCAAAAGCCTTCTGACAGGTGTCAGTCCAGTTCACTTTCTTGGGCTGCTACCTGGAAGTCAGCTCAGTCAAGGGTGCAACAATGTTGCCATACCCCTTGACAAACCTCCTGTAGTACCCTGTGAGTCCTAAAAAGGCTCTCACCTGTGTCTGAGTCTTTGGGGGTTCCCATGCCAGAATGATATCAATCTTGGGTTGCAGGGACGCCACCTGGCCGCTCCCTACCTGGTGACCCAAGTACACCATGGAACCCTGCCCAATCTGGCACTTACTCGCCTTGATCGTGAGGCTTGCCTTTCGCAGTGTCATAAACACTTCCTTGAGGTGGCGCAGGTGTTCTTTCCAACTGGCGCTCAACACTGCAATGTCATCCAGGTAGGCGGCACTAAAATCCTCCAGTCCAGCCAACACCTGGTTGACCAACCTCTGAAAGGTGGCAGGGGCATTCTTCATCCCAAAGGGCATAACCCGGAATTGGTAGTGCTCATCTGGTGTGGAGAATGCTGACCTCTCTTTAGCCCCATCAGTCAAGGCAATCTGCCAGTACCCAGACGTCAAATCAAACGTACTGGGGTACTGTGCAGCCCCTAACCGATCAATGAGCTCATCAGCTCTGGAGATGGGGTGCGCGTCAGTCCTGGTGACTGAATTGACTCCTCGATAGTCCACACCGAACCGGAGTTCGGGTGTGGTACCAGGCGCTGTAGCCTTTGGGACCAAGACCACTGGGCTGGCCCAAGGACTGTTGGAGAACTCAATCACCCCTAAGGCAAATATCTTGGAGACCTCTTCCTTTATGTAAGCTATGACCCTGTCAGACACTCAGTAAGCCTTGTGGTTCGCAGGAGGACTGTCCCCAGTGTCCACATCATGGACGCACCACTCAGTGACACCAGGAACTAGGGAAAACAAATCAGCGAATTACCCCAACAGTTGGCAACAATCTTGCTGCTGTTCAGGGGTCCGTGTGGTAGAGAGGCTGACACCATCCACTGACCCATCTTGCTCTATTGCAGACAGGAGGTCAGGAAGAGGCTCGGTCTCCTCCTCCATTCCATCATTTGTCGCTAGGAGCATGCCCACTTCGGAACTTTCTAAGTGGGGCTTCAGGCGGTTAACATGCATGACCTGCAAAGGATTCCTAGGAGACCGCAAGTTCACCAAATAGGTAACATCACTCTTGCACTCCACCACCTCAAATGGTCCGGTCCACCTGTCCTGGAGCATGCAAGGCTCTACAGGGGCAATGACCAAACTTTCTGTCCAGGCTGAAGCTCAATCAGAGTGGCATTCTGATCGTACCACTGCTTCATGTCCTCCTGGCTGGCTTCCAGATTCGCCTGAGCGAGTTGTCCAAATCGCTGAGTCTGGTTCCTGAAGAACAGCATGTAACTGTATACATCCTGAGAAGATTTCCTGTGAGATTGCTCACAGCCTTCCTTGACCAGACTCAAAGGTCCTCTTACCGGGTGTCCATACAACAGTCCAAAAGGGCTGAACCCTAGGGACTTTTGTGGCACCTCACGATAAGCAATAAGAAGGCATGGCAAGAGGACGTCCCACTTACACCTCGTAGGTTCCTCAAGACCCATAATCATGCCCTTAAGGGTCCAGTTGAATCTATCAACCAGCCCATTTCCTTGTGAGTGGTAAGGAGTGGTGAGCATACAGATAACACCAACTCCTTCCACAGAGACTTCATATAACTGGAAATGAAGTTTGTACCTCGGTCAGACACCACCTCTCTGGGGAACCCCAAACGGGAGAAAATCCCCATCAGTGCATGTCCCACCACAGGGGCAGTCACTGTCCTGAGTGGGATGGCTTCCGGGTACCGGGTAGCATAGTCAACCAAGACCAGGATAAACCTGTTGCCCATGGCTGTCTTGGGGTCCAGTGGCCCCACAATGTCAATGCCCACCCGTTCAGAGGGGTTACTGACTACAGGGAAAGGTTGGAGAGGAGCCTTGTGCTTCCTTCCACTTTTCCCACTTGCCTGGCAAGTTTGACAAGTCCTACAATGAGTGTCTGAACTCTTCCGCATCTGGGGCCAATACAAGTGGGATACAAGCCTTTAAAAGGTCTTGTCCTGCCCCAGAGGTCCAGCTAAAGGTACATCATGAGGCAACCCCAGTAGGAAGGCTCTGAAGCGCTGGGGTACCACCAGCACAAGGGCTGAACCAGGTTCAGCAACCTTCGGCACGCTATACAGGAGGTTGTTCTTCCAGTAGATCCAATGTGATCCAGACTGATCACCTGCTGCCTGGTGTGTGGCCTGTTGCCGCAAACCCTCAAGAGAAGGGCACTTCCTCTGATCTGCACAAAATTCCTCCCTGGAGGGCCCTCCTTCTTGCTGCCAATGGGTCAGCTCAGGTCCCCCAGTTCAGCAATTTGCTCCCCTTTAGGTTCCAAGCCTTCCCCCTCAAGGTCTGCCTCCTCCTGGACTGTGAGAACAATGGGGGCTGTTTTGCCACGCCCCTACCTCTTCTCTTTAAGGCAGGTTCCTGGGCCATACTTCCAGGCTCCGGGAGCTCTTGAACACCCTTGGCTGCCATAGATCGAGTGGTCACACACGCCCACTCAGGCAGACCCAACATCTCCAAATGAGCCTTCTTCTCCACCTTAGCCCAAGTGGAGTTCTCCTAATCATTGCCCAAAAGACAATCCACAGGCATGGTTCGCCTCACAGCTACTTGAAGAGTACCAGAGACCCCCCCCCCCCCACTCAAAGGGAATTTGAGCCACCTCACACTGGCTCTGTGAGTAGTCCGCTGCAACTACAGGGAAGAATGCATGAGGGATTACCTGCTCTTCAGACACCAAGTGACTCTTGACAGCTGTCACACTGGCTCTGGTGTCTCTAAGAGCCCCCACTCTATGGCCATTGATGGTCACCCACTGCCTATACTTTTTAGTGTTATCAGGCAGCTAAGTGACTATCTCAAAGTCTCCTAATGAGACAAGGGACATTTCTGCGGGACCCCACCCAGGGCTACACTGGCCATCTGACGGGGTGGTGCATGGGGTGGCACCTACAGACCCTTTTGGGGACACTGGGGATCATACCAATGGTGTCCCACCAGCTTACACTGAAAGCAAGTAGCTGGCTCCCTGTGAACAGGTTTACCTGTCGGGGGCTCTGACTTTTTCTCAGGGGGAGGCTGGGAACCCTTCCATTGGTTCCCTTGGGAATTACTTTGGGGCCCTTTCTGGAACTCCCCCTGTTTACCCTTGTCCCCCCCACTCTTCGGCTGGGGACCCTGCCCACCTTTGGCTGAGTCTCCCACATGAACCTTGTAGACCCCGGTACTGACCCAGCAGTCCGCCTCCTCAGCAAGCTTCCTAGGGTTAGTCAACTTGCTATCAATAAGGTGCTGGCGTAGCTCTGCAAAACAGTTAGCAGACAAGTACTCCTTTGCAATCAAATCATAGAGCGCTTCAAAAGTATCCACTTTGCTACCCTTTACCCAACCATCCATAGCTCTGCAAAAGAAAGATGCACATTCTACCCAAGGGGTTTCCTCCAGGTCCTTACACTTTCTGAAACTCTGTATGTAGAGTTCTGGGGTCAAACCATACCTTGTCATCAGGGCTTCCTTCATGTGGGCATAAGACATCATATTTTCACTGGGTAGGTCTAACAAAGTATCCCTCCTCTCACTCACAAAGCGGCCCCACAACCCAGCTCCCCAATCTTTGTCAGGGACACGGTGGGCCAACATTGCTATCTCATATACTGCAAACCTCTGCTCAATATCTTCATGCTTATGGAAAGCTTTGATGACATCCTTGGGGATATATACCCTGCCTTCTGAAGGCACAGATGGTGCGCTGCCACCAGAGGGATTGATCTGTAAGCCCTTTGCCTTGATCTCTAACTCCCTCAACATCCTCTCATGTTCCATTCTCATTCCCTGTCTCTCCAAGGACAAGTTAATATTCTCTATTTCCCTCTGACCCTCCATTTTAAGCTTAGCCATCTCCAGCTTGTTTGCCCTATTTCTCTCCCTGTCTTCCAGCTCTCTGGGGGACAGGTCTTTGGAAGAGATACTACTGCCAGGTGGGGATGATACCCCTCCCCTGGCTGGAAACACTGGCCTATCCAGTTGCCCATCTGTATCCCCAGCTGGCTCCACCACCAACTCAGGGGCATATCTTGCTTCTACCCAGGCTCTCAGCACCTTTTCGTAGTCATCCTTTCTAGAAATGCCTGGTGTAGCAACTTTCAATTTCTTGCAGAGATACTTGAGCTGTTTCAAAGTGTAACTTTCCAACCTCTATTCCTCAAAATCTAGATCCACAGATGCAACAGATGCTGGTCTACTCATGGTAGTAAAATTGTGAGTTTTCAGGAAAAATAACAGTCCAAGTAGAATAAATTCTACCAAAAGAAGTTTGTGGTCGCGTTTGGTCTGCACTCACTAGTAGTGTACACCAATCACTGTATATGAGTCAAAAATGCAAGTCCAAATACTCACAGCTGATCACCAATGTTAGAACTTTGGTTCTCTAGTTGGCAATGGTGTACACCTTTGACCAAATAGGGACCCTTGCTTCTTAGTCAGGGTACGGGGATTACACTACTGGATAACCCCTGCTCACCCCCTTGGTAGCTAAGCACGAACAGACAGGCTTATCTCAGAGGCAGTGTGTTCAGCATGTGTGAACACATACAGTAATACAGTGAAAACACCACAGGAGACACCACTCAGGTTTTATAAAAATAAGTATTCTTTATATAGGCTTATCACAAGATCACAAACGACAAAAAACCTCAATACTGTAATCAATTGGAATTTGTCAAGATGGTAGAAATAGTTCAAAAATAGGTTATTCTCTTGAAAATAGTCTTTAGCAACAAATAACCTCAACTGGAGTTATCATGGCGTCAAGGTCAAAGAAATCCCAAAATACGGCGCAACACCGCGAAGTGCGCGGCATCGGCCCGGAGTCAAAACAGACGCATAAAGAACAGTACCCCGGAAAAACAAAACCAAAGACAGCTCACGGCGTCGGGGAGATACGGCGTCGTTGGCGCGTTGTGACGTTGGTTCCTTGCTTCGGGGAAGATGTGGTGACGGGTCCTGGATGCTTCTGCAGGCAGGGGAGGTGTTGGTTCTGGACCGGAGAGGAGGTGACGTCACAATGGCGCCGAAACCACGGTTCTGTACGATGTCACAATGTCGATGGATTCTTGGGTACCCACGTCGACAATCGGCTCCGCGATGATGTCGTCTTTGGAGTCGTTGCGGCACAGCAGCAAGCGTTGGGCCGGCATCGCAAGTTGGAGCAGCGCTCACGGCTATGGCAGGCTTACGAATTCGTTGCTGGCGTCGATGTGGCACGGCAGCCGCCAACGGGTCCACGTCGCACGTTGGAGCAGTGCTCAAGACTTTGATGGAGATTACGGCATCGCTCGCCAGCATCGGTGTTGCAAATTCCCTCTGTAGCACTAGAACAGCAAGTTCCAGATGCAGGCAAACAGAAGGAGTTGAAGTCTGGTATCCCTGAGATTTCGGTCAGGAGGCAAGCTCAAATCAAGCCCTTGGAGTAATATTCTGCAAGATGATGAAAGTTCTTTAAAAGTTCCTTCTCCTTTCCTTGGCAATGAAGAGACCACTTCAGGCCAACCCAGCAAACAGCACACTAGCAGAGGGGGGGTCCAAACTCCTGAAGCTTCCTTGGTTCTTCTCCTTGGCAAAAGGTTTGTCTTGTTCCCAGAAGTGATCTAAAGTCTAGGGGTCTGGGTCCCCATATTTATACTACTATTCTCTTTGTTCTCTGAGGACAGAGAGGCCTCTGCCTTGTCCAAACCAGTTCTGGTCAGTCCTGGAGCACTTTGTTGACAAGACTCCTTCTTTCCTTTCACACTGTAGGCCAGGAACATCAGACACACCACAGGAGGTTGAGCCAGCATTGTGGAGGGAAGGAACATCCCTATTCAGGTCCCAGGTGCAACTCCTCCCTCCCATCTGCATGCAGATCTCTCTATTCAGCACTGTGCTGACTCACCCTGTCTCCTGGAATCCCCCAGCCCCTGTCACTCAAACTCCAGACAAGGAATACACAACCTAGCAGAGGCAGGCTTGGATAGTTAGGCAAGAAAATACCTACTTTCTAAAAGTGGTATTTTCAAACACATAATGTTAAAAAAAACAACTTCACTAAAATATGTATTTTATCATTCTGAGTTTAGGCATACTAAATTTGTAAAAATTTAATAATCAATCTGCCCATTCTGGCCTATCGGAAGCAGGTAGCCGTGCAATAGTGAAAAAAGAAAATGGCTGTAATTCACTATTAGGACATGCTACAAACACCAGGGCATGTCCTACCTTATACTTACAATGCACCCTGCTCTTGGGCCTACCTTAGGGGTGTCTGATAGGAAGAAAAGGGAAGGTTTAGGGACTGGCAAGTGGGTGCACTTGCCAAATCGACATGGCAGTCACAGACTGCACACAGGCCCTGCAATGGCAGGCCTGAGACACACTTTACAAGCTGCTTCTGGGTGTGGCACAACCAGTGCTGCAAGCCCACCAGCAGCATTTGATTTACAAGCCCTGGGCACCCATGGAGCACTGTACTAGGGTCTGACAAGTAAATCAAATAACCCAATCATGGAGTCACTAATCAATACATCAAATTAACATAGGGAGCACTTGCACGGTGGCACTGATTAGCAATGGCACTGTAAGCAAAGCATCTAACCAGCAAAACATATCAAAAACAGAGGAGACAATCACTAGAAAATGGAAGGGAGACTCGCGGCAATGATGCCAGGTCTAACAATAGGGTACTGAGTTTTTTGTCTTATTTTCTTAGGTATTCTATTTAATTATATTTTCTAATTATTTTTGGCCTGCCAACATTGTAGGAGGATTTAATTTTTTCATATGTTTGATTTATGATTATATGACTAGGCTATGTTAACCGGATATTGCCCTGTTTCTGTTTGTACTTGCACGCAAGAACTGCATATTTATACATTAAGTGCGATGTAATTTATACATTCTAGGATATCTGCAGTGTCAAACTTTCTAATGGTATGTGTCCTCTCTGTACGTCACATACTCACATTTAAATGTTGATGTTTGAGTGTTTGAGTTCAAAATGCATTAAGTTTGTTTGGCTTAATGGATTAAAATATATTAAAATATAAAATTTAGCAGTATTCATGGATTGGTGATCTTTCTGGATTGAATTGGAGACAAGTGCGCGTTCCATGCATTACAGCGGTACTATCACTGCTCCAACAGATGTGAGGCACTCATGGGTTTGCCTAAATCCAACATTTTATTGCAGACGCATTTCAGCGTTAAGCCTTCTTCAGTGCCAAAATGTGTATACATTGTGCACAGCATGCAATTCATTTAAAAAAGGAACACCTCCTCATCATTGGTGGTTGTTTCGAGTGATAGCAAACAAGAAAAGACTACAGAATTATTCCCATTACAGCCGCCATGTTAGAAAGGCAATGTTGGTTCATACATTGCCTTGATGTTTATCTGTCCCATCTTGTTTCAGCCCCCATGGGCTTGCATGAAGTTCCAGTGCACTTCATACCCTCGTCTTGCCGCTGGATGTTACCTTAGGACAGAGCCATAGGTAGCAGTCTGATTACCACATACCTTAAACTTGAATAGTTCACTATCCGTTGATCGATGGGTGAGTTTTTCCACAACGGTTCTGTTAGGGTTTGTGCTCTCCAAATTGCACAACCTCATAGTGTTTTGTAACTCTTGTCTTTTAATGCTTTTCTTGTTAAAATATATGTGCAGTAACAAGTGAATAAATGATTAATCTGTGTCCCCAAGTGTGAGGTGCTTTACTATATCATATTTCTTCGGTGCTCACAATACACTAAACTTTGGTCTAAATAACAGTTAAACAGAAAAAGACTTAAACGTGCCATTCTAAAAAAGACATGTGAGCACGTTTTCAGCCGGTAACTATTAGACATTGGTAACATGAGGACTCTATTACTGTTGAGTCACGTTCCTCACGTGTATGCCGATGAATTCCCTGCTGAACCCCACCCATGCCCGGGGGTATTTAAACCCGTCTGTTTAAAGAAACGCTCTTGCGTTCGTTTTACCCTCTTCGCTTACCTGATTGATCCAGGACCTCTCCTGATGACGTGCACAGCTTTGGATCCTTCTTCTTCCTTCCACTAGTTCTGGTCTGGATTCTGGTTACCACAGTGATTTCCTCGATGCTGCACTTCCCTCTACAGAGAGTCCGGTTCCTCTTCGTTACGTCTTCCGACCTACAGCAAAAAGAAACAAAGCTAATCTGAGTCAATTAATGCAAACCATTTGAATAGTTTGCGAGGGAAGACGCGCATAGCTGATTCCAGGTAATTGACAATAACTAATTTCTAAGAAAGCACGCTCTGTTGATTTTAGGGTGTTTTGAGAAATGCCTTGTTTCCAAGAAAGTGTGCTCTGTTGATTTTAGGTGTCTGAGAAAAAACTCATTTAAGGGAACGCGCGCTCAGCTGATTTTAGCTTTTATTTGCATAAACAATTACTTATCTGAAACCCTCTGATGTTGCCAGAGTAAAATAACTTTTGCATTCTTAATTCTTTATATAAAGCAAGGACTTGATCTGCACAGACAAAAAGAAGAAAAGAGACTTTAAATAGAGCTGAACATCTTGGTAAAGACTTAATGAAAGGTCAAGATCATTTAATTCAAGGTTATATTTATAAGAGGCATAATCGCTAGATCATAGTAGGTCAAATATAAGGTGTCATGTAACAAAGTTTTATTTTTTAAAACAAGACAACAACGTTCTAATTATTATTTCATTTCATAGAAGAGTAATTACAGGCTTCAAACTTATGCTGAAGAAAAACTTGTATTTAGGAACACAAAGGCTTAGTAAAGGTAAACTACTTGAGTATATTTCTTACAGTACAGAGAAGAACACAATATTTGGTTTCTGTATACTGATGTTGTTCTTTATTATGTATGTACACAGATGCCCTTCATAGAAGAATCGCTTCTTACAGTTTTATGCGAAATCTTCAGATGGAAGAAAACAGCAAACGCAGTGTTTTGTTTGTCTTTTCATTATTTTGTCCCATTTCCCCCCTTCCCCCGGAGATCTATTCACTCCAAACTGAGTTTTAAATACGGTTGAGGCTGGTATAGATTTCTAGGGGCATAGAGAGCATTCATCCTATCCCTCAAGCTGAAGTACCTGGAATTCAGTGAAGTGAAGACTTAACAGGTTCTGGCAGCGTAATTATCAATTACAGCTCAAGTCCCACCAACTGTTGCCAAACTCGTAAGGTGGGTGCCCTCCCAACGTGACTCACGTACTATCTCCCAGCTCCAACAGATGTGAGGTACTCACAGGTTTGCCTAAATCCAACATTTTATTGCAGACGCATTTCAGCGTTAAACCATCTTCAGTGCCAAAATGTGAATACATTGTACACAGCATGCGATTCATTTAAATAATGAACACCTCCTCCTCGTTGATGGTTTGTTGGAGTGATAGCAAACTAGAAAGGACTACGGAATGATTCTCATTACAGCCACCATGTTGGAAAGGCAATGTTCATTCATACATTGCCTTAATATTTTATCTGTCCCATTTTGTGTCAGCCTCCATGGGCTTGCATGAAGTTCCTGTGCACTTCAAACCCTCATCTTGCCGCTGGATATTACCTTAGGACAGAGCCATAGGTAGCAGTCTGAATACCACATACCTTAAACTTGAATAGTCTCCGATCCGTTGATCGATGGCTGAGTCTTTCAACAACGGTTTTGGCAGCATAATGATCTATTACAGCTCAAGTCCCACCAACCGCTGCCAAACTCTTAAGGTGGGTGCCTTCCCAATGTGAGAGTAGGACTCAGGTACTATCTCACTGCTCCAACAGATGCGAGGCACTCACGGGTTGGCCTAAATCCAACATTTTATTGCAGACTTGTTTCAGCGTTAAGCCTTCTTCAGTGCCAAAATGTGTATACATTGTGCACAGCATGTCATTCATTTAAATAATGAACACCTCCTCCTCATTGGTGGTTTGTTGGAGTGATAGCAAACAAGAAAGGACTACTGAATGATTCCCATTATGGCCGCCATGTTGGAAAGGCAATGTTCATTCATACATTGCCATGATGTTTTACCTGTCCCATCTTGTTTCAGCCCCCAAGGGCTTGCATGAAGTTCCTGTGCACTTCAAACCCTCGCCTTGCTGCTGGATCTTACCTCAGGACTGAGCCATAGGTAACAGTCTGATTACCACATTCCTTAAACTTGAATAGTTCACAATCAGTTGTTCGATGGCCGAGTCTTTCTGCGACGGTTCTGGCAGTGTAATGATCAATTACAGCTCAAGTCCCACGAACCGCTGCCGAACTCTTAAGGTGGGTGCCTTCCCAATGTGGGGGTAGAACTCACATACTATCCCACAGCTCCAACAGATGTGAGGCACTCACAGGTTTGCCTAAATCCAACATTTTATTGCAGACACGTTTCAGCGTTAAGCCTTCTTCAGTGCCAAAATGTGTATACATTGTGCACAGCATTTCATTCATTTAAATAATGAACACCTCCACCTCATTGGTGATTTATTGGAGTGATAGCAAACAAGAAAGGACTAGCGGGCGTGGCCTAGCAACCAACGAAGATGGCCGCACGCTAGAGGAGCTGCCTTAGCAGAACCACCAAAGACACCCACCATCCGGCATCATGCGACCTTTGAAAGTCACTGGTAGTGGTGGTAAGACGATTGGTGGCTTTGTGGTCCAGCCACGATTCACTTCGTGGAGTTTGGAGGAAATAAATCCAGGGCCCGGGCGGCGTACCAGGTGGGAAGGAAATGGCACCTGCCGCCGCCGATCCCAGAGCTTAAGGACTCTGAAGCCGTAGTGACATCTGTCCTCCCCGCCCCCCCGCGGAGAGACTGTGTGGGGCTCCCGGACTGCTCCGGGCAACGAAAGGTGATTTTTCTGGGTCGCGGCACCGGGGACCTGCTTGCAGTGAAAGACGGCGACGAAATGGCGCCCGCCGCCACTGAGACTGATCCGTGAAGCTCGCAGCCAGAGGGTGTTCGGTGGAGCTATTGCGGGCGGCGGCTGAACTACATAGGTGCCCCTGGGCGGACTAGGGCTGCTGTGTGCTCTGCCCGGCCCTGAGGTGAGCCCCCGGCTAGGGGGTGACGTCCTGGAAGGAGAGCGGATCGACGGTGCGGCCCATCCCACTCCGTGAGGCGGGGGTCCCCGCCGGCACAGAAGAGTGGCGGCGGGTTGAACTCAGGAGCGGAACCCAGCGGTAGCGGTCTGCGCTGCTACGGGAGCAGAAAGCGGTCCCCAGGCAGGAAAAGGTCAGTGTGGGCCTGATGGGCCTGGGGACAGGAGACTTGCAAGAGCGTGTGGGGCAGCAGAGTGGCCCTGGTGGCAGTAGTGGAGGGGCAGACGGGCCTTGCCCGACCTGGTGACAGTGGCGGAGCGGCCCGAGGCAAACGTTGTCCTGCAGGGACCGGTTTGGAGCTCAGAGGCCCGGCGGAGATCCCAAAGTAAACCTGGCCTGGTGTGTGGGAAGGACTGTCATTGCTAGATCCCCTGCGGACGGCAGGGTGATAGGGGGCGGCTACACAGTGATTGAGACGCCCCTGAGCGGTCACTGTCCAGCAACCTGGTGGGCCCTTGACGGCTGTCCCTGCAGGACGAGGGGGGCCCCACTGTTGTATGAAAGAACTCCCAATTGTTATTGTTGAGCCATACCTGATACAGAACCAGCGCGCAGGCTTTGGCCGCGATGGACAGCGAATTGTCGAGAGTGCTGGACAGTCCGCGAGGGGACTGCACGCGGCAGAGGGGCGCAACAGGTGCCTAGTAGTGTGAGGTGGCTGAGGTCGCATCCTGGTGAATGTCCAGAGGTCAGCCAGCAGGAGTGGGACAATGGGCAGCAGCTCGGACCGGGTTGGAGTCCAGGACCATGGGCCGCAAAAGACCCCTGAAGCAGGGGCAGGTCATCCAGATAGACAGGTACACGGTCAGCGTGGGGAGGGAAGACGACCCACCAGGAGGGAGCCAGCGAAGCGAAAGCGCAACAGATGGGGCAGACCCTTCGTTAAAGGACATTATGGTAGCCATCATGGAGATGCGTGGCACCATCAAAGAGATGAGGGGCACCATGGTGCCCAAGCTCGATTCGGTGACTGAGGAGGTTAATCTAATATGGGCAGACTTGGGCAAAATGTCGGCTAAGGCCGCGGAGGTGGAGTGTGGGGTTGGCAGTCTGCAATCCGAAACTAAGAGACTTGAGGAGCAGGTAGTCAAGCTCATGAAGAACCAAGACGACATGGCCACCCGCCGGGAGGATCAGGAAGGCCGGGCACGGCGTAATAATATCTAAATTGTGGGAGTGCCGGAGGGCCTGTCCATGGACGAGTACATGGAGGATCTTATAGTCAAGCACCTCAAGCCGAAGCGTCTGTCAAATTTTTTCTCGTAGGAGAGAGTGCATTGTGCATTGGGGGGCAAGCCCAAGCCTGGGGCCCCTCAGCACACCATCATCACCCGTATTTTGAACTGCAGGGACTGGGACGCTATCCTGCAGGACTCAAGGGTGTTGTGGGACCTCCAACTGGGCAACTCCACAATTAGTTTTTTCCTGGACTTTACGCTTAATGTCCAGCGCCGATCCTTTGAGGGGGTCAAGAGAGCTCTCAGGGAGAAAGGCATAAAATAGATGATGCCGTACCCATCGCGTCTTAAGATCCTTGACAGGGAGAAGACCTTTTTCTTTGACTCACCAAGGAAGGCAAGCGACTGGTTGGAGGGCTGGCGGACCGTGGGCCGCCAGAACGGGTCACGGTGCCTCCCGCACGACTGTGTGGGTCAGGGGACCCAGATCAGCGACAGTCAAACTGGAGAGCCTCAGCAGCCGGGACAGACACTGATCAAGTAACGGTGGGCGTGAGGTGGACATGGGTCACTGTGGTGAAAGAAAGCTGTGGTCCAAGCGAATCTGGAAAAGGCCCAAGCTGTGTACACAAAACACTACAATTCCAGAAGGAATGTGAGAGACACTGGATTAGAAGATGGAGAATGGGTGAGAGTCAAGTTGGCGGTGCTGCAGAAAAAAGGGGACAGCAAGTACAGTAGACCGCTCCAGGTCAAGGAGGTGTACGACAGGGCTGCCCTGCTCAGCGATGGGAATGTATGGTCCCAAGACCGCATGGCGAGATGCAACAAAATACTACAGTGGGACAGGAGCAAACAAGATCAAGAAGGAATGGAGAGAAGCTGGGCAGAGAATGAACAGGACCTGGAGGAAGGAGAGACTGAGGAAAGGGACATAAGGGGCGAGCAAGGGGCGGTGAGATCGTCCAGTGGAGAGTTGCCCCGGCAGGAACTGAGGTCCCAGGAGAACCTGATGGCGGAAAGCAGTCAAGAAGGTAGAGGAGATACCATGGGGAGGCCCGGTGGGAGAGAAGCGACCTCCACCCCGGTAAGGCGTACCAGAGGGGGGAGAGCAGTGATGAGGCCAGCCAGGTTCCGGGACTATGACATGAGTGATGGACAATAACTCCGTAAGGTTATTAATGCGTATATAAAAAGGGGAGATATGTAGTGTTAGCAGTCTAGTGCTTGGGGCGGCGTGATGACGTAGCACGCCGACTCGCCATTTTAGTGAAGCGCGCGAAGCTTTCATTTACAGGCGCCGGAGCTGGAGTAGCAACAGGCTCGGCGCTCTCTGTGGAAGTGCAAGCAGAAATAAAGGTCACGCTTGCAACTAAACGCTGGTTGTGTCATCTGTGGGAAAGGAGCTGATACTTTACAATGAGGAGGGCTGCAGTGATGCCTAGTGGCCATGGGTGATTATCAATAGAAAGGGTTTGACTAATACGCAGCAAGGCCGCGCCACTACAGTGAGAAAACAAATGAGATTGCCAATGCTGCCAACAATTTTCTAGCTTCAGAACGAGGGAAGGAAAATAACGACCTCTCTTGAATCACTTTTTCAGTTCGAGTTACTCGGTTTATTTTTTCAACAAAAGCTTTTAAGATGCAAACTTATTATAACGTTTTTACATACAATACACCAAATACAACATTTCCGAAGACGAAATCACAATGATCGAAACTTAATGGATGTCCTTTTTTTTCAACTTATTTCCATCAGCTTCTTCTCCTTCATACTCACATAAAGTGACACATTCATACTAGTGTTCACTCATTACCACATTCGTACATACATCATACTTCCAATCACTCAACCAACCCCTTTGGGGGATTAACCTACAAATCTATTCCAATACACAAATATCAAAATTATACAAAGAGACAAAAACAAAAAGGTGAAAGATTTCACATTTCAACAAAAGGCCATCTATAATTCCACTCAATCCTCAAATTTTTCAAAAGATGACTTGACTTGATTGGCCTAACAACGTGGTCGACGCGTTTCGAAGCCCTTTTTGAAAAAAGGGGATTCTCCTTAGGACACAATATCACTGAAAAAGATTATAAATAACGTCTTACTATGTTGTTAAAGACTTAAAACTCCAGAATCTAAATAGGGCCGCAGCCTGCTACTTCTTACCTTAACAGACATTCGGCATGTTCACAAAGAATAATCTTCACATGTTTTCTCTACAAACAAAATTAAAAACGATACATTTGTCAAGGTCTCCATCTCGAGTCTGTCTAATCATGATTCGTCAATCTTGGCTGTTAATGACACTTACTTGGAAAGATTCTGGCGCGATGCGCCTGAACCAAGAAGTCTTTTCTGTATCAATGGCAGTATGCTGATGAGCTGTAAGATAAAGATTGATTTCACTGTTTATCAATAATGTGCGTCACACTGATGTGAATTAGGGGCTGAGACAATTGCATCTTCATACCTCGAGCATGCTCCAGTTGTCTTCTTCATTAATTTTTTGTTATGGGTGGTTCGAATTTCTGTAATTAAAAGAAACGTGTGTCAAGTTGCCATCTAAGTTTTTATAAAAAAGGTTTTGTGCATAGTTCATGTATTTCACATTCTCATCCTGGCAGGGGAAGCGTTTTCTGTAGTTTGCGAGAGATATGACTTTGCAAAGGCTGTGGGGCAGATGTATCAAGCTATTTCTTAGTCATAAACGCTGCGATTTGCTAAAAAACAGCGTTTGCGACTAAAAAATAGTAAAATGGTATGTATAAAGATAAATGCCTCGCAATATTAAGAAATCGCTAATTTTGTGATTCCTTAATAATGCAGAAGCATTTAAGAAATCGCAAATTGCGATTTCTTAAATGCAATGTATCAACGATTTAAGAATTGCGAATTTAGGCTAAGAAATCGCTAATTACCACCAACTAGTAGTTGGTGGTAATTTGCGATTTCTTTTACAAATGCACTTTATGCAATTTGTAAAGGTGGCATGTGACGCTCATACGTGCCCTTAGGGCATGTGTGTGCACCATATGCGCACACATGTCATTTTCAGGGGTGCAGCAGGGTGTTCTTGAGACACCCCTGCACCCTTGAAATTATTCTCAATTGGCGATTAGCAAATTGCGAATCGCAAATGGAGAATAATTTCACATTCATTTCTATGGGCCTCCTGGCCCATAGAAATGAATGGGAAATGTTCGTAATTTTAAGAAAGCGCTAAAAATTAGCGAATTTCTACATACATACCATTTTGCGATTTCTAAATAGCGATTCCTTAAAAATCACTATTTAGAAATCGCAAAAGGGTATGTTGATAAATCTGGCCCTGTGTGTCGGATTCTCGTCCTGGTAGAGAGAAGCATTTTGCTAGTTGATGCGATGCATCACTATGCAAAGGTTTGTATTCATTTGACTCCGGTGTCGGGCTGCGCAAAAATATGGCGAGGAGTGCTTTGAATATTTCATAGCTTTGTCTTAGTGACATAGCTTTATGGTGTGCTTTGGCATAGAAGCTGTGTTCCGTATAACTGTTGAACTGATGGGCCAATTGGTTAGCTTGGGTCAGAGTTTATCGTAATGAAAGCCCCCGAACGTATCCTCTCATTGTAATAACGTATGATCCTTTGTGGCAATGTATTCTACGCCGCTAGCGTAATCGTGTTAATGCTGAGTTCTTACGATTGCGATATTAAGTTTCAGGGGATGCTAGATGAGCCAATGTTGCTATCATTTGGGCGCAAGATAATCGTACATATAAATAATAAAAAATTAGGAACCCCGTGCCGAACGTTAACAAGCTTCTAGAAATGTACATTTACCTGCGTGAGCTCGGTAGTTCTTTATTCGTCTTTACTTTGAAAATCTTGGTCAGTTTTGGGTGGGAAAGCCTCGCGGTACTTGAGTGGATGGAAGTCGCATTGAATTCTGTGAGTTGTAGTGGAGGGAAGGCCGTCGCATTAATCAATCAATCAATCAGACATATTTGTAGAGCACGCTACTCACCCGCTAGGGTCTCAAGGCACTGGGAGGAGGGGGCGCCGCTACTGCTCGAACAGCCAGGTCTTGAGTTGTTTCCTGAAGGAGAGATGGTCCTGGGTCAGCCGTAGGTGGGTGGGGAGGGAGTTCTATGTCTTGGCCGCCAGGTAGGAGAAGGATCTTCCTCCGGCGGTGGCTCTGCGAATTCGTGGGATGGTGGCAGGGCGAGGCTGGCGGATCGGAGCTGGCGGGTGGGTGTGTAGAATGTGAGGCGGCTGTTGAGGTATTGGGGGCCCATGTCATGAAGAGCCTTGTGTGCGTGGGTGAAGAGTCTGAACATGATCCTCTTGCTGACAGGGAGCCAGTGCAGGTCTCTCAGGTGGGCAGAGATGTGGCTGTGACGGGGGATGTCCGGGATGAGTTGTGCAGAAGCGTTCTGTATGCACTGGAGTCTTTTCTGGAGTTTGGCTGTAGTTGCAGCGTAGAGGGTGTTCCCGTAGTCCAGTCGGCTGGTGGCGAGGGCCTGGGTGACCGTCTTCCTGGTTTCAGTGGGGATCCACCGGAAGATCTTTCGGAGCATGCGCTGGGTGTTGAAACAGGATGACGAGACGGCGTTGACTTGCTTGGTCATCGTGGAGGAGGAGTCCAGGATGAAGCCCAGGTTGCGTGCATGGTCCGAGGGCTTGGGGGCGGTGCCCAGTGCAAGGGGCCACCAGGAGTCGTCCCAAGAAGAGGGGGATGGTCCCAGGATGAGGACTCCCGTCTTGTCTGAGTTCAGTTTCAGAAGGCTGCGCTTCATCCATTCCGCGACGTCTTTCATTCCTTCCTGGAGGCAGGCGCTGGCGCTGGCGGGGTCATTGGTGAGGGAGAGGATCAGCTGGGTGTCGTCAGCGTAGGATATGATGTTTAGGTTGGGTTGGCGTGCGATGGCTGCCAGGGGGCTCATGTAGACGTTGAAGAGGGTGGGGCTGAGCGAGGATCCTTGAGGAATTCCGCAGATGACTTCGGTGGCTGCGGATCGGAAGGGGGGGAGGCGGACTCTCTGGGTTCTTCCGGAGAGGAACGAGGTGATCCACTCCAGGGCCGTCCCTTGGATTCCGGTGTTGCTGAGGCGCTGTATTAGTGTGCGGTGGCATACGGTGTCGAAGACTGCTGAGAGGTCCAGGAGGATGAGGGCAGCTGTTTCTCCGTTCTCGAGCAGGGACCTGATGTTGTCGGTAATTACGATGAGGGAGTTCTCGGTGCTGTGGTTTGCTCAGAAACCGGAATGCGAGCGGTCGAGGGATCCGTTTGTCTCAAGGAAGGCGGAGAGTTGTTTGTTGACGGTCTTCTCAATGACTTTGGCAGGAAAAGGGAGGAGCGAGATGGGGCGGAAGTTCTTGAGGTCCGTGGGGTACGCAGTGGGTTTCTTCAGGAGGGCGCTGAGCTCGGCATGTTTCCAGCTCTCCGGGAAGGTGGCGGATGTGAAGGAGCTTTTAATGATGTCCCGGAGTTGGGGTGCGATGATGGAGTCGGCTTTGTTAAAGATGTGGTGTGGACAGGGGTCGGTTAGGGAGCCGGAGTGGATGGTGTTCATCATGCGAGTGTTGTCTTCGGTGCTGACCGAGGTCCAGGTGCGGAAGGTGGTGTTGGGGGGCGCTGGTTCGGTGGTTGGGTGCGTGGTCTGTGCGCCGAAGCTGTTGTGTATGTCGGCGATCTTGCGGTGGAAGAACGAGGCCAGTGAGTCGCAGAGGTCTTGCGAGGGTGTGATGTCGTTGTTGCAGGCGCTGGGGTTCGAGATCTCTTTAATGATGCTGAAGAGTTCCTTGCTGTTGTGGGTGTTGTTGTCTAGTCGTTCTCTGAATGTTGTCCTTTTGGTGGTTCGAATCAGCTGGTGGTGTTTATGGATGGCGTTCTTGAGGGCTGTCATGTTTTCTGTTGACTGGTCGTAGCGCCAGGCTTTATCGAGGGTACGGCAGGATTTCTTAGAGTGTTTGAGGTCGTTGGTGAACCATGAGGTTTTCTTGCTGCCGGGTCTGCTGGGATGATTCTTCAGCGGTGCAAGGTCATTGGCGCAGTTGGTGAGCCACTGTGTGAGGTTGCGGGCTGCTTCGTTGGCGTCCATCGTGTTGGTGGGAGAGTTCTGGCTAAGGGAGGTGGTGAACTGGTAAGCGGTAATCTTGCTCCAGCTTCTTCGGGGAACCTGTTGAGTGTGGTGGTGGGTCGTGGTTCACCTGAAGTTGAAATGGACGCAGCTGTGATCTGTCCAGTGTAGTCCAGTGGAGTGGCTGAAGGAGATGTGCTTGCTGGAGGAGAAGACGGGGTCAAGCGTGTGGTCGACGTAGTGGGTGGGGCTGTTCACCAGTTGCTTGAGTCCAAGGTTGGCGAGGTTGTCCAGCAGGGTGGTGGTGTTGTTGTCGTTGTTGTTTTCCAGGTGGAAGTTGAGGTCCCGTAGGAGGATGTAGTCTGGGGAGGTGAGGGCGTGCGGGCTCATGAAATCTGCGATTGTGTGCGTGGTCCCGGGGGTCTGTAGATGAGAGTGCCTCTGAGGGTGGTCTTGGGGTCGGTGTGTATCTGGAAGTGAAGGTGCTCAGCTGCGGTGAGGGTGTCGTCGGAGTTGGACGTGATGCGGATGGTGTTTTTGTGGGCGATGGCAATGCCTCCTCCGGTTTGGTTGACGCGGTCCCTCCGGGTGATCTTGTAGCCATCCGGGATGGCTATGGCGATGTCGGGGGCCGAGGAGGCGTTCATCCAGGCTTCTGTGAAGAAGGCGACGTCTGGTGATGTTGTGTTGAGGAGGTTCCAGACTTCGACGGCGTGCCTGTGGACGGAGCGGGTGTTGAGAAGGATGCATTTGAGGTGATTGTTGCTGGTGCCTGGCCTGGCCTGTGCTGTGCAGGTCCGGAGGCAGGTGAATTTGCAGACTTGGCAGGTTAAGGGTCCGTGGGTGCGTTTCAGTGTGGCTCAGTGGCAGATAGGGTTCTGGCAGGTGTTGAGTGCGTGGAGGGTGGCGGCGATGCAAGTCAGTCGGGTGGGCTGGTGTCGTTGAGGGCCAGGGGTCCTGGTGCTGGGCGCGGTCCAGGCGCAGACGGGCTTGCCTTAGGCGTGCTTTCGGCCTCCATATGAGGGCAGAGGGAGGGAGGAGCAGCTGGGAGGTGGGAGCGGGGTTTCCAATGGGAGTGGAGGAGGCGGGCCGCAGGGGCTCAGCGGCGGGGGAAGAACCGGGGGAAAACTGCGGAAAAAGAGGGCGGGAGGGGGACACCAGAGCGCAGGGGCAGAGAATGCAACAAAAAAACAAGATGGCACTGGATGTCAAGCGCAGGGATACAGAATGGAAGAGGGAGTGAGCAGTCAGGCGGCAAAAATGGCAACAGAGGTTAAACCCACAGGGGGCTGAGTGGCGGATGGAGGGAGCGACCTGCCTGGTGACAGGGTCAAAGGTCGCTAACGGTCTTGATTTTCGACATAAATCTATATTTGCATTCTTTGACCATTCACAGCAATGAATATTATTATGAAGCTTGGACCCCATGGGGATTTTCAAAAGTCCAGTCATTGCCAATTGATCTGTGTCTTAATGTGAAGCCAGGAAGAGGCTTGGTGTAAGGAATTTTTTCGCGTGAGGTTTAAAAGCTAAGCTCAATTGAGACAACTACATATGCTTTTAAGCCAAAAAGTGAGATATATTTGTGAATGATGACTGCAAAACTAGATGGCGTAATCTTTTTCTATGTCTGTCTCAATATGCAATGCCGTGGTATGACCTAGGGTTACAATCGCAGACGATTATAGTCCAGTGGTGACTGGTGGAACTCCGAGATTGGCATGTCTTACTGTCACGAAGACTCACTTGTAATCCTTGCGATGGCTGTAGTTAATGATTAAAGGTGGTAAATTTCTGAAAGCTCATTGAGACCGTCCACTGCCGTATTGAATTTGATAATTAATGTTGCTTTTTTTTTGTCAGTTTGGCCTCCAGGTCTCCCCCTCTGGAATCCTGATCCACTTTGGAGATTACGGTCCAGCGTAAATCTTTCTCCGTATGATTTTGAGTGTGCCAGTGGTTAGCGGGCTGTTTGGACATTTCTTCTTATCCTTCATTTATGTTGGGATATTCAATGGCGTATTTCTTGGTTGGTTTCCCCAATATACACTTTTTTACAGGGACAAAAAATCCCATAAACCACAAATCTGGACTTGCAATTTGTGAAATGGTCGTGTTTCCAAAAGATGCCATTGTGGGTGAACAAGTCTCCTTCAATTGTGGATTCACAACAAATGCACGTACCACATTTGTGATGGCCTTTTATTGGTGGTAAGTTGACGAAATCTCGTAATGTGGGTATTTTTTCTTTTGGCAGGTCAGCTCTCACAATCTGATTGGCTATACTTCTGTCCTTTTTGAAGGCGAACAGTGGTGCCTCATTTAGTTTTTTGTCCAAATTTTTGACAAGATGCCAATTCCTTCTGATTTGGTTCTTCAGCCAATTTGATGTTGAGCAACAGGTGGAGAGCACCTATGGACTCACTTGTCGGTGAGGGGGACGTCCTCCGTTTGTGTTGCCTGGAGGGAGGATTAGACTGTCCCTTGCCGCAGAGGCCCACGAGGTCAAGAGATGCTGCCGCGGCATGGAGAGAGTAGCCACGGCACCACAAAGTCATCTGCTGCATTGCACTGAGGCTCGTGGAGGTCGAGGTGTGAGATTTATGTCGGCAGCTCAGCAGGCCTAAAAACATGAAATTGGAGGCTGCACCTGCGCCTGACCTACATTGGGTTCTGTGAGGCCAGTGTGGGAGTAAAACATGGTGGTGGCGCTACCTAGAGGTCATGTGAGGCAGCACAGCTGGCAGAAGAAAAAAAAGAAAACAAAGGAAAGAGTGTGCAGGATACTGGTCCGGAGCACAGTTACAGCTACTGCGGCCCACAGTTAAAAGGAGAAGTGCACCTGCTTGAAGAGAACCTTGAGGAGAAAGGCTATCAGAGCCTATGAGGAGGGCGCAGTGATGCCTAGTGGCCATGGGTGGTCACTGCAGCAGTTAAGGACCCCTGTGCGGAGAAAAAAGCACCTGGAGCATTACAAAGACTGCTGTGGCAATGATGGAAAGACCAACTGTCAAGATAAGACACAGCTGAGAGGGCAGCATCACCCCTGTAAGGTGCAGAGTGTAGAGAGAGGGCACAGACAGTTCATACAAGTAGAGAGAGCCTCAAAAGAAGCTCACGCTATTTGCACTAGCTGTGTAGCCGCTGGCACACTGGATAAGGAGGGACAGGTCGTTTTGGGGCCTGACGTTAAACGATGACTGGGAGGAGCGTATATCCCTATACGCTGACGACATCATGCTTTATATGGCCAGGCCATATCACTCGATGGCGCAGGCCCTGCATCTTTTCGACCTGTTCGGTAGTTATTCAGGATACACCATTAACTGGGCAAAGTCAGTAATTTTTCCGCTCTCTGGTCCTCCCCCGCAGATTCCAACGGGATGTCCTGCCTCCATCGCCTTAGAGGGATTTAAATATCTGGGGCTCTACATAATGAGAGACAAGGCAGAATTCCTGGCCAGAAACCTAGAGCCCCAACTAATGCATCTCAGGTCCGACGTGAACCACTGGAGATCACTGCCCCTTTCTCTCATGGGCAGGGCAACAATGTTCAAGATGCTCGCACTGCCGCGGTTGCTCTACATTCTGCAGAATGTGCCATACCCAATCCCTAATGGGGTGTTCGAATGGATAGCGCAGGCTCAGTGGACTCTCCTCTGGGATTGGGGCAACCCTAGAATAGCATTGCACAAGCTGACGAGGGGGGTAAACGACGGGGAGCTGGCCCTCCCGGATGTCAGACTGTACTATTGGGCATCTCAGCTATAGCTTGGTAATGACTGAGTTTACTCGGACCAGTTGGTACTGGCCTATAGAGTTGACAGACTGGCCATGCCTGCCGGGAACTGCGAATCGCTGTTCTATGCTCGGAGACTGGGTAAAGATTGGCCTTCGCACACGAGAGTGGTGGTCCAATGCTGGAGGGAGGCAAATAGATTCCTGGAATGGTCAGGCTCCCTGACAGGTAGATCTCCCTTATGGCACGGGGACCAATTGGTTCTCCTATCTTCAAAAAATATGACTTACATGACTCACAACATTATCACTATGTACGCCTCTCACATGCTTTGCACGCCCACATCAAGAGTGGCACATCAATCCCAGAGTACTCCCCGCTAGAGGACAGGTTGCTCCTAGACCCGATCACTGAGAAACCCACCTCCACGATATACCGCAAACTTATTAATAATATGCCAGACCCACTGACATCACTGCAAGCACGGTGGGTGGGGGACATTTGTGACTTGGAGGACGATGATTGGCAGGACGCCCTACAAAGTCCACGCAAGATAGCAATCCGCTGTAGATTCCATTTAGTGCAACTCAAAATCTTGCACCAGGTTTACTACCTGCGCACCCACCTTTATGCCCTTTGTGCACGGGGATGTCGGGAACAGGGCACCTTATACCACATTTTATGTCCGGAGATAGTGGCTTTTGGACCAGGGTGCTGGATACGATGTCAGCGGTGGTAGGCTCCCCGGTCCCGCTGGAGCCCAGGTGGCTGCTTCTTATGATTCAGCAGGACTCCGACTGGACAAGATATAAGCAGATCTGGCTTGCTTTGGCGGCGGGGGTGGCAAAAAGGAACATAGCGAAAGATTGGGGATCGCAGGACTTGCCACAGTGGGATCAGTGGGTACGTGACCTGGATTGGTGCCAAAGAGATGATGAAAATATTTATAGAAGCAGGGGATGCATCAAGAAATGGTGGAAAATATGGGGGCCATGGCGGAAGTACAGGGAATTGAGGGGAGGGATGGGGCAGTGATCTTGACAGGTGTAGGTCTAGCCGCGCCATTGGGGATCTTATGCTGTATAACCAATTGCAACTTCACAACATGTATTATCCTTATTTTCCTGCATTGTATGATGAGATGAGCAATGTTAATAAAAAGATTTCCCCCCCCCCAAAAAAAGAAGCTCACGCCAAGAAAGCTGTCAAGAGGACAGTGTAAGCAAGTTGAGTGAAACCAAGGTAGCAGCAGCTCATCAAAGTAAGCCTGTGGTAGTGATGCCACGGGCCCATGAAAAAGAGCCTGTGAGAGAAGAGGCCACTCACTGACAGAAACTGTTCCAGATCTGAAGGACAGGTAGCGACCCACCAAGAAAGGAAAGAAAAAGGCATCCGAGGTGCTTCTAGGGCTGCATCTGGAGATCAGACAGCACAAGCAGGAGCCCGGTAGTGAAAGAGCCCTATGAGGAAGAGGAACCGTTGCGTCACAGGGTGTGACAGACCCTGCGAAGCCTGCCTGAGTGGAAGCAGGAGTGAGCGCTATGACGGCGTAGTCTTGAGGCGCAAGGAGTGCGTCCCCATGAGAAGACCTGTGAGAGGTCCACAAAGAGAAGACCTGTGAGAGGTCCATTTCCTACAGAGAGGACAGGGCATTTCCAGGGAGATCCCTGTGAAAAGAAGATCACATTGAGAGGCCTGGTCTGGGAAGAAAGAAGAGCAGAGGGTCAGTCCTAGGGGGGGGGGGAGTCATTTCACAAAGCTACCACTTACCTGATAAGACGTCGCCACCGCCAGGAGTCATCCAAGGGCTGCCACTTACCTGAGAGGACGCCGCCACCGCCAGGAGTCATCCAAACGCTGCCAAACCGTGCCGCCGCCCCGGGACTACAATTCCCGGTTGCCTCAGCGGCGGCGCGCTCTGCTGACAGCGCGCCAGCGCCAGGAGGCGCACAAAAGCAGAGCTGCGCCCGGCGAAGTGGGGGAGTCATTTCACAAAGCTACCACTTACCTGATAAGACGCCGCCATCGCCAGGAGTCATCCAAGGGCTGCCACTTACCTGAGAGGACGCCGCCACCGCCAGGAGTCATCCAAACGCTGCCAAACCGTGCCGCCGCCCCGGGACTACAATTCCCGGTTGCCTCAGCGGCGGCGCGCTCTGCTGACAGCGCGCCAGCACCAGGAGGCGCACAAAAGCAGAGCTGCGCCCGGCGAAGTGGGGGAGTCATTTCACAAAGCTACCACTTACCTGATAAGACGCCGCCACCACCAGGAGTCATCCAAGGGCTGCCACTTACCTGAGAGGACGTCGCCACCGCCAGGAGTCATCCAAACGCTGCCAAACCGCCCCGCCGCCCCGGGACTACAATTCCTGGTTGCTTCGCGGGACGCGCACAGGACGAGCCGGGCGAAGCCCGGGCAAAGGGCGGGCCGTTTTGTGGCCGTTCGGGTGCCGAAGGAGGCCGGGCTGGGCCCATTCTCTTACATCTATTCACGCCACCGCCTGCCCCCTTCACCTCTAATAGTAAGATTGTCGTGTACTTGACACTGTGTATTCATGCTATGTGCTTATATTTCACCTACTAATAGGAACTGTTTCTTTATTGCCATACTCTACTAAGTCTATTATACCCAGCTGACATTTCCTCCCTGGTCGCCTCTTGGACTATATCCACCTGCCGATAACGGCGCTGGAGGGGCATTTACCAGGGGTTTGCATTGTCAGCAGTATAGGCTGTTCTTTGGAAAAGCAAAGTAACTAACAAACACCATTAGCCCTGCTACATAACCCTTATACCTACCTGTTTACCTCCCTTGTCTGCTATCCCCGAAAAAATTGCACTTGCTGATGTAGGGGGAAATAGCAAAGGTACCCTGGATAATTATTTCAGAAAACCTGCCCCGATATGGAAAGGGACTGCGCACTGGCTGAACGCAGGGCAGAGCGCCGTCGCTCCATTGAATCTATTAAAACCAGATCCCCTTTGGTTGCACCATCTCAGATTAATCCAGCGGGTGTAGGCTTGACAACAGGAAACGAGGACCCGTTATCTACGCAGGGTATCCCAATGCTTCTGCGAGATACGCCCCCCTCATCGGCTGCCCTTAATAGTGACATTAATACAGGCATAGAAGTCATATATCCGATACTCCTCGGGTAGTAGTGGGGAATTCTAAAAAGAAAGCTGGGAAGCGGGAGGTCCCCAAAGTCTTTGGACCGCCACCAAATAAGAGACGGAGGAGGGGTGGTATTCCACAAAAAGCTAAGACCAGCCACTCTGACTTTGGAAAGGGCAGAAAGGCTACTGCTACACCTGCACTTACTACAAAGGCCACTTTAATTACCGATTCAGGTCAGGACGTACCGCACGAAATCATACCACCTACAAATACCCCTACACTGACTGTATTTTGCCCGGTTCAATAGCTACCAGAAATTGCACTCCCAAGGAACAATCGTCTGCTGTCTCTCTCGACAGCATTGAACATCTACTCACGTCATTTACATCTCCCATACTAGAGAGGCTGAAGAGGTTGGAGCAACAGCTGGGGGACTTGGAAATGGCCATTACAAACAAAGCAGTTCTATCGATAGATACTGCAAAGCCAGCCTCACCCCCGTAGCCGCAGCGCCAACCTCTACTCCTGCTACCCAAAAGGACCTAAATCCATCTAGCAACTCTGTGAGCTGTGGTCATCAAGGGGTAAAGCCACCTAAAACAGCTAATCAACCCGGCCCACATTCCTCTGAGGAAATCCCAAAGAGGGCTAACAAAGCCTCCATTAGAAATAATCAGAAGGTAGGGGGGAGGGCGCATCCAGATAGAGTAGAAAATCATAGGGGCCGCCAAGTTGAATTACCACCAGACAAGGTCCCCTATGTGGTTGTACTCACGGGTGTCCCCACCTTAGAAGACGGCAGGAGGGAAGGCTTCAGTCAATTAAAAAACAAAACCATGCACTGGCTTAGCCAGCACAGACCGCTCCCATGTAACATCAATGGTGAGATTGTCCACGTGCGGCGACTCTCCTGGCTGGGGAGCCGAGAGAAAGACATAGTCGGTGATCTAATAATCATAAACTTCAGAGATCCAGGTGCAGTCAGACACATCCTAAATTGGATGCCAAGGACCACTGGTACAACCATCGTTCCTTGTGACCTAACCTATTTCTACCCAAGATCCCAGGTGACTCCTACAATGTGTTTAGGGGTCCCTCCTGTAACATTTAATAATCAATATATGTGGCACGCTCCCAACCCTATGATGCCAAAAAATGTACTTTGGTGGAACATTGTACCTTACAGGGGACATGGGAATAACTTTAGGGGGTTGGACCACCCGCAAGGAACTAGGGGAATGGACCATTTGTTGCCATTTACCCCCCTTGAAGTCTCTAATAGATTTGAAGCCTTCTCAGGCTTGGACGACTGCGAATGACGGTTGGGGCCCCCTGGTAATACGCTCCCAATTCACAAGATAAAAGGCAAAAAAGATAATTTGAGTTCCCAAAAACACATTCTGGCTCCTGTACATATTATTAGTACAGAGGAACTCTCCCCCGTGATAGTCCCTCAGCCTGAAATAGAAGCACTTGGGGAAGAAACAACATCACTTCCCCAACTGGCTAATTTGTCGGGGATAACTCCCAGTGTTTTACTGGAACTGGCCCCTGTGACACCTATGGATGTAACATCCCCAATTAGTAACGAAATTCCTGGCAGTATAATATCGTGGAACATAGCGGCTCTGGCTCCAAAAATTAATGACGCAGATTGGCGTTTAATAACCATGGCCCAATCCATCATAGCTCTCCAGGAAACATGGGCCAGTGAGCAATCCCACTTGTTGGGATACAAACCCTTTTTTACTCTGGCAGTTCCTAGCAAAATGGGTAGACACAAGGGAGGGTTGTCTATATATTTGTCTATCTATTCAGGTCCTACTGTCCTTGGGAGCTTCTTGGATTGTCCATACTATCAAATATTAAAGGTAACATGGGGATCTCTGAAAAATTTAGCTATAATCAACTTCTATAACAACATCCCGATAGCACAAGTGGAAACCACAATCAAGAATTTGTCAGGCACCCTTAAGATGATCGTAGATAGCTGACCGGGGGATTTGGCCCTTATGTGGGTAGGGGACTTTAATTGTCCCTTATGTCCAAGGAGTCTACAGGGCGGGTGTGGCTGGGAAGATGAAAAGTTAGGGGCATCAAGCCACTTCGCCCATACAAAACTAGGGGACATGCTTAACAACTTATTGGTGGACCATTCTATGGTATTCATTAATGAGGCTTGTTCCGTGCCTAAAACATTTACACCTACCTTTAACGCTAGAGGGGCAAAATCAATTATTGATTTTGCCTTACTTTCGTCACGTTATGCCCCACTAGTTACTAAATGGGAGACCCTCATAAGCAGCATCAGTGATCATTACCCCATCTCAGTTATCTTTAAGCTAAATCTGGATACGCCGCCCCTCAATATTCAAAGCAATTATGACCTTAACCCCATTCTTGGTCAGCGTAACGGATTTTGCATTAAATGGGAGAAGGTAATTCCAGAGAGTTTCCTAAAAAATCTAGTGACCATTTCCCAAAAGGAAATCAATACGTGCTTCGCCCTAGAGGAGGACGAAGAACAAGTTTTGGACTCCTTCAATAAAATCTGCTGTTCAATTAAACACCTCCTGACCAGAATCCCACGCAATATAGTCAAGAGAACCACTGGGTGGTTTGATTCAAACTGCTCCAGGGCACTGAGGGAACTTAAACAAGCACTGCATGCCACCCCGCTAGACAGAGCACAGATACAAATGGCAAGGCGTAACTACCGTGTCGCTTTGGCTAGAAGAAAGAAAGATATAAAAGCGGAACCTTGGGAAGCCCTCCATGTAGCAGAAATATAAAAGGAAACTGTTGCCTTTTGGAAGGTTGTGAACACTCCCTTTTACCAAGATGACCATGGCCCTCGTTTAGATAATGCCATTATGGCTCAGGAGTGGGTGTGTCATTTCCAAGCCCTTTATGGCACTCCGGTTTTGCCTGTACCTTCCCCCGAAACAGCAATAATTACGGAAGTTGTAGATTCCCCGTCCCCTTTAGATATTCAATTCAAACTAGAGGAGGTCTACAAAGCCTTAAGGGAAAGCTCAGCCTCTAAAGCCCCAGGACCAGACTCTGTCCCTATTGACGTGTTCAAAACGTATCCAGACCTGTGGGCTCCTTTACTCACTAGAGTCCTGAATTGCATGGGCAAAAGAGGTATTATACCAACAGGGAAGGAGGCAATTTTGGTCCCGATTTACAAAAAGGGGACAGGAATGATCCTGCCTGCTATCGGCCCATCTCTTTGTTAGATGGCTTCATGAAGATGGCGGGCAGGGTCATTCTTGCTCGCATTCAGGACTGGCTAGAGGGACAGGAAGTGCTATCACCTTTCCAGTATGGGCTATGGGGAGGGCGGGGGACAATTGAGCAGGGGCTAAATCTCTCCCTAACCATCTCCAAATATATACATGCAAGGAAAACCAACCTATACGTGACATTTGTGGACCTCAGTTCTGCATTTGATTGCGTTTTGCACGACAATCTCTGGCAGACTTTGAGGGACATTGGGCTGGACAATAAAATAATAGATTACATCAGAGAACTCTATGCTGAGGCGGGTGCAAGAGTAAGATACAGCCAGAGGGGGGAATGCACTGAGCTCTTTAAGATTAATAGAGGGGTAAGGCAGGGCTGCATATTGGCCCCCCTGCTATTTAACCTCTATATTAATGTAGTGGGTTCTTGCTTAACACAACAGTATTACGATTATCCTGTAATCAAAGGCAAACCCATCCCCATTTTACTTTATGCTGATGATGCGGCTATCCTCTCGCAGACTAAGGTGGGTCTTCAGAAAGCCGTACAGACCTTCACTAACTTTATGAATACCAGAGGGTTACGTGTAAATGTCTCAAAGACGTTTACCATGTCGTGCGGCCCAAACAAACAAAGATCATCATGTCCAATTACCTTAGATGAAAGGAAGGTGGAGTTAGCTGACATCTTTTGTTATTTGGGGGTTCATTTCGATAGGCAAGGCACGTGGAAGTCTGCTGTGAATGCAAGGGCCATGGCATTTAATAGAGCAATTGGTGCTCTTATGAGCTTTGCTAAAAAAATAGGAAACAGGCCAGTCAGGGAGCTCCTCCAAATATTTAAATCGAAATGTGTGGCTATTGGGACCTATGGGGCGGGTATTTGGGGCTGGCAGCAAGTGGAGGCGATACAGCGAATCAAGAATACGATTTATAACCGCTACATCGGGGAGTACTCCTATATATGTCTTACATGCCGAAGTTGCTCTCATTTACATCATGGACATTATAAAATTAGCCCCTGTTTTACTTTGGCATAATGTCTGGACCAACCCTGCCACAGAATTGAATAGATCTATTATAGAGGACTGTTTAAGATGTGATGGGATGAAAAATATTAAATGGCTTAGTTACATTAAGAACTTTGTCAGTGAGATTGGTCACCCTGAATATTTTACCGACCCAGCCTCACTGGAACAGCTCTCGCGATCCACGGTCAAAAACATGTTGCTGGAACATTTGGAATTGCAAAGGTGGAATGGTTAAAGGAATAAAAAATCTGTCATGAGCCACGATGAAGTGACACCTCAGAGGGGACCTCAATTGTATCTTGTAATAGACCACCCCCTACAGCATCGTAGGCTCCAGACATACTTCCGCCTGGAAACCTTTTATAGACTTGTATCATTCCCAAATTGCAATGACTGGACGAGAGTAAAAAAGCGGTGTCCCTGTGATGACAATTCATTCCAATCAAATATACACTGCACTCTTTTTTGCACTTTATATAGCCACTCTAGACGACAAATCTTAAAACCCCTCCTGTTAACCTGGGGCCTAAGGAAAGCAAGAGACGCCTATAATAAACTTAGGTCCTTAGATGATTGTTTCACCATCAGCACAGTGAGCCTCTACTTGAACTCAATTTTAAGAGTGAGAAGGACCATCGTCATGGGATAGAAAGAGCTAATTAAGTACTTTTAACTATTATGTAATCAAATTGATTGTATTGTTTTATCCTTTTTAACTACTTTTTATCAATTTAAAAAAAATCTAATTTTAGTAATGTCTAATTCTGAATGAAAAGATGGAATTTTAATTGTGATTTCTATGTGTATACTTTTATGAATTGTGAATTCAATTAGAATAAAGTCTTTGAACTGAACTGAACAGTCCTAGGGGGAGGACCTGACCAGGAAGGTCCAAGTGAAGTGCACTTTACATGGAGATGCCTGGTCTGACGGAAGAAGTGGTTGACAAGATTGAATAAGGCTACATCTGGAAAAGGAAGAGCAATAGAAGGAAACAAAAGACAATGGAAGAGAAGAAGCAAAGTGTGGCATGAGGTCACAGCAGTAGAGCGCGAAGAAAAACAAGAAGAATGTTGTGTTGTAGACATCTGGCACACTGCAAACTACAGACTAAGAACTGTGAGTGTTATCGTAATCAAGTGCATCCCTAAGGACATCCAAGGAGCACTGAACATCTAGAGTGGAGCCCTGTGCCTATGAAACACCCAGAGGTCAGTGAGGCATACTTGGCACCATGAGAGGCTGGCCACCCAGGAAGCAGTGGTGTGCACCAGTGAACCTGCGCCTGCTGGTGAGAGCAATCTCGACCATTAGACGATTCACCCTTGGGAATGCACATGAGGCTTGGACGTCACACTGTTGGGAGTTCTTCAGTAACAACTTGGCAATGCCTAATAGAGGCCTGCACAGCCCACGCAGTCCTATGGCAATCCAGGGGCAAGGGCCACAAGGGATTCCTGTGAGAGGGGAGTCCCACCAAGAGAGATGTGTCTGTAGCCTCGCCATGACGGGTATCATGATGCAACGAAAGAGCGCATGGATACTGGTTCACCCCAAAGACTATCCTGTAGATGTCTATGCACCAGAGGCCGGAGGCAGGAGTACACCGACCCTGAAACAACTACCCTTGAGGCTGAGTGAGTAACTTGAAGGTGGGACTGGTGGTGATTCCTCCATGGCCCTATGGTATGGCATGGGAGGTATACTACACAGTCTACACAGTCCTGTGGAAGCCCAGTGAAGAGGACCTCATTGGATTTCCGTGAGAGGGGTATCCTAGTAAGAGAGGGAAGGTTGAAGTTGCTCCATCCTCAGTCAGCTGGAAGCCGTGCAGCATCTGAGGAAGACTCTTCAATAGTCGCTGTGTCGTCATCTGTCTTTGAAGCCTTCCTTTGCATGGAGCCAGGCCACCGTTGAAGACCTATCAGCAGCAGACTTCACTATTGCTCCAAATGCACCCTCACAGCGACCATTGTAAATAAGCTTCCACTCTGGACTTCATCTATACTGTCATTCATGCCCAGAGCTGTCTGGTTAAAACAACTGGGGTCTGCAGTGATGCCTGATGCTCCCAGCTGCACCTGTCCACTTATCCTGTCCTGCAAACAAGCTGAATAGACTCAGTGGAGAGTTTGTTTTGTCATTTTGTTCTCTCCCACAGGTTGGACTTGTCCTAGTTTTTAATAAAGTTTGGGAAGGATGTAGTGACTGGCTTCACACGTTCTAGTGTTCCTAAGTAATGTGTTTCCACCAGCCACTCCAAGAGAGCTGACTTCCACAGTCACCCCATACCCATCCACCACAGGTGTCACAGATCAGGTGACCCTGGTAATGAAAGGGGCCGGGTGCACGTGCCCTGGGCCAGTTCCAAATATTACAAAATGGTGTCTGTGTGATCATTCTAACTGCATGGGGGCCTAGGGCCCAACACTTACAGGAAGGTTGTGTAGCCGATGAGCGCACCTATAGGATTAAAGCATCTAGAAATTGTCATATCACTCCTCTGTTGAGAGATCTCCACTGGCTTCCATTGGACACAAAGCGTTACCTTTAAAGCCTCTTGCCTTATTTTGAATGTGTTTTGGGATGAGGGTCACCAATTACTAAAAAACTAAATTTTTAAATACTTTCCAACTAGGAATTTACGATCCTCCTTCTCTAATTTCTAAATCATTCCAAATTTAAGGGGCAAAGGAAGGGCGCTACCCGGTTTTCCATACAGGTATCCCTAATTTGGCATTCTCTGCCTCTAAATTTATACCATCAGATGGACTACTTGAAATTCAGGAAATAATTAAAGATTTGGTTGTTTAGCCTGGTCTATTAGCTCCATTCTTTCATATGCACACTAATTTTGGTTGGACGTGCTGCTGTATCTTAGCGCCATGAAACCGTTTGGTGAACTTGCGCTCTACAATTTTAGCGTAACATAGCTCGAATCTGCAGTTAAAACCAACTCAACCAGGCTACTGTTGGGTCTGGAGACATGCTTTAAAGTGCCAGTGGTAGCATTTAATTCGGCGGCCCTGGGTATATTTGGTAACATACACTAGGGACGTCTAGGCGAATAAAAAAAAACACAATCAAGTGTACACCAGTTTCATCATGTTGAAAGGAGAAGCATAAGCACCTTACCACCGGTTAGCAGAGGTAAAATGCACAGAGCGCTATAGCCAGCAAAAGTAGGTTTAACAAATATTAAAACATCTGGGATGACTCAGCAGAAAGGGGAAATTTCCAACAGTATGGATGAATTAACATTGGCAATGGCACTGTAGAAGATAGCACAATATCTGAAACCGTGAGCTGATTACCTCTAACTTACAGGCCCTGGGTACAATTTGTGCACCATAAACTATGGAAAATATTACTTTAAACATAAAAAGGATACATATGCCCCAACTACCATTTCTCAATTGTGTCTGAGTCACTTTACTATGGGTTAGCTCGGGGAAAGCGAACAGACATATAAAATCACCAAAATGAGGCTTCCACAAATCCAGCAGACAAAAGCAATTTTATTACAGTAAATATTGTGCAGGTATTACCTAACTCATTAAACCATGTGTTGTAAACAACATCCCGCAACGTCTTGCCACATTAGGAGGCTACATGTTTTGAGTGATCAATCTAAGCAATTGTAATATTTGAATAGTATTTTTTTAAAATGCCTCCTACCAAGACTAGGTTGATCATGAAAGCGGCTATCTCAATAAGATTGGAATTATTGAATGAAAATATTAAGAATAAACAGCACACACGAAGAGAAAGACAAGATTGAATTAACAATAAAAGCAGATACTCTTGATTATTACAATGAGGAATGAAAAATTCGTATAAACAGAAAAGAAAATCAATACATTTACGAACAGGACCAGAAACGTTAATGTCTATATGGTGGAGAAGGCCACCCATACGGGACACCATGTCAGTCCACCAATGCTCTATCTGATTAACTGTACCCTCCACATTGCAGACATCAGTCAAGTGTCTGGGAACCCTCTCCCATCTTTGCCTGCAAAAGATCGCCATGGCCAACACTGAAGCATACGTGGCAGGTACGCATAGTACCAGCCTCACCAAAGCCAAATTGCCCTGCCTACCCCACGACCAACATTCTACCCCATAACAAACCTTAATCAACTATTACAAAAACTATCTAAACTAATATGAGACAATTACAAACACAAAATTCACAAAAGCAATTACAGCAATCAGAGACTGCCAAAAATACAAACTTAACACAACAAACACACTCACACTTGCCTACACAAAACACAACCTCTTCAAAATCCTAAACAATCACCAAACATTCTTGAAACCTCCAAACCACCTCCACACAGGTCCCCAACTGGAACCTTAAAAAAAAGCTTGACACATTTCCACGATGGTTTGCAATGTAATGCATGACTTTTCCTACACAAAACGTGGATGCGTGACAGTGCACTGTCAAAGGTCATATATCTTCAGGCAAATGCAAAGTAACCTCACACAGTCACTCACAATGTCATTTATATAGCAATGTATATATGTAGAGCCAAACATGCACTACATATGTTAGTCAAAATGTGTGTTCAATGTATAAATAAAGAAAAGAAATTGGATTTTACTGTTATTTGTAATAGTATAAAAGTTATGATTTCTGTTTATATCAAAAAGAAATGTTAAGACATACAACGTATTGTAGTTAACTATTTTAATTTTTAATTTTACACAATTAATAAAATATGTACACATGAGGTCATGCTAATGTCCCTTGTAGTGCAGTTGTTTTTCCTGGACACAAGTTATGTTATGTGTATGGCACGCATATCACCTGGGAAGGTATCCAGTAACCATGAGAAAGAGAGAGCTGCCCTAATTGAGGTCTACTGGAATAGCCAGGTTTTCAGTTTTTTATACGGAATTCTAGGACTGAGCAGACAGGTATGATGTGCAGAGGGAGGTTGTTCCAGACTTTGGGAGCCAAGTACAAAGAGGCATGACCACCAGCTTTGGCTCTTTGGAAGCGGGGGACATGGACAATCATTACGTTGGCAGAGCGGGGGTGTCTGGCTAGTGTGTGCTGTTCAGACCATGTCATGAATGATGTAATATGTGACATCATCAGCAGTGGATTGCGGGTGTGCGAAATATAGTTAGTCCAACTAACTATATAGGTGCAATTTCAAAGGTTTTTTAAATGCTAATTCCTAACTATATATGACCTGAAACCTATGTTTTTTTCAATGAATTTGCAAGGTTTTTTAAATGCTAATTCCTAACTATATATGACCTAAAACCTATGGTGTTTTAATTGAATTTGCAAGGTTTTTAAAATGCTAATTCCTAACTATATATGACCTGAAACCTATGGTTCTTTCAATGAATTAGCAAGGTTTTTTAAATGCTCATTTCTAACTATTTAAGGCTTGTAACCTATAGTTTTTTCAGTGAATTTCAAAAGTTTTTTAAATGCTAATTCCAAACTATAGCAAGCCTAAAACTTATATTCTTTTTCAGTAAATTTCAAATATTTTTTTAAAGATAATTTTTAAATGTACTAATTAATAAATTTCTTTCTTTTTTTTATAATTTTTGTTTTTTATAATAAATCACAGTTACATATGTTTTTCCTTTCTTTATATTTCACACTAGCAGCCCGTCCTGACGTTGTCTGGGTATGAATTGCTGCCAGCCAGTAGTATATTGTTTTGTAGGATTTCATTTGGTAGCATTTCTTATCTGTGACAGGCCTGTGAAACGCTCCGATTCACAATGCACTGCTGATGCACTTAAGAGTGCGTGTTCAGTAGTGTGTGAACTCGAGTTTCCCTACTTTATTTTTCCTTGCAATATTATATAGAGCGAACTCGACAACATGGCATGAGCACAATTTACATTACAGAGGAACACATTCATTTGTGGTAGGCACGGGGAGACAAAGCAATTTGCCTGGAATCACAGGATGTTGAGCTGATGCCGAGATTCGAACTTAGCTCCCCAGCTCTAAAGTTCGCAATTCTAGAACTTGTGGTGGGAGGTGTGTCTAAAAGTGTATGTCGGTGCTGGCTATCAATGAGAGGTCCCTGTGCATTTTTCAAATGTGTGGTGAAAAAATATGAGTATATTGCGGGAGATGTGGGCCGCCGTGCCACCAATGTACTTACCGGGGGAGGGTAAACACCCATTATTCCGCAACTTTCTTTCCGCATACCATCACCCAAACAATTGGTTAAAGGCTAAGGCGCAAAGATTACAGAAGGAGGGATCACAGGAGGAGGGCTCTCTTCCTAGTACTTCTGCTTCAGCATCTGGAGTACCACCAATGCCAGCCTGACTGTGAAGAACTTTGTATTCGCCAGTGTGGAGCTTGAAAAGGGCATGTTTGTCAATAGTCCGCCAGTGCAGGTCTTTGCGGTGTGTCAATATCTGGGTGCAGGTTAAGAGTTTAAGCACAAGTCTGGAAGGTACTTTCTGAATAACTTGGAATCTCTTAGTGAGCTTTAAGTTGATGTTGACGTAAAGTGTGTTTCCGGAGTTCAGCTTGCGGGTAATCTCAGCTTGGGTGACGGTTCTTTAGGTTTTAAGCGGTAGCCATCTGAAGATTTTCATGAGGAGCTTGAGTTTGTGGAAGCAGGAGGAGACAGCAGTTTTAACCTGGCTGTACATCAAGATTTGATTTGTGATCACGGTATCTAGGTGTTCTGATATAGGTCGACAGGTTGGTTCTTGGTCCTAGTTTGTAGGGCCACCAAGTCGAGGACCAGAGAGAGGTGTCTTTCCTGAAGGTTACCACCTCAGTCTTGTTGAAGCTTGAGCTTCAAACAGTTGGTCTTCATCCAGTTTGCTACTTTGGACATGAAGTTGATAAACTTAATCTGAGTGTAGAAAGTGTCATCAGAGAGTGACAGGATGAGCTGTGTGTTAACGACATACAAGATGATTCTGAGTCTGTGGGCTCGGGTGATGTTGCCAAGCTGAGCCATATAGACATTAAATAGTTTGGGGCTGAGCAAGGAGCCTTGGGAGGTGCTGCAGGACAAGTTAGAGGCAGAGAAGATGTACAAATCCAGGTTGACTGTGTACTGAGAGGAAGAAGCTGATCCACTGGAGTGTAGGTCCGCCATTTTTGACTCATGGAAATGTTGGATGGGTTTGGGGTGGGAGACTGTATCAAAGCAGCTAAGAGTTTGTAGAAGGATGAGTCTCCTTTATATATGATAAGGCGGATGTAGTCCGTGGCAGCGATGAGGGTGGTCTCTGTGCTGTGGTTGGGCCGAACTCAGGTTGGTAAGATCCAGGACGTGGTTGTTGTTAAGGTGGTTAGCCAGTTATTTGTTGATGAGTTTAACCACTTATTTTGCCAAGTATGGTTGTAAGTGGATGGGTCTGTAGCTTGCCAGTATCTCAATGTGATAATGCCCATTTCATTTACTGTACTGATTGTTATTAATTAAATAATCAGGGAACGACATTATATGGGAGCAGGGAAAGACAATCATCAAACAATGTATAACTAAACATTACGAAATTACAAACTATGAGCTTAGTCTTTAGAATATTAAGTATAGCTATAAGTATGTAGCCCTGGGCATTATGTAATTAATTTATATGATACATTGACTAATTGTCTAACCTTATAAAATTGCAAAACCTTGCAATCTTATTGATAATTAGGACACATGTTTAATGTAAATGGAGATTAAGTAGTTTTTAGCTGAAGGAGGAGCACAGGGCGATGACATTCCAATGTACATGGCATTTGTTGGGAAATGGTTCTGTAGAGAGAAATCAGAGTACTGATACACAGTACCTTGCAACACAATATACATATGCCTGCATCTTCCTCCGATGAATGCTCATGCTCCTCACGCTATCTTGGAGGAGTAGACAAAGTAGGAACTGTGTATATTGATGATGCACTTGAGGAAGAAGATGTAGGCCTCACGATAGCTAAGACATCAGTTAGTGCTGTGAAGATTACCCTGAAATCCCTGGCAAGGGTCTACTGATAGTTTAAAAGAGCAACTGTGTTCTCATTAAGGACACCCATTACATAGATGAAAGAGTTTTACTTATGCTCCAGACCATGGTGTAATAAATTGATGGATATATTTATGTTCTCTACCTATGTTGAAATTTCTCGACTATGAAAAGGTTGTGGCGGCTGAGTGTTTTCCTTAACTTCAGTTATGTCAGCTAGAAAATCATCAATTTCCTGAAGACAAGAATAGGTGTCTTTGAAGTCTGAGCCAAGTTGCTATTTGCGCTCAGACACCTTTTGACTCCTCCCAGAGTGCCCAGAGTGTCCCCTTCCCCTTATTGACTTACGCTACTGTGGATTCATCTTCCGAAGGGGATTTGGGGATCATTCTCATCCACAGGAGCAAGTTGAACAGTTGTTGTTTGGGAGGAGGTCTGTAGAGGTCTCTTTGAAGACACTGTAACATTGTCATTCCTTGCCAAGATGGGTGAAGAATTTTCCAAATATCCTCGAGTTCTGAGAAGGTTTCATCATCCAAGGAGGTCAAGGTGGCATCAAAGGTTGTACAAATGCTGTTCTTGGACCTCTCCTCAGGAGACTGATTTTCTGGATCTGTAACATAATAAAGATTCCATAAATTTTTATTAGTGTAAACGCTGCAGCACTTTCAAAGCACAGGGAAGCGTCGTATTTACAACAATATGACGCATCCCTGTGTTTTCCCCTGAGCTGGCGCACAATCGGTTGCCATGCACCACGAAGGCACCCTTGCGCTATAGTGCAAGGGTGTCTGCGTTGCGGGTGAGGTTGTTGTTGTGCAGAAAGGGCTACCTTCCTGCACAAAAACAATAACAAATACAATTAAAAAAGGTGGTTTCAGTCAAAAGTACAGGGAGGCGGGTGGGGGATGGAGGAGTAACCCGGTTGTTGTCCTTCCTGATGGTATACTGCTGTATGGACATTGCTGCACACTATGGGGTTATCTCTTGGTTTTATCCGTGTGCACTGATCATTGTGACTTTGTACTATGAGCATTGTTCAGAAAATAAAAAGAATTATAAAAAAAAGGTGGTATCCTCTTCCAAAAACTAGGAAAAATGTAAACATTTCTCCCTGTTGCACCTTGCTACGCCACCCCTAGGGTGGCGTAGCATTATGATGCATGTCCAAGTTCATGAATTCTCGTAAATCTGGAAATGCAGCAGAATACATGGGTGTTGCGTGGGAACACCCATGTCACGCAAAGTGCTGAGTGAAAAAGGGCCATATTTACAAGGGCAGGGTGGTCCTTGTAAATATAGTGCAGGAGGTTGCGCCGGAAGGGCGTCACAAAAAGTGATGCACCGGTGACGCATGGGGCTTGTAAATAAGCCCCTAAGTACATTATAATATAAAAAAACTATCATAAAAGTGAAATTCCAAACTATGAATAAATTGTTGATGCTGGAAAGAATAATGTTAACATATCTTGAATATATAAGATAAATATAGCCTGATCAACTCAAAAACAAAAGCAATAGAAGGTCTTGTTTCTACTGTGGTCTTGTTGTCAGTATTCAGTAATTGACAGAGAGTAGCAGAATGCAGCATCTTAAATCTAGTTCAGGACAGCTTAGTGAAATTGGCCTGCTATCTTTAAGTGTTGCCAAAATGTCTAGTGGGAATCCAGTTGAGAAATTAAAACACGGTGCAAAGTATTGAAGCTATTCAGATCTTCTTAAAACAATATTGATGCAACACAGTTTTTGAAACCCAGGACAAGAACTTGGCAAGCAGGATGTGAATAAGCTCCTTTTGATTTATATTGGCCTCTCACGGGTTGCTTCTTAAAATATTTTCAATCTTAAGAGGTTCTTAGAATGAGCTGGTTATTACAATAAAGAAGTTAGTCTTCATTCTGCCCGACAGGCTTTGTTCATTTAGAGAAATATTCCTGGAATATAGAGGCAAAATATGTTAGGACAATAAACAGAAAGAAAAGAAAACCTAAGGCTCAGCCCATCTACCTTTCTTAATATGCACTCAGTGCCCACCAAGGAGCAGGTATCAATCATATGATGAATACATTAAAAAGCACAGTCATTACTTACCAGGCCTCCCCTCCAGTGTTATGCGGCAATTCCTCTGATCTATCTATCGCTTGTTGTGAATCCCCAGAACCGTTATTTGCTGACAAGGTTAAGACAAAACTACTTTCCTGTGATGTTGGGCTTTCCGAAAAACACATATTCACTAAACCATTTACCGGCATGTCCGTGTGACGCCTCATCTAAACAAACTACTTACCACTTTTTGTTTTTCTGTGCCTTATAGGTGACGGAGAGAAAAAAGTGTCGCCGCTATTGCGTAAGCTCACTTTGTGTAATTATTCCTCAGCTGTTTCAGTTTTGTTTGAGTTGGAAACAGCCTTTGCGTGTTTTATGATGGCGTCCTTTTAACAAGCTGTTTTAAAAACTAGGAAGACTGTTAATGTACAGTTTCTGGGCCCGATTCACAGAACTAACAAGACAAAATCCTAAACTTTTATTCTTTTTTTAAAATATTTTTTTATTAACATTTTTTCCAAAAAAGCTCACATTAAAATGTTACCTGTACATCCCAATAACCGGTAAGTGGGCAGTCGAACAGTGAACACATCACAAGGTCCGGCAAGGGTACAGGAAGCAGAAGTACGCTTGACTGCGCTGTTGAGCAAGTGTGAGGGGGGAACCAGGGTGTATGAACCGGGACTGTAATGTGGGGAGAGGGAGAGGGGGGGTTGCGAGGCTAGGGGTAGAACCCGTGGAGGGGTCAGTCTAGCTGCTATGGAGATGTACCTGTAGGTATGGACTCGTGTGGACTGGCCGCTTGGGGCGGAGCGGGGTCTGGATGGGGGTGCGGGCGTATCTCAGCGTATACAAGGTGCTACGGGCCTGGGTCGCAGAAGCAGTGATGGGGTTTGAGGTTGGAGTTGTCTTGGGCTCTACTCCATTGTTCTCCTCTTTAAGGGCCTATCACAGGGGTCCTGTGGGAAGTGTGGGCTGTCAGGATTCGAGTCAGTGTCCTGTAGTAATGGGGAAGGCAGTGTGGGGGTAATGGTGGTAGCGGTGGAGGAGTTGCTGGAAATGATGTGAATGGTCCCTACACCATATGAAAGTGGGTGGCCTCTGTGTGCTGAGGCCTGGTTCAACTTTAAATGCCAGCCTTCATTTCTTTGGAATTTGGATGAGTCCTGAAACCAGAGTGTTGGCAAGAACCTTGAAGTGCCTAGGAGAATGAACAGTTTATTTTGCTTTGCATCCAGGACCTCCAAGAACCTCTCAAAGAGCAACCGGTCTATGGTGTCTGACTTTGGTGTTGAGGGGAGCTCTAGCATCAGCTTCAATGTAAATTGTGGAGGAGCTTTTAGCGTCAATTTTGTCTTAAGAGTGTGGATTTTTGGAGTCTTGTGCATATGCTGCTCAAAGCATGCCGCAGGGCTTTTTGAAGGGGTTTTCACTGGCGTTGACCTAGCCTTTCGAGCCTGGGACATCAGGTCGGATGAGCCAAACCCGAAGGCTTTTGCCATTTCTGACACGACTCTGAGCTCAAAGCCTGACTGCTGCCATCAAAGGACTTTTGGGGCTCAAGGCTGACTTTGGGGTGCCTGGGGTACTATTGAGATGCATAGAGTCATCCTGGCCTTCGGCAATTGAGCGAATGTGTGTTGCACCGCAGGCTCAAAGACTTCTACATCCTCTTCGAATGGATTCTCTCAGTTACTAAAAACCAGTACTGTTCTCTCCTTGTAGGGATTATACTGTTAATGGGTGACACATCCTTTACTGTCTTTATCTGCAGAGCCTACAACTTCTGAATATTTGCTTCAGTTGTCCTGACATAGAGGGCACTGTGATATTCTAGATTGAATACTATGATCGACCCAACAATAAAATGTGATATTTTGAGCCTCGAAGGAGTTTGCTCGTCCGAAGCAGTTTAAGATGGCAACTTTTGGATGAAACCATGTATTGGTTTGGCTATCCAATGAAATTAAATTGATGCAGATTATCTGCAGCAATTTAACCTTATCATTGGAAGGAAAATAAGAACTGAGAAAGGACTCCTGGTTATGCTTCATCTCAGAATCTGCCTTGATCGGTATTAACTTATAGTTAAGAACGCTAAATGCCTCAAGTACCTTATCAGCCAGACTGAGCAAAAACCTGGGTGTAATTGGCATAGCTGTGAAGAGGTAATTCTGGAAGCAGAGCAGATTATGCAAGCACTTTGTATAGAAATTAAAAAATTAAAGGCACAGAACTCAACGTTGCACTACCCCAGGCAGAAACCACAATACCCTTGTAGCATTGGCGTGGCTTTATACTGTCGTTTGATCATGCCCTACCTTTTAAAATTCTATTTATTCCACTGTAGGGTTAGTTATGATTAAGAAGCATGTTTTACTACAAAACATAGAATGGTGATTAGCATGGAACTGTCTGAATCTCCTTTCAGGGCATTACCACCATTGTTTTGTGGAGGCCTGGCTCCCTGAAAGCCTATCTGCATCATTGCGGAAAACATGGGACTGAGTGGTCAATGGAATCTTTACCTGTGATACCATGTCATGGAAAAAGACAAAGCAGTTGAATCCAAGATGCTATTCTTCGATTTTCTAAAAGAAATGAAGCAAAACTTTCAGGACATTATTTTGCACTGATGTAACATTTACAAAATGTTTTAATGTGTATAGTGGTGATGGCGCGCGGAACTACCAGCTCAATTTACCATACTCACCTGGGCCCTTAAACATTCACACTTTGAACTAGTAATCCTGCTTCTACTTACAGCCTATCAATTCCTTTTAAGACTTACGAATTTTGTTGCACTCACTGCATCACCAAATGCGATGCAGAGCGCGCAATGAAATTCGTTTTATTTATTTATATGTTTACTTACCTGTTAAGGTCCGTAATCCATACATTACTACCCCCCACCCTGCCCCTTCCCCTCCCCACGTCACCGCTCGGCCAGTACTCCCACTACCGGCCGCAGCTGGCCAGCGTCACACCCCTCTCTACGGAAGATAGGTACCCCGACTGGGTAATCGATAATTCTCCCTTACCAACACCCCGATTCTTCTGACAGAGTGCTCCGACAGCACCTCTGCTCTCGATCTCCTATAGCATTCGTTGGGTCAGTGACAGGTCAGATAATCGGACAAGTCGGACAACTTCTCTAACTAAGCCTTCCTTAGTTATACCATTTTCAGGGCAATGTACCACCCCTAAATGTTGCAAATCTATGTGTTCCCCTTCGGTGATTGGTCAGAAAGACGAGGAGAGGTCATCACACCATACTAAGATGAGGTAATTTTCATTGGCTTATATTGATCAAGTTCCCGCCCATAATTTATTTTCCCATGAGTTTTTTTCCACCCAGCAATATTGGTTTCAATTTGTAAACATTGTATTTGATACAGTTCATTTTCCTTCCTCTCCTGGGGTCAAATGGTCAGTTTCCCAGGAACATACTGGGTAAGATGGGTCTTGGCAGCCATTCAATGACAATGACTTCAGGGATTTCTGAGATCGTCTGCGCAGACGCAGCCTTTTCAAAATGGAGTTTGCGACACCCTTCCGGCCCAAATACGAGCTAATACCAAAGTCAAAACTAAACATATTAAAATACAAAAATAAATGAATGCACTGTATACCACTTATCTCTACTCTAACCCCATTATTTTATTTTAACTACAGCATTAATAGTTGAGCAGAACACACAAGTTTTAGTTTAAGCATGGCATAAGCATAGGCATGTGAGGTTTGAAGCAGCCATTTCTAGAACTAGTGCGCAGAAGCAAGAAGTTCCCACCAAAAGCGAATGGCGCCATACCACCTAGATGTGTCAGACGCATGCGCAGAAAAGTTCCCGCGTTTTCGGCGGCCATTTTTAGGACACTCGGGTTATTGTTAGTAAAAGCTTATATGCAAGCTTTCCCATCTTACTAGAAATGTTGAGTAATGCAAATATAAGCAAACAAAACATGTTGATTAATTAATTATAAGTTACTAGCAGCCCGTCCCGACCTTGTCCAGGAGCAATCAGGCTTCCCTGACCCCCGCCTGCCCCGACATTGCCCAGCAGCCCGGGCCCCCGGCTGCTCCGTCCCCCGCCTGCCCCGACCCCCGCCTGCCCCGACTTTGTCCCCCGGATGTCACAAAGGCCCAGTGTTGAGGAGCTATGCATAAATCTCCATGGCAGATGCGGTAAGTCCCCGACCCCCGCCTGCCCCGACATTGTCCCCCGGGGCCTTTCCTCAGCCGATGTAAATTGTACCCTTCTGTTTTGTTGTAACTCCCCGTACCCCGCCTGCCCCGACCTCCGCCTGCCCAACATTGTCCCCCGGAGCCTTAATTTAATTTAATTTAAGGTTTTTATAGAGCGCGTAGTAACCCTTGAGCATCCCAGCGCTTGAACCTGACATCCGGAGGTTACGGCAGCGGAAAGGGTAAGGATCACGGGAAAAGAAGGGTTTTTAGAGCCTTCCTAAACTGGAGAAGGTTAGATTCGGTTCTTAGTCTCCGGGGGAGACTATTCCAGTGTTTGGCCGTGTGTACCGAGAAGCGGCGTCCTCCAGATCGAGCTTTCCTTACTCTGGGGACGGTGATGAGGTTCTTTCCGCTTGATCGAAGGTCTCTTGTTGTTTTATAGGGGGAGATGAATTCTTTGAGGATGGGTGGGCCTTTGTTGTGGAGGGTTTTGTGGGCCAGACAGAGGGCTTTGAAAGCAACCCTTTCTCTGACTGGGAGCCAGTGAAGGGACTTCAGGGCTGGCTTTGCCGAGGATCTAGCAGGGGTGTGGGTGAGTAGACAGGCAGCGGCGTTTTGTATTCTCTGCAGCGTGTTAAATGTGGCTTCAGGGGCTCCCAGGTAGACTGCGTTACAGTAGTCTAGCCTCGCCAGGATGAGGCCCTGGATCAATAGTTTCCGGGAAGTGGCAGGGAGCAGAGGGAAGACCTTCCTGCAGGCCCTAAGGAGGCCAAAGCATATCCCTGCCGTCTTTTTGGCCTGCGTTCTGAAGCTCAGGTCTTTTTCGAGCCAGACGCCCAGGCTCTTGACCTCCTCCTTGGGTGCGGGGGGGACACCTAGACAGTCTGGCCAGATGTTAGGCGGCAGGGAGGTTCCTTTATGTCCGAGCAGTAGGATCTCGGTCTTGGACCCATTTAATTTTAGAGCTGAGGTGTTCATCCAGCTGTGGATTTCTTTGAGACAGCTGTGAAGGTCGGAGGGGTCTTGGTGAGGGTGTGAGAGGGTCACCACCAACTGGGTATCGTCGGCGTAATTGATGATCGTTACGCCGAACGGGTTGACCAATTGCTCCAGCGGGGACATGTAAACGTTGAATAACGTAGGGCTGAGGGATGAGCCCTGCGGTACTCCACAACGGAGGGGGATTGCTGGGGAGTGGCTGTCATTCTCCCAGACCTGAAAGGAGCGGCCGTCCAAAAAGGACGCCAGCCACTTCAGGGCAGTGCCTCTAACTCCGATGTCTCCCAGACGTTGGATTAAGGTCTGGTGGTTTACGGTGTCGAAGGCCGCACTGAGGTCCAGGAGGATCACTGCCACTGATCCTCCTGTGTCCAGAATGCTTCTGGCCTTCTCCACTGCCGCCAGGAGGGCGGTGTCGGTGCCCTGGCCTGGACGGAAACCTGTCTGGGAGTTCTTGAGTAGGTTGTTGCTCTCTAGGAATAGTGATAGTTGTTTATTCACTAGCTTCTCCGTGATTTTACTATTTCCCGGGAGGAGGGAGATTGGTCTGTAGTTGGAGAGGTCCTGGGGGTCAAGTGAAGGTTTCTTCAAAAGACCTTTGACCACCGCCGCTTTCCAGCTGGGAGGGACTACTCCCTGAGATAGGGAGGTGTTGATGAGGGCCGTGAGAGGAGGGGTAATGGTGCTGGATACTTTTTTCAGGAAGCGAAGCGGGGCGGGGTCACTGGGGGAGCCACTTTTGACTGTGGCCAGTGTTGTTGCTACTTCTTCCGAGGACACTGGGGCGAAGGTGTCGAGGATAGGGGAGGGGTCGTTGACAGACTGAGTGTGGTAGTCTGGAACTACGTCCGTTCGGGCGGCATCGGGGGGGGGAAGGGCCGCGAGGATTTTATGGATTTTTTTCGTCGAAGAACGTAGCCAGTTTGATGCATTTACTTTCTGCTGCTTTGGGGTCCAGAGGTTTTACGGGAGGGTCTGGTGCATGGAGGAGTTCTTTTAGTATGGTGAATGTTTCATGGGACGAGCAAGAGGATTTTTTGATTCTGGCTTCATAGAACGTGCTCTTGGTTTTGTGGAGCTCCTGTTTGTAAGTTTTTAAGGAGACACGGAATAAGTCTTTCTTGTCCGCCATCTTATCTTTCCTCCATGAGCGTTCATTCCTCTTACATTCCTTTCGTAGGAGGTTCAATTCAGGGGTGTACCAGGGGGAAGGGTTGACTCTCTTGGTACGTTTAAGGGTACTTGCTCTCGGGAGGAGGCAGTCCAGAGATTGGGTAACCCATGTGTTAAATTGATTATCAGGGGTAATGGTGTTTTGAGAAGGGAGGGGAGTGTCTTCTCTGAGTTTGGCTGCCCATTCCTCTGGGACCAGTTTGTGCCATCGTCTGGTGAGGGTTCTTATTTTGGGAGGTTGGGGAGGCGGAATAATAATGTGCCAATCAAAGGGGATCAGGAAATGGTCGGTCCAGGGGAGGGGAAGGTGGGAACGGGTGGTCAGGTCTTGAATGTTCGTAAAGATGGGATCCAGTAGCTCTCCTTTGTCGTGTGTGGCCTGTGGGTTCTTTAGGCAGAGGCCAGTAGAGGAGATGTCTTGTAAGAGCTCGACAGCCTGAGTGTCGAGTGGGTCCAGAAAGTGTACGTTGAGGTCCCCTAGTAGGAGATAATTAGAGGAAGTAGTGCATTCGAGGGTGATATGGTCGATGAGTTTGCTCGGGAAATCGGCTAGTTGGCCGGGGGGGCGATAGACAAGCAGACCAGACAGGGATGTTACGGGTGAGATTTGGATAGAGAAGTGGCAGCTTTCGCAGTCTTTGATGTTACCATGCATGTAAGGGTGTCCTTGAATATTATGGCTAGGCCACCTCCTCTACCGCGCGGTCTGTTCAGAGAGCAGATTTGGTAGCCCAGAGGGAGCGCGTTGGCAATGTCAGGGCCGGTGTTGGAGGTGAGCCAAGTTTCCGTGAGAAACAGAATATCCAAGGTATGATTTGAAATAAGGAGGTATATTTCATGGGCATGCTTGACAAGTGACCTGCAGTTGAGTAGGCCTAATTGAAGGCCGCCGGGTGCTGAGTCTGAGCCGGGAGGGTTGCAGAGACGGCAACCGGTGAAAGGGGTGTCGCCGATATGTGTATAATTGCAGGCGGGGTGTTTTGAGGTATTTAGTGCCAGGAGCCTGTCTCAGGTATAGGCATGGCCGTTTTTGGACGAATTGGGCATAGTGTCAGGGCCTGGGACCGTCCGGGCCCCGACGGGCACAGACGGGCTTGCCTAAGGCGCGCCTTCGGCGCGCAAACGGCGCTCCCGCTGCGCTCGTCCGCTGCGCTTCCTGTGCATGCACATTTCTAGCGTGAGGGGGCGTGGCCTGTAGTGGGCGTGGTCGGCAAGCATGCCTGGTCTGATGGCGGCCGCTCGAACAAAGAGAATAGCGCAACAGCGTTTACATCAGCTGTGTGCTAGATGAGGGTTTACTGTTTGGCAAGTAAAGTTAAAATCACAGTGATTACAGGTAAAGTGACACCACACAATGATTAAAATACACGAGTTAGCAAAGTTTACTTAGTACCTCCAGCTCACGGCTTCCGCCTCAGGACTGGGTCAGGGATTTCTGCGGAGCGCTATTGATCAGCGTTTAAGTAGGCGGGTGAGGGGGCGTGGCCTGTAGTGCGCGTGGTCGGCGAGCACGCCTGGTCTGATGGCGGCCGCTCGAACAAAGAGAATAGCGCGACAGCCGATCTAAATTCTATCCTTCTGTTTTGGTGTAAGTCCACGTCCCCCGCCTGCCCAGACCCCGCCTGCCCGACATTGTCCCCCGGAGCCTTACCTCAGCTGCCGCTTCTGAGTTCACCGCTCCACGCCGCTGGTCACCGCTCCTCCCGCCGGTCCGCTGCTCCTCACCTCCTCCCCCGCACCATGTCCGCCGCTCGTCACCGCTCCTCCCCCGGGCCATGTCCGCCGCTCCTCCTCGGGCTCCTGGACGCTGCACCTCCCCGTGCTCCTGACGTCAGTACGCAGGTCGCGGCCGGCGCTACTTCGAGGGGACTACTTTTTTTATAATGTAAATTTTTTAAATATAACGTATTTTTTAACTTTATATAGCCTATGTCCATCTGCACACCCTGAGGATTACAACGATGTATCGGGTGTGTGGGTTGGCGCTGTGGTTCCCGAGTTTACCCGCCTCAAAGCCTCAAAGTTCTTCCTTTATAATAGTAGTATAGATATAGATTTCGAGAGGGCTGAGTTCAAGCAAGTTTCTGTATGTATGAAACCTTGCTCCATCAGTGGTGAACGTGTTTTATGGCCTTGAGGATTCTGCGATGGGTTTGTTTGTTTTCAGAAATGTAGTGGCGCTCAACGAGTAGTGGATCTGTCGGGAGCAATGTTTATTTGTGGTTGGTGCAAATGACACAGAGAAAAACCCTAAACTCTGTGAAACAGGGATGGCAGGGATCCTTCCCTGTTGTAATTTGTGAGCAGAAAGCCAATGCACACAACAAATCAATGTGATCTTAGTAGTCTTCAGCAAATGTTAAGAAACCATTAACACGGATGTGTTCTTTTTTGTGTCTTTTTATTTAATTTTTTATATATATATTGGGAACATGAAACCAGACGACACGTGTTTCGTCAAGCAGGGAGTTAACCCGTGACTCTTCAGGGCTGTAAAAAGGGCATGAGGAGCGTGGTCGGTGGAACGGTGATATTTCCGACCCAGTCCTAATCGGGTGTTCCCGCAAAACAAAGTTGATTGTGGGAATGCGTCTGGGTATACGTGGACGGGCGATAGAAAAACGGCGGGTAAAGCCGAGGAGTAGATGTAGTCGTAGTGATTAACATCTGGTGTTCGAGGAGAGATCCAGGAGTAGAATGGGGGCGGGTCTCGCCGGGTATGGTGTTTTATGGCCTTATTATGGTATCAAAGTTTCTGTTGACAGCAAATTACAAGACCAAATGCTGGGTTGTTGTAAATGTCACTAGAGCCTTATTATGTCTTTACTGGATAAAAACATAAGTGGTCTCTAGGAGTAAAGGACTTGCAGCTGAAGTTTGAATGTCCAGATAACAATGAGACCTGGTTTCATAGTAAGAATATTAATTAATAAAAAGGCAATGCTGAGGATGAGCATCTTAGTGACTAATAAGCTATTGAAAAGAAAAAGCAAATAAGATTAGGTTTTCCTTTGAATAAAATCTGTAATTCATAGGAATGATGTCATTTCTGAAAATGATGGAAAATACTTTAAAATAACATAATTCCTATGAGATAAAGCTTTTGAAATTACTCTTTTTGTGCACTCCTTATTGTTGTTATAATGTGCATTGAAGTTTAAAACAAATTCAGTTAAAAAGACAATAGTATGATGGCACAGTGTGTGAGAATAGTTAAAGAGAATATGGTTAAAAAAGCTGAAATGTCCTTTAGATTAGCAATCTCTCGAACAAAATTAAAAAAACATACTAAACTCCAATGCTACTGTTCCATAATGCAGATCATAAATATCCATTTACTGACTAACTAACAATCCAAGGGTCTGAGGAGTCACGTCGTTCTAAGTAGATAATTCATGCCATGGAGCTTACCTAATAAGACCCACCAGTCGAGCGCATCCTGCGGTGTGCTTATGAACGAACTAAGGGGCATTTTATCAAGGGGGTTTATCTCCGCTTTTTTGGCTTTAAAAGCCAAGAAAGCGGAGATAAAATTATCTCCCTATTACCTAGCTGCCGCTAACACCAGTTAGCGACAGCTAGTAGGAGATAGCGACCATCTTGGGCCCCACTTTGCATGTCAGTGATATTTATCACTAATGAGATGCAAAGTGGGCGTGCCAAGATGTTAGAGACTGAAAACAGTCACTAACATCGCTATCTCCTATTACCAACTTTTGGAGATATTCGCGCTAAGCGCGAATATCTCCAAAAGCTAACACCTGCCCTGAGCAGTTCTTAGCAATGTTATCCAATGGGAGGTGGATAACATGGCTAAGAGCATTTGCTCGATAATGCATGAATATCGCTGACTTTTCAGCGATATTCATGCATTGCGGCCGTTTTTTATCGCATTTGCGATAAACCTTGCTAATAGCAAGGTTTATCTGCGATAAAAATCGCCGATGTGCGGCGATAATTTTTGTCTCTAAACAAGTTAGAGACAAAAATTATCGCTAGTTGTTGGTAATATGCCCCAAAGCTATCTGCTAGTTTCTCGGGCATTGAGATTTCCCTGTACAGCTGAGAGTTTGGAATCCAAACTAAACTGAGGGGCATATTATCAAGGGGGTTTATCTCCGCTTTTTTGGCTTTAAAAGCCAAGAAAGAGGAGATAAAATTATCTCCCTATTACCAAGCTGTCGCTAACACCAGTTAGTGACAGCTAATAGGAGATAGCAACCATCTTGGGCCTTGCTTTGCATGTCAGTGATATTTATCACTAATGACATGCAAAGTGGGCGTGCCAAGATGTTAGCGACTGGAAACAGTCCCTAACATCGCTATCTCCTATTACCAACTTTTGGAGATATTCGCGCTAAGCGCGAATATCTCCAAAAGCTAACACCTGCCCTGAGCAGTTCTTAGCCATGTTAACCAATGGGAGGTGGATAACATGGCTAAGAGTATTTGCTCGATAATGCATGAATATTGCTGACTTTTCAGCGATATTCATGCATTTCGGCCGTTTTTTATCGCATTTGCGATAAACCTTGTTAATAGCAAGGTTTATCTGCGATAAAAATCGCCGATGTGCGGCGATAATTTTTGTCTCTAAACAAGTTAGAGACAAAAATTATCGCTAGTTGTTGGTAATATGCCCCTGAATGCCTTGACCCATTCAGAAAACAGAGTGATGGACACAATGGGGTTTTACTTTAGTTACTGTGCACATTGGGAGAAGCATGGATACAGCCTTAACGGGAAATGACTGATGGCTCTCGCACAGGGAGGGCAGAGCTCTGGATGGGAGGCGGTGAGGCAGGAATGTGTTTATTTATTTCAGCTTTGCTATGGTGCCAACCACTTCATATGTACATCAGAGTGTTTTATTTTGGAGAAGAGGAGTTTATCGACAGCATCAAAATGTAGCATTCAATTATGTTATTTTGTAAGTTGTGTGCGCTTTGTGCAAGTGTTTATGAATACATCATAGTTACCTTCATTTATACAAGCAACGTGTGGAAGCTTTTTAAAGCTCTAAAACATTCTACATTTTAATTGTGTTTTTTTATTTAACTGTTTCTTAGTTCACCACAATTATGTTTTTTTTTTTAGTTGGGTGCTTCTGGTGAATGCAATTGGTGGGTTTGTATATTTGTACGTATGTGTGCTTTTGGTATACGCAAAGTTTGTATGTTAATATTTAATTGATTTTCCTGTTTCTTTAATTTGTATTGACTCTTTGCACAGTTCACGATTGAGACATTGCGTTTATTTTTAACAGACCCATATTTTTGGAGGTTCTTTCGAAGAGTGTTTTGCTACAAACTTGCCTTAGGTGAAGAGAAAATAGGGGCATATCAACAAGAGACATACGGCCGCTTTTCTGGCATATGGGGGCATATTATAATATGCTCTGTGGAATTCCAATCGAAGCCCATGTTAGATGTCTTCACATCTAACATGTGCTTCGATTGGAATTCCATAGAGCATATTATCAAGCCCATTATCGCCGCTTTATCGGCCGTTTTCGGCCGATAAAGCGGCGATAATTTTAGCGCACAGGCTTGATAATATGCCCCATAGCTCCGGAAAAGCAGCGATTATTCTAGCTCATTATCATTAAAGCACGGCTAACATGCACTAGCGCATGTTAGCACCCGTTACATTAACGCCTCGGCCTGCATCGCAAATGAGATGTGAAGTAGGCGTGGCTTTCCAGAATCAACAGGGAAAAACTCGCTAACCAGACATCGCAGTATTTGCAAGCCGGCCCAGGACAAGCGAAGCGATAATAAAAGCCACGCTAACCGTGGTTATCGCTGTTATCTAATGCCTCCTTTTTTTCTGACTTAGCTAACTGTATAATGGGAGGTGGATCACAAGGTTAAGTCGACATCTCCCTATTATCTACATTTTCATTAGCGCAGTTCCCTTATCGTGGGATTTTGCACGCTAATGCTCATTCTCACCGTCTATCACCGGATTTCACATCGCCTGTTAGCAAAGTGTTGCAAATACGCCGCTAACACAGAGATGTGATACGGCGATAGACTTAAATGTATTCCTGATTTTCAGATATTCGTGTGATGTAATATCAGAAAAAACTCTGGTACCCTACCTCTCCAAGTAAATCGGCAAAAAAGCATTTGTCCGGGGTATCCTGGCAGTCTGCATATTTTTGTTGCCCTTTGAGTTCAAGCCAACTTAAACTTCCGTTTTTCTGTCTGCTCAGACAAATACATATATTGCACTTCCATCATTGAAATTTGATTGTGGTCTCTTCATACCTTTGCAAAAGATGGCTATAGGAGTCGAGTTTCTAGCCACATCACCTATTTATACCCAGGTTCTTACGGGGGAAGCTCTTCCTAAGTTACTACATAAACTATTGTAGAGCTTCGTGTGTGTACACTGCACAGAACATTAGCAGTGGGTGTATGCTGAGATTTTTGCAACAGTTCTTTCTTGTGACTTTTTAAAATGTCATTGTGGCGCTTTCCTCTTCCATGCAGGTTTCTCACATGGAACATTCCGGGAAGGTTGTACATATAGCAGACGTGCCTTGTTCACTAATAACCCCTTTGTTAAATATTGTTTCACCAAAATTCATAACTTGTAGGAGAACCTGCCCATTCTAATAAGTCGCCAGGCAAAGGCAGTGAAACACAGACATGTTTGCATGCACTCCTTGGCAGGTAGTCGCATAGGGGAGGGGGGGGGCTGTGATAACATGCAGCAGGGCACCAGCATAGCACACAGCACCCCTGGCTGGTTTTGATGGTGCATGTGGTGTCCTGCGCTGATGGTGACCTGGGGCCTAGAAAGTACTATCAGGCGGACACACGAGCTACTTTGGTGGTTAGTAGCTAGACTGACCACGCCCAGGCTTGCCGGGCTTTTATTAGCAACACCCACGTTACGCTCACGTAAGGGTCAAACCAAACTCCCCTTACGCCTGAGGGGCAACACACATCATGGACAGTGGGAGGGGGCGTGTGCTGCAGTGGTACACCCCACTGGCAGCAACACTACATTCCTCCTTTACCTAGGGATAAAAAAAAAACAGAATAGGAAAAAACAAATTTCAAACAGTTCAATAGTCCTTCAGGTCAGCAGACCCTGCTGTGAGGGTTGGTTGCGAGGCGCAAACCAAAAGTCCACTCAAAGTCTCTGGGTCAGTCTCTGCTCCACAGGCGGCAAGCATAACATTTCAAAAACAAACAAAAGAACAGTCTTACTTTTTTTTTCTCGGCGGGGTCTGCCATCTCGGTCTGCTCAACGCCAACACTGTGCCACAAAGTCACGATACCTCTGAGAGGGCTTGGGACAGGGACGCAGGCTGTATCTTGATTGGCTCCGGCTTTCCCCTGTTGCTGGAGGTGGCTCGTCTGTGCTCTCGCTGTTGTTGACGTTGGACTCTTCCTCTGGACTCTCCGTGGCTTGAATGGCCGGGGGCCCGTCTTCAGCTCGGGCCGTCGCAGCGCTAGATTCCTCCGGTCCGGATGGTAGCACCTGGGATGTTGGCTGCCACTCGTCCTGATCAGAGTCTGAGTCTGGCACTTGCTTGAAAAATGAAATGTTCCTGGTGACGGTCTCTCCACCCCTGACAGCAGTGATCATGGTGCCTTTGATCTCAGTTACAGTCCACGGGTGTAACTCGAATGGCAGGCGGAACTTTCCTCCGGGGTGGCGGTCTTTCACCAGAACCTTGTCCCCTACTTGTATCGGGCTGTCTGACGCTCGCCTCCGCCTGGACGCTTCTTGGTTGGTTTTGGTGCGTTGCTCCATGGACCTGTTCCGTGGGTTGGGGGCGAGCTCCCAGGCCGGGTGGTGCGGGATGGTGTCCGCCATGACTCGGTTGAACGAGAGTCGGCTCGGGGAGACTCCGGTGGTGCAATGTGGTGTCAGGCGGTATTCCCGGAGGAACTGGTAGATGGCTAACTCCAGGCACTGGCCGTCAGCAATGGCAATCTGTATTGTTTTATTCAGTGTCCTCATCAGTCTCTCGACCTCTCCATTGGCTTGAGGCCATCTTGGCGTGATCCGTCTGTGCTTTACGTTCTGGCTCTGGAGATAGTCTGTGAACTCATTTCCATTGAATGGCGGGCCGTTGTCTGTGCGGACTTCTTTCATGAGCCCATGGGTGGCAATTATCTTCTCAAACTTTGGGATTACTTCTGAGGCTGCTGTAGACGACACGATTTCCACTTCTGGGTAGCGGGAGAAGTCGTCTACCACAACCAGCATGTACTTGCCTCCGGGGAGGCTGCCGAAGTCTGCGCTCACCCGTACCCACGGGGACGTCGGGCCTTCTTCGGTTGCCACAGGCGCTGGAGGGTTAGGAAGGCTTGTCGCCAGACACACGGGGCATCGGTGGACCACCTCTTCGACTGCTCTGTCCAGTCCGGGGAACCATACTTTGCTCCGGAGTCTACTCTTGGATTTGACGATTCCTTGGTGCGATCCGTGCGCTAGTAGGGCAGCTTGATGGGTCAGGCTGCTGGGCAGTACCAGGCGGAGGCCTCTCAGTAGGCATCCTTCGGTGGAGACTGACAGCTCATGTCGAATCAGGTACAGGCCCTTCAGGATGGCTTGGGCATCAGGGGTGCGGAAAGATGCAGGGCTCTGGAGCGCCTTTCAGTCGCCGCTCCCGACGGCCTGGATCGCAATCTGGAGGCAGTCGTCATCCTTGGTGGCTCTGGAAACTTCCTCCAGGGACATGGGGCGTGGCTTCGACCTCTCGATGACTAGCCGAACGTATTCCTCCGTGGCAGCCGCCTCGGCGGCCTCCGCGTCAGTGACGGGGTGGGCGTGTCTCGACAGGTAATCAGCTGGGTTGCGTGTGCCGGGTCGGTATTCCACGGAGAACTGGAATTCTTGCAGCTGCAACACCCATTTTTCTATCCTCGGAGGTGGGCGGGAGGAAGATCCTTGAAAGAGCGGTATGAGGGGTTTGTGGTCGGTAATGACTGCAAACGGGTGGCCATATAGGTAGATGTGGCGGCACCCCCACAGGATGGCAATGGCCTCCCGCTCGATCTGCGAGTAGCGTTGCTCCGTAGGTGTGAGGGTACGGCTAGCGTATGCCACGGGGGCCCATTCGCCACAGGATTGCCGTTGTGACAGGACAGCGCCCAGACCGGTGGGGCTGGCATCCACCAGTAGTTGTGATTCGTTCTGTGGGTTGAAGTACGCCAAAGTCGTGTCGGCTGACAGGGCCGCTTTCGTGTTGTTGAATGATTCTTGTTGCTCCGGACCCCACTTCCAGGTGGCAGTCGACTTGGTGAGGTCGCGGAGTGGTCCTGTCAGGTCGGACAAGTCTTTTATGAAGCGGCCGCAGTATGTTACCATGCCCAGGAAGCTGCGGACTGCTGTTACGGAGGTGGGCGCTGGCGCGTCGTGGATGTCTCGCACCTTCTCTGGGTCCGGCCCCACTCCCTGGTCGGAGAACTTGTACCCGAAAAAACTTATGTCCTTGCGCAGGAATTCGCATTTGGCTTTGTGGAGCGTCAGGCCTCTCTCTTGTAGACGGTTGAACACGGCTTGGAGCCGTCTGAGATGCTCCTCCAGGGTCGGGGCATGCACCAGGATGTCGTCGCTCACGTTCAGGACACCGTCGAGGCCTTGGAGGACGGTGTGGATGATGTTCTGAAACACTTCAGCCGCGCTGGAGATGCCGAAGTTGAGCCTTGTGTACCTCCACAGGCCAGCATGTGTGGAAAAAGTCGTGATTGGGCGTGAGTCCGGGTGCAGCGGGATCTGATGGTACCCCGACCGCAGATCCATCTTGGAGAACCATTTGGATCCTGCGAGTTCCCCGATGATGTCATCGATGGTTGGGGTTAGATGACGCTCTCTTTTGATGGCTAGGTTGGGGAGGCGCATATCCACGCATATCCTCACTGAGTCAGGTTGCTTTGGTTTCTTGGCTACGACGATGGGGGATACCCACGGGGTGGGTCCAGTCACCCTCTCGATGATTCCGGCTTGCTCTAGCATCTTAAGTTCAGCTTCCACCTTGGGTCGGAGGTGGAATGCAATCCGCCTGTGCCGGAGGGCCACAGGGGCCACCGATTGGTCGATGTGGAGTCTGACGGGAGGACCACGTAGGCACCCGATGCCGTCGAACAGCGAGGAGTGGTCTGCCACCAGGTGATCTAGACCTTGTGCTTGTACTGTCAGGGCGAAGTGGATGAGCCCCAGTTCTCGTGCCGTCTTGCAGCCTAGGAGGAACCCTGACCCTTCTTGGGATACATAGATCTTTGTCTGCAGCTGCGTGGAGTTGTGAGATACCGTCGTCCGGAATACACCGCAGAGGCGCAAAGGGCGTCGGGTCCCGTAGGCGAATACTTGCACTCTGGTGGGGTGAAGCATGGGGGCATCCTCCAGGCACCGGTACACGCTAGCGGCCATCAGGTTGATCGTTGCGCCGGTGTCGATGAGGGCTCTCACTGCTTGACTGTGGACATGGACGGTGCACATTGGTTCGTTTGAGGATGTGGCTGCCAGGGTGTTGAGCATGCGTACCACGTGGACCGACGCGGCGTCCTCCTCGTCGTCGTCCATGTCGCTGCTGTTGGAGGTATTCGGTAGTGGCGCTACCTGTCGCGCCTTCCTGGGCGGGCCGCTTTGCTTCTTACGCTGCGATGACAGACAGACGCTTGCAAAATGGTTGGCCTTCCCACATGCACTGCAGATTTTTCCTTGGGCTGGGCAGGCGCCTTTGTGTAGGGCGGCACCTCCGCACCAAATGCAAGAGCGGTCGCGGGAAGGTTGGGGGGGGTGGTCCTTTTTCTGAGGCCTTGTCCGGATGTCCGGACGTTGTGATTTGACTGCGCACACCGGTTCGGTCTTGACCTTGACTGCTGGGCCTGGCTCCATGTGGGCTGCTCGAGCCTTGGAGAGCTCTTTCGAGCGACCTAACGCGAGGATGTCGCGCATGGGCATGGCGTCTGTTTCCAGCACTCTCTCTCTCAGCTTTAGCGATGAACACCCCTGTATGAATTGAGCGCGAATTTCGTCATCCGCGTCAGGGAGTCTGCACGTGCTGGCTAGCTTCTTCAAACGCGCGTAGAAGACATCAACTGATTCCTCAGGGAGTTGGCGAGCTTGACGGAGCAGGAACCGTTCATAGTCCGCGCTAGTGAAGGGCTCGAAGTACCTCGTGATGGCGTCTCGCAGGGTGGCGTAGGTGTGTGGCGGGTCACCTTCAGTAATGTCCTTAGAAATGTCATGAATCGCCTCCCCTCCCAGGTGTAGCAGCATGGCGCGCCGCCGCGCCACAGCAATATCAGCCGCGATGAAGTAATTTTCCAGGCGCTCAACCCACTTGCGCCATCGCGTAGCCTGTGAGGGAGGGGTCCCTGTGACGGAGAAGGGCTCAAGAGGAGGCACGTTGGCCATGGTAGCAGAAGCAGGGCGCTGCGGGGCGTCTTCGTGCTCCTAGTATGCAGGGAAAAGAGGCTGTGCTGCTGGGACGAGATCCAGGAGAGTGGAGCAGGCTGCAGTGTGAAGATTGCGCACACTGGCAGGCAGGGGGCGCTGTGTAGTGGCCTCGGTGTTGAGCAGAGGGAGCAGGCACTCTGTAGGCGCACGCAGGCGCCGGTCCGCCGGAAGCGTGATGAAGAATAGGGCCCGCGGGGCCGATGACACGCCAGATGCTTGAGGGCAGCGTCGTTGGCGCGTACAGCGCATGCGCGGGAACACCGGGGGTGTCGCGCTGGGCTGGCGTCTCCGGAGGGCGCGAAGGCCGAGGCGCTTGGGCCGCAGGGGGTAACGGAGCATGCTGCTGCCCGTACCTGAAGTGACTCCAGTCACGCCGACGGATGAGGCTGATGGACGGCCCCGGAGACAGGCGGGGGCCGGGCAGGAATGCCGGAAGGTGGCGCGGGCCGCCGTAGGCGCGCAGGCGGGGCCGCCACTGCAGCAGAGCGGACCGGGTGAGTCCGGCAGGGGGAAGCGAGCGAGGCCGCTCTGGGTCGGGCTGCGGGGCAGCGGGGGCGCCGAGAAAGCGGCGCGCTGGTGGTGAGCACGCGGTGGGGCCAATGAGACCACCGCTCGTCGCCAATGTGGTGTCCTGCGCTGATGGTGACCTGGGGCCTAGAAAGTACTATCAGGCGGACACACGAGCTACTTTGGTGGTTAGTAGCTAGACTGACCACGCCCAGGCTTGCCGGGCTTTTATTAGCAACACCCACGTTACGCTCACGTAAGGGTCAAACCAAACTCCCCTTACGCCTGAGGGGCAACACACATCATGGACAGTGGGAGGGGGCGTGTGCTGCAGTGGTACACCCCACTGGCAGCAACACTACAGTGCACAAGAGCACCGTGGCGCACAGTTTGAGAACCACTGCGATAAGGAATCAGATACAGCATCACTACATGGAGTGGACTCTTCAGGCATTCAGCACCAAGAGTTGCTGTGCAATGATCCGAGGTTGGCTGAGGTTGCAAGCGATATTCATTCTAGATCCCTTTACTCATTACGAGTCCTCCCGCTCCTGGGCCATTAAATTGGCTTACTGGCCACCCGGAAGCGGTGACATTACGGACGGACACTTGTTATGAGGAAAAATCAATGACTGACAGTAAGTTGACTTCACGAATGGTTGTAAAGTAAAGTTACAAGGCTTTCCAGCAAGAGGGGGGCGGGGAACGCTGGTAAACTCCGCTATGCGACAGTTGCCAGAGGTTTTGCCAAACTCAGCAATCCAAGCGGAGCAGCAAAACTCCACACACTGCACTGGCAGAGCGGAGTGTACTGCCCACCCCAAGTAGAAAAAAAATGACAATTCACAATTATGTTTTGTTTGTTTAATTCTTGGATTGAACCACAAAGGAATTTGCAGACCGAGAACATGTCTCTTCTGCAATTAGATTCCAGGAGTGGGAGTGAGTCAATGACGTCACCGGAACCTTTCCAGAAGCGGGGTCTGTTGCAGGATTGCATCATTGTTTTTCACTTTTTAATATTTGTAATACTGAATAGTGAAAGAGATTTTTAAAAACTGAAAGTTGCATTTTTTGAAGTAGATGTTGTGCTGTTATTTGGAACACTCGTTTGGTGTAGGGGGGCTTTACTACTACTAAATTGAGAAAAATCCTACATTTAAGACTTCTGGTATTCACAGAAGGCATTTAGGCGTCCTAAAGTTAGGAGTCCTAACTTTACTACTATTAAATTGAGAAAAATCGTAATTTTAGGACTTTCGGTATTCACAGAAGGCATTTAGGAGTCCTAAAGTTAGGACTACTAACTTCTGTGAATACCGAAATAAGTAAGTTCATTCTGTGAATACCAAAATTAGTAAGTGCAATCTGTGAATATCAAAACAGTAGTAAGTTTAGGATTGAGTCTTAAGTTCATTCTGTGAATCGGGCCCTCTGAGATCAAATTCAGAAAGCTTATTAAAACTTGGCTCTATGCTTGGTATTCTGTCTGGTTACCCATCCAACACAAAACCAATCCTGCCTACAATGGAAGGACCCTTGCGCCATGGTGCAAGGGTGCCTACATTAGCACTAGGCAGCAGTTTGTGCGCTCTAGCAGTCCGAGAGCAGATATCCAGCATACGATGCATTCTTGCCCTCTCCCTTTCACACAGAGCAGTGCAACAAGGTCGCTTTTTGTGTTGTGTTGCGTTAAATATTGATAAATACAGGTCCTGGTGTCCAGGTCAGAAAACCATGAATTTGACTCTTCACAAACTGAAAATGATCTTTCTTTTAGAAAAATAACATCATTTCATCCATTTTATAAACCTTTTCAAACACCTGTACAATATTCCTTGCATGGATAACATGATGTATGCTACAGTAAATATTACACAAAGTGCCTGCAAAACAGCTGCATTTCCTCTGTCATTGTCATTTTCTGATGTCTGGAGGGAAAGCATATTAATTTTGTCTCCTCACTACATTTGTGTTACACCTGGTATGGCAGACATTTATAATTTACACACACAAACAAAGAAGCGTGACGATATACACATCTTTCCTGCCTCCTCTTGGCCCCCATGATAACATTTGTTGTCCAAGTTCAAGGACTTTTTCTTCAGCTGTTTAAAAACAGAAACATGTCTCCATTTAAAAAAACAAAATTCTCATCCCTGCTATGCCATTGTTTAAATGCCTGTACAATAGTCCTTTAACCACATGGCTGCTGGGCGTTCCCCCCCCCCCCTGTGCTGGAAAATGCCATTTTAGTGGCACCATGACGTGCTCAGCTCGTCATCAGCACACGACACCCGTGGGTGATGACGAGCTGAGCTCGTCATCAGCATCGAAAGGGTTAACCTATAATGTTGTGCGAGCTCCCTTATACAATATCCCAGGCTCATGCAATACCAGCTGCAGATGGCAGAGCCGGCGCATAGCTCAGTGTCTACTGCGAGTTTCAATTTAAGACAAACATCTCCTATGTCGATAACTTTTTCCAAGCAACATTATAAAATAAACAAAGCGCCAGGAAAACAGCTGGAACTCCTGTGTTTATTATTTTACGAAGGATGGGGGACAAGTGAATAACACAGTGTGAGGCCAAGCATATCACTACAGTGAAATTCCATAACAAATAAAGAAACTTTCACCTCGCACAACAGGCCAATTTAGTTTTACTGTTAGCCCCTCTGTTCTAACTATCATCTGCTAGTAATTCAAACCAGACCTGTTATGGCATTAGGTATTGCTTTGTAATTGGAATTACATGTCCTGTGTATGCCTTATCCATTTGTGCACAATTTGTGGCATACTTGTAGGAAGCTGGCTCTGCATATATTATACCAAAGTAAGGTATAGTGTGCACAGAGTCCGGGGTATCCCCTAAGGTAGGCAGAGGTAAAAGTAGATCGCACTTTACTCTCTATTTGTGGTAGTGTGAGCCAGCAGTAAGGTGTTATCAGAGGGTTGTGTTTAGCATTTATTGTACACGCTCGGGCAAGAAATTATTTCACACACTCAAAGACTGAACTCTGACCAATTGTTTTGTATAAACATATTTCTTTGTTGTATTTTATTTTAGAACCAAGCCAGACATGTTGCAGGTAAGTAAAAAGAATACTTTTCTAATAATACAATTGAATGTCGATACAGGTTGGTCAAGTGTTCAGAAACAATTGAAATTACTTTTCAGTTGCTTTGCAATTATACTTGCTGATTACTTTTTAAGTTACTGTTCAGATACATTTTTTCTACTCAGTGTAATATGCCTAGATATCACACTGGGACATTTCATGGATAAAAGATTAGTAAAACAGTTTTTTTAATCAAAACACAGTTTCTTAAGTTTCCATACATAACACCCTCAACACAGACCTTTTTCAGAGGAAAACAGTCAATGCAATCCTATGGGGAAAAATTGGGTTCTCGTTTTGCAAGTAATTAAACTGTCTTGAGGGTTTAGTTTCTGAGGTTAGAACAAGGGTTCCCCCAGGGTCAAGGATGCACTCAAAAAGCACGCTCAGCTGCACTAGGGTGGCCGGGTACAGAGTCCTGAGTGCTGAGGCCCAATGTTATCCAATGGGGGATAGGGTGCCTCTGTTGTTGGCTGCTCACGAGAAGGCCACAAGGTTGAGGGAGCAAAGCTCCTGGGGTTAGGCTCAGGGCAAAGAGGGGTTCGAGTTAGCACCCAGAGTGCACCCACAGCGGCACAGGGGCGCCGGGTGCTGTTTTAGCATTGGGTGCCCTGTTGCTTTCAGTGGATATTCTCCCGTTTCAACAAACACTGCAGGATTAGGTGTGAAGATCTTCTGGAGGTGACCGCTGGTTGGAGAAGTAAGTTGGGATGCTGGGACACCATCCGGTGGGTCACCCGAGGCCGCGGGGCCTCGGGTGCAGGGGTGTCTTTTGGCGTTGGGTTTCTCTTACCAGCTCCGATCACGGTTTGGGGATCCTCCAGAAAGAGGCTGCAGGCGTCATTGGGATATTTGAGGTAGGTCAGGGATCACCAGATCCCAGGTCAGGATCACCAGGGAGACCTCCTCGTGGTGTTGGGCCATGCCAACTTGGGCTGTGGGTATTGGGTGCAGAGTGGTGCAGACTAGCGGATTTGGCCGGAGCCTGAGTCTGTTGGCGAGCAAATCTGGTGCTCATGGGAGACAAAGTCTTGTTGGGGAAGGCAGGGCAGGTCCTCCAGGTTCTGGGCTGTTGCTGGCTGCAGGACACACCAGGAGTTTGCTGAAGGAGGTCGGTAGGACTGGGTCCAAGTCAGTTGGTGTCCTCCTCTTCGTCCTTCAGCAGACTCTTCGGTCCTTCTTCTTGTTTCTTCTTGTCTGAGGAGGCAAGGTTTGGGGTTGCCCCTATATACTCCATTTAGGGGCATTTTCAGGTAGGTACAGGTTGGGACCAATGGGTTCCTTCCTTGGTGTAGGTACACCCCCTAATATGTTGAGGAAAGAGAGAAGACCCCACTGGTTCCAGGGACCAGGGTACAGTAGACAGCAAAGTCAAAGGGGAATCCCTGGAACTACCACCTTTTTAGTCACTCTCTCATTTATTATATATCTCATACATACAGTTAAGCCTTAATATGAATGTAAATATTGATTTTCCACACTAGAATGTAACGTTTGCAGTCTTCTTTATTTGATCATATAAAATGGAAGAGAAACGTTATCTTCCCTGTTTAAGATTCAGAAAAAGTTCCTGAAAATATACTTAATTAAAACATCATCAAGAAAGCAATACATAACATTATAAACAAGTATTCACAGTATCTCATCAAGTGTATACAGATTAAATTAAAAAAAAAAATCAAAAGAGAACAATTCATGACATCAACACAGTATAACAATTAATCAGTTTAAAACTTAGAAAAATTCTAATCATCACACAATCACAGTACATTAGTAGATAAAAATAAAGTTAAAAAAAACCCTTTCTCTCAGTAGCTTTAGATATTCTTGCTACACGTTTACTTGATCCAAGGAAGCCTTGCTGTATCTGGTTATGGGGGGTACAGTACCAATAATTAGTGGATATCTGTTATTCCCTAGGCTCAATTTGGATTCTATTTACAGAACAGTGTGTCGACGCGTTTCGGTGTCAAACACATGGATATTGTAACACCTTCTTCAGGACAGGATAAATCTTGGGGTCATCGTTTCCAAAATTTAGGACATCCTTCTGTATATGTAGAAAGATAAATATCAGAGGGGGTAACATGTTAAAATAACTTTTCTCATCATTATCTACCACATATTTACTTCACCCCTATTGATTATCGCGTTCAAATACATTTCGAAACGACATATTGACATTTTTTAAGAAAGAAAGAAGAATTCCTTTGTCTTTGCACTTATCCTCCTTTGTTTCTCGTTAGTATTGTTTAACATTGGTTGAGCCTGAGAAACACTCTCTATTTCCTCCGTTACATTTTAGTTGTGGTTTTAGATATATACTCACACAGTTTATCTACACATTCTCACCTCTATTGGCTCCTCGTCTTCTATGGGGGAAGCGGGGGGGGGAAAGATCTCTTTAGGGTTTTGACTTCTACCCGTTCCGCTGATATACTTCAAACTTAAAGTCTATCTAGGTATATAAAATCGGCAATTTAGATATTTGACTGTTTTTTCGGTTTTCCACTCTACACACATACACTCGGCCGTTGTTTCTCTTATATACTCGCCTTCGTTTTAGAAAACCCAGGTGGTGTCTATCCCAGGAAGTATTTTTCTTGACTCATTCCGGTTAAAAAGGATCTGCATGTATTAATATAGGGTTTTAGATATTCCCTTCCTATAGTACGCTGGCAAGAAATAGCTTTATTTGGTTGTGAATTACCTCAGATCTATATCGATAGATTGTAGGATCTTTATCTTTACTATTTCCTTGTCTCTCCCGGGCTGCTATATATCTGGTCCCGGAGTTTGCTGTGGGGGTATAAATATTGCTACATTAACCTAGTTGTTTTAATTTCGTGTAGGAATTTTTTCTTATTTTTTGCTTTATCTATTCTTACCTTTAAAAATGTATCACGCTTCTCAACGAGGGATGACATGGTCTTGGTGTCTTATCCACTATTTTGGTCCCCACTTTCCTTGAACTGGATATGTTCTATAAGAAAGGATTGTAATTTATTTGACTGTTATTTGCCCGCAGAGCTTTCTATTTTACTCCCTTTCGCAACCTCGCTCCCTTTCGTGAACTTATTTAGCTGAATCCTCCATATGGCCATATTTACCATATCTCTTACCTCCTATTTTATGTTGATATTTCGGTACCTAAAAAACGCCTTTATTACGTTTCTCTATCGATGCTGATTTACCTTTATTCCTACGTTGTTTCCTTTATCTCTTATGGCCCCTTCTTTTACCTAGGCCCTTTCTATTGCGTTACATATTCACAGTTTTCTCGTTGTTTCCCCATCTCTTAGACTTCTCACCTATTCAATAATTTCTCTATTCCGGACGGCCGTTTACATAAAAAAGACCTTTAGTTTCTATCGTGCCCCCCGTTTATCACTCTTGTGCCTTAGTTTCTATCGACTATTGCCAGGGTCTAAAACCACAGTATATCCTCTCGTATAACACTATTGATTACAGACTAACCTGATAGATTGTAGGTCCGTGCTCCTGCCTCGTTTTCTCTTTCGAATTGCCGCTGTCTCCGGTTCGCGTTTTGTAATATGTGGTATGGGAACACATGGAGAGAAATATTGCCTTTCTGCGGTAAATGGTATAGTCTAAAGCTATGTTTTTATTATAAAAGTAGAGCCTTCGGTGGTCAGATCACTGAAAATACAAGATTTCAAAAAAATATTTTTGTCTACATATGCTTGTGGAGGACAATGTCTATGGACTGGAATCTAGAGAATGCTAAAGTGATTCTGGTATTGTACTGACCTCTGCTGGTCGTTTTCTAGTAAGACAGTTAAATAGGGCAGTTGAACAGAAAAAAGTCCCTAAGCGGAAGCAGACAAGTCCTAGGGCTGATCTCCAGAACCCACAAAGTACATACACATATAAGTATATACTAAAGTATATATACTAAAGTATATACAAGAAGTCTTGAACGCTCGACCTAAAAATATGCACAATTTTTCCTTTGAGTGCGCACTGCCTTCGTGTTACAAGTGTTAGCAGACATCAATATTTTTAAGACACAAAAGTGTAAGCATCAGGACATCCCTTCCTGCGTCCCCTGAGCCCCCACGGAATAATCCAATGTCTAGGTTGAGAGACCATCTGTTCCAGTCTTTAAAAACAGAAAGTTATTTCCCTTTTCAAACAATGACAAATTATCACCCCTTTCATCACCTTTTCCATACATCTGTACCATGGTCCTCGCAAGGATGTTATACACGTTACCTTTTATGCAACATGCAAGCCAGCTGCATTTCCTCTATGCACTTCATTTACGAACAGCTTGCGGAGACGGTTCATAGCACAGTGTGAGGCCAATCATGTTTGCACTATCAGCTTCAATAAAAATAAAACATCTGCCATCTCGGTAACATTATCAGAGCAACCTTCCAAAATCATCAAAGCAACAGCAAAGCGCCTGCATTTCCTTTATCTTTAGCATTTCCCGTCGGCTGGCGGAGATAACAAATAGCACAGTGTGATCCTAAGCATATTACTACTAGGAGATTCCATACAAATACAAATAAAAAATCCCCTCACATATAGGATACCATCGTTTTACATCACGGCATAACCTGTATTTATCCTTCTCCCTACGTAAGTCTATCAAGTAAATGTAAATGTGTGTGTCTTGTAAAGCGCACTGCTACCCGTAGGCGTCCTGGTGCTATAGACCGCTGGGGAACCCGTCCTGGCTTTCCCTGTGAGATGTTCCCTCCTGGGTATCTCCAAGGTGAAACCAGGCATCCCCGGCGTTTGTGGGGGGCCGTTGTGGAGATAAGGCAAGCTAATGCCCAGAGTTGCCGAGTGCGATCCCTGGTTAGATTAGGCACCGAGGTGAGAATTATCAAGTCCGCTGACCCTCGTTCACAGCCCTGCCGCGTCGGGAATTGAACCCTGGTCCCGGGCTGTCCTCTGCTTCCAGGTCTGCCGCCTCTAACCAGTGAGCCACACCACTCCACGAAATGTACCTCCAGCTAGACACTCAGAAACGGAGAGAAATACAATATGCCCAGTGCTAATGCCCAATGCTTTCTTCTTTCATCTGGTATGGCAAACATGTATAATTAGCAGACACAAACACAGAAGCGTGACAACATAAACACCTTACCCATCTACCCTTAGCCCACAAAAACAGATTTGCTGTCCAGGTTAAAAGAACATCTCTTCGACTGTTTAAAAACCAAAACATTTCTCCCTTTTCAAATAAAAACATGCAACTAAACCCTTTAATAACTTTACTCAAACAGCTGCAAAATGTTCCCTCAAAAGAAATGTATTGTGCAAGCAACCTTATAAAATAACCAACATGAATGCAATATGGATGTATTTCCTAAGTCGTCATCATTTTCATGTGCCTGGTTGAGTCAGCACATAGCATAGTGGGAGGCCAAGCATATCAGTGCTGTCAAATGTAATCTATATCTATCTATACTACTATTATAAAGAGAGAACACAAACCTTTTGGCAAGGTAAACTCGGGGACCACAGCGCCAATCCACACACCCAATACATTGTTGTAATCCTCAGGGTGTGCAGATGGACATAGGCTATAGAAAATTTAAAAAAACATAAATTAAAAAATATAACTTCAAAAAAAAGTAGTGCCCTGAAAGTAGCGCCGGCCGCGACGCTGACGGCCACGACGTAGCGCTGGCCTCAATGTACGTGATGACGAGGAGGAGCGGCGGTGAAGTGAGGAGCTCGGGGAGGAGCGGCGGCTTAGGTAAGGCTCTGGGACACGGGACGGGAGGGAGCCGGTGCGGGAGGTTGGCCCGGAACAACTGCGGTAAGGCTCAGGGTCTGGGGGCAGCATTTCAGGGACACAGGATGGGAGGGAGCCGGTGCGGGAGGTTGGCCCGGAACAACTGCGGTAAGGCTCAGGGTCTGGGGGGGGACAGCATGTCAGGCTTGCGTGCACTCCCGCCCCAGACCCCGCCCGCCATGACATTGTCCGGGACACAGACAATGTCGTGGCTGGCGTGGGCCGGGGCGGGAGGCACGCAAGCCTGAAATGCTGCCCCCAGCCCCCTTCTGCCCCAGGCAACGCTGGGGCGGGCTGCTAGTAAAAAATAAATTTAAAAAACACCTTACTAACATTATCCAATGAACCTTATGAAATCAGCAAAGCACCTGTAAAACAGCTGCATTTCCTCTGTAATAAATCATCTGACAATGGCTGCCGAAGAAACAAAACAGCACAGTGTCAGCACAAGCATTTACCCAATGTCTGCTTCTTTAAAAAACCAATAATCCAAATCCCACATCAGGATTCCAGCTACTTACGTTGCGGTGTAATGTGTGGCTCAGCTGGAGCCCCAGTGCGCATTTCAGTACAAAATGTTCCCCACAGTGCCTCAACACACCCCTCATCACATACACCTCACACTTTAATTGTGCATTGTGGGCCTTATTTATGAAGCCCAGCGTCACATTTATGTGGCCCTTGCGTCACTTTTTGTGACGCTGCGGCTGTGTAAATAATGCACAACATTGCACCATATTTACGAAGGGATGCATCTAGGAAGATGCGTCACTTCGTAAACCTCCGCACTACCTTATACCTGCACCGGGGTGGGCGCTCCCCTACATCAAAGCCTCATTGAAGTGGCACATTAAAATCTATAAGATTTCAGTGCGCTACTTCTAGGACGCCATTGTGTCAAAATCCCTTTCACATGTCTGTTTTCAGACACACCCCAGCAATGCGCCACTTTTGTGCCTACAGATACATCAGTAATACTAATGTACCTGTGACTCCTTGCGACATGATGCACTGTACTGTAGATATGGCTCATCCACGGTGTCGCAAGGAGGGCAGACGGAGAAGTGTTGCATCGCTGCTTGTCGCAGCAAAGCAACACTTCTCATAAATAAGGCCCTGTATTTTATACTGCTTTTTGGGGGAAGGGTACACATTTTATTGATTTTATAAAGGTTCCAAGTGTTCAAGTGACCTGAAACAATCAATGTCTGCAGATATAAATTCAATATAATGACAAACGTCCATCTTCTCTTGAACCCCTTAGAGTAAACAAAAGAAACATTATACCATAACCCTGGCGTTAACCTATAACATACAGTGCCTCGGTAGATTGCATTTACATTTGTAAAGCACATCAAAGCCATTGGGTCCTGTTAGAGTATCAGTTTTGCTGACTGCACACTGTTCTAGTTGCCTCGTCTTCAGAAGGGCCATCTGTGACTTCATGTATTTTCATGGGGATTCCCCTGAAGGTAGCCCACCTAGTCCAGAACTTCGTATGTTTTTGGGAGCACCCCTTGCCACATAGACTGAGAATTCGAGGTCCATTGCGTAGTCCATGCCGGCTTTCCAGAGAGATACTCGGGGAGAGCCCTTTCCATTGTTGAGCAATGTCACGTTTGGCCAGAGTGAGGCCTAAGAAAAGAAGATTTCCACCTATACCTTCTGTGCAGTGCAGCATTGTGAATTTGGGGGATTGCGGGAGTTCCCATGCTAATATCTCCTCAAGACATGCCAATACCCCCCGCCTAAAACGGTCTAGGACGGGACATGTCCATACCCGATGTATAAATGTACCCTCCTCCAATTGGCACTAGAGGCAATGAGGAGACGCAATCAATCCTGCTTTCCAAAGTCTCTGTCTGGTAAAATACACTCTGTGTAAGTACTTAAATTGAATGTTGCAGAATCTAGTCGAAATTGCTGGCTCATGTGGGGATTATAGGGCCTCCGTCCAGGCATCCTCATCAGTCAGGCCAACATCAGCATCCCAGGAAGCTCTCAGGCAGTCAATATTGGTGAGGCTGTTGGTCACTAGTGTTTGGTATATTTTGGATACTGTGTTCCCCTAAGTCTCTCATAAGAAGTTTACCCTCTAATGGGCCACATTCTGGGACACCTGTCATATCTTTAATGTAAGAGAGAAGGGCATGTTGCAGCTGTAGGTATTTGTAAAATTCAGAATATGGCATGGAAAAGTTCCTGTATAAATGATCAAGGGCTAGATGTAGGCAAATAGGATTTACCGATTCTAAAATACAAAATTTTACCGATTCGGAATTTTAGAATCGGTAAATCCTATGTAGCTAATAATTCGGTAAAAATTACGGAATCGTTAAGATTTGGTATTTACCGATTCGGTAATTGCCATTCATTCCTATGGGCCTGGAGGCCTGGAGGCCTGGAGGCCCATAGGAATGAATGTCAATTACCGAATCGGTAATTACCAATTCGGTAAAATAGGGAAAGAGTCAAGGGTGGCAGGGTGTCACTTTGACACCCTGTTGCACCCCTGAATAGTGCTTGTGTGCACATGTGGCACACATACATATCCTAAGGGCATGTATGTCTGTCACATGGCACAGGTGTAAATGCACAGATTTGCATTTACAGAGCTATTCGTTATTTACCACCAACTAATAGTTGGTGGTAAATAACAAATCCTTAAAGCACAGAAGCACTCTTTAAAGTGCTTCCTACATGTCATTTACCGATTCGGTAAATACCGAATCGGTAGATGATGATTCGATAAATACCGAATCGGTAAATACCGATTCGGTATTTACCGAATCTGTAAATTGGCCCCCTACATAACAAAAGCCTATTACCGGTCGGTAATGGCCGAAATCCGTTAATTTCGGACGTTACCGATCGGTAATAGCCGTCCTACATCTGGCCCCTAATGATTTCAGTGCTGTCCCAACCAAGGAATCCCTGAAGATCCCCAACTTGTGGAAGGAGACGATTTCGCCACAGTGGGGTTTCTTGTGTGAGGTGGCCCCACCAACCCATTTGACATAGAGCTTGTCTCCATGTCATAACTACAACTTTTGTCACCGGAGGGAGGTCCTTTGGATCAGTCCTACTATTTATAAGAGAGTATGCAGAGTGGTCTCCCATTAGCCATTGTTTTACTTTGAATGCTGGGTCTTCTCTGGACCCATACCACCACTCATTTAGTATTTGAAGTTGTATTGCTGCATGGTATGATTGTATGTCGGCAGCAGCAATGCCTCCACAAAATGTGGATTGCATACAGGTGCGAGGAGAAACACTAGCGGTGCCAACCTCCCATAGAAAATGTGCCATGGTCGCATTTATTTCACAGAACCATGATATTGGAATTTGATATGGGTATGATTGCAGTTGATATAATAGATGTGGCAGAGTTACCATCTTAAAAATTGCTGATCTACCATATAGAGATGGGGTATGTCGACCACTCACTCCCCCCATTCGTTACCTTCTCTGTTGGTATCTCTTTATTATGATACCAGGACGAGGCCGGGCTGTCTGATATATATACACATAAATAGGTGAATAGGTGAAGCTGTGTGTCACTACTGTGAGACCCTTAACCCATGGACCGTTTCCTATGGATTCTCTAATGGGCCGTAGTAATGATTTTGAGGCATTCATATGGACACCCGACGCCTTACCGAATATACGCATTACTTTGAGTATTCTGGGGCCTGAGCTATGGGGATCAGTTAGAAAAAACAGGATGTTGTCAACATACAATGCAATATGATTGGATATTTCGGGAGTCCCAACTCAAAGCCTCGTATGAGTGCGTCTTTTCTGACCCAGGCAGCTAGGAGCTCTATGGCAAGAGCAAAGAGTTTTGGGGATAGAGGGCACCCCTGTCGAGGACCCCATTGTATTGAGAATTGTGTCGACGAGGCCCCTACCACGCAAATGGAGGCGGTGAGCTCCATGTACAACATTCGCACTAATGCAATGAATCAGGAGCCCATATTGATGTGTCGTAGTAATTTGAACATATATGACAAGCTGACAAAGTCACATGCTTTGTCTATGTTGACTAGGAGAAGAGCTGATGAGCTCTCCAATCTGTCGACTGCAGTGATTGCATTATGTACCCGACATATATTGTGATGGGTAGCTCTATGAGGGATAAAACCTGCCTGATCTAGATGAATTTGATCAGAAAGATATGGTTTTAACCTATTTGCGAGTACTTTAGCGAGAATTTTGGCTTCAGTGTTCAGGAGTGAAATTGGGCAATATGAGGAGCATAATTCTGGTGGTCCTCCTGGTTTTAGGAAGACTGCAATTTCTGCGTGTCTCCAATCCAGGGGTAGGCATTTGTTCTCTAGGGCTTTGTTTAAGGTCTCAAGGTATCGAGGGCCTAGTAATGTTGCGTGCATTTTAAAGAATTCAATGGGGAATCCATTCGGTCTAGGGGATTTACCTGATGCCATGTCTGCTATGTCTGTGGCCAATTCCTCCTGTGTCAAGGTCTCCTCAAGCGCGTTTCGTGCAGCTATAGGCAGCGCCCTGGGTGGGATATCCCTGAAGAAGTCCTCCATTTGTAATTGGGTTAAGACTTCATACTTAGTATAAAGTGTTTGGTAATACTCAGTGAAAACTTGCGCAATACATGATGGGTCAGTGATAACGCCCCCTGTAGGTGAAGTGATGGTGGGTATATGGACTGGTTTTAGAGCACATTGGCATAACCTATGCAGGAGTTTTCCCAATTTATCCCCCCACTTGTATATCCAGCTTTGTGTGGTGTGCCATATATGTTTAGCCTCGTCTAACTAGATAATTCGGTATTGTCATTATAATGCTCCTAATTGTCAATGGGCACTGCCTCCTATGTGTTCTAGCACCAGCTACTCAGTTTGTTTAATCTAGGCTTCTAGTTGTATTTATGTCAGCTGTTTTTCCCATTTTGCAGCAGTGTTATGGATAATATTGAAGCAGCGTATGGTAGGTTTCATAGCCTCCTATAAGCTGGTGGATAAGCTTGCTGTTGTCTTACTTAAGAGGAAATATTCTGTCAGGGTTTTATATAGGTTAGTTTTATAGCTCGGATTATGTAAGTGCGAGGGTGCCAGGCGCCAATGCATTAGGAATCGCCGGGGACCAATTTCGAGTCGTAGTTGATAAACTTGTAGGGAGGATACCCGCTCTTGTCAGTCGAAGTATGTATTCTCTAGGGATGAATATATAATCTATTGTGGAAAACGACCCATGAACAGTCGAAAAGAACTTGTAACCTGCATTGTCTAGGTGGAGGACTTGCCATGTGTCCGTCCAACCTAATGCACTCACCACAGGTCCTAAGCGGAATTCCCTGAGTGTATGTTGTATGGTTGTAGGTCGACATCTGTCTAGGTTTGGATTCATATTATCATTGCAATCGCCTCCTATCAATGCAAGACCATCTGGCATTGAGCTCCATAGATCTATACTTCTTTCCAATATCATGTGGCTAAGTGGCGGGGGTGTATAACTATCGACTCTCCGTTGAGCAATGAGCATACCCTGTATAAATAGAAATCTTCCAAAGGTGTCTGCCCATGTATGTATATGTGTGCAAGACAGCCTACGGTGAATCAAGATAGCCACCCCTCTCTAACCTCTGGCTAAACCAGGATGGAAAGCATGAATAAAACCTTAGCGGGCCAAGCATGGCGCCTTCAATCCCAGCAAATATGTTTCCTGTAGCAATAGAACATCTCCCCCCAGGCATTTCGCTTGTCTGAGCACAGCCCTTCGTTTAATCTTGTCAAAAAGACCTCTGACATTCTAGGTGACTACCGTAACTGTCCCCATGTGGTTTACTGTATTAGAGTGTGCTGTCATGTTATGTGACAGTCTGAATTGCAAGATATAGGATACCGATAACTAAGAATGTTTACACTGCCTGGGCACTGCAAGAACCATAACATATAAGATTTTGAAAACTGTATATCCCTCCCTCACCCTTTCCCACCCGAACCCACCGCAATACCTCGAAAAACAATGAAGCATCTGTCGCTGAATGCAGGCAGCTCCCATCCCAACTAAAGATGAGGGCTGAAACAATCCAACGGAACCCTAGAGATGCCATCCCTGATAAATGTCCAAGGGATCTGCAACAGTCATTTCTCAAGTATGTAGCCGTTCTTCATGCTGGTAGAAATTGATTTTAGTGGGACTCCACTGTGCATTTCCTGATATAGCATAAGCTGTCTGTTGGAGGGTGAGCGTATTTCATTTGCTTTGTGTCTTTGTCTGCGTGTCGCCGCGGGATCGCCAAGTGAACGGCGACCTATGTCATTGTTTATCCTTTTGGTTTGGGTCTTGGTGCCGACGTGAATCCCTAGAGGAGGAATCCGAGTCCTGGGCCAGTGGTGTATGAGGTTTAACCGGTCGGTGTTCATCTGCCCATTGGAAGAATTCCACGGGGTATCAAAGAATATGGTGCTGTATTTATAGTTAATTCTGAGTCGGGCTGGAAAAAGTAGCACGTAGGGGATTTGTAGTTCTCAAAGCCATGATTTCGCAGCTGTGAAAGACTGTCTTTGCTGCTGAACACGTTTGGTGTAGTCCAGAAAAATCATTATTGAGTGGGAGTCAGAAGTAAGGGACGTCTGTATCCGGGCCTGCCGTAAGATGACGTCTCGATCATGATAATTTAGTATCCGTGCAATTACAGGCCGAGGACGGGCGCCTGGCGGTGGCCTAGAGGCGAGGGACTGATGAGCGCATTCAAGGATGAAGCAAAGGGAAAGCATCCCATCAGGGGTCTAGGATTTAAGCCAATGTCCCAGAAACTCGCACATGTCGGTGCCCTCACATGCCTCCGGAAATTCCACAAAATGTAAGTTTTTGCGACGGCTCTCCCCTCTGCATCTTCCACTTGTGTAGCTAGGCCACAGGGGAGAGTTTCAAGAGCTGTGACATGTTTTGGTAGTGATAGTATCTTCTGTAACAGAGATCCGTGTCTCTGCCTGCGTCACACAGTCCGTGATATTACGTCGATTCTGTGGTAAGAGCATGACATCTTCTCCTACAGCACCTATTTTGGCATCAAGCATGTCTCGTGACTGTTTAATCGCAGCTACAATTGCAGTGGTGTCCATGCCAGCAGTGGGATTATCACTTTAAGTTATGAAGCTCGCGTTGCCGCTGGTAAATTTGTCCATTGTGCTCTGTTTCATTGCAGATGCAAAAAAAACCCACAGTTGATGGACAGAATGCAGAACAATGTCATACATTCACCCCAGTATAGAGATCTGGGCCTAAATCCATCGTTTTTTTGCACGCCACACCACCCCAGTTCAGACATGGCCATATGCAAATCAGTCTGACCCTGTGCCTCATGGGAACATTCCAGCCCGAACTGCCAAGCCATGCCTTCCCTGGACCAGAAGCAAGCTTCCGAGGACCGGTTTCTGGCATTTCAGCCATCTTCAGCACGGCTTGCTTGAATCCAGGGGTGTGGAGAGCATGGGACTCACGTCTGAGCATACCCATCCCACTCGGGGTGACAAATGCAAAAGCCACAGTTGATGGACAGAATGCAGAACAATGTCATACATTCACCCCAGTACAGAGATCTGGGCCTAAATCCCACCCCACCCCAGTTCAGACATGGCCATATACAAATCAGTCTGACCCTGTGCCTAATGGGAACAGTCCAGCCTGAACTGTTTCATTGCAGAACCTGTTGTCGAGCTCTTGGACATATTGGCATGTAATGTGGGCCTTCCCCCTGTGGGTAGCACAGTTTCAGACACCAATGGAGCAACAGTTCACGCGAGCTGAGAGTGTGCGCTGTTTGGGGTATCATGCCCTCAGGGGGTCTTCCCCACCCAAAAGCTGCACCAAGACCTAGCCCACCCACCTGCGCAGGTGTGGTACCACCCCTCACCTCTAATGGGTGCTCCTCTCATCTCAATTATGTTCCACTGCAGAATTGGTGCTGTTATATTCAGTCACTTACATCTGCGCAGTAGATGGTGCCCAACAATAGTCTTTTGCATGAGGCGACTCAGGAGATCTTCAGCAGGCTGTAGGAATCAGCTGCAGCACTAAGGGGGTGATGGCCTCCCACCCGGTGTAGGAGTCCTTGTATTTGGATGACCCCTCTTACCTCAACAATTTCTCGTGTGGCAGGCCGGCAGAATCTACAATTTCTATTAGTCCTCGGCCTCACAACGCCACTCCGATCTCAAGTTGCGCCCCAGGGAGGGCCCGAGCTAGGCACAGCACAGCTCCTTCTTCCATGCAGCCATCCTCCGGTCCCGACCCCAAGCTCTGCTTCATGCAGTCGAGAGCCACACCACGGGCAAGGCACCTGTCCAGTGGTCCCCAACGTGTGATGGTACTTGTTGGGCCGAATGCGTGGTGCTCACTCCCACTGGACCGGCACAGGTCTCACCACTGCTCGTCTTCAGCGCATCCTGATACATTTAATGATTTCTAGGCCTCGTTCCTGAGCAGGATCCCAATCTCAGGGCCCACAACAGCAGACCTGGCCGTACCCCCGGGCTTCAATGTGGACCCCGGGGGAGGGGTCAAGTCAGGCTCAGAGCGCGCCGGTACTCCAACACCAGCTCAATATCTCGGGCCGAGCTGTCAAAGTCCGCACCACCGGGGCAGCACCCATCACTGCACCCCCAGGTCTGCTGCTCCGTTTGTCAGGCTCCCAGCGCTATCCCGGCACTCTCCAGGCTCGTCCCAGGCCTTGCTGCGGCCCATCTAAAGTGGCGCGCTAGATGACTTTCACCCTCTCCGGCAGTCATTTTGAAAGTGCTGTGATCCCGGGCACTGGCGGCGTCAGGGGAATCCGTGATGAGATGTTTTAGGCACTCGTAGCCGGCAAGATTATGTAGAATATTTAACGGCTACGGGAGCTCGGCTAAGCTGCGTCCGCCATGATGTACCGCTTGGCCACGCCCCCTTAACACTCCTTTTGAACATCAATACTAAAGGTGCGTCTTTACAAAGTTTCCTTATAAGGAGACGGAGCTAGCTCGCGACCAAAATGGCCGCTTGAGCCGAGTGCTCCGGCAGACCGCCGCATTATCCTACAGATATCCTGCAGCTGCCACTATCTTATTCCCTATAACGTGCAGGCGAGTGTCTGGGGCCCCAACGCAGCCCCCCTGCAGAAAGAACGAGTATCCTACCTGCTTCAGGACCCGGGATCGTCACCTGGTGCGGGGCCGACTACACTCCCGGGTGAGGTGCGTGACCTGGCTCCGCCCGGGAGCCCCCTTGGTCTGAGAGCCAGTGCTGGATTGTAGAGGTGGCTTCACCCCGATACCCAGTACAGCCGCGCTTTCAGGCCCCTCGGCGCTGGCATCCTCAATGAGGCGCAGTGAGGGAGGTGCACGGCTTGCTCCATAACGCTGGGAGGATCGAGGCTTACAGGCAGCGCGAGTGGAATGTGAGGGACGACTCCCGGAGCCAGAAGGAGGAGCCCTTTGAAGTCTGCTACTTGGCGGTGAGTCATCGCCAGGTCCCCTGTGGAGCACCGTGTGGGAGGACGCTGCTGTTCATCCCTGGGCCTGCGGCGTCTGCTCCGTGGGCGGGACGAAGCGGCTAGTGCTCTGCGGACTATATCCATGCCTTTCGACACAACTTGCACGGAGGTGTCTGCACACCGCGGGGGCTGAGGTACCCCCGTGGCTGGCGGAGCAGGGAAGGCGCACTGGACTGCGTGGCTGCCACAGGAGGGGAGTCGCTAGATTGAAAGGGCATTTGAGGGCTACGGCCGGTTGTTGCATGGAGCAGGCAGTGACCTCTGGCCTAGCCACGCGGCCTAGCCACGCGGCCAGGAACACCTGCGGCCTAGTCAAGGCTTACTCACCACCGCTGATGCGTGGCCTGTGTGGCTCTGTGAACTGATCTACGCCCTGTCCGGAGGAAGCGGAGATGTGCTGTGGGAGTTTTGGGGTACAGCCTCGTGGCGCCACAGCTGCGTGGGCACTTGTGTTGATATCTGAGACTGGTGCAAGTGCAGAGCTATGAGGAGTGTCCTGCTGAGGCCGACTGTATGTCATCCCCCTGGCGGGAACGCACTGGGAGCTCCCTGCTGAAGGCTGTGGGTAGAGGTTGTGGGTTAGGCGCTGCCTGATTCCCCCCCCTTCCAGGAACACTGGAGAAGCGTGATGCTTCGGGATGTGTGCTAAAGGTGAGACCTGAACCTTAGGCTGGTACCTGGATGGGCCCTGGGCCTTGAGACAGCCTGCGGACCCCGGTGTGGTGTGATTACGGGGACAGAGAGGACGCTGCTGCTCCATTCGCCGCCGGCCTGGCCTGAGATACGGGCGGTGTTGGAACTTTAGGGTGCTGTCACTTTGGAAGATACCTGCTGACCCGCAGGGTTCCACTAGCGCCCCTGGGAGAATGGGGTGTGTGGACAGGACTTAGTCCAAACTGTTGTTCGACCGGAGGAAATCCAAGATGGGGAACCCCACCCCTGAGGATGGTTTGGGTGACAAATAGCAGGGCAGGTACGACCCCCTGTCCAGGATATTCACGGCCTATTGGTCAATATGGAGAAGAACCTGCAATGCGGGATAACATCTTTGGGCACCAAGATGGATGCACTTACATATAGAATGGACCATATGGCCTAATGCCTAGACAAACACGCTGAAAGACTGGATATGTCAGAGCGATGGCTGACTGAAGCAGAGGAGGCCTAGACCACCGTGGATACTGAACATAAGCAGCTGGGTAGGGTTCTCCAGATACAACAAGACAAGTCAGAAGAATTGGAGGCTCGCTCCAGGCGCTGTAACCTGCGCATTAAAGGCCTACCCGAAAATACACCCACTGGGAATATGGAACTTTTTACGGAAAAACTTTTGAAAACACTCCTGGGCGATACCTCCTTCTCCAAGATGTTTGTGGTGGAGAGGGCTCACCGCTCCCTCAGCCCTCGACCCAGGCCGGGGGCACCTTCCAGACCAATAATAGCGAAATTACTGAATTACAGGGACCGGGATGTTGCCCTCCATTTAGCCCGCGAGAAGCAGCCACTGCGGTACGATGGGTTGACGATCTCGCTATTTCCGGACTTTACAGCACGGGTGCAAGAGGCTAGACGCTTGTTTGCGCCCATGAAGAGTCAGCTACGCAATCTTAGAGCAGACTACGCTATGCTGTATCCCGCTAAGTTACGAATTAACTGCAAAAGGCGTTGAAGGATTGGGCGAAGGAACAGCGTACCTCCCCGGGAAGACACCTCCTGGCTGAAGCCGCGGGGGGGTCGCTGGACGAGCAGGACTGAATGCTGCATCTGTTCTTTGCCTGTTGAGTGTTCCTGGTTCTTTTGGGAGGGTGGGGGGTTTCCTCATGGGTGGTCTGGGTTTCGAGGGAGTGTGTTCTTGTACATCTTCATCTGTCCCGATGGAGCCTTCCCGTGTATCGGACGGATTGAGCTACCACTGCCACTCGAGTAGTGGAGGGCTAACTTCCACAAATTACCATTCCCTTCTTTAAGCTCCTAATGCATAGCCTGTTTGAGTGGCCTTCGTGTGGGTCATGACTGGGAGGGGCGGCCACCTGATACGACATATTGGTATAGATGTGTGCTGTTTAAGAAATAGCTTTGGGATTTGGCCATAATCCAAGACGTACCGGCGGAGGGCCTGGCCCGGCTTAGCTCAACTACACTCCAGTGCAGCTGAGTGGGCACCTATTTGGCAGAACGCAGAGTATGTCCTCATCCGGTCATTAATATCATTCTATTCTGCGAGCTACATCCGCCTCGGAGTGAATTACACCTGGGATGTGTTTTTTTTTTGTTTGGGGCGGGGGGTTGTTGGTAGGGAGGGAGGGATGGGATCGCAGCCGAGTTGGGGTCGGGCAGGTGTGGGTGGGCAGGGGGTGGGGCTTGTATCATGGTGCAGTTATTGCTTCTTGCTATTGATCTCTATTGCAGGTTATTGTACTGCAGGGTTTCGATTACATTGCTTGACCTCTGCTGCTTTTATTCCTGCACAAAGAGGGGGGGGGTTTATGGTTGGGGGGCTCTTGATGTTATTTCCTGTTATATAAGGTTGCGCTGCACAGCTTTGACATGGAGCGATCAGATCACACGACTTCCGACAGATCTGCTACGTAATCCCTTTTCACTACTAACATGCAAATGACTGATCCTACTGACACTCCCGACTCGTTAGTATTACTCACCTGGAACGCACGGGGTCTAAATGACCATCGTAAGGTCCGAAAAATCCTGAGCTATCTCTACAGACACAGAGTAGACATTGCCCTTTAACAAGTAATGCACCTTCACCCGGATAGTCCCATGTTAGGCTCCAAGGGTCTGGTGGGGGAAACATCCTTTACGACGCAACTTTTACCACGCAGTGCCTTTACAACGCAGGTTTTTCAACGCAAGTCATTACAACAAATTGCGCTGGGGGGCGCTGTAGGATAGGTAATAGTTTAATTTACTATCCAACACCTTCCCTACTATCCATGGGGACTGGAGTTGGAATAGTAAATTAAACTATTCACTATCCAGCACCCCCAACGCAAGTCGTTGTAACGACTTACGTTGAAAAACCTGCGTTGTAAATACATGCGTGGTAAAAGCATGCGTTGTAACAACGTACATCCGTCTGGTGGACAACATTCACTCTGCGGGCTTTACCTCACATGCTAGGGGGGTCATGACATGGGTCAATCCGAGGTCATTGGTCACACTGACACCCCTGAAAATGGACCGCGAAGGCAGATATACCCTTTCTAGATACCATGGAAAGGGGCTGGACCTAGTTACCCTAAACGTCTATGGACCCAACTACGACCATCCTGAGTTTTACACTACCCTGGAGGCGATCACGCAACCCTATTCCTGGGACGATGTGTTGTGGGGCAGGGATTTTAACTTACCCAGACAACTCACTATTGACAGAACGGATGTCCTGGACATATGTCCTTCGTCTGCGGTGAGGACGGTTGAGTCCACACTTCTGAGATATGACATGGATGACATCTGGCGACACGTTCATCCCCGACACGGTGGATTCACACACTACTCTGCACAATACAACATTCACACTAGAATAGACTACTGGTTTGCCTCCGGACATCTACTTTAGCAGGTCCGTACATGCATGATTTTACCGCGCACTTACTCTGACCATTCCCCATTACTGGTCTCTCTGGTTGCCCCCAAAACACGCCCTCCCCCATTCTCGTGGCGCTTTCCACCATATTCTCTCCTTGATGATGCATACAAGGAGGAACTGGCCTTGTTCATCAAGACGTTTTTTGAGACTAATGTGGGATCGGTGGACTCCTTTCAAACCGTCTGGGAGGCCTTTATGGTATATATTAGAGGGGTTGCCATATCAAAGCACTCGGGAGTTCTTCGGTCGATACGTGCCCGACTGGCAACACTGGAGCGTAAATTAAAAGAACTAGAATCTGCCCGGGGGAGCGAGCAGGACACTGCCCTTCACAACGAGCTATCACAGACGCTACGTGAATTTAACGAAGAGGCTGACCCGAGATAAAGCATCTCGGGAAATATGCCACTGCCAGAACGTACGGCGCGGGAGAGAGACAGGGTAGGGTCCTTGCACAGATTATTAAACTACGCAGGGACAGGACGGCTATACCAAATATGCATTCGACGCAGGGGGACTCTCTGCTAACGGAGTCCCAGGTAGCAGAGAAATTCAGGGAATATTATGTAGGTCTTTATTCCTCGCGAGAACAGCCCGGAGGAACGCATCCTTGGTTAACTGTCCTTCATAAAACTGCCATGGCTGACCAACTTACACCGCAAATTCCTAATGCGACCGGTCGATCGAGATGAGATTATTCTGGCCCTCTCGGAAATGAGGGCAGGGAGTGACCCGGGTAGTGACGGCCTTACCGTCGCCTTTAATAAGGCGTTCCAGGATATCTTACTGCCACACTTACTCACTTTATTCAATGACATCTGTACCTCTGGAACCATGTCACAGACTATGCAAGAGGAGATCCTGGTTGCCATACTTAAGCCGGGGAAGCCTCCGGATAATTGTGCGTCTTACAGGCCTTTATCTCTCATGTGTGGTATTGGGTTCTCCAGGCCTACATATTCCACAAAACCCGCTACACCATAAAACAGACGTTGGCACGGAAACTGGAAAATGCAAAAGACAAGTTTAATAAGACCCCATGGAGTGGTGGTACATTCCTACAGTTTTACAGTAATAAAAAGAGTAGGCGGAACACATTTACTCAGTTTAGGTACATATTAGGTCATTTTTGGAACACAGCCAACTCATGGGAGGAGTTACAACACCACTGGTCAGTTTATAGTACATTCCTAAGCGATGACTGTCCACTAGTACAGAGGGTTTAACTACGCATGTGCGAGTTTGACCAATACTAAAAATAGCCTGTTGCTGGGCAAGTTTAAGTGGTCAGTGGTACAGAGAAAGGACAAAAGGGCATGCTGACCACGAGGCAGCACATTCATCTAAAATGGACGCCAGTGTTCTCAAAATGGCCTCCGAATACTTTAGTCAAGATAAGGGGAAATTCGTGTAGCAAAGCTTAACGCTAACCCGATCACCGTCAAATTACGACAGACGACCCTTTTAGCGTTTAGCTGAAGCTACCTCATAGTGGACATAATCAGGGTATTCATCATCAATATTAATGGACATAATGTTTGCTACTTCTCTATGAATCATTTGTTCATTCTTAACAATAGCTCGTTTGGATGGGATACAAGCAGAAAGGCACATGGAACAGAACATAGGGCCACATTGAATGCAGAGACATAGAAAGAACAGTATCCCAATTATTACACATAGGATTGTCAGCAGCTTCCAACCCCGAGTACTAAGCAATGTCCAAAACCAACCCGAAAGTGTCCAAGTACCATTATCAGGATGTATCTCAGCAGCTATCTTATGTAATTTAGAAATTGCATCATAGACAGAGGGTGAATTATCTGGCACGTACACGCAGCAACTGCTTCCGATAATGCGGCATGCACCCCCACGATCAGCTAATACTACGTCTAGAACCATTCGGTTCTGGAGCGTTACAATTCTAGTAATTTGAAGTTCCTCAGTCAAGTTCCCTAAAGCAAAAACTGTCTCATTAGCAACAGCTTCTACTACACGTGTCAGTCGTCTTATTTTTCTGCTATTTAAAGCAGCCCCAACAAATGAGAAAAGACCTAAATTAAAATCGACATACTGCTGCAGAGAAGTATCAGTCTGGTCTATATCATCGAGAGCTAATGCTCTTTTCACTCTATTCCGTATAAAATCATGATATAAAACGAAATCATTATGGTACATAGGTGGGGCAATAAACACAGGGGGTAATACAAAGGATATATAACATGTTCCTAACCATCCTATAGGGAGACGGTGATAACCTTTATTTCCACAGATAAAGTAAGTGTTTCGTGAAGCCACAAAGGTAATACCATTTGGAGTGTCAAAGGTGAGAGTAGTGTTACATTCACTTCTTCCTACTGGGATTGTACCTTTATTTCGGACACACAGATCAGCTTTCGTATCAATAACTGTGATTACATGCAGGCTGGACATATTTACATTTCTTTGGTTAGTATAAATTCGAGGCGAAGATACATTATCTGGTCGATATTCTTCCCATTCAAATTTAGTTCCTTCAGCTTGTGGATAACCATCTCGGTCATTAAAACAGACCTTATTAAGTCGGAAAAGTAGTCCACCTTTTGTCGGCCATCGCAAAGTGAATAGAAGAGTATACCAAGCATTACAAGAACCATTGTGAGAGAATGGGAGTGGGATAAGCGGAGTGCCTCCTTTCTTTTGATGTCCAGGCAACATCCCACATACCTAACAATTCGAAGTGTTCGTCATATTATGGGTGTGATGCAGAATCTGGATGAAACTATTATTCAGATAAGTCTGTCTGTGTCGTTCTTCATGATAAGGCAAAGTAAAATGAAAATGTTCAGATGGAATTGGGGTAGTTGGCAATAAATGTTCTCTTGCCGGCACCGGTAGTTCTACCACCCAAGCTATTACTGCTATCACTACAATTGTCATAACAAAGAGTACTGCACCAGGAATTCTCTTATTTCGCATTGTAGAAGATGCCATAGTTCAAAGTTCAAAATGTCTCAAAAAGAAAGCAACTAAAAAATAAAAATATGAGTGCTGAGCTCCGAGGAAGCCGTTGGTTTCTTCTCCGAGATTCAAGACGGGTGTCGCTACACTTGGCAGAACTGACCCCCCCCCCCTTGATATTCCCGGCTTCCGTTTCACAAACCTGGAGCGGTAACTCAACCGGTCTCGCACAAAACAACTGCTTCTCTTGGTCGTAGATTGTATCTCTCTCTACCAGAGACGGTGTGGTCCGGGAAGGCTCCCTACGATTCAGTAGACGTAACAGCTGGGCTCTTCTCCTCGTCCAAGATGTCTCGATAATCAGACAACACAGTTGGGTTCACCAGATCCGGAGAGACACGGCGACAATGAGTGGAATGCACCCACCGTTTCTTGTTCGTAACTCGCACAGCCGTACGAGTCGCTAGTAGCACTTGCTCGGGTCCACGCCACCTCGGCTCCAAGCTGCTTGTTCTCTCAAAGGACCGGACCATCACGTAGTCGCCAGGACGAAGATTGTGAGCCTCTCCAATGGAATTGTCGGGGAGCGCTTCTCGAACCTGTTGATGAATGGAAAATAAATCATTTGTTAATCGTGCCAAATAATCGTTCATCATTATACAAGGCACATCATGTAACAATCGAGGCTTAGGAACTCCCCATATATTCATAGGCCTTCCAAACACCACTTCATAAGGTGTGAGGCCAGTTCGGGAATGGGGTACTGATCTTATAGATAGCAATGCCAGAGGCAAAGCATCCGGCCATTTCAAAGACGTGGATGCCACAATCTTTGCTAGCTTCAATTTCAAAGTAGCGTTGTACCTTTCCACAAGACCTGCTGACTGCGGATGAAATACAGCATGGAATTTTTGCTGAATTCCCAATCCCTTCATGACGTATTCCACAATTTTTCCAACAAAATGAGGACCATTATCGCTCCACAAAAATTTACAAACACCATAGCGTGGGAAGTACTCTTTGAGCAACACCTTAGCTGTTGTCAGCGCTGTATTATCCTTCGTGGGGAAGGCCTCAATCCATTTACTGAAAGCACACACCACCACTAAGACATACTTAAGGTTATTGCAACGCTCAAGCTGGATGTAATCCATTTGTAGTACTTCAAATGGTGCAGTAGGTGGAACAAACCCTCCTTTCGGAGTATACGTCCCTTTAGCAGGATTGTGCTGCAAGCATATCAGACAGGTCTGCACTACTCTTTTGGCCGTATTGGCAATCTCAGGATGCTCCCAGACTCATGCAAGCAATCTAGTAATTGCGAGAGCTCCAACATGTGCCAATCCATGTGTCATTTGAACAATTGCCTGCAAGTAAGCTGCAGGCAATTTCCATCTCTCCATGTCCTTGCTCCTCCAGCAACCCTCATCATCCAACACTACCTCCTTTTCCCAGGTTGCGAGTTCTGCCTCAGACGCTGATTTCTGAATGTCTAATATCTCCTCTCTAGCGTCATGCCATCGCTCAGCCTGCGATTTCACTACATACATTGGCGAGGCATTTCGCAACATAGCAGTTTCCCTCGCTATGCAATCTGCAAAGGCGTTTCCTTGTCCTACTTTGTCTGTCACTTTCTTATGTGCACTGCATTTAATTATCGCCACTTTCTTTGGACATAGTAGTGCATTTAGAAGATCACGCACTAGTTCTCCGTGCATGATGTGCACTCCGTGTGAAGTCAAAAACCCTCGCTCTCTCCAGAGTATGCCAAAATCATGCGCTACTCCAAAGGCGTACCGGCTATCAGTGTAGATGTTCACACATAAGCCGGCACTCAATTCGCATGCTCTTGTTAAGGCTATCAGTTCCGCTGCTTGGGCCGATTTCTGTGGTATTCGTGCTGCTTCTACCACTGTCTTAAGTGTCGTGATCGCATATGCTGCGGAAGTTGTACCATCTGGCAGCCTCAAACACGATCCATCAACCCACAGTTCCCCATCCACATCTGGAAGTGGCGTATCCTGTAAGTCGACACGACCCTTTGTTTGTTCTTCAGTCAGGAAAACACAATCATGGTGCTCTTCCTCCTGGCCCTCAGCAACTGGATACGCCAATAAAGTAGCAGGGTTCAGAGTAGCACATCTCTTTAATGTGATATGCGGCGCCAGCAGTGTGAGCTCATATCCTGTTAAACGTGCACTCGTGAGGTACTGAGTTTTTGTTTGGTTTAACAGAGCGTCTACTGCATGGGGAACTAACACCAACAATTTGTGTGACAAAACTATTCCCTCACTCTGTCGTATGGCCACTGCTGTTGCTGCAACTGCTCGAAAACACCCAGGTAATCCTCGTGCTACGGGGTCAAGTATCGCTGAGAAATACGTGCAAGGTCTCTGTTTATCCCCTTGTGTCTGCACTAGGACTGACAATGCACACCCATCCTTCTCGTTTACATATAATGTGAAAATCTTTGTATAATCTGGTGTACCTAACACTGGTGCGGAGCAAAGGGCTTGTCTCAATTGTTCAAAAGCATTCTGGCATTCATCTGTCCGTTCAAGGGGCATTGGTGTAGTCTTGGACAATAATGCTAACAAAGGCTTTATAATATTTGAAAATCCCATTATCCACTGCCTACAAAAAGACGTTAAGCCTATAAAAGCGCGCACATCTCTCTGAGTGCGGGGGACTGGTGTATCTAAAATCGCTTGGATTCGATCAGATGTCAATGCACGTCCCTCCTTAGACAAAAGATGACCGAGGTAGGTCACCTTTGGTCTACAATATTGAAGCTTTTTCCTCGAAACCTTGTGATTATTGTGGGCAAGAAAGGAAAGCAAAGCAAGACTACTCTCCTCCCATTGCTCTTGCGTATCTGCTGCAAGTAGAATGTCATCGACATACTGAATGAGAGCCACTCCAAACTGTAAATCGAAAGAACCAAGCTGTCTTTTTAAAGCCTGGCTATAAATGCTAGGACTTTCTGTATAGCCTTGAGGAACTCGACAAAATCTATACGATTTATTATTTAATGTGAAACCAAACACATATCTGCTATCAGGATGGATGGGAATGGAAAAGAAGGCATTTTTTAGGTCAATCACGGTAAACGTGGTGGCAGTGGGCGGAATCAGAGTAAGTAAGGTGGTAATATCAGACACCACCGGGTACTGGGGCACTACTATCTTGTTAATTTCTCTCAAATCAATAATAAATCGATAGATTTTGTCATCAGTATCTTTCTTTAAAATCGGTAGAATAGGGCTGTTACAGACATTATAGGGACCTTCCTCCACAACGCCTGCAATAATCAAATCGTGTACAATATGAGTTAAGGCAACTTCACCTTCCCTGGATATTTTATACTGTGGCACACGAGGCAGAGGCGCTCCCTCCTTGACAGTTATTCGAATAGGGGGAATAAGCATCTGTCCCACATCCGTGTCTGAAGTAGCCCATAACGTTTGTGGGAGAGAGGCCAGCGCTTCAATTTCTTGCATAGTGCACAATCTCTCTACATCTGGGTAATTGTCATTCAAAATAACCCGCACTCCTTCAGGAGTGCAGCGTATGGTTGCTCGAAAGTATTTGAGCAAATCTATCCCCATAATATTGTCTGGAGTGTTTGGTGACAATAAAAACGGGCACGGACCGAAGAATCTGTCAATTTAAAATGTAAGGGGTTGTGACAATGGGCTACGAGAGGGTGCTCCATTGAACCCTATTGATGTAATCGTTTCGCCAGACAGGGGAGCCCTTGGAACCAAGTCTTTAGACAGAGCGCTACGAGTAGCTCCGGTATCAACCAGGAACTGATCAGTAGAACCCAAAACGCCCGCTGATACGTATGGACCTCTTTGATCTACTGGTACTTCAACCGATTCCACACCCCATCCTACGCAATCCTATGCATGTACATAGTCCTGAGACTCCACATTCTCACCCTCCGATATCTGATACTGATTCCGTCGATCAAAAGTATTATTATCAGCCTGACCACGACCCCTCGCTTCAAACCTGCCGCGATCACTTACTCCACCCCTCGCTCCTGAATAATTATTCAGTGTCCTTCCACCTCCTCGACCACGCTGATTACGTTGTTCTCGAAGCACCGGACAATCTGAGGTCCAATGTCCAAACTCTTTACAGTATGCACACTGGTCCTCAGCAATGTCGGTACGAACAGAAGACGTACCATATGATCCACGCCTACCTCTATCATTCCCTCTCGGCTGTGTAGCATAAACCTGAGCCAACATCACTTTCATCTTTAATTTCTTCGTTTTCTTATCAGTACTCTCTTTAGCCTCCAATTCCTGTCGTTCATAATACTGAGCCATAGTCAGCAGAGAAGCAGGGGTCGCCGTGGTCCAGGAACTTTCACTAGTCTTTAAGCGTTTAGAAGTCTCTGGTAAGAGATTCGCTACATACTTATCAACAAACAAATGCCTACCCGTGTCTTCTGTTAGTAACTGCCCGCTATAGTCATGAAATGCTTCTTCAAAACGTGAGAAGAAATCAGACACCGACTCATCCGCCTTCTGCTTACAAGAGGCTAACATGGTCCAATCAATCTTTTTAGGGGGAACGAGCATTTTTAATTTATTCAAAATAGCCGTCGGGAGATCTAAGATTAATTGACATGGCTTACATGCAGGCTCCCTGTCTAAATCAGCTTGGGATAAAGTTTTCCAATCCGCCCCCAGGATTGCTCGATCATCGAACTTACAAATCACCCTCCACATATCAGGAGGCAATATTAACCCAAAGAAAAGGTCGATATCAACCAGCGTCATAACACACGAATAAATAGCCCCTTCCACTCCTTCATAGAAAGCTGCCGGATTCTTACGGGGGTCAGGCAAAGCATTTTTTAGTGCCATAACATCTGCTCTATTCCATGGTGTATAAACCCAATTATATATAAAATATCCCTTGGCATCCGCAGACATTTTATCATCGCTTGTACCTTGCCCTTTAGGAGGGACATATAAAGGTGCAGCTTCACGCATAGGCATAACATGAACTGTAGAACTCTTATCTGCTCCAAAGATGGAACACTCTTTGGATTTCTCCATCGATCCCGGCGCAGGCGCATCTGATGCTTTTCTTGCCTCCCGTAGTCTTGACGCCTCATCCCGTAGCTTGACCAACCGCTGAAAAAAACGATCTGCATCTGCAATAACAAAAAGACCTTTACGCATATCCTCACGACCAACTGATACATCCTTAGGCTCCAAATCATCCGAATACTTTCTAAATCGGTCTACAACTTCATCTCCAAACTTACTCAAGAAATACAACCGTTCTCGCTCAGACCATTTATGCATTTGATCATTAATCTCAGCAATAGTTATCATGTTCAAATTTAGTTTACGAGCAAAACTGCGCAATTCCGCAGCTTCACTAGCATTTAACCTACTACGACTACCCCCTTGATCATCTCCGTCCGAATCCTCATCTGGGGCCGTAGGTGGAACATACGGAGGCGGGCAACGATCTAATAATGAAAAATCATCAGTTTCATTAGTAAGGACAGGATAAAGAGGACGTCGAATAGGAAATTGACCATTCGTTTGCAAATTTCGTTCCCGTGCCTCCCTCTCTCTCTTTTCCCGCAACTCTTTCTCCTCCAGCTGTAAAGCCTTATCCCGAGCAGCCTTTCACTGCTCTTTGTCCGCCAAGGCTAATTCACTCTTCATTCGTTCACGCACCGCTTTCTCCCACATACGTACACAAAACGACCCATGTAGTGGCCATTGCAATTCAGGATCAGATTTTGTATATCTGTGCCACAATGTACTGTATAGAATAGGGGGAATGCCAAATTTAAGTACATTTCACGATTAGGTGTCCCCTCTGGGGGAGCCGGCTGAGATACATTTAATCGATAATTGGTACCTTTTCCAAGACAGCACATTCCTCGGAGTGTGCTTAAAACAGGCATGTCAAAATATCACGGAAACGCGATATCACAAAAATGGCACTTAATATACTTCACACAAGGTGTGCCGTTCAAACAAAGACAAATTTAGAGAAATATCTCCACATGCCCGCCTATGTGAAGTGCACTGCACATATAACTCAAATCATAGAACCAAATGTTAGCTAACTCAAAACATATTCAAAGAGCCACAGTAAGTGTCCGTAGACTATCTTACCAATCACAAGCTTACCAAATTCTCAAATATCCAGGTTCCAACTGCCAAGTTCTTTAATCGAATCAGCCAAACCGGTACTGTACGACAACTCGAACGAGCAGGATCTCAGTCGAGGACCGGCGCCACCTGGAAGGTCAGATCAGAATGAAAGGAAAAAACACCGTGGGTGCCAAGACTCGGGTCACTCAGTGGCAGCGTACGCGTCCATGGCGAGTTTCCAATCCTTCGTCACGACCTCTCCTTCGGGCATCCGAGTCGCCGATGAGTCCCTTCGTGGTCGCCAATTTGTGGTATTGGGTTCTCCAGGCCTACATATTCCGCAAAACCCGCTACACCATAAAACAGACGTTGGCACGGAAACTGGAAAATGCAAAAGACAAGTTTATTAAGACCCCAAAAGGTGGTGGTACATTCCTACAGCACCCTTCGGCAATGCAAGAAGTATCACCCCGAACATCAGGGTGCGACCTCTTTTATACAGTTTTACAGTAATAAAAAGAGTAGGCGGAACACATTTACTCAGTTTAGGTACATATAAGGTCATTTTTGGAACACAGCCAACTCATGGGAGGAGTTACAACACCACTGGTCAGTTTAGAGTACATTCCTAAGCGATGACTGTCCACTAGTACAGAGGGTTTAACTACGCATGTGCGAGTTTGACCAATACTAAAAATAGCCTGTTGCTGGGCAAGTTTAAGTGGTCAGTGGTACAGAGAAAGGACAAAAGGGCATGCTGACCACGAGGCAGCACATTCATCTAAAATGGACGCCAGTGTTCTCAAAATGGCCTCCGAATACTATAGTCAAGATAAGGGGAAATTCGTGTAGCAAAGCTTAACGCTAACCTGATCACCATCAAATTACAACACATGAACATGGGTACGAAGATCTTTGCGAAGATACTTGCTAATCGTCTTAGCCCTCTAGTCACCACCCTAGTCGCCCCAGAGCAGGCAGGCTTTGTACCCAGTCGGAACCTGACCTATAACCTTAGAACAGTATTCGCTGCTATGCAGCACACGCTCCCAGAGGTCCCTGCAATCGCGGTCTTATTGGACATAGAAAAGGCCTTCGACTCTGTCAAATGGCCCTTCATGAGACATGTTTTGAATCGCATGGGTGTAGGGTCAGTATTCCTGCAATTATTGACGACGTTATACCACGAGCCTTCGGCCCGTATCTGTATTGGCTCCCTGGTCACCGATCCCATATGAATCCACAGGGGCACACGTCAATGTTATGTTATGTTATGTTATGTTATGTTATGTTATGTTATTTTGTGTCTTTTATAGCGCTCGGCTACTCAAAAGAGTGTCCCGGCGCTTTATTGACAGCCTGAAAAAGACAAACACAACACACAGATTAAAAGAAACAGGGTCAGCAAAATACAGAAATCTAGGAAGCAAAAAGCCAAGTTTTCAGGCCCTTCCTGAAAGCCAACAAATTTGGGGTGCTACGTAGTGCCAGGGGTAGGGAATTCCAAAGCTGTGGGGCCCGGAGCATAAAGGAACGACCTCCCATATGAGCCTTCCTCACACGCGGAATGATGGCAAGGAACAGCGACTCTGACCTCAGAGATCGGGAAGGACGATAAGAGACAAGCCTCTTCTGAAGATATTTAGCCCCTGTGGCATAGAAGGCCTTGTGTGCAAGAGTTAAGGCTTTGAAAACTATCCGCTGTCGGATAGGCAGCCAGTAAAGCGACTGCAACAAGCCAGAAAGTCTGACATGCCTATGCAGGCCAAAAATGGCACGCGCTGCCACGTTCTGGACCACCTGCATCCGTTGCAGGAGATATTCCGGCAGGCCAAGATATAGGATGTTGGAATAGTCCAGTCTTGAACCGATCAAGGCCTGTACCGTAGTCCTCCTGTGGTCCTCAGAAAGCAGAGGAAAAAACTTCCGAAGCATACGGAGAAGGCCAAAGCAGGTGCCAGTGAGGGCGAGGATCTGGGATCTTAAAGTCAGGCCATTGCCGATTTTAATCCCCAAGTTCTTAACTAACTGAGATGACCGCCCCGGAGGAGACATGTCAGCAGGCCACCATACCTGCCAGTCCGGATCGGATTGACAACCTAAGAAGAGCACCTCCGATTTATCTGAGTTGCACTTGAGGCTGTTCAGTTGGAGCCAGTTAAAAACAGCCCCAAGGCACTCATGGATACTCTCTCCATCAAAATCCTCTCCTTTCCGACAGGTAAAGAGCAGCTGGGTGTCATCCGCGTAGGATACGATCTGGGCCCCGAAGGACTCAGCCAGAGCCGTCAGAGGGGTCATAAAGATGTTAAAAAGAGTTGGGCTCAATACCGAGCCCTGCGGGACTCCGACTCCCAATGGCGGCATCTCAGCAGAGCATGAGGAGGCCCAGACCGATTGTTGGCGGCCGGCCAGAAAAGATGTAAACCATCTGAGCACCGTCCCCCTGAGACCAATCTCATGTAGTCTGACAAGCAGATCCTCATGGGGGACGGTGTCGAAGGCCGCCGACAAATCGAGCATGATCAGCATGGCTCTACCACCCACGTCCAGCGTCTCCTTGATGGCCTCAGACACCTCTAGTAGCGCCGTCTCAGTGCTGAGATTAGGACGAAAGCCCGATTGAGTGGAATGAAGCAGGTCGTGTGATTCCAGAAAATTAGAAAGCACATTATGCACGTGCTTCTCCAGGGTCTTAGCCAATGCAGGGAGGAGAGAGATAGGTCTATAATTGGCCAAAACCTCTGGGTCCAGACCAGGCTTCTTGATAAGGGGAATGACCATAGCCTGTTTCCAAGCCAAAGGGACCACACCCTGGCTCAAAGAAAGATTCAGGAGGGGGTTGACCAGCGGATTAACCACTCCCGCCATCCTCGCCAAAAATTTGGCCGGGCATGGGTCAAGCGGCGATCCAGATTTAAGATTGGCCAACAGTGTCAGTGACGATACAGTTGGAATAGGCGGAAAGTCTGACAAGACTGGCCCTAGGGGAACCTAAGGCACAAGACGAACCTCAAAACAAGGGGAGGCAACGGCCGGCCGCGGTGGAAAGGAGTCCTGAATGAGCTTAATCTTTGTGGTGAAAAAGCATGCGAGATCCGATGCCCACGTCTCGGAGGGGGCAGTCTGGGTCACATTCGACCGTGGGGCAATAAATTCCCTGACGATCGAAAAGATCTCCTTGCAGGAATTCGAGGCATCCTCAATCCTCCTCGCAAAGTAGCTCTTCTTCTCAAGGAGAATGTCTCGGTGATAGGCTTTGACCACGGTTCTATATTCGAGTCTGGCAGCTGGATCATACTGAGCTCGCCAGGCCCTTTCCGCCACCTTGCACTGCCTGCGAGAGGCAAGCAGCGCTCCAGTAAACCAAGAAGCAGAAACCCGTTTAGGCAATAAACGCGGGGCCCTCAAAGGGCCCAGATCATTCAGCCTATCCACAAACCAGGCCTGTAAGGACTCCAGATCCCTATCCAAAACCCCCGTAAGAGGGCAAGGGTGTTCACACAGTGCCTGTGACAACATTTCTGGAGTCACCCGATGGTCAAGGATGCCCCCTACACCCAATTCTTTACGCCCTCACTGCTGAGCCATTGGCTTGCGCCTTGAGAGAATATCATGGACAGAGGGGCATCCGATTCCCTATCTACCGACTCATCTTGTCTACGTATACTGACGACACCCTTCTATATGTCAAAGATCCTGAGACCAATCTCTCGCCTGTGCTCCGCGAGGTGATGCTGTTCTGCTCCCTCTCCGGCATCAAAGTTAATTGTAGCCAGTCCACCATGTTCCCCCTGACGCCCACCACGGTATGCTTTGAACAGGAATATCCGTTACTATGGACTACGGAGCCGGTGCGGTATCTGGGTGTCCGGCTCCATACTGAGTCAGATATCGTTCTGAGGGAAAATTATGGGGTCGCCATTTCCAAATTGGAAGGTGACGTCGACAGATGTATTTGCCTCCCGCTGTCATTGATGGGCAGGGTGTCCTTGATGAAAATGGTCATTCTGCCTCGTTTCCTCTTCCTCTTCATGAACATCCCTATGGTCCTATCCAAAATATTCTTTCAGAGTCTGCAGTCGCTGATGGTTCGCTTGGCGTGGGCAGGCAAACAGCCCCGGGTGGCCTGGAAAATATTGACTCTCCCGTATGCGATGGGTGGTCTGAGTGCTCCTGACCTCCAGCTGAATTACAGGGTAGCACAGGCCTCCTATGCATATCACTAGATACATGGCCCTACCGATATCCAGCACATACGGAAATAAACCATTGTTGCCGATCCCGAACCGCTTCCATCTCTTCTATTTTCGCCCGAGACAGGCGCACTGGGATATTAGACTCTCTAACCTCTGTCACCCATGCGTGTCACAGTATACTTGGCGCGCTCGCTGGTAACCTATTGTACTCAGACTATAAGAAACACTACGCCGAGAGGTACTGACGGAGAGAGCGGGGCCTCATCCTCCGAGCCGTTGCCGAGTGAGGTGAGGCTATACTCCCACAACTAGTTGGGGATGGTATCCTCCACTTACTACAGAGCTTGCAAGGATACGGTAGGATCGTCCAATTGACCATACCCGATACATACAATATAGTTTCAAAATTTATATGTTTTTCACCTCAACTTTGAGTGTAACTTTGCAGTAGCATTATTGCAGCTTTGGCCCTGAAGAATGCCGGTGTACTTTTCACCCCATGGCAGAAACATGTTGGCCTTTTTGACCACTTAGCAAAGAATACAGTGATTTTTTCACACTGTTCCTTCACTCTTTTTAACCTGACGTCTAGGTGAATACCAATAAAATATTTTTTTGCCTTGACAGTCATTTTAACATCACTCACTATACTCACTGCACTGCACTGTACCAGCACCGCCAGTGGCGAGGACACTCTCATTCTCTGAACCCTAGCCGTGCGCTATCTAGCCAATACATCTAGGCATGGAGACACCGGCCAGGTTCTAGACGTCCTAAATGACGATGCTCCGCCACGAGGGTGGGCTGATAGGACTTTGATTACATCCTCAGTGTCTCTTGACCACCTGGGGGCTGTCTCAGGGCATGTCCGGTTTAGATTGTTCCTGGTGAGAACCGTTAGGACTTAGCTTTACTTCAGACCGTCAAGTTTTTTAGTGTTTCTTATAGTCTGAGTAGGGGTTCCAACTCTGATGGTCTATAAACCAATTACCCTTGACCCTCCTTTGAAAGTTGGTATTTTCAACCTATTGTACTCCCCATTAGCTCGCCCAGACTGGTGCTACTGGTTAGCGCCATGCAGAGACAGAGGCGTTATCGAGTCTTTAAGATCACTGAATGTGTACACCATGGGGGACCTCTTTGCGGACGGGGTCGCACGCTCCTTGGGAGACATTGTAGAGGGGGTGGAATCGCCCTCGGCTTTGGCACAATTCCAGCTACACAGAACAGGACATGCGCTCAGGCAGCTCCTTGGAAAGAACATGGCGGAACCCCCGGAGGTTGTGGCCCTAACTGTTGTTGTCAAAGCGCAATCTCCACCTAAAGTGGTGTCTAGACTCTACCATACAGCATTGGCCACTAGGGGTGGTAGATACACTAAGCCGCGTCTGGCATGGCAACAAGACCTGCAGACGGAACTGACGGACGATAAATGGGAATACTGCTGCCTGAGCACCAAAAGAATATCCCTTAATGGCCGCCATAGGTTAGTCTACTTTAAATGTATAAAAAGGGTGTATTATATTCTGGAGCAACTACATCACTATGGCCTTCGTGAGAGTTTGCAGTGCGATTGCTGCGGCACAATGGTTGCCGATTTCCTCCACGTTGCGTGGTCTTGCCCTGGGATAGCTCAGTTCTGGGAGGAGGTCTTCCATGAGGTGAATCGCGTATCAGAGATGGAACTGACCCCGGACCCACTTTTGGACATATTGGGTTACTCCAAACCACTACCTAAGGCACACAGGCGACTGGTAGATATGGCCTTTCTCCTAGCTAAGCGATGTATTGCCAGCTGCTGGATGCGCGGCCCGACTCCCACACTAGCCAGTGGTCAAGAGACAGGCTGTTCTGCTGCACACAAACAGAAAATTACAGTGAACTGCTCCCCCCGCGAAACAGGCCCAAAAACCTCTTGTCCCTTCACTAATAGGAACACTACAGAGACCCTTGACAGCTCTTACACTGACTCTCAGACAGTGGCTGCTCCTACCAACGGAGACCCCGACACGTAGCTACCTCTTATTTGAGCTCGGACCGCTGTCACCCCCTTTATTTCTTTCTGGACAGAGAGCTGGCGGAGTTAGCGCTGACGGCTGACGGCGTGTCCTGGGTACGGGGCCCGGGTCCGGGAGATGCCTGTTGCTACCATCGTGACAGGAGGTCGTAGAAATGTACAAGGTGGAATTCCTGCATATGAAGGATGTGTATATGCCCATGCTGATGTCTGTGTAGCGCTGTTTATTGCGTCGGTTGTTATGCTGTAAAATCACCAATAAACATATTTAAAAAAATAAATAAAATAAAAAAGTTTCCTTACAAAAGCATATTAAAATTCCCGAAACGTTTTCACACCTATTTACTAAATACGGCCAAAAATACATCACCAACAAGTTGTTATCTGACTGCACACAACTTTGTTTTAAACATACTATAGCAGGCGTTTAGAGTTCCCAAACACAAACATGGCAAATGTGAGCACATCCACACCCTTCTCAAGCCACTGGGCCCCTTACAAACAATTAAGGTGTTTCTGTCAATCTACCATCTGTTCATCTTTCGCAAAACAAAAAATATCTCTTAAGGGAACTAGACGTATTGGGGCAGATTTATGAGGCCGTTGCGCCTCTTTGCGCCGCAATTGCGTCACTTTATTTGACGCAACTGCGACACAAACAATGCGCCCTATTTACAACGTGACGCATCTAGGAGGTGCGTCAGGTTGTAAAGCACTGCGCCATAAGGAGGCGTTCCTGCGCAGGGGGGGGGGGGCGTTCCTGCACAGGAACGCCTCCTGAAAGTGGCTGAGTGAAATCTATGAGATTTCACTCAGTCACTTTCAGGGCAATGCTGCGTCAAAACCCTGCCCCTGCTTGAAGCAGGCGTAGGTGTTGACGTAGCATTGTGCACATGGTGTACCCCCGAGCCTTGCTGGAGCTGCGTCGCGCTTGCGACGCAACTCCACCAATGCGCCACATTTCCGGGAACAAATGCGTCACGCATCTGTGCCGTTTTTGCACCATGGTGCGCCGCATTATAAATGCGGCGCACCATGGGTGGCGGAGCTGTGGCGCACTGTGGCGCATGTTAACTGGCGCATCCCTGGGGATGCGCCAGTTAACATAAATCTGCCCCATTGTTTTTATTATCACGAATAAACGAAACATACGTGCTTCTGATAGCAGTCTGGGTTGATTTCTTACACTTTCATTTTTTTAAATTTAAGTAATGTTTGGTTTATATCTGTTTTCTTTAGCAACAATAAAAACAACAGATTGCAAATAACAATCCTACACCAACAGTCATTTATTCTGAAATGTCTTTATTTTGTAACTCAGAGCGGCACAATTTACAATAGCAACACTATATTACGTCCCCACATAACAGCCACGTTGTGCAAAGTCTTTTATACAGGTAGCGAATGACACCTTTCTTTTGTTGATTTCATAAAGCTCAAAAACATCCTGCATCCGGGATTATTTGTATGTTCTTCGTACAACAACGTAGGGGTTACTTTTCATTGTATGTTCTCTTTCTTACAAAGAAAGTCAACATCGAAGCCGGATCTACCTGTATAAGTGGATTCCTAGCAAAACCACAACGATTGCGCAATTCCTTTTCATGGGCGACTGTGATAGCAAAGCATGAAGATTTGTACCACACCCGGTGTGTTGGTCAAAAGAACGTTTGAAAATCAATGTGGGCAAACAATTATACTGCATTTAACATCCATATGCCAACATTACATTTGTTGCAAATTAATCAACTTTGAGTTCAGAATTAGCACAAACCAGAATTGTGACAGTGGGTTAATTAACAACATCTAACTATAGGATCTACATTCTACAGTTATTTGGAAGCACCATCTCCCTAGCTGCATTTCATATTATTTTTCTACAATGTTACACAATAACCTATGAAAGGACATTACCCCAAAAGTAATAACTACCTAATCTAAGACCTAACAAACAAAAAAAGCCAAAGAACATAAAAAACAACTTCATTTCTTCTGTGTTCAGTATTTACAAACAGATTCCTGAGCCAGCACGTAGCACGGTCTGAGGCCAAACATAATAATACTATCAGATTTTATCATATAAAAACAACTAAAATTATACAACCAAGTTTATACAGTAAAGTAAGTGCATGCAACGCAGCGTAATTTTGTCTGGGTTCATTATTTTCAAACAGATGGCGGAACAGCAACAGAACATACTGGGAGACCAAGCATATTAGTACTGTAAGATTTCATATAAAAAAAAACCACCTCACACATAAGGATGCCAATAACTTACATCGCATATTTCGCTTTTATGATATCACGTGTTTATCGAAATAAAGCTTTGAATGGATATTTCGCTATACTGATGCCTAAATAATTTTTATTAAAAGCATAATTACAATTTATATTACTTTCAAGGTTCCATTAGTTACATTAAAAAACCATTAAGTAACTTTTTATATACTCTTTCATGGATTCCTTTTTTATTTCTTTTGATTCTACTTTTTGTCCATCCTTTTTTCCTTTCTTCATTTCTCCTTTCTTCTATTATCCTATCTTATTGTTTTTTTAATATCCATTCACCCTCATTTTTAAACATTACTTCTTTTCGATATCCTTCCAAGTTTTTTCTGCACTCTACTCTGCACATTGCACAGTGAGGCACTACACCGTACAGCAGTATACTTTGAGCCATACTCCTCTACATCACTCAATCCTACACCAAAACACTCTACAACACTGTGCTGTACTCTACACCACTCTACTTTACACCACAACCTCTATGCCACTGCACTCTACTCTACCCTCATACACTATATACCGCTGCACACTTCTCTATCCTACTACACTATAAGCCACTGCACTCTACGCTACTCTACTGTACTCTACTCAACACTACTCCACTGTACCCACTGAACTCTACACTAAAGCCCTTTACTCAACACCACTCTACTCTACACCACAGCACTATATGATGCTACTTTCTATACCCGGCCACTACTGTGCACCAATGCATGCCACTCCAATCTATGTCACTCCACACTACTCCATGCAGTGCAACTCTATACAACTTGTCACAGGGATTCTGCTGGTATGCAGAACTGTGCCTTGGGATGACGCCAAAATGTTGGGCCTGTGGGGCATATTTACAACGAAGTGGTGGAGCGTGGCATTAGCCTCTTTGGCTTAAAGTCATGTTACGCCACTTCTGTAATGCAGAGCTGCACCATATTTACAACAATGTGGTGCAGCCCTGTGATTACACTTGCGCTGGCCCTAAATTTAGGAGCCTAGGGGGAGGAGCCACGCGCGAGACCAAGATGGCCGAGTGAGCTCCCGGATCTCGAAACCCCAGCCGCCAACGGCACCATCCTGCTTCCTATCCTGTGCCCTGAGCCGGTAATCCTGTCGCTGAATGAAAGCGACGCCCGCCGCAGCAATCCTCGGCAAGATCCGACGTCGGACTGCTGAGATCTGCCGTTTGCCACATCGCGGCCCACTGCCTGCCGAGCCGGGACCTGGGGTGAGTCTTCCCCGGCTGCGAGTGGAACAACAACGGGGTCGGGAACCAGAAGTCACGGAAGCTCGCGGTGCGAACTTCACCTGACCCTGCTGTGGCCCCAATGCTGGCGAGAGCCTGTCTGCTGCTCACCTAGGCAGCGGGTATAATAATGGCACTGCCCGGGGGAGGGGGGTGGAGGCGCTGCACCACTGATGCAGACCCCCAGGGGACCACAGGAGACGGCGCAGTGCCCCCGAGGAAGAGAGACTGCAACTTGAGGAGTGTGGCTGGGCTGCTGAGCCCCAGGGAGTCACGGGAGACAGCGCATTGCCCCGAGGGAGAGAGACAGCAGCTTGAGGAGTGTGGCTGGGCTGCCGAGCCCCAGGGAATAACAAGAGGCGGCGCAGTGCCCCCGAGAGAGAGAGACGGTAGATTGAGGAGAGTGGCTGGGCATGGGGCCCCATATTATACCGTGTAGGCGCCAGGACCGCACTGCGAGCATCAATAAGAGGCGAGCGCTCAGTGGAGCACAGATCGGCGACTGGAAAAACGTGAAGGCCTAGAGTACTATTTGGTGAGGCAGCATTGGTGCACTGAACAGCTGGCAGTGGGAGGCATCTACCGGAACTATCTGCGGACTGTGGCTGGTGGCTGGAAGCGCTGGCGGGCTGTTTGTGACCCGGTGGTACTTCTTTGGTGCTGGCGGCGGGGGGCATCGACTGGGGCTGTCTCAGTGGTTGGCCTACGAGTGTGGTTCTGAGGAGGTGTTGGCCTGTGTCCCCCGCCGCATAGGGCACGGTCGTCCGGGACGGAGGGGGATGCAGACATCTGGCGATAAATTAAGTGGTGGGCCCGCACTCTTGTGCACCTGGGGGGCGGGGGTCGCTAATTCAGGAATCCAAGCGTGCAAGAGTCTTCAATACATGTTACGACACGACAGATGATTGCTGACCCCCGGTCTGAGGCGCTCAGGCACAGTCTGCAACATACCACGGGTGGGTTGTGCCCACAAAGATGGCGACGAAGCTTGATTCCGATAAGACCGTGACCAGGAATTCGAAGGGGGCGAGACACGTGCAGTCTAACAAGTTAGATGGCTATACATTTCCCAAATGATCCGCGGTGGAAGCTAGGAAGACCCTGTCGTCGGGGGGAGACACGCTTGGGGCCCTCACTGAGCCAACACTGGCAGATCTCATGGCTGCAATAAATGGGGTCCAGTCTTCCCTGGGGGGAAAGATGGAGTCAACGGACAATAAACTGGATGCGGTTACGATCGAGGTTAACCTGATACGTGCTGACCTCACTAAGGCTAGCGAGAAGGTGAAGTCGCTTGACATCAAGACTGCTAGTTTAGTGGACGACGTGGTGGAACTGCAACAGGAAGTACGTGCCCTCAAAGCCTCTCAAAACGCCGCGGACCGGAAGCTCGATGACTATGAAGGGAGAGTCCGTCGCAATAATGTGCGCATTCTTGGAATTCCCGAGAGGTCAGAAGGTCCTGCGCCGGACTTGTTTGTAAAAGGTATCATCCTCAACCATCTCAAGCCGAAGGGTCTCAGTAACTTTTTTACTATTGAGAGGGCCCACAGGGTGCCTGGGAAGAGACCTAGACCCGGCGCTCCCTCTCGCCCGATGATCATTAGAGTGCTTGATTTCCGGGATTGAGATGCTATCCTGCAAGCGGCGTGGACGGGGATCCCACTGCGGTATGAAAATACGACTCTCTCCTTCTTCCCGGACTTCACTCAGACAATGCAGAGATTAAGACAACGTTTCCTCCCAGTGAAAAAGAAGCTTCGGGATAAGGGACTGCGATCTGGAATGATGGACCCGGCTCTACTGCGAGTGGAGGTGGAGGGGAAAGCCTGGTTCTTCGACAACCCGGAAGTGGCGTCGGACTGGATCGATAGCAGTCCCGAGATTGGGGCAGAGGGACAAGAACTCGGAGACGGGGAGGAGAGAACGGAGCAGTAAAACTGGGGGCAGTGGGGTTGGGTGCACTGCAGGAGAGACTCGAATTGCTGGGGCATACTAACACCTGTTTCTTCCTTACCTTGGTAGATTTAATCAGGGATGTGTATAGGTTCAGGGCTCAAGAGATTATTTTGAAGGCAGGGGAGAGGGGCGGGGCAACGTTTTCCTCCTCGTTACTACTTTTAGTTAACTAATTGGGGGACGATTGGGCGACAAGCCCACTGCGAGTTGGGGATGGCAATTGCCGTAAGCAGGGGTGCAGGGAGGGGGGATGGAAGTTTGGGTGGGCGGTGTGGGTTGCTTTTGTGTTCTTTTTGATGGTAGTAATATTTTTCTGCACCAGGTGGCAATGCCACAGTAAGGCTGAATCCATACTGTTTAAAGGTCATATGTTCTTTTGTAAAAGTTTTTTTTCTTTATGCATCAAGAGGTGGGGTTGAAGTTAGACGATGCTCTATCTATGCTCTGAGAGGTCAAATGTTGTCTGCTAACCAGGGATCAGGGATAAAGGTGCTGAGTTGGAATGTGAATGGCCTGGGTGACAGGATTAAGAGAGGAATGGTAAACCAGATTGTTAGAAGACAGTCCCCAGATGTAGTATTGTTACAGGAGACACATCTTAATGGCAATCGCTGCATGGCTCTTCATAATGGAGGGTATACATTGGTGCCACATGCTGGGTTTACCACGGGGTCTAGGGGTGTCGGTATCCTGATGAAAAATGCCTTTCCCTTGGCAGTCCAGGTGACCTGGTCCAACCAGAGGGGCCGCTATGTCGGAATCTCGGGGCAATGGGGGAATGGACGGTGACCTTTTTGTCGATATATGTACCACCTGGCCTCCAGACTGACACGTTCTGTGATTTGGGTGCAGTCTTCCTCACCCTGCCCCTTGGCATGTTGGTGCTAGGGGGGACTTTAATGCAGTACTTGATGGAGAGATTGATTGACACCAGGCGAGGATACTCAGGCGGTCACAGAGGTGGCTCCCAGACTTTCTTGAGATGGTGGGGCTCGTAGATAGTTGGTGTGTACGAAATCCAACGCAGACACAGTTCACACATGTATCCGCCGCGCACCACAGTATGTCCAGATTAGACTATGTACTGATACCAGCGGTCATGGCGGCCACAGTTAGGGAAGCGCGGTACCTTGGTAGAGGCACTTTAGATCATTCCCCAATGTGGTTGTATGTTGAACTCGGGCAGCCGGCGGCAGGCACAGTAGCCCCTATCAATGCGTGGCACCTGAAGGACCCTGCCACCAAAAAAGAGATAGTTATGATGTCGGACCGATACTTCCGGGAAAACGTAGGTACAGTCGACTCAGAACAGTCATTGTGGGAAGCATATAAGACAGTGATAAAGGGGGAGGTACTGTCTTTGGTAGCCGGTAAGAAAAGAAAGCACCAGGCTGAGATGGTTGAGGGCAGCGAGATCTGCCACTTCAGAAGACCTACATCTTTTGAAGTTACGACAGGATGAATATAAAAGCTTAGCTAGGGATAGGGCGATTGTCCAGAACAGTGCCATCCGAAGTCGGATATATGACCACTGTGACAAGGCCGGTAAACTGATAGCGTGGCTTAAACAAGCAGAATGGGCCTCGATGTTGGTGCCAGAGTTGCAAGTAATAGATGCCAGCAGGGTCACAGATCCACAGGCAGTGGCTGATGAGTTCTCTGATTATTATAGAGGGGTATATACCTTGGTTGGTGAGTATACAGAGGCGGAGAGTAGTGAGGTTGTTAGGTATATCTGCATGCCCGAGTTGTCTGAGGATGATAGAGGATACTTAGACTCCCCTTTACGGACAAAGAAGTCTCACAGGCGATTAGAGGGGTAAAATCCAGGAAGGCGACTGGCCCCAATGGAATACCGATAGAACTGTGCAAATTGAATGCCCATAAGCTCGCTCCGTACATCCAAGCCATGTTCGTAGAAAGTAGGGAGGTGGGATGACTCCCATATGACCAGCGAGTGGCTAATATCAGGGTGATCCATAAGGCAGGCAAACCTAAGACACTATGTTCCTCTTACAGACCCATTTCACTGCTTAATGCTGAGCCTAAAATCCTGGCGAAACTGCTCGCTACCAGATTGGTGAAAGTATTCACAACTTTGATACACCCAGATCAATCTGGTTTCATGCCGTGCCGGAACATGGCTCTCAGTTTGCGGAGGCTGCATGGAACCCTGTGTAGTTCTCCGAGGGTACATGAGCCGGCTGTCCTGGTGTCCTTGGATGCCACCATGGCGTTCGATAGGGTCGAGTGGTCTTACTTATTTGCGGTGTTGGCAAAGTTGGGTTTTGGTCCAGAGTTCATTGGTTGGGTACGTCTGTTATACGCCAATCCCTTGGCAAGGGTGGTAGTGAACAATTGTAAGTCGGCTGGTTTTCCATTGGGGAGGGGCACGAGACAGGGGTGTCCTTTGTCCCTGCTTCTTTTCGCTCTTGCACTGGAACCTCTGGCGGCGTGGGTCCAGTGGGACCGATCAGTTCGAGGCTTGCAGTGGATGCCGGAGTGGGAGGATAAGATTTCACTGTATGCCGACAATATCCTGCTTGATCTTATCGACCCCTGGGTGTCTTTGAGTTGTTTTATGGATATACTGGCCATATTTGGTAGGTACTCCGGATTCGCCATAAATTGGACAAAATCGGTGCTCTTTGACCTCGCGGGTGAACCACCGGTAATCCTGCAATCATGCCCGATACAGATAGAGCCAGTTGGGTTCACTTACCTTGCTATCTACATAACACTCGGCCCGAAGCTATGCTATGCCAACAATCTGGGTCCTCCATTACACCGGTTCAGAAGGGACGTGGAACGCTGGAAGGCTCTTCCGCTATCCCTGCTGGGTAGGGCGGTGCTGTTTAAGATGATGGCACTTCCCCGTTTTTTTTACGTGCTTCATAACACCGTAGACCGGGTGCCTTTATCCTATTTTAAAAAGGTAGAAGCCCTTCAGAGAAAGCTTCTTTGGGACGGAAGACCCCGAATAGCATTCACCAAGCTCACTCTCCCATGGTATGATGGCGGGATTGGCCTGCCAGATCTAAGAAAATACTACTGGTCTTCACTTCTGGCAGCGGTGAACCATATCGTATATGGGCCCCCTAGAGATCCAGGATATGCCATGGATCGTGGGCAGGTGCCGGGCTGGGATATTGCAAGGGCGCTCTACGCCAAACCCCGGTGGTTCCCGCTGATGGGCCCAACGGCACATGCAGTCCATGCGTGGCATGCGGCCAACAAATATCTTGCTTGGGAAGGTAACCTTGGCCACCCCCCTGTGGAACTCAGAGAAACTTGGGAGTTTCTGGAAATCCAAGGGATTTGATAAGTGGGATCTCATTGGAATCTCTCAGATTAAGGATGTTTGGGGAGGAGACAGAATGCACACCTTCGAATCCCCTAGGCAACAGTACAGTTTACATGATAATGAGCTTTATCGGTACCTCCAGATTAGACACGCCCTCCACACTCACATACCTAGAGACGCCACGCTTCCGGAGGCCTCTCCTCTCGAAGATAGAGTGTTAGATGGCCACCTCCCAGAGAAAACCATCTCATTAATATATAAAAAGCTGATTAACCATATGGAGAGCCCCCTGGGACTTGTCAGAACACAGTGGAGTGCAGATGGAATGGAGCTAGATGATGAAGACTGGACGGAAGCGCTTTCCTCCCCGCGGGTGGTGGCAATTCAGATGAGACTCAGATTGGTGCAATTAAAGATCTTGCACAGGTCGTATATTTCAGGGACGAAACTGGTGCATACGGGGCTAGCGGTGAGTGGAGAGTGCCGGAGGGGGTGTGGAGAGCTAGGCACTTTCATGCATATTCTGTGGCGTTGCGTGAAAGTACAGAAATACTGGACGAAAGGTTCACGAGGAGATGAGAGAGGCCTTGGGGAGGAGAAACAACCAGAGGCGCGGAGATGCATACTGAACGTGTGGGAACCCACGGATCTGAATGCGTATTGTAAGCAATGGGTGGCATTGGCATGCATGATAGCAAAACAGAATATTACTCATCTGTGGGGAGTCAGCCAACCACCACGGGTTTCTAAATGGGCTGAGGACTTAGATTGGTGCATTATTAAAGAGACATCTGTATATGTGACATGGGGCTGTCCGGAAAAATGGGGAAGGGTCTGGGCGATGTGGAACATCCATTGTGGTGAGATTTGTACGCCACCGGCGCGACTAATGATAGAGGAAGCGCAAGAGTCCATCCATTCTGTATGTGCGATGTTTGATCCGACTAATGTAAATTACCACCCCACCGAAAGGGGAGGATTGTTTGTGTGCAGAATGAGTCCCTTCCCGCACATGAACAAGTTTTAAATGGCGTTTTGTCACTTCTATGTGTGCTGCCTAATGCAGCACACATAGAAGTTACAAATGGCATTTTTTTACAAAGATTGTTTTTTTGCAGGAAGGGTTACCTTCCTGTATATAAACAATCAATGTGTTTTGCAATTTTTAGGTGTGCCGCACAACACAGCACACATGGAAACAGCAAAAACAAGAAGAAATAAAGTATTTCTCCTCGTTATGCCTGTTTAAGACCAGGTTTTCCCTGGTCATAATTTTGGTGCTGCCTCCTATTTTCGCTACCCTTGTAAATAGGAGGCAGCATCAAAATCAATAGATGTTGCAGTGGAATGCCCACTGCAACACCCATTGCCCTCCCCTTTCACGATAAGTACAGTGTGAAAGGGTGCCTTATTTACAAGGCAGCATGGCCTAACGCTGCCTTGTAAATAAGGCGAAGCACATATCATCACAGGCACGTCACTAAAAGTGATGTTCCTGTGGCAATAGGAGCTTGTAAATATGCCCCTATGTCTTTCTACCCTGTCAGTATCTTGTAGCCGAAATCAGGGCTAGGTCAAAGTACCTCACCTTAATTCCTAACCTTCCCAGAGTAGCAGGGGAATTTGGCTATCCTAGAACATGAACTTCTAGTCCCCAGTGGAACTGTAGAAACAGATCATTACCTTTTGTATCTCACTCATGCTTGCCCATAATAAATAAAAAAAGACACAATGAAAGTTTACAATACATTTATTGAAACTATTGTAGTCTATTGTGAAACAGATGTGCTGTGATAAGTAGGCAAATACAACTAGGCAAAGTAATCAACATTACCAGAAAACAGTATAAAATAAACAACCCGCCCATGGTAAATTACCTATCTGTCTAGGCCTATTCCTACTGTTTAAGCAAAGGGATATATTATTGATATCTGGGATTAGCAACAGACCCCATACCTGGAGGGTTTTCACTCCAGGACAGGTCTCACTACCGCAATTCACCTCTCTACCCACAAAGGGACAAAACACTTTTTATTTAATAAAACAATTGTGTTGGAAAGCTGCAGATATACTACTGGGTTATGTCTAGATTGTTACAAGCTGTAGCTCAAAGAGCAGAAAACAGTACAACATGGGCTTATGCATTCTAGATGTCCTTGCATAAAATATGTAGGCGGATTCCTACAGTCACTGAATGACACAACAACATGTACAGCACATTTCTAAAATAATGTCATAAAAACAAAAGTGTCATGTGTGGCTGTGCAAGCAGAGACAGCCTAAACATCCAATATGCTAAACTAAGGGAGAACCAAAGTGTGCCCTGGAGGGACATCACTACAAACTGTACTCAACACCACTACACACAATGACTCTGTATACAACTATAATCTATTCCACGCCACACCTCTTTACTCTAACGCACTCTACTGTAGAGAATTCTACTTTACACAACTCCAACAAACTCTACTATACTCCATTCTACACCACCGCACTCTATGCCACTCCACACCAATCGATTCAGAAAAGGGGGGTGGTGATGGACAGAGTCTCTGAATTAAGCAGAATACTCCTACCCAGTCAACAGATCAGGGCTTGATCCATCACCGTTTTTTAGCTCACTGCCCCATCCCAGCTCAGAACCTGGCTACATGCAAATTAGTCTGTCCCTGGCCCAGTGCATCATGGGAACAGGGCAGACCAAACTACCAAGCCAATTCTTTTACTGGAAAGGAAACAAGCTTCCGGGGACCGGTTTCTGGCATTACAGCCGTCTTCGGCCCGGCTTGCTTGAATCCTGATGGTGCAGTGAGCAAGGGACTCACATCTGAGCATACCCTTCCACGCTTATGGTGGACAAAACGATTCAGAAAAGGGGGGTGGTGATGGACAGAGTCTCTGAATTAAGCAGAACACTCCTACCCAGTCAACAGATCAGGGCTTGATCCATCACCGTTTTTTAGCTCACTGCACCATCCCAGCTCAGAACCTGGCTACATGCAAATTAGTATGTCCCTGGCCCAGTGCATCATGGGAACAGGGCAGACCAAACTACCAAGCCAATTCTTTTACTGGAAAGGAAACAAGCTTCCGGGGACCGGTTTCTGGCATTACAGCCGTCTTCGGCCCGGCTTGCTTGAATCCTGATGGTGCAGTGAGCAAGGGACTCACATCTGAGCATACCCTTCCACGCTTATGGTGGACAAAACGATTCAGAAAAGGGGGGTGGTGATGGACAGAGTCTCTGAATTAAGCATAACACTCCTACCCAGTCAACAGATCAGGGCTTGATCCATCACCGTTTTTTAGCTCACTGCACCATCCCAGCTCAGAACCTGGCTACATGCAAATTAGTCTGTCCCTGGCCCAGTGCATCATGGGAACAGGGCAGACCAAACTACCAAGCCAATTCTTTTACTGGAAAGGAAACAAGCTTCCGGGGACCGGTTTCTTGCATTACAGCCGTCTTCGGCCCGGCCTGCTTGAATCCTGATGGTGCAGTGAGCAAGGGACTCACATCTGAGCATACCCTTCCACGCTTATGGTGGACAAAACGATTCAGAAAAGGGGGGTGGTGATGGACACCAATCAACACTGTATGTCTGTACAAATGTATTGTTCGTTTCAATTAAAAATGTGTTGCCTGTAATGGCAGTGGGCTACCATACCATGCATACTCCACTTTGCGGCACACCACTCTACTCTGCACTACTCCACACCAATGTATTCTACCCTGCACGACTCTACTCTATGCCACTTACTCTGCGCCACTGCACTTTACTCTGCACCACTCCACTCTAACTTAATTCTGCAAGATTGCACTATACACTACTCTACTCTACTGTACTCTGTAACACTCTACTCTATGCCAATGCCCTCTATGTCACTCTACTGTACTCTGCACCACTGCACTCTACGCCACCTTTCTCTGCACAATGCAACCATACACCACTAAAATATACAACACTGTATTCTACTCTGCACCATTCTAATGTATACCACAGCACTGGACTCTGCTCCACTGCACTATACACCACTGGCATCTACTCTACTATACTCTACACCACTGCATTGTATGCCTCTGTACTCTATAGGATGCACTCAACTTTGAACCAATCTAGTCTATGCAACTGCACTGTACCACCCTCTACTTTCCTGCAATCCATTATCTACATGCCACCACACTCTATGCCGCTGCACTGTCTACTACTGCACTGTACTCCACCCCCTGCACTCTACACCACTCTACTCTACTTAGAAATACTCTACTCTAGACCACTGCAATATATATTACAACACTGCACAACACTCTACTCTATGCCACTGCAATCTACTTTGCATCACTGCAACATATGGTCCTGCACTCTATGATACTGCAGTTTACACCATTCTTCGCTGCACTACTCAACCCGATGCCACTGACACTATAATCTAATCAGCACCATTATAATATACATCGTTGCACTCTACTTTGCCCTACTCTCCTAAATGCCACTGCAGTCTACTGTTATGATTCACAATGTACCCCAATATAGGCCTGGGTACTCACTTAACCGTTCACCCACATTTACCCTGCCATTGTTCTACATAACAGGTTTGGTGCTCACCTTTAACCTACTTTGGTGCTGCCTAAATGTCGTGTGATTTATCTGAAAACTAGCCTTATTTATTATACATGATGATTCTCAGAATCACAGCAGGATTACCACCCTCCGCATAATATATTTGTATAAGGTTCATCACTATCATCATTCTCGGCCGACATGACACAGCAAGGTAGAACCCCTGAAGGTACCTTCTGGGTATATAAATACCATATCTTTGCTGAGGCAGATAGAGGAGAAAGACTTCCATGCTGACACACTGACACAAGACACTGAGGTTCCTGCACGCAGACACTCCAGCATGCAGTGGTCTGACATCCTTCGCAGGGTGTCCATCTCCAGACCAAGACGGAGTCCTTCATTCTCTCACTTCAGGTAATGGGATGGATTTATCCTAGGGAGATTCTTGGCTATACACTGACATACATGCTAGGTACATTTAGATAGATCTAGTTAGGGTTAGCATTATAGGAGTACGCATTATTACTGTCATGTATTTACATGCTTGCATATCTCCATTGTTTTAGCACTATGGTAGAATTCTACCATCTATTTACTCTTATGACCGTATACATCTGTATCTGTCTTATGGTTGTTGCGTAAATAGAAACAATTCCCAACAGGTATCATGTAAGAACAAATTAAGTAATGTATGCAGTCTGCATTACAAATTAATAACCAAGGAGTCACTGGAGTTTTTAGAACAAAGGTGGCATTATTCACCAAATAGGCACAGGGAGAGGTCTTTCACATGGTAATACAGTTTGAACAGCACTGTACAGAACAGATCATGTGACAACCCTAGTGGCACTTGGTGCGTGATGCTATATACAGTGATGATAGTGAAGGTGCAAGTGCTCAAGTGAACAGCGTGATCGGCGCATAGAACCAAGTTTATACATCAATAAAGGCCCCGTGAACAACAAGTAGTAATCACTTAAAACATGTTTGCATAAATTTGAACAGGAGCACAAAGAGTGATATGTGTCGTATTGTGTATGCTGTAGAGCCCAAATTGCCGCCCGCCGCCCTGATTAATACAGGCGCCGCATGCCCTGCTCACTGATCGGACTCAGTTCCACGATCAGCCCGCGAGTCCTTACTGACCGCTTGGACCCCAGCCGCCCACGCCTTCCTGCCTGGGTGCACTCACTGTATCCATCTACAACCCTGTCCTGATGATGATCCCGACTAACGGGGATCGAAACGCCGTCGACTCTACAGCATAAACAACAAATGAGCACGAGTGACTGAGTGAAAAGAATTGTACTGTTTCCATGATCCCTGAGGGTCCAGGATGTCATGTTTGATAGTTGCCAGAAACTATTTTCTCCTTGGTAGGAGGGGCTCATAGTAGCACTGTGAGCTAGCTGTTCTACAGACTAACATATCCTTTAGGGGTGCCTGGAATAAGTTTAGACAACAATCCTTTCGTTTATGTTGTCTAAACGTGCAGATCCTATATAGAATTGTAGGAACTACACAACATGGTGCCAAACATTGGTTTGGTTCTTATTTAACGATCAAATCTCAGTAGTTCAGTTGTGCTTTCTCAGATACCCCTACTCACATATACCCAGAGATGTCCTATGTATTGGCTGTAGGTTTATTCAAGCTTGAAGGAGTATAGCTCCATACATTGTGCATAAAACCTTATCTCAATTTCTTTGACACTCTTTCAATGATGTCTGTTGAAGAAAACACAGCAGCAACATTACATGCAAATGCAGCGAGGGGCGGGGGAGCTGGAAGGTGCTATAAACTTTATAGAAAATGTCAGAAATGCACTTAATTTAAGACTAGCAGACTATGGAGTCCCAGCATTAGGTGGGACTGTAACATTCGTTATTGAGGAACAAGAGTCTTTCAGGATGGAGGTATTCTATTCATGGGTCAAATTCCCGCCTGCAGACGCACACACAAAAACATTTAATTCTTAACCTCCAGATGAAACACCAGAAGAATACTGTCCGTACGAGAAAACTGAAGTTCATCTCAGTTACCAGGAGCATATAACTGGTTTAAAGGTGCCCTCCCACACACCCCAGATGAAGTGAAAATCAGTCCGCTCAGCAGAGACGGAGCAAGTTTGCCGGCCCTAACGGCTTATACACTGCATCCAGAAATTGACACTTTGCCAATAGCAGACTTACGTCCACTTCACAAAGAAATTATAAAACTTTACAGAAAACTGACACAGTTGGTTATGAGAACATTCACACTTCAACCTACAAGGGTTACACCAGCAGGTCAACTACAAGGGACTGCAACTAAGATAAGCCCACAAACACTGAACACGGTTATGGGAAGAATGCCCACTAAACGTGAGCAAATGTCATTCTGGATAGCACAGAAATAGCTCCCCCGATAGAGGATTGTACCTCCTGGGGTATAGTTTTCGCTGCCATTTACACCAAAACTCATGGTATCCCTTCAATAGCTGTGATACCAGAAGTATTAGAACAAATACAGAATGAGTATGGAGTAGAACCTGCTTTAAACTTTGGGATTAAATAATTTGGCAGTTTTTCCCATAAAAGGTGAGGCAACAGCGGTGGCTATACGCCAACGCCAGAGGGAATGCACTCCTGCACAACAGGAGAAATAATGACCTATAATTATCGAAGATACATACGCCGAATTAGGTAGAGATAATTCGGTGGCAAGAGCACAAGGCCACAAGTAAGGGGTAGTCCTGAAAAGGATAAGTGCAAGCAAGCACCTGATTCTTCTGAGAAGAAATGGGATAATACACATCAGAAAAATAGAAATAATAGATCACAATCAAGGGGTGAGTCTCCGCAACAGGAGCCTACAAAAGGAGGTAAAACCTCGGAAATCGTGATAATATTAAAAAAACTGACAGGTATCAGGATACTGATGCACGTTCCTCTCGTTCCTTTCAGGGTTCATAAAAAAACTCAGAGAGGGGACAGTCAGAACACAGACCAGAAGAGCGAACAAAGACAAGAGACACACATCGCATTTCAGACTTTAATATAAAAAAAGAAGATAAACCAAAATCAAAACCTCAATTTAAAAAGAGGAATGTAGCAGGCCTTAAAACTAGAAAGGACCAGGCTACTGAGGACTCAGCTTCTGAACAGGGAATGGGCTCTGACGATGCTTGACAGCACAACAGAAATAACAAATGCTCGTCAGAACCTGATGTAATTTCTGGTAACAGCGGTCTTGAATGAACACACCTGATACTAGGGTGAGTGTCCCACACCAGTTACACGAAATAACACTCCATAGGGAGGGGTACATACCCAGGAAAGTTAAAGGTCTCTTTTGGGAGAACTTGTCGTTTGGATACAACATTCTTTTAGCAGAAAAAGATTGGCCATCTAAGTTTGCTATGGACTGCCCAAAATGAGAAATGGTAATTTTACCAGCCTTCTCCGACCTCGTTCCAGAATCACTGAAACATTCATATGTGCAGGAGTGGACATTAGCACTAGCACCTGCATTATACAGAAATCATTTAGGGTGGGATGCTGAGTCACCTCACCATGAAACCCCAGTCAAAACTACTCCAAATCCCAGTACCCAATAAAATATGGCACAAAAAAAGCAGGTCAGGGAGATCTTAGATCAACTTGAATACCAAGGTGTAATAGAGAATTGTAATTGTAATTATATAGCGCTTACTACCCCTGACGAGGCGTCAAAGCACTTTTTCAGCGAGTAGCATGCTACTCCGGGACCCATTAAGGATTAGTGTTGAATTAGTATAGTGAAACATGCAAGTACATTTTAAGTGGTGGATAGGTTAGTCAGTTATTTGGATTTGGAATGATAGCAGAAGGATAAAGGAGGAAAAAGGTTTGTATTAATATAGCGCTTGTTGACGCACGCTATTCAGGAAGCCCATAAGGGATTAGTGGTGAATTAATATGGTGAAATATGAAGTAATTTCAGTGGTGGATATTAGTCAGTTATTTTGAGTGAGAAGGATAGCGGAGGGATGAAAGGGGAAGAAAGGTTTGCATTTATATAGCACTTGTTACCCCTGATGGATATTGAAGCGTTTTTCTGGAGAGTAGCACGCCACTCTGGAACCCATAAAGGATAAGTGTTGAAAATGAGTATAGTAAAATTTGAAGTAATTGGAGTAGTGAATATGTTATTCAGTTCTTTGGGTAGAGAAGGGTAGGTGGTGGGATAAAAGAGGGAAAGAGGTTTGTATTTATATATCGCTTGCTACCCCTGATGGGGTTTTGAAGTGCAAGTAGCGCGTTTCTCTGGAACCCATCAGGATTAGTGTTGAATTAGTATGGTGAAACATGAGAGTAATTTTAGTGGTGGATATGTTAGTCAGTTATTTGGATTGAGAAGGGTTGGGGAGGGGTAGAAAAGGAAAAAGGTTTGCATTTATCTAGCGCTTGTAACCTTAATGGGGTGTTGAGACTCTCTATTGGTGAGTAGCACGCTACTCTGGAACCCAAAAAGTATTAGTGGTGAATTAGCATAGTTGAATATGGAATTTGAGAAGAGAACATGTTCGTCTGTACATTTTTATTGAAAAGGATAGCGGAGGTATAAAAGAGTGAAGGATTTTGTTTTAGGTCTTAGCAGTAGGAGGAGGCTTTTGGATGAGGAAAAATAAGTTTTGGAGGGGAGGAGTCAGAGGGAAGAGTTTGGAAAGGTTTGTTTTAGGGGATCTGTATAGTAAAAAGAGGTGTCAGATGATGCAAGGAGGGGTAGAGTAGGAGAGAGTCTAGAAAGGGTTATTTTGGCAATTATAGGTGATGAAACCTGATAATTCATATCATCTACTTTTGGTCTACATGCATTTGAACGCATGCACAAAGAAATTGTCGTGACTCCAGTACCGGCCTTGGAGGCTGTTACAAAAGCAAGAGTTCCTAACGCTAAAGCGTTGCATCCACGGTGGATACAATGGGCAAATTCAATCACTGCAACTGATGTAGCCTACAAATTTTACTCTACATTGAAAACATAGGCATTTCTGCAGTATGAAAAAGAATAGCCTCTCCTGAATTAAATAATGCCTCTATAGGATGTAAACAGAAATGCAGCGCAGCTTGTGCGATTGTAAAGGGACGTATGCAGGATGGCAAGATCTGTCCTAGCAATACGTAGATGCAGTCTCTGGGAGATTACACGGCACAGCTGGCAGAACTAAAAACCCTGATACTAGCACGAAAAAATATGAGAATTCACCATACTTATTGTGTGCAATTCATTGTATTGTGTCCTATCATACAATGAATATCTTCACTACCGGGGTCAGAATGGTTTTAAACACTCAAAAGGTTGCATAATAAAGCATAAGTTGCTTTGGGAACAGTGGCAGAGCTGAAAAATGGCTTGCAGAGGGCTCACACGATCTATACGCTTAGTCATCAACGTGTTGGCGTGCTCATTGAAGGGACAGTGAGAACTGCTACAGTTGCAGCAATCCCTCATTCTTGCACAAGAAAAGACAGAGACATAACCTTGTAATTGCTTTACGCAAAAACAGCTCAGCCATGCGAAAATTCTTTCCACTCAAGTACTCCTACAAGTTAGATGCACAAATTATTTGCATGCTCAAATTCCAGGAGTGGGGGATAGAGTAATACCAAACATGGATCGCAGATTAGGTTTAATTCTAGCTGCGCACAAGGGTGTGGGTTCAGCACAAGCAGGGATTACTGCAATAGTTTCACTATTGAAACAACGCTATTGGTGGCCAGGTTTAACGAAACAGACAAAAGTATTTGTCCTCAAGTCTGATATCTGTCAGCAGATAAAGGGTTCCACCGTAGCACGCCCACCACAAACACCACTACTGGTTTGTTATGTTATGTTATGTTATGTTATGTTATGTTACATAGAGTTTTATTAAGCGCTCAGCTACTCGAACCGAGTATCCCGGCGCTGTCAGACCAAACACAACACAACCGCCGCAGCAGAGGGGAATTAATTGCAGAACAGACACGTCTTAAGCTCCTTCCTAAAAGACAATAGGGTCACACATTTTCTTAGTGACAGTGGCAGTGCATTCCAGGCTCGGGGTGCAAGATATCTAAAAGAGCGACCTCCGATGCGAGCACGCCTGACTGCCGGGATAGTAGCCAATGAAAGGGACGCAGAGTGAAGTGCTCTAGGTGGAACGTGAAATCCCAACCGCTTCCTAAGATAACCTTCGCCAGAGCCATGGAGTGCTTTGAAAGCCATGGTCAGCGTCTTAAACTCGATGCGTTTCCGTATCGGAAGCAAATGGAGGGATTTTAACAGGCCCGCGACGTGAGACCTCCGGCCTAGGCCGAAGATTGCACGAGCAGCAGAGTTCTGCACCACCTGCAGACGCGAAAGAAGATAGTCAGGGAGGCCGAGGTAGAGCACGTTGGCGTAATTAAGCCTGGATCCTACCAAGGCTTGCACCATACTTTTCCTGTGGGCAATGGATAGGAAAGGAAGGAACTTCCTGAGCATTCTCAGTATCCTGAAGCATTGGCCCACCAGGCCCATAATCTGTGGTTTAAGGGACAGGCCGGTGTCCATCTTGACTCCAAGATTCTTTGCCATCCCCGTCTCGGCAGAGGGAGGATGGATATCAGCCGGCCACCAGGACTTCCAACATGGGTCCGGTGGACACCCAAAGAAGAGGACCTCAGATTTGTCAGGGTTACATTTCAGCTGGTTTTGATGAAACCAGCCGAACACAGCACCCAAGAAGTTCTTAATGAGCTCTCCATCAAAGTCCCTATTCTTGCTACAGGTTAAAAGAAGCTGGGTTTCATCGGCGTATGAGACAATCTGTGCACCAGAGGCCTCAGCCAGCACTGCCAAAGGGGACATATAGATATTGAAGAGAGTGGGGCTTAGAATCGACCCCTGGGGGACTCCCACCTCCAATGGCGGTACTGCAGCCGAGTACGGCGGGGCCCAGACTGTCTGTTGCCGATTAGAGAGAAAGGACTCGAACCACCTAAACACCGTTCCCTTACCCCAATCTCCAAGAGTCTGGCTAAGAGACTGTCATGAGGAACGGTGTCAAAGGCCGCCGACAGATCTAACAACACCAGCAGTGCCTTTCCTCCATTATCCTGGACCTCCTTGATCGCTTCCGACACCTCAAGCAGTGCCGTCTCCATACTCATGTTAGCCCGAAAACCGGTCTGAGTATGATGGAGGATGCCGTGAGATTCCACAAAATCCACCAGGACTGCCTGCACATGCTTCTCAGTCACCTTAGCCAGAACGGGAAGCAGCGAAATAGGACGGTAATTGGCGTGGGTGCCTGGATCTAGTGCCGGCTTCTTTAGAAGGGGAAGGACCAAGGCTTCCTTCCAAGCAGGAGGCACGACTCCTGTCTCAAGGGAGCAATTCAAAATTGGGTTGACCATAGGGTTAATCACGTGTGCCAATTTGGCAAGGTATTTGGCCGGACAGGGGTCTAGAGGTGACAGACCTATCGCTTGTGTCTATTTGGACCACTGTGGCCCCCTACAATCTGATGGGGTTTACAAGTATATCTTGGTGGCAGTGGATTCATGCTCTAGACTCCTATGGGTTTGGCCTCAGCGCTCGGCTGACGCCCAAGCTGTTATAAAGGATTTGCGAGTCTTCATGCGGACATACACAATTAGCACATTACATTATGACCGTGGCCCCTCGTTTACCTCTCAGGCTTACAAGGAAGCAATGGGAAGTTTGGGTGTTGCATTGCAGTACTCATCTCCATATCATCCCGAGGGAAATTCGATTGTGGACTAAAAGCCGTCCTTAACAGCAAGGGTATTAGGCTCGGGTGGTAGTTGGATCAATCCCCTAAATGGGGTCCAGAGGGCGCTTAATAACATACCAAGAAGTTCTCAAGGAGCCGTACTCCTTGCAAGGTCCTATTTGGGACAAGAATGTGGGTACCCGACCTCAATTGTGGCAGCGCAGTGATGAATGTAAAGGGATTTGATATCAATGATTGTTTGGTTGTTTTACAGGAGCTCAATGAATTTCAGGCACTACAAAGAAATGTCCAAGTAAATTGCACCGCCACTGGGGAAGTCAAATTACGGCAAGACCAGCCTGAGTCCCAAAAGTCAGGGATCTGGTCAAAGAAAATATTGTGGACAAGAAAAAGTTTGGGCCATCTTTCAGAATGCCTGTACCTGCCATGGCTGTTGAAGGAACAAGAACAGTACTTCTTCTGCCTCTTGCTGGGAAGAAAGAAAAGAGATTTGTCTCCATTGATCTGATCAAACCACACTCTGTGGCTGATACTGAATAGCAGGTCGCGTGGGCTCCTGGGTAGTCACCAATCTCCTCTCGCTACCATACAGGAGGTTCAGACAGAAACACTAATAACATTTGAAGATTCTACTCTAAGAAGTAACAGAGTTGCCACCAATGGAATGGAACTCCTGACTCTTGTAATTGAACAACAATAAAGCACAAAGAAACACAGATCTCAATTCGGCCTAAGCCGACATCTATGTGAATATGCCTCAAAACGAGTCATTTGCCAGTTCAACAAAACCTGCTAAGCTACCAAAGATAGATCAAACTGCATCTGGCTATTTTATCAATTTTGACACCTTCTCTCTGGATCCAAGTGAACCTGAGTCACCGGCAGCTCCAGTTTCCCACAAGAAACAATTTCAGGATTTATACCTTTGGCTGAAAATCATTCTTACCTTGTTTTACCATGGCTACAGCTTTGGATAACAATGTTACTAGTTTCTAGTTTACTGTTTCTGTTTACTGTTCCTAGTCCTCTGGATAGGCTTACTGCCTATCCAGTTTACTGTTCCTAGTCCTCTGGATGGGCTTAGTAACTGTCTTTTCCTTGTTACTGAATGGACATTATCTTACAGAATGCTCCACAGTATCACATGTGAACTTGGTCCTGAAACCACATACACTATCTCATCTCGAAAAGAGAGACCTGTACTTTGTGAATATTACAGCAGTTTTAGTTCCCAAAGGAACAATTTGGGATAGGGTTTCATAGGATGTATTTGGTCCCACTGAACTTTTGAAAATACTTCATGTATTTAAAATTTCTTTGAATGATATCATCATCCCCAGTACATTCTCTGACAATTGGGATTTTGAAACTGTAAATAGTATGCTGTCTGATTCAGAACAATCTGCTACATTCTCAAAAAATTAAATGTATGATGATACGTCTGAGTTTGACACCATGTATTGTTACCAACATTATGGTCATCAGTTTTTGCATTAAGCAAGTACCCCACATAATGTTTTCACATACCACCAATGGGAACATTTGTCCAACACCACGAAAGTTGTTCACAAATGATTGCATAAAAGTTTGCTTATTTTTCTGAGTTTAACACATCAGATCCACGCTCATATTATTATAAGCTTTCACCTACACCTGTGAAGAAACATATGTTCACCAACATGAAACAGATATACTTTGCTTCTTTTTTCTCCCAACTTTCTGAATAGGGTTTCGACTTATGGAAAGACACAATAGGCATAAAATCAGTCTGAGGGACAAAAGAATGGCAGGTTCAGGGAAAAGAGGCACTATTTTGAGCATGCCTCATACCACAGCAGAATATTTTCCTGAACAACACTGTTACCCAAGATCAAGACCCGAACATACCTCATATTCCCTCACTTTCACACTTCAAGGGATAGCAGAATTATACAGAACACAGTGAGGGTACGCTAGATGTAGTCATGCATGACATTTCACACAATTCATCAGCCCACAATTGGAAGGGATGATTAGTTTGGCCTATCGACACAAATAGGTGTCAGGTATGATTCAAGGGTATCACCAAAGGGTTTTGTATTCATAGGCCTAACCTACGCTATGTACAAGGAGAACATCCGAGGGTGGTGACATCCTACAGTGTTGGGAAGTTATGCCTAGATTGGCTGAGAACCTCAACATTGTCCCAGGTGAAACAACACTTGTCCTTACTCTCAGATAACATGGATTTAAGGGACTTTTTGCTAAGTCCCCAGACACCTTGTTATAAACGCTTCTTATATGCTATTTACAATGAAGTTTGGGAAATCTCTCAACAGGAAGCTGAGGAGAGATTGCGTGAAATTGACAGGGTTAACCTGGAACAAGCTTTGGCTGTGGTTGACAATGGTATGAAAACACTAACATCCAGGATTTATTTACTGGGCAACATTGTGTCTTCTGCTATAGATATGATGGAGTAGGATCTGTCCATCCGACAACACGAACAATCACAGCTGAGATCCATTCTCTCACCCCCAGGTCCCTCCTGTCCTCATCCCCTTCATCACAAAGTGGAGATAGCCATCTCTTGACAAGAAAAGAAAACAGAGGAATGCTGGGAGTACTAATCCAGCATTCTGCCTGTTCTTTTTTTCTTCCTGATGACAGGAATGAGACGTGGTGCTGGTGCTGCTCCTGCTGGGCTTGAGTGGCAGTTTTCTTTGGTCCCCTGGCTGTTCTGGATGGGGTGTGTGCTGTTCAGCCTCCCAGCCTGCCTGGCTTGCCTGGAGGCTTGGTTTTCTAACTGGCTCTTGTGGTATGTGCTGCTGTCCCTTTACGCCTGATGCGCCGGCCTCCGATCCGCTCCGGGTTAGGGACGCGTCTTCCTGAGGCCTGGCTGTGTGATTCACGCAACTCGCTCGCTGGATGACTCCTCTGGTTCCAGCTGGCCTGGCAAGGTTGCTGGTGGTTCACATTGGGCAGTCTGTGAAGGTGGGGATGGGGGCCTTGTTCAGAGCCTGCTGGCCCCCCTCCCTGGTGAGTACCGCAAAGCGGTTTTCCCTTTCTTTTGGGCATGGTTATGGCCTGCTGGCCTTGAGCTGCCGGCCTCGGTGCTGGGTTACCTGGTTCAGGTCCCAGCTTCAGCTCTCAAACTTGGGCATCAGGGCATGTCATGTACTCCATTCCTCCTGCATCATCTGGTGTAATTTGGTTGATTCTCATTACATTTTGGCACCGGTACTCATGTTGGCGTACCGGTCCTGTGCTCCGGAGGCAACCAGCTCATTTCTGCGCTGCGATTCTCCTTGGCCCTTATTTGGGGCCTGCGGTCGTACCGCCCTGTGGTCCAGGTGTTAAAACTAGGTGCTATATGATCTGTTTACACCATCATTGTAATATGATTTCTCCTTTTGTTTTTATGGAATTGTAACCATGCTGACCATATTATTGTTAATCATATGTCTGCTTATGTTGGCTAAGATACTGCACATGAGATTACGTCATTAAAATAAATATTTTAACCTTACCGTGTCTCCTATTTACTCATGTTGTGGACTGGTATGAGAGTATAACAAAAGAGTGTTCTCACTTCCCACCATTCCTGAGATGGTCCTAAGTCGCATGTTCTAGATTGTCTGATCATTGGTTACTTTGCTATAGGACGAAGAGCTAATGGGACACTGATGCTAGCTGGTTGCGGTTTTCTAGGTACTGAGGTGAGTTTCTGGTTCACCACAATTCACTAATGTCCTAGGTCTCTGTGCATAGTTCGGAGTCTGAGCAGGATCCTTGCAACATGGCGCCGCCAACAAGTGTGAACTTATTGTGAGGCACTTGAGTAGTGCTTACATCAGTCTACGACCCCCTCACTATTATTTCCGGTTGACGGTAGTGACGGATAGAACCTACCTATAGTTACATAGGTCTCTTCAAGCTTGATATTTTAAAACGGTTTTCTACTGAATTACTACCCAGTTGTGCCTTTTTCTATTGCATTGTACTTATCTATCACTGTATCAATATGGCTGTGGTTGATATCCAAGCACACAGTCACTTGGCTGTGCAGAATCACTTGCAGGATTACCTTGTTTCATTGGAGGGACAAGCAGTAGTTTTTGTAGTCTCGGCTGACGCAGTGTACCCGTTTGAGTTGTTTTACTCATGGGTTACGTTCCCTGCGGTTGATGCTGTGTCTGGTGCATTTCACACTTACACCCCAGCTGATGCTCCTGCAGCGTACGCTCCATATCAGAGAGTGGAAATTCCGATTTCTGCTTGGCAGCATGATGTTTGGTTTAATGGCGCCCTCCCACACGTTATAACAGCGGTCAGACAAGGGCCGTTGTCAATCCCAGGTGCTACTTGGCCTGTTTTAGCTGCTTACACCCCGCATCCTCGGGCGGGGCATTTACAGCTCTGCAACGAAGACCCCTTTATGACTCTGCAGTGTCAGTTATTAGGGGTCTGGTTCATTACATTACCCGCAACCTCCCGGGTGGGGCCCCGGGTGGTGCAGCGCATCCAGTTGGTGGGGCGGGCTGCAGCTTAGTCCCTTCATGGTTAATGCGGTCATGGGCAAGCGTCCCCAGGATAAGGATGAGATGCCTTTTTGGCTTGCCGAGAAATTCGACCAACTGGAAGCAGTATTCCCGAATACTACTCCTGTGGAGAAACACAGGATCCTTACAGTTTGCAGAAAGACTGTGGCCCACATGCATCATTGTTACATTTTGCACTTCCTAATTTGCGAAAAATAAGGAATCGCAAATTAAGAAGTGCAAAATGCTATGCATCATTATTTTCGGTATTCATTTGTTTTTCGGTAAAAATCGCAATTTTTACCGAATCCCAAATGAATACCGAATTCCTAAGTTAATTTTCGCAATTCCCATTGATTCCTATGGGCCAAAAGGCCCATAGGAGTGAATGGGAAGGCATCAGCAAATTGCGAGTGGCACTTAGAACATTTCATGGGTGCACCCCTGAAATGTATTTTTCGCATCATGTTTCACACACACATGTCCTAAGGACATGTGTGTGTGAAACATGAATGTTGAAAAAAAAACATTTTCAGCATTTTAAACACTTTTTCCAAATTTACCGAGTGGTTCAACTTGTGGTAAATTTGGCACCCTAATTGCGAATTTGCACTTCTAAAAGTAATGATGCATTGCTTTTAAGAAATCGCACATCTGCGACTTCTTAAAAGCACCCGCAATTTTAGAACTCGCAAAAATGTTACGAATTCTAAAATTGCTTCATGCATCCCAAAAAGCACTTTTGCATTCGCAAACGGCCGATTTTAAGGAATCGCACCGTTTGCGACTACAAAAATGCTTGATGCATGTGGGCCTTTGTGCCTGACGTAAATGACTGTAGTACTTGGGGTGTGATTTTTGCGGCAGTCTATACTAGGTGCTTCGGCACCACGTCAATGGCTGTCCTGCCCTCCGTCATCAAGCATGCTCAGGATGTACATGGGCCGGAGGCGGCTGTTGAGTTGGGAATGCGACTCGTGGGAGCGTTTAACATGGTCCACGATCTCGTCCTTGCAAATGACAAGGGGGATGCGGTAAGTTTCCAGGTGTCTAATGCTTTGTGCGATGTCCCCGACGCCGACAAACCCAGTCAGTTACCAAAAATGATTACAGAGGCTTATAAGACCGTTGGCCGTAATAGTTTACCTTTTGCTAAAAAACAAACTCAGCAGCAAACTCTACAAGCATCATCTGATATACATGACCGCCCAAAAGTTCAGAAACAAAATTGGAGTAGGAACAAAAAACAGGGGAAACAGCAACAGAAACAGGGGTCTCGTCCTGCTTCTCCTGCACCTGCCTCTACTGAGCGTACATATGAGTTGCCGACCGCAGTACTATTAAGTCACCTGATAGATTTCAGGTTCCTGAACAACGTTCTCCTCGCTCTTTGCAGGAAACATCAGTAACGTCTCTATCTCTGGCCTCCTTGTGTACCGGCCTCCCGCTACGCTAGGGAATTTCATGGATTCTCTCATGGAGGCTGTTATCCCACTGGCTGCTGCCTCGTCCAACTTTTTTATTCTTGGGGACTTTAACCTTCATTTTGACGACCCCAATGATGTAGTAGCAAGGGATCTTCTAAGCTCGCTTGGTGCACTGGACTTACATCTTGTTAATATTGGAGCTACTCATAATAGAGGTCATCAGCTTGATGCGGTTTTTGCTAACTCTGCGAACCTGCAGGCTCTCCAGATGTTGGCTCTCCCCTGGACGGATCACCATCTCATTCCGTTTAGCTGGCCGCTGGGGAACTGGAGAGACCCCGCACCAAGACAACATACTGTAGAACGAGTATGGTCGAAGCTCCCGGTGGACAGTTGGGCGGAAGAGCTTGCTAGAACCTGTCCTTACCCCGTAGATGACCCCAATATCGCTGATCAGCTTTTGGGCGAATGGCTAACCAACTCTCTGGAATCACTGATCCCGAATAAAAGGAGGCTTGTCAGGGAGAGAAGAATTGGCTCTGCCCCCTGGTATACCCCAGAACTTAGGTGCCTCAGAACCTCTTGTAAAAGGCTTGAACGTGCTTGGAGGAGAGAGCAGACGGAAGAAAGCCGGGCCAATTACAAAAGAGAGCTGAGGAAATATAAAAGCGCACTGAAGGACGCTAAAAAGATTTTCTTTAGCGATAGGATTGAGAGAGCAAGTAATTCCTCAGGAGAATCGTTTAAAATCTTCAAGGAACTCCTGAAAGCCCCGGTCCCTCCAGTGGTGCATGATAATCCCAAAGAAAAATGTGAGGAATTGGCCAGCTTCTTCCATTCTAAAATAGAGAAAATACTATCCTCCTTACCCACTATCTCTCAAATCCATGAACCGGTTACTAGTCCAATAAGTCGCCCGATTGAGCTAGCATCCTTTGGCCCCTTCTCGGAAGAGGAGGTTATTAAAGTCTTGTTGGAGATGAAGAGTGGTTCTCCGGGTGACCCAGTCCCCATAAAACATCTTAAGCTTGTGGCTAACACCTTGTCAACTCCTCTGACTGACCTCATGAACCTGTCACTCGCCCATGGCACAGTGCCCCAGAGATGGAAAAAGGCTGTGGTAAAAGCCTTATTGAAAAAAACAGGATTGGATCCATCCAACTTGACCAACTTCAGGCCAATTTCACTTCTGCCTGGATTTTCAAAAATTGCAGAGAAGCTGGTCAACCGTCAGCTCTCTCACCATCTAGAGTCTAACCACCTGCTGGGAGACTCCCAGACTGGTTTCCGCCCCGGCCATGGAACAGACACAGCCTTGCTGGCAGTAGTGAAGGAGGCAAGGAGCACTCTAGATACAGGAGGGTCAGTGGCAGTGATCCTCCTGGATTTGAGTGCTGCCTTTGACACCGTGAGTCATCCGGTGCTCCTCCAACGTCTGTCAGAGGTAGGTGTCTCAGGGACGGCTCTGAAATGGTTGGGATCTTTTCTCTCTAACCGTTTCTACCAAGTCTGGGAAGGATCAGAGCAATCTGCCCTAATCCCTCTTCAATGTGGAGTCCCGCAGGGCTCATCGCTGAGCCCTACTTTATTTAATATATATATGACTCCACTTGAAAGAGTGGTCGCCCCTTCAGGGGTGAAGATCATCAGCTATGCTGATGATACTCAGCTGGTGGTGGGCCTCACTCAGTTGGCGGAACAACCTGAGGTGTTACACGACTGCCTTGCCAATGTTTATCGTTGGATGTCTATCTCCGCCCTAAAGCTTAATGGAGGTAAAACCGAGCTGATGCTCCTGGGCAATTCCAGTCCCTCCATTATTGCGAGTTGTTGGCCCCGGTCTCTTGGTGACCCACCATCCCCCAAGAAGGAGATCAAGTCCCTGGGAGTATGGTTGGAAGAAGATCTGTCCTTCAGGACCCATGCCAGGAAAACCGCAGGGGTTTGCTTTGGTCTGCTGAGATCAGCCCGAATGGTGTTACCACTGCTTCCTGATCCAGCAAGGAAGCTGCTGATACGTGGCCTAATTCTATCGAGGCTCGATTATGGGAATGCCTTGTTTCTCGGTGCTCCCGAAGCAACCTTTAAAATTCTCCAACAAGTGCAAAACGCAGCTGCAAGAGTCCTTATGGATGTTCCCAGAAGGCAGTCTGCTGCTCCGGCCCTCAAAGCGCTTCATTGGCTCCCCGTGAAGGAGCGGGTGAAATTTAAAGCGCTATGTACAGCCCACAAAATTCTGCATGGCAAAGGTCCTCCCATCCTTGCCAACATGGCCCGCCCTTACAAACCCCCACGTCTGCTGCGCTCGGACCAAAAACATCTTTTGCAGTCAGCGAGAGTAAGGAGAGCTCGTTCTGGGGGCAGGCGTTTCTCTGTGCAGGTGGCGTCTCTTTGGAACTCTTTGCCCCTCAAGATTCGCTCAGAGCCCAAGATCCTACCATTTAGGAAACTTCTTAAGACCTACCTGTTTCCACAGTAGTGTTTAGCTGTGTCTCTCCTTTCTGGTCTGCTGCGCCGGGATGCCCCCGGGTAAGCTGAGCGCATTATAAATTTCATATTATTATTATTATTATTATTAACAACCATCGGTGGAGGAGGCAGTGGCAGAGAACAAGGTGCCCAACAGAGCCGTGAGCAGCCTCGCAAGGCTGACGGAAAAGGCAAGCAGGACGAGACACCACGTCAAAGGCCCCAGTTTCAGATGAAGAAAGTTGCTGCAGTAACAGCGAGATATGCCACAGGTAGTGAGAACGCATCTTTGGAAGCAGACATGGGTGCTGACGCTGCTGGACAGCGCGCGGAGATTACCATCATTTGAGAGGCGGTGGGTCCACTACTGACGGTGACAGCAACTGACACCTTTGTTGTTGTTGAGACAGCTGACACTAGAGTGGCTCTCCCTGAGAGTCTTTATGAAATTGTCCTAATAATTGAAGGTGACATAGAACGTAATATAAAATGGGTCTTTAGGGAAAATCTAACTACTACCTATGATATTTTGTTGGCGGAGTTCGACTGGCCCCCACCCTTTGTCTTAGCTGCTCCCCAAGGGGAGGAGGTGATCCTCCCTGCTTTCGCGCACACAGTGGCGAAAGAGCAGGCTCTACGGTTTGCAGAAGATTGGGCTAAGGCGCTTGCACCGGCGTTGTACCATACTCATTGTGGATGGGACAAACTTTCCCCTCAACATGAGATTCTATTGCGGTCAATGCCACAGCCTCAACCCCAGTACCCCATGCGGCGAGAAGCGAAAGCTTCCATTGCAGAAATCCTTGAACAATTGGAATATCGAGGTGTAATTGAGACATCTGTGTCTTCGATGAATAACCCACTTTTTACTGTGACCAAACCAGATGGCTCGTACCATTTGGTATTGGATTACTGCCACTTAAACTCACATTGTCGTACGTGCGCGGTGCAGAATACTTACAGTTCTGCTCTTGTGGATAGTCTCGTGCGTAAAAGGTTCAAAACCACACAACATATCCAATGTTTTTTTTCTCACAATCTGTCCCCTCTGAGTAGTAAATGGACAGCTTTTACCAGTGGTGGCAAACAAGCCAATTCCTCCATTTGGCTATGGACTACAAGAATAGTCCAGGCGTCTTTGCCGCCCACATTGTCTCTCTCCTGGAGAGACTCGACGCAGATGCATGTTCGTATGTGGATGACATTTATCTCACAGATGACGAATTATGGCCACATCTGTGCTGTGTTGACCACATAATTAGCCATTTTGCGGACATAGGCTATAAATTTAACTTTGCGAAATCACACATTGCAGAGTACACAGTGTTGTTCCTTGGCTGCGAGCTCAACAATGAAGGTCGATGTTTAGCTTCTCACTTCTTGGAGAAATATGCACTTTTGCGAGCTCCCACAACACTGAAGAAACTACAATCTTTACTGGGCTTTTTGAATTTCGGTCATACCTACATTACCGAATATGCCCAGCGTATCAAGCCGCTTTACGCATTGATACAACCTACTTTTTCCAAATCATGCTGGCTGCCTGACCATTCAGCCATCTTGCAATCTTTGCAGGCTGATCTACTTGAATCTAAATTCTTGTCGACTTGTGATAAACACACCAATCTGGTAATAAGAATCGTGCCAGGGGTAGTGGATTTTTTCATACCTCACTTTTAATGAGGGTAACACAGTCCCTATCGCTTACAAGTCACACTTGTACACTTCGGCTTAGTTGCGGTTTTCCACTGTGGAAAAAGTTTTGACAGCAGTGCAAATGGCGATTCTTAAGGAACGTGCACTGTCGCAGGGAAAACTCATTTTGGTTGTTACTCCGTACCCTGCCTTGGCGGCAGTGACGAAAGCCAGTGTACCGAATTCCAAAGCTTTGCACCCTCGGTGGATACAATGGGCCACATCCTCGACATCCCCAGATGTTGCGTTCATTTTTTATTCCTCTTTGCAGACTCAAGAGTTCTTGCAGTATGAATTCGTTCATCCTGCCCCTCTGATTATGCGCCAACTTGAGGATTTCCGTTGTATCATTTACACTGACGGAAGCGTGCAAGCGGCTACAGGGTCAAAGCACGCTTATTCTTCGGCCTGCACAATTGTGGTTGGTACTATGGTGGATGGTGAATTCAAGTCCGATGTCGTGCATACACAAGCATTAGGGGACTGTACCGCCCAGTTGGCAGAACTTCGTGCTCTGATGCTTGTATTGGAGTACGCAGATCCCAGTGTGACTACTCTTATTGTAAGTGACTCTTACTACTGTGTTCAATCATACAATGACACTCTACCCTTTTGGACTCAAAATGATTATCGTGACTCCAGGGGTCGCACAATAAAACATAAAATGATCTGGGTTTGAGTGGCTGAGCTTAAAGAACGGCTCCCACTTGTCCTTCTTATATTATACTCTGGGTCATCAACATGTTGGAGTTCACGCTGTTGGCAACTGTCTCGCGGACGAAGCTGCGAAGACAGCAGTTACAACAGATGCAGTGGCAGCGGTTACACGTTCCAAAAGTAAGATTGATGATGACATCTTGGCAGCTATTGCCGCAACAGAGAAGGGAGGTAATTACCCTAGGGGTTTCCCTTCTAAATACTCTTATCATTTAAGTCCTGATAAAGTTCCTTATGTGAGAATTAACAACGTTGGTGACAGGTTTATTCCCAACGCGGACCGCAGACAGTCTTTGATTACAGAAGCCCACGCTGGGATGGCTTCGGCGCACGCCGGCCAGTGAGCTATTGTATCTCTTCTCCAGCAACATTATTGGGGGCGGGGTTTGTACAAACAGACATGTGAATTTGTCCTTCAATGTGGCATTTGTCAGCAAATTAAACCTTCCTCTGCTGCACGCCCACCACAAACTCAGTTGTACATATCTAATAAACCACTTGTGTGTGTTTATTTAGATCACTGCGGTCCTTTCTCTTCTGATACTGCGTATAAGTACATCTTAGTAGCAGTTGACTCTTGCAAGCGCTTTGTCTGGGTGTGGCCTCAAAGGAGCGCTGATTCTAGAACTTTCGTAAGGGATTTGCGTGTCTTTGTGGGAATTTTTGCGTGTGGTACCTTCCATTCGGACCAGGGACCAGCATTCGCCTCTATGGCGTACAAGGATGCCATGGCTTCATTGGGGTCTAGGTCAAATTTTCGTCTCCATACCGGCCCGAGGGTAATAGTGTTGTGGAGCGAATGAACCGTGACTTAAAGCAGTCCTTGACAGCGAAGGTATTAGGTGCTGGCAGAGACTGGCTAACCCATCTCAATAGCGTTCAACGTGCACTAAATAATCTCCCTAGAAGGTCTCTGGGTGGGCGGACCCCATACAAAATGCTCTTTGGCATCAAAATGTATGTCCCGGACCTTGATTGTCTAGACATGGCGGCACATCCTTTGACGTAGATGCACATTCTTCTGTTTTGCAGAACCTACAAAAGACCAGAAACAGTCTTGCAAAGGAACACATGCCCTCCACATCTGAAGCTGCGTTGCAGATTCCGGTAGCCAGCTGGCTACCCCAAGTTGGAGACCTGGTCCAAGAGAAGATCAACAACAAGAAAGAATTAGGTCCTTCCTATCGAGCTCCAGGTGCGGGGCTTAGCGTGCAGGATACAAGAACAGTCATTCTTCCTCCTTTTCCTGGGCGAAGGGGGAACAGGTATATCTCCATTAACAAGTCAAACCACACAGGGTGGCCGATTCTTTATAGTATGACGCCTGCGGTTTCGTGTCCAGCAATGATGCAACACTCTGTTTTAGCCCCGGATCCTGCCATCGGGCCTGATGTTGTCGTTGAACTGAGTCCACTTACGAATAGTTTATTGAATCTACCTGCTGGTGCTCCTCTTAATGACACTGAATATACTTACCCCACTGACTTGTCTATGCCTGATTTGAAGACCCGTGTGGCTAATCAGTCCCGTTTTTCATTTGACACTGGCTCATCCACATCTAAGTCCCCTTCAAAAGTTTAAATTTTTGCTTTCTGGTTTAAAAAACATTTTTGGATTCCACCTTGGATTTACATTTGGCTGGTACTTTTTGCAATTTTTTTATTCATGTCCATCGGATTTGTGGTGTATTTTTTTCGTTTTATAAATGGACACTATGTTCAAGAAAGAACTTCAATTAGACTGATTGATGGAACTTTGGCTCCCCACTCCTCTTCTCACATCATGAAGAGGGACCAGACTTTTGTGAATATAACTGCTTGGCCCGGTTTAGATGGGATTGTATGGGATGCTGTAAAGTTCCAGATACATGGGCCCACAGAGGTTATTAATGTTCCCAATGTACTCCGTGTTTATATGGGGGATGTGGTTAAACAAAATATTCGCTATGATGATTGGGACGTCAAAGACGTAGAGGCTTTATTTTCCGATTTGAAATACTATGCTGCTTGCGATGCTGAAGATTTATATTTGGAATCTGCAAATTATGGTGATTTGTACTGTTACCAGCATTATGGCAATCACTTTCTGCATAAGACAAATTCATTTAGAAATGTGGTTAACTACACACAGTGGGAGCACTGTCCCGCACCTGTGGAAGGCAGCTCAAAAACACTTTTGAAAAAGTTTTCTTATTTTACTGATTTTGATCAATCAAACCCTAATGCATTTTATTTTAAGACTAGCAGCCTGTCCCGACGTAGTCCGGGTATGAATTGCTGCCGGTCAGTAGTATATTGTTTTGTAGGATTTCGTTTTGATAGCATTTCTTATCTGTGACAGGCCTGTGAAACGCTCCGATTCACAGTGCACTGCTGATGCACTTAAGGGTGCCCGTTTAGTAGTGTGTGAACTCGAGTTTCCCTACTTTATTTTTCCTTGCAATATTATATAGCGCGAACTCAACAACATGGCATGAGCACAATTAACATTACAGAAGAACACATTCATTTGTGGTAGGCACGGGGAGACAAAGCGATTTGCCTGGAATCACAGGATGTTGACCTGATGCCGAGATTCGAACGTAGCTCCCCAGCTCTAAAGTTCGCAATTCTAGAACTTGTGGCGGGAGGTGTGTCTAAAAGTGTATGTCGGTGCTGGCCATCAATAAGAGAGACCTGGTCATTTTTCAAATGGGTGGTGAAAAAATATGAGTATGTTGCTGGAGATGTGGGCCGCCGTGCCACCAATGTACTTACCGGGAGAGGGTAAACACCCATTATTCCGCAACTTTCTTTCCGCATGCCATCACTCCGCATACTTTCATTAGGAAAGTACCATGACTCCGCAATGCCATTATAACGCATGGCATAACATTTTATATGCTTTTACCACGCATACATTTACAACGAAATTCATTGTAAATGCATGAAGGGTAAAAGCATGTTTTTTTTTAATGTTTGGATAAGGTAAGTATGGGTATAGGGGTATATGTTTTGGGGTACTGAGATATATGTTTTGGGGTGTTTGGGTATTTTAAGGTTTCAGATATAGTTTTGGGGTACAGGGGTAGGTTTAGGGTTTAGGGATAGGTATGGGTTTTGGGGTACAGGGGTATTTTTAGGGTTCAGGGCTGGTTTTGGGGGATGTAGTAGTATTTTTAGGGTTCAGGGGTAGGTTTGGGTGTTGGGGTACAGGGGTATATTAAGGGTTCAGGGCTAGGTTTGGGTTTAGGGGTACAGGGGTATTTTTAGGGTTCAGGGCTGGTTTGGGTTTCGAGGTACAGGGGTATTTATAGGGGTCAGGGCTAGGTTTGGGTTTTGGGGTGCAGGGCTATTTTTAGGGTTTAGGGATAGGTTTGGGTATTGGAGTACAGGGTATATTTATAGGGTTAAGATGGGTTAGTGTTTAAGGGTGTTGCAGTATTTTAAGGAGTAAGGGTGGGTTATGATTATGGGGTATAGGGGTATTTAAAGGGAGCAGGTATTCATTTTTAGGGTGTAAAGGGTAATAAAATAAAATAATGATTAAAAATAATATAAATAATGCAATTTAAAAGAATAAATGGTTTAATTAAATTAAAAAAATGGTGTGTATATATATATATATATATATATATATATATATATATATGCTCTCATGCATCCAAACAAAAGTTCATGAAACACGCTCTCAGGATACAACGAGGAGGTCACCAGTACCAAAAAGTGCTGTTTAATTCACAACGCGTTTCGCCGACAAACGGCTTGATCACGTGAATTGCTGCTTGCAAACCATAGGTATATGACAAGAAATCTACATGGACACAGACAGAGGACTTGCATCGTAATCACAATCAAGTAATTCCACATTAATAAAACTTAATGATATTTATACATGCTGTTCACAATTCGTCATGCTCTGCATTGCAATGTAATCTGCAAAGATACCGCTTTAATTCCACCTTCTTAGAAAAAAGTGTGCGGGAAATTGCAAAAGTCACTCGAGGTATATATACATATACATATATATATATATATATATATATATATATATATATATATATATATATATATATATATATATATATATATATATATATATATATATATATATATATATATATATATATATATATTCAATGAAAAAACCATTGGTTTTAGGCCATATATAGTTAGGGATTTGCATTTAGAAAACCTTATTTTACTCGCATAAAACCATTGAAATTCCATATATAGTTATAAGCGCTAACTATATATCGCGCACCCGCAATCCACTGCTGATGATGTCACATATTACATCATTCATGACATGGTTAGTGACATCACTGATGACATCACTGATGACATCTCAAATGACATCACTGATGACATCACTGATTACAACATCCAGTGACTGTATGTTTCTGTAAAGTTAAAATATGTCTTACATATTGAAGAATGAGTGGATGTATAAGTGTCTGGATGAAGGATTTACTAGGTGCATGACTGACTGATTGAGTGAGTGATTAAATGTGTCTCACTGAGTGCATGGGTTAGTGACTAAACTGTTTTAATTTGTGCATCATTATATCTGTTGTTCTACAAACTGCTGCATATGTTGTTCAGTAGCTATATGAGTAACTGTATGGGTTATTGATTGGTTGTCCAAGTATTTGTATGGGAAACTGAGTGTGTGTGTATGGGTGGCTGGGAGGTGTGTGACTCTGTACATAGATGTGTGAGTAGTTGATTCACTATATGTATAGATTCACAACTGCATGTGGAAACAGCTGTATGGGCGGTTGACTGTGCATGAGTGTATTAGTGAGTGAATGGATATCTCAGTGCTACATGTCAAATTAAGTACATATGTAAAACACAGTACATGTGAGAGTTGACATCTATAAATAACTGTGCATAAGAGCTAGTGAATGTGTGAGTGGCTGTATGGATCATTGTGAACATGTATCAGAGATTGTATAAGAGAGTAAAGTAAATATGTGTTAGTATATGTTTGAATAAGTAAAATGTGTATAACTGTATAGATCAGAAAATGGAGGTGTGATTGATTTTTGGCATAACTGACTAGGTGTGTGAGTAACTCCATGGATGAGTGACTGTCTGTTTACACTGATTGTATCTAAGGTTATATTAGAGTCTGAAGAGGTTCATGGTATTATCACATGAATGATATCATCAGTGATGTGATCAGTCATGTCAAATGAGATGTTATCAGTGATGTCATCAGTGATGTCATTTGAGATGTCATCAGTGATGTCATCAGTGATGTCACTAACCATGTCATGAATGATGTAATATGTGACATCATCAGCAGTGGATTGCGGGTGCGCGATATATAGTTAGCGCTTATAACTATATATGGAATTTCAATGGTTTTATGCGAGTAAAATAAGGTTTTCTAAATGCAAATCCCTAACTATATATGGCCTAAAACCAATGGTTTTTTCATTGAATTTTCAAGGTTTTGTAAATGCAAATTCCTAACTATATATGGAGTATAACCTATGGTTTTTTCTGTGAATTTCAATGGTTTTTTAATAGCAAGTATCAAAAGCTGTCAAATGTCAAGTACGTGATAGGTAAAAACGTTTTCGTGTTTATGCACGCTGATCTGCTTTGAACGCTGTCCCCCCCCCCACTCCCCTCTTTTCTCTTAGTAGTACTCTCTCTTTGCAGATAGTGAACGGTAGTTAACTCAGACCTTTACCCCTGTTGTAATCCGTCGTACCTGCTTGTCTCTCCATTTGATTGATTATTATCCAAGCATTTACTATTTTACAATTGGTTCTCTTTGGATCATTCTCTATTTACAAACAAGCACAAAGTCGCAATACTCTGTTTAGTCTTTGCAGATAGTGAAAAATCGTGTAAAAAAATAAAAGTAATCGAGCAAAATCAGTAGACCACTAATTCGATCTCTTTTTGACCTCGGTAAAATACAAACATTAGGAATAACCCTTCATGAGAAATACGAAAATAGTGAAATGAACTGAGCTCCACACCATGAGGGCTGCAAAACAGCTCGACTCCGCCACCCACACCGCCCAAAATAACGGCAAACCCTATGCAAATATTATAAATATACACAACACACCACCAAAGAAACAGAGTAAAACATTTTATTAAATAACTATTTACATAACTATTTTATACTTTTTATTGCCCGATCCGGCTAGCTCAATCGATCGAGCATGAAACTCATGCACTGATAACAAGCGTTGAGAGTTTGTAGAATGATGGCTTCAGATTTTCCACATACGGTATAGTGGCGCGAACTGGCAGGGGGCGTTTGGATTCTACCCCTTCTCCAAATAAGATTTTCATACGTGAATGTTCGTTCATGCTTTTTGTCCCTGAGTTGCTTCCATGTCACTGCCTTACATAAATGGCATAAGTCCTGGTTGTTGAGTGCCATACTTCAGAGTTCTAAGCAGCTCTTGTAACACTGTTTAAACCTTATTTGCACCTGCTGCAGCTTCACTATTCAAAGTAAGTGGGGTCCATTTGTGGACCTGACTGCATTGGAAAACAATGTGATACGGTGCCTCCCTAAACCGCTTGACGGAGGCCCCCGAGGGGCGGTGAGATGGCGCGGACTGAGAGGGGGCGCTTGGCTCCTGCCCCCTCCCCAAGTCGTGTTGCCCTGGTGAGGCCTGAGATCGCCCCCGGCATAGGCGGCCGGCTCCCGGGGTCCAGCGGAATTTTTTCCCTTTTGAAGAATCTTTCATTCTGGACCTTGTCCCACAATCCGTTTCACCTGAAGACACGCTGTCGTAGGGCGCCCCTTTACCGTTTTAGTTGCCATTCCGCCCGCTTTTGGTACTCTGTGCCTCTTCCGCCATTCAGCTGTTTACCGCTCGCTCTTGCGACTACAACGTCTCGCTCACCATGTAGTTGAGTTGCTCCCGCTCTTAAGATTTTACCGAACTTTTTGGACTGCTGAAAGCGGTTGTATTCCGACCGCTGGTTGGTGGAGACATTTTGACTATATTCTGCACCTGCATTGTCGCGTAATGCGTCATATGACGCGACGCGTTAGCGCACCCGGAAGTGCTCCGGTGCGCAAGGTGCAGCTTCCCGGAAACGATCCAGAGCGCGCCGCGCAGCGCGTAACGTAAGCATAACAGGTCATGTGACTTGTTAATAAAACTTTTCATTGGTTCATTTTACTTTTCTTTTCCTAATTATGTAAGACTAGATCATGTGACCTAAAAATAACACTTTTCATTGGATTAAAACATTTTTTTTCCCCAAACGATGAAAGCCCCACCTTGTTTCTGGATGTTTCAGACTGAAGCTGGCGTCACCATGAGAGCACCACCATCTCGTAGCTCCGTCGTGGCCATTCCGCAAGCAATCATGGCAGCCGCTCCCCACCGGAAGCCTGCGGGAGTCGAGGGCCCCCAAGACTTTTGTACAATCTTCAAGGCTGAGGGGACGCTTTCGAGAATGGAACCCAAGCCCTGGCAGACAAGCGTCCGAGTTCCAAGGTGTCCCAGGGCCATTTTACTGGACCAGGCCCAAATCCGAAGAGCCGGCCGCCATTTTAAGAGTCCTGTGGCAGCCGCCTATCGCTGCACCGCAACAGTGGGAACAACTCAACTACATGGTAAGCGAGACGCTGTAGCCGTAAGAGCGGGCGCTAAACAGCTGAATGGCGGAAAAGGCACAGTGTAGCAAAAGCGGGCGGAATGGCGACTGAAACGATAAAGGGGCGCCCCACTACAGCAGACAAGCCTCCGCCATGTGCTTCAAAACTGCATATGTATCTCGTGATATCAAGGTTGGGCAACCAGTACAGAACAAGCAGTTACGAGTCTCATTTACACCGGCGCCATTTTGGGCGCGGCCGGGCAGGTCCAGGATCTACTGAAACATAAAAAATGAGGCTGACGTCTCTGAAGCAGTTGACGAACAGCAGGACATAGCAAATAAACATGAACTCTCTAAAGCTGTTAACTCACTGCAGGACAAAACAAGTGAACCTGAAACCTCTGGAATAATTGTCGCTCAAAAGAACAACACACAAAACTCTGTAGAGCCTGAAGAAAAAAAAACAGAAGGGCACTGTAGTTTCAGACACACTTAACACTAATGACTAAACAAAGATATCGTCTGTTTATAAAGCAGTTATCATCTTGACAGAATTGACAAAGAAGTGTACAGACACCAATGCATCAGCATTCTCGGAGATAACATCTTAAGGAACAAAGAAAGACCTGTTCACTCTTGACACCCCAGGTGCTGTGTATATTGCACTATAGTGCTGCATCGAGAAAACGGGCAACCCTATTGATGTGGATTTTTCATTATTGATTATTGTAAAGAAATGGCGACTCCCCCCTTTAGCAGATTAGCTAAATGTTTGCGTAATTTAGGCATAAAAGTTATATTATTGTTGTTGTTGTTGTTATCGTTATAGTTCTGGTTAATTTCAAAAAATGGTTAAATATATTTACAGTTTTTGTTGCGTTCGTTATATTTAAATGTTAATAAAATTTTAAAATGTAACTGTCTTGGAGTACTATATTTTTTTTAAAAATCGGGTGAATGGGGCCTTGAATCGGGTTATTGTCATGTGTGGGCTTTGCAAGTGTACTGCTACAAGATCGGACATTTCAAACTCAAATGCACGTTCTTTTTCTTACCTTTCCGAAGCATGGAGCGCAATAGCAGGCAGAGAAAGGGTGATGCACGTGTTGAACACTGCCTGGCCTGCAAATTGCTAGCAGTGCCCGCTCCTGAAAGAGGGCACACACACACCGCCGCCCCGAGTACTTCACAAATCTTTAAAAGACCATGCGCTTGTTCAATGGGAAGTGGATAACATGGCTAAGAGCATTTGCTGGATAATGCATGAATATCGCTGACTTTTCAACGATATTCATGCATTGCGGCCGTTTTTTATCGCATTTGCGATAAACCTTGCTAATAGCAAGGTTTATGTGCGATAAAATTCGCCGAAGTGCGGCGATAATTTTTGTCTCTAAACAAGTTAGAGACAAAAATTACCGCTAGTTTTTGGTAATATGCCCCCGGGTTTTTCCTTGCAGGAAACGGGAAGCGAAAGACTACCACTGAAATAAGTAGTCTCACGCCTGAATCGGGAGGGTTGGCATGTCTGGATACTCTACAGCTGGGGCCATAAACTACATCCGCAGGGCTAGGTGATAGCCTGGGTCCGGCATGGACAATCGGACACAGAGGAAGAGGAGTGTCAGAGGGTGCGGTAGTGAATAGGGTGAAAGGGAGGTGTCGAGCGCGCACAGGGTGTGATTCTCAGAGAAGAGCAGCGCAGATGGGGGAAGTATATGTCCCATGCATGAGAGAGAGAGCGGGGGTGACCATTGCGTGGGGGAGATGCGTGCGAGGGTGGGGAGCCATGCTGAGAATCGGCGGCGTGCAGAGAGTGGCCCTGGTCAAGGCATCTAAAATGGCTGCTGTGCACGACAAAATTGTGGCATTGGACAAAAACGCAAGATGGCGCAGACAATGTTTATCAATAAGGATTCATTTATAACAAAATATTTACTCGCAGTGACAAAATGGTGTTCAACACTTCCTGATTTCCATCGAATCGAACGATAACAAACGTCACGCACAGAGCAGTTTTTAGCCATGTTATCCAATGGAAGGTGGATAACATGGCTAAGAGCATTTGCTGGATAATGCATGAATATCGCTGACTTTTCAACGATATTCCGCGGGGCTAGGTGATAGCCTAGGTCCGGCCTGGACAATCGGACACAGAGGAAGAGGAGTGTCAGAGGGTGCGGTAGTGAATAGGGTGAAAGGGAGGTGTCGAGCGGGCACAGGGTGTGATTCTCAGAGAAGAGCAGCGCAGATGGGGGAAGTATATGTCCCATGCATGAGAGAGAGAGCGGGGGTGACCATTGCGTGGGGGAGATGCTTGCGAGGGTGGGGAGCCATGCTGAGAATCGGCGGCGTGCAGAGAGTGGCCCTGGTCAAGGCATCTAAAATGGCTGCCGTGCACGACAAAATTGTGGCATTGGACAAAAACGCAAGATGGCGCAGACAATGTTTATCAATAAGGATTCATTTATAACAAAATATTTACTCGCAGTGACAAAATGGTGTTCAACACTTCCTGATTTCCATCGAATCGAACGTTAACAAACGTCACGCACAGAGCAGTTTTTAGCCATATTATCCAATGGAAGGTGGATAACATGGCTAAGAGCATTTGCTGGATAATGCATGAATATCGCTGACTTTTCAACGATATTCATGCATTGTGGCCGATGTGCGGCGATAATTTTTGTCTCAAAACAATTAAAACGAAGCACAAAATGGCGAATTCCCGTTTCGCTACCAGTTTGCGGCCCAGTTCGCGGCCCGAGAAAGGCTTCTACCGTGAAAAATCATTTTTTTTTTCTTTTCCCCACGGGACCCTTTAATAACCCCAACAACATTCCTAGGGGGTCAAGAGGGGGATACCTTGCCCCCTTTCATTAAATTCCCCTTTCGTTTTTCACCTCTTCTTCTCTCTCGATCCTACCGAGAGACAAGATGGCGGCCGCTCCGGACTGTTTAGAATGTTGACAGACACCAGAGAGCCAATCAGCTTTCTGCACGCAAAGTTCCGAAACGCGAAAAGTAAGCGGACCGGATCGCTGCCCGGAGCGCTGTTACAGATATATATCTTGATTTAAACGTTAATTTCTCAAAATCCACTGAAGCACATATGTTGAGACCTAGCAAAGGCACATCGGGCTAACAGTCCCTACAATTTTGCCAAGTTTCGTGCAAATCCATTCAGCCGTTCGAGCTAAAAGTGAGTCCAACCGCCCTATGGAAAACTCAATGCAAAAAACACGTTTTGGAACCCCCCTTTTTTCTTGGACCCCCCTTGACGAAACCCCACCAAATTTTCAGGGGCTACTCAGAAACAAAATGTGCCATTTTCCTGAAAATTTCAGCCGATTCCGTCCACAAACGCCAAAGTTATTAGACATAGAATTTTCAGAAATCCCATAGGGAATTAATCCTAACTATATATACCTACTGGCGATAGCCAGTAGGTAATATATATATATGTATATATATATATATATATATATATATATATATATAAATACACATATATACAAACATAAATTTGATGTTTTAATCATGTACTTTTACAATGTATATGACTTTACCACACATGCATTTGCATTATAATGGCATGCGTGATAAAGTCATATGCGTTGTAAAAGTTTTAGAAATGATGTCTTTGCGGAGTAATAGTCCAGCGTTATAAAAATTGCGGAGTGATGGTATGCAGAATGTTGGTTTGCATAATATCATCACATATTCCCGGGGGAGGGATAGTCCCTTTCTTGCCATTTCCGTGGAGGCGGGCCTTGTGTCCAGATATGCGTGGCGCGAGGCCTGTGCGCAACAGAAGTGGAAAATCTCCAGTGTGCGCTTCAGGCGTCACCGGAAGTTAAGGCGAGATTACATTTCCTGTACAATGGCCCCTGTTTGTGCTCCTACCGGCCCTTGGGAATAGCGCCATGCCTGACCTCCATACAGTAAAGCAGGTGCACGTCACTGGGAGCGCGAGGCAAGCACACCCGGAGCTGGAATGTACAGAACCTGGTAAAAAAAACAATGAAATATTGGGCACAACACTCGCTTTTTTTTCCCCGTAATCCCGCGCCCGCACACGCCCCCAGCACACGCCCCCAGCACACGCCCCCAGCACTCGATATGAGACATGGAATGAATGGCGGAACGTACCACACTACCCCAGCGTATGTCACGCCCCCAGCACATGCCCTCAAGGGACTACTTTGCTGGCACGGTTCTTTTACCTTTTAAATGTATATGGTGGACGTCTGCATAGCCTATGTCCTTCTACTGCAACTGCCCTTTCCAACGCTGTATTGGGTGTTGTGATTGGTGCTGTGTTTCCTGAGATTACCCGCCTCAAAGGTTTGGGCTCTCTCTTTATTATATTAGTATAGATGACTGAGAAGTCCTGTTCCAAGGTTAGACTTACCCACACTAAATTACTGTATTCAAAGTCCTTTATTGGCCATTTGGCTGTTGGGGACTGTGGAAAGATACTATTGATCTTAAATCTGTTTGGGTTCCAAGATTTGGCAAGTGCAAGGCACTGAGGCTTTGCATCGTGCATGTCTCATCCCAAACCATATGTTGTTTCTGAATGCCACTATTACACAAACCACCTGCTTTGGATTGGCAAAATCAGCAGCTTATGGCTCATGTGGAAGAGGCCGGTCTCCTGCATTCCTCTCAATTTGGATTTCGGGCGCTACATTCTACTGAGTCTGCCTTACTTATGGCCACGGAGGCCATTAGACAGGGAGCAGATGAAGGGCAAACTATGGCTCTAATACTCCTGGACCTGAGCGCCACCTTTGACACTGTGACACTTTACACATTGCTGCAGTGTCTGAACAAAGGCGGCATCTCAGGTTCAGCTCTAAAATGGCTGCAATCTTTCCTGGTGGAGCGCAGTTTTCAGGTCAGGCAGGGCATCCATTACTCCAAGGCCTTTAAATTGGAACATGGTTTCCCACAGGGTTCCACCCTGAGTCCCAGCCTATTTAACCTTTATGTGTCCCCCCGGGAGGAAATAGTGGAGGGTTTCGTAATCAGGGTTGTGTCATATGCCGACGATACACAGCTGGTGATCTCCCTATCGCAGGCCCCGGATTTGGCAGCCTCTAACTTCAGGGCATGCATGCAGGAGCTTGCCTCCTGGACGGCAAATAACTGCCTGAAATTTAATGGAGCTAAAACCGAGGTGCTTGTGGTAGGAGGTGGTCCGTCAGTGTGGTAATCGGCATGGTGGCCAGCAAGTTTGGGCCCTACCCCTATACCATGTACCCAGACGAAGAACCTTGGTGTTTGGCTGGATTCTGACCTTACCTTTGAACTACATACTAGACGCTTAGTGGGGACGTGTTTTGGAGTCCTCAAGGGCCTACAGAAAACCATGGATCTCCTCCCAATTGAGGCCAGGAAGATGCTGGTGGATGCTCTTGTTACTTCGTGTATGGAATACGGCAATACACTCTATCTTGGTGCTATTGCTAAATGTGTAAACAGACTTCAGGTGCTGCAGAACGCTGCAGCACTGTTGGTCCTCATGCTACCCAGGAGGTCTGCCTCTAAAAGTGCCTTAAACTTGCTTCACTGGCTTCTTTTTAGGAAGAGAGTGCTGTTTAAGGCTCTCTGCACGTGCCATCACATTATCCAGGGCAGTGGCCCCGTGTATCTGCGTAGTCTCCTCACCTCATATACACCTACACAGCCTCTCAGATCTAGTGGGACTGGCCTGTTGTCAGTTCTGAGGGTCAAGAAGGCCAGGATGGGTGGTAGGTCCTTTCGTCTCTTGGCGGCCCAGAGCTGGAATACACTCCCTCTTAAACTCCGGCTGGAGACATCCGAGATGAAGTTTAGGAAGGATCTCAAAACGTATCTGTTCTCACAATATTAGCTATGCTGATGCCATTTTAGATACTATGGCTCCGCCTCTCCCACCTATCTTAGCGCTGGGACACGCCAACATGGCGTAACCAGGCGCTTTACAAAATTCGCTATTATTATTATTAATTCTAGAAAATTAAATGCTCCTTTATTTCCTGATTTGGGTGAATTTCCCCATTGGAATAATGATACCAGTACTTCCCTAAGTGACTTACAAGCCCTGTTGAGAAATTCCACTTTTAATGTTTCCAGCATTATTCACGAAGGCTGGTTGCTATGGCAAAAAAGTGCATATTCCTGCCAGCACCGTTTTCTGGGTCTGGCTACTGGCTATACAGAGATTATAGTTGATCCCTGTTTTCAGACGCAGCATTCAGTCACCACCTATTCTGTAGGCAAATTATGCCAGAGTTGGCTCAGACATTCATCCTTGGCGTCTGTCAAGCTACATTTATCCAAACTCAGTGACACCGTTGACTTAAATGTTTTTGTTAAAGGTCCTGCAGCCGGCAGATCGAAACGATGGATATATGATGCTTACAACGAGGTTTGGAAACTGTCCCAGATTGAAGCTGCTTCTAGGCTTAGAGCTAAAGATCAATTTAGAAAAAGTGCTTGCCGTTGTAGATAATAGCATTAACACCCTTTCTTCCCAAATGTACACATTAGATAATATTGTATCATCTGTGGTTGATATCGTGCAAGAAGATGTTGCCGTACTGTATCATGGGCAAAATCAATTGTATTCTGTTATGCAGTTTGCCTGGACCCGTCAAACGTTGAAAAATGGCTGGGTGCCATGGGATTACATGAACACGAGTTTGTTATTTCTGCCTTTTAATTTGACTGTTAAACAACAATTTATGTAGATGAAGGATGCCACTTTTTCACTGTTGCATATTGAGAAATTAGAACCGTTACCTTTTTCAGTGGCGAGTTGAATTGTGCAGTTTGGCTCATCCATGGGTTAATAACTCTACATTTTCCCCTTTTTAAATTTGAGTCGTGCATGAAACACTATGCAATAGGCAGATTTGAACCTTTAGGTGGTGCTTATCTTCATGAAGTTTGGAATCTCCTGTTCACATACAGGTGTTTGAGGGAAGGGAAGGAAGTTTATTTAAAAAGCGAAGATTGCACCACCACACCAGATCACTCTTTAGACTGCAGAAATCTGCAATTGCACGGTTCTTGTAATGTCCTTGCACCAAACGTGCCTGTGTTTTAAAAGACACTCCAGCCCCGGCTCTTACACCAACATTCACATTGCTTGCAAACGGTAGTTATTTGTTATTAAATAATGAAGATTGTTGTGGTATGCTTGCTGGTATTCCTTATATCATTACGGTTTCCCATTGTGTAGTTTGCTGTAAGAATGTCTTATTTCCTCCTCCACATGGGAGGTTCGATGTTTCCATCTGGCCTTCTATTCCGACCTTGAAAGCAGAGTTCAACAAGATGAGTTGAATAAGAGCTCTTTTGTCCCAGAAGGAAGTCCCCCTTACCTCTGCGCGTGAGACATTCGTCCTTCACGTTGTAAATACTCGTAGTGAGATAAATGCCTTGTAAAACACAAACCTGCCCCTGCTTGTCAGTGCTTTGATTCACACAATCTTTAATGCCTCGTCGACCACGGGTCTGGCACACTTTTTTAAATTAGTAAGTTCTGGCCTTGTGACCTCATTCCAGACTATATTTGGTGTGATCCCTGCATTTTTTCATTCGATTTTGTTGTTTCGAGTGTCTTTGGTGGTTTCCCGTTACTTCTTGTTTAGGCGCGGGCATACTGCTGTTGATTTGTTTACTCCAAAATGGATGCACAGTCTGTGCCCCACGACGATCTGTCCCGGCTGCTCCAGGTTCGTAACCGCATGCTAGAATACTATGGATGCCTCTGGCGACTCTGAGTCTGGCATATGGTTTATCTTTCCGGTTCTCATTCTTCACTGTGTGCAGCCTGTATTCCATTGCCTGGATTGTGGATTTGAATGGGCCCTTGATTTTTGTCTCTGCAACACAGTGTCTCCTGACCTGGATTTTAATCTACTAATGAGTCCCTTAGTTGCTCATGAAATAGAATGTTCTGGTTTCGGGATTATGGCCTGCGCAGCAGCTCATGGGGTTCTAGGTAATTGGAACATTTGGAACATTTGGACTGTGGCCAATGACTTTCTGGCGCGCAGTTATCTTGAAGTAAGCCCGAGTTGTCCTCTGATGGTGCTAGAGGCTCTGGCAATCAAAGAACATGTTTGTTCATTCCCATTACTTATTTGGATGTATGAAATGTTCATGGAGGATGACAACAACTTCCTATTGGAGGCAGTTGCAACGTATGGTGCTTATACGCTTTTGGATTGAAGTGTGATTATTTTTTCTGCTTCATAAACACGTATTGAACTCGTGAATATTTTTTTCTCCAATGCCTTAATGTTTTTCTTAATTTTTGAGGTCTTTTGTCACACCATGGCCACCCGTGATTGTTTTCACTGACTTTGTTACTTTTGAATTTGGATTTTTACTCCCAATTCTCAAGTTTGGCAAAATTCCTGAACTTGGTTCTGTCTCATTCGAACTTGAACTCTGCGTTCTATGAAGCTTACCCCTTTATTGTGCGTTCCCCGAACAAGGGAGGGTGTAGTATGGTTTAAGACCTACTTTAGCGTGCTTGTTATGTTAGCATGGCTTATTAGAATTTTAAACGCCATTTCACATTTTGCTAATTTTGCACACGACACTGCATAGCTGTTTTTGTATGTTATCCTTCACGAAGGTCTACACATGAGAAAAGGTTTGTTTTTTGACATCTCTAGACTTACATTGTGCCCCTAGTCTGAACAGTGAGTGCTGAGCAGTCAAGGTTATGAAAACATGTTAGCTGTTTTTCGGCATGTCCGTGTAACGCATTCTAGACACAACATTTTGGCAGCTGTGAGCCAAGTAAGATTCTGGCACCATTATCATTGCACACTTGCCATGATTTTAGACACGTGGAAGATTCCTTTTCCAGGGATGCAGAGAGCCTTGCTGATCCAGATGTAATTTACACTTACTTAGCGGAAAGCCCAAGAGACCTTCTTTAGTTTATAATACATAGTTCCTATATAGGCAGGGTGTTAAAACTAGGCGCTATATGATCTATTTGCACCATCATTATAATATGATTTCTCCTTTTGTATTTTATGGAGTTGTAACCATGCTGACCATATTATTGTTAATCATATGTCTGCTTATGTTGGCTAAGATACTGCACATGAGATCACGTCGTTAAAATAAATATTTTAACCTTACCGTGTCTCCTATTTACTCTTGTTGTGGACTGGTATGAGAGTATAACAAAAGAGTGTTCTCACTTCCCACCATTCCTGAGATGGTCCTAAGTCGCATGTTCTAGGTTTTCTAATCATTGGTTACTTTGCTATAGGACGGAGAGCTAATAGGACACTGATGCTAGCTGGTTGGTACACCACAATTCACTAATGTCCTAGGTCTCTGTGCACAGTTCTGTGTGTGCAGGATCCTTGCAACAAATGAGTGCCTTTTGAGTTACATTTTCAGCACTGAATGGTTTTGGAGTTGAGTTGCAGCTGTTGCCTCACGTTTGCAGCCAGAATGCCAGTGCTTTGTAGTCGATAGCCCCTCCTTTGGGGTGCAGCTATGTTTTGCCGGATGCAGTGGCGGGCTTGATGTTGTGTCTCCTGGTTCATGGCTGGCGGGTAGCTCGTTGTTCCCGTGGTTCTGGGCTGTTCTCCTCCCCTCTCTGTGCTTCCCATTGCCTGTGCACATTTGTCATTCCACTGGTGCTCCTTTATGGCGCTTTGTCTTCTGCGCCTGGTTTTTGGCCTCCGGACATTCCTCACTGAATGCCCCTGCTCTGATCTGCTGTCAGGGGTTGTGCTTAGTTGGGCCTGGTTTGTTCTTTGGCCTGCCCTGTTTGTGTCTGTTCCCATCTCCGGCGTGTCCGTCTGGGGTTCCCCATGTTGTGGGGTTTGTTCCACCTATAGTGGCGCTTTTGTTTGGTGTTCTTCTTGGTTTGGCCCTCCGTTGGCCTTACTTCCCTGCCCTCAAGGGGTCAGTTGGGTCGGCCTGGTTGGTCCCTGTTTTGGGGTCTGCCGTGGTCTGGCCCGTGCTGTAAGCTTTTTTGTTTTGCCTCTGACCCACGGGGTCTGTCCGGTGGGTTGTCTTGGCCTGCAACCCTGACTCCTTGAGTCCTCCTGCTCTCTGTGGTTCTGCAGATTTGGGCCTGGTTCCTTCCTAGTTTGGTATGTGCCTAGAGATCCCGGTGCTGTCTGTTGGGGGTTGCCCGGGTGCCTGTGGCTGGCTGTGTTGCTGGGGCCTGAATTACCACTCCTGTCTTCCCTGCATGCCCCCCTGTGTCCCGCTCCTGGTGTCAGTCGAGGGACCTTCCCATCGCCCCGCCATCTGCTGGTTTCCCCAGTGCCTGCTGCTGTGGTTCAGGTGGGGTTTTTTGCCTCTGGCTTCTCGGCACCCTCCTGTTCATGGGCTGCTGTCACTCAGTTTGCTGCTCTGTTTCTGGAGGTTTACCCGTTTTGTGGTCCTCGTGGCCACTTTCTCTCCTCCATCTTGTGGTGTCTTTGCCTGTTGGCCTGTGTGGGGCTGTCCCTGTGCTTTGGGTCTGGTTTTGGTTCTGTCTCTCCAACGGTCTCTGCTTCCTTGTTGGGGCTGTTGTCCTATGTGAGCATGTCTCCCAGTATGGTTGTGGGATTTTGGCTGTTGCCTCTGTTTTATTTTGGCACATTGCTGTTCTGTTCTCGGCCCTCGCTGTTCCTGGCCTTTGGGCTATTGACTTGTTTGGGTTTCTCTCCTGTGGGGCAGACAGTGCTCGGTGGGGGGTCTCTGCTGGCCTCCCTGCCATTTGCTTTTGCCTTTGGTCCACATGGTCCTTCCCCAGGTACAGGCTAGGCTCTTGTGTCCTCACACCCGGGTGGGTTGCTTGGCTTGGGCGCTGGCTTCTATGTCTTGGTGGCCTTACTTGTGGCTGGCCCTGGTTTTTTCCCCCTACTCCTGCCCTCCTCTGGTGCATGCTGGGCCATGGCTTTGGTGAGTCTGTACGGTCTGCTTGGCTTCCGCCCTGGCTTGTTGTTGCCTCTGTGGCTTGACTGTTTTTCGGGCTGTGACTGGTGGCCCCATCCCACCCCTTCCGGGCCTGTGTAGGTTCCATGTTGGTGGTCCCCTAATTCTAATGTAGGTAGAGAACGGTAGGGTAAATCAGAAATACAATCAAGAAAGGTGTCTATACGTGCAAAGAGTCACTGATAGACGGAACGCTAACAACTCAAGGCCAAAAAGTGATCAGAAAACACAAATAAATAGAAGTATCAAAAGGTTTAATATAGTTGATAATCCATATATCCAAAGAAATTTGCTAAGATACATACATATATAAAATATTCAAAGAGCACATCCCAAAAAACATTCACTCAACCATGTCATGCACCCTGATTCCTTAGCACACACACTCACACTTCAAGCAATATCAGACATTCAACAGTGAAATATTTATGTACAAATGAGAAAGTCCCCCAAGATTTTCAACAGTTTGCACAGGAGATGTTGTCCTCTTCAACAGAGAAATTAATGAAACACATTGGAAAACAGGGATTAACAAATGTGAATAAACAATCAATCATTCAAAAGGGAAATACAATTTGTATAAATAAACAGATACACATTTCTCGTAATTTGGATGATTTGGGGGTGTTAGGCCTTCCCAGAGCTCTGATCTCTGGCTCTTCTCATGTCCTTCCTGATCAGATTGGGAATGGGGTATGGTTCTCTGCTCCTCCTGGTTGGTCTTTCAGTGGCTGGTTTTCTTTTGGGTGCGATGCCTGCTCCCTTCTGACTCTGGGGGCCTGCCTTGTTGGGCTGCATTGCCGGGGTTGTCTGGGTTTCCAGGTCTTCTGGTGTGTGCCTTGGCTTTTGGCTCTTTGCCTGTCCGCGGGCTCCTGCTTTGGCTCCTTCTCCCATGCTGGGTGCCTGCCAGTTGTCCTGTGTTGAGACTCCTGCTTGGAGCTGGATGTTCCTGCCCTGGGGCCTGGTCCTCCTCTGGGGGTTTCGGTGATGGTGTCCTCTGGAAACTCTGTCGGGCTGGTTCGGTCTAGGGGGCTAGTGTTTTGGCCGGTGCTTCCCGCCTTTCTGGTTGGGTCAGTGTGGCCTTGCCCTTGGTTGGTTCCGTGGGTTTGTGCCTTGCCCTGTTGGGGGGTTTGTCCTGTTGTTGGCCCTTTTCGCCCTTCGTGCCTGGTTGGTTGGGCCGTGGAGTCTTTCCTTTGTTTCCCTTGTCTTCCTTTGAGTGTCTGCTTGGCTTTCGGGGCTTACCTTATGACTAAGGCCGCTCTGTAGCTGTTTTGCTCCCTGTTCGGGGTGGCTGCCTGGTGGTGCTGGGCTTGTCCGATGTTAGACCTGGCACCTTGGCGTGAGTCTCCCTTCCACTTTTTGCTGATGTGCCTCAGATGTTTTTGCTGGTGTTCGATGCTCAGGGCACTGCGCCACGGCCGATCTGTGCCGCAGTGCAAGTGATCCCAATGTAAAGTGTATGTGTAATTGATTTCCACGATTGGATTATTTGGTTTACTGTCAGTCCCCAGTAAAGGGCACAAGGCGTGCCGGGGCTTGTAGATACAAATGCCGCTAGTGGGCCTGCAGCGCTGGTTGCGCCACCCACAGAAGCGGCCTCGTAAGATATGTCTCGGGTCCGCCATTGCTGACCCCGCGTACAGTCCCGCACTGTCACGCTGACTGTGCAAGTGCCCACACTTGCCAGTCCCCGAACCTTCCCTCACCTTCATATCAGTCACCCCTATGGTGACCTACGGGCAGGGTGCATTGTAAGCGTAAGGTAGGACAGGCCTAGAGTGTGGCATGTCCTAGAAGTGAATTACCGCCCTTTCTCGTTCTTCACTATTGAAGGGCTACCTGTTTTCTTAGGCCAGATGAGCTGTCGGAGCTATTACACGCTATAGTCCCGGCAGGCTCAGGGAACATGGTAGCAAGTCGAGTTTAGTATGCCTGAACTCAGAATAATAAAATACTTCCTTTAGTAAGGTTTATTTTAATATTCTGTGTTTGCAAATGCTACTTTTAGAAAGTTAGCCTTTGCTCGCCTAACTGTTCAGCCCGCCTCTGCCAGGATGTGTATCTGCTGTCTAGGTTTGTGTGAGTGACAGGGCTGGGAGATTCCTGGGGGATAGTCGGGTGCTCAGGAGGATGAATGAGATGCTTACACCAGGATGGGTGGGCGGAGTAGTCCTTGACTCTGAATAGGGTTGTGCTCCACCACCACAATGCTGGTACCACCTCCTGCGGAGCGTCTGATGTCTCTGCCCTGCACCCTGAAAGAAGACGGCAGCTTCCTGTCAACAAAGTACTTCAGAACCGGGTTGAACCAGGCTCAGGCCCCCTGGCCTGCAAAGACAAAATAAATGCAGTATAAATATAGGAGCAACGCTCCTTACAAATCAGATCCAGTTTTGACCACGACAAACCTCTGCCTGTCTAGAAGGACCAAGAGAAGCTGAAGGATGGAAACCAGTCTGTATCCTGTAAGACTGGCCTGCAGGGGTGCCTTGCTGAGAATGGAGAGGAAAGGACCAGATAGGAGTTTGTAGACTTGTGCCTGAAACGATCTCCAAGGGCTTGATCGAGAGCTTGCCCCCTGAACGGAACTCCAGGACCATTGGGTTCTATCTGCTTGTGCCCGTTTGCTGTTGGGCCTCAGTTCTTATTCCCTCGCCAGAGTTGTGACTCGGGTGCCTTCGCCCTCTCCCAGGTCATGACAGCTCGGAGCTTGGTCGCCCCGTCGTAGAGAGTCCCGCTCATCCCTGAGCTGTTCTCTGCTTCAGTGCCGGGCCGCCTGCTCTCCTGTCACCTCACCGCTTACGGAGCGAGCTTCGCACCTCTCATCTTCTCCAGCCGGAATCTGCACGGAGTAACGTACTCGACTGTCTCGCTTGCGCTCCTGCATACCAAGGCTCGTGCCGCACCTCAAGAAAGGCCTCCCCGTACTGTGGTACCGGAAGCCCGGTGCTGCACCCGTCTGCCCGAGAACTCAACGCCCCTCACAGATTCACGAGTCAGACCCAGCGTGCTAAGAAGTAGTACGCCCCGCAGGCCTGAACGGCGCCTCGCCCCGTGAGCTGCCTCGATCCCTGATCGCCGCAACCCTCCACAGTCTAGCTCCTTCACCTCGCTCCTCGAGGGGGATTGAGCCGGAGAGATCCTCTGGAGAACCATCGGCCTCGTTCGGTGTCCGCCCTCACGAGTAGCCGCGCCTGAAACGCCTCAAACTTCCACCAGCAAGGTACACTTGAACTCCGTCTCGAGTTCATATCGGATCCAGGGTCCGCAACGATCTTATTTCCCTGTCATTGTACCTTGCTAAACAACAAACACTGAAAGACTAAGTTTGCCTATTGTAATCTGGTGACCTCAATTTACTAAACGTTATTCTGGTCTTGTGATAATCCTGCTTGAATCTATCTTTTATATAAAGTATTCGTATTTTTGATACAACCATACGACTGGTGTCCGTTTGTGGTGGGTCAATGGGTTTACTGTGTGTGATCATGAATGCTTAACTTACTATTGCCCTGAGGATTAGCCTTGTCTGCTCGCGCCACACTACCTAGAGGGTGAGCAGGGGTTATTCGAAGGAGTAGTTCCCTTGCCCTGACCTAGAGCTGAGGGTCCTTGCTAGTCACAAGTGCATACCTGTGCCAACCAGAGACCTCCGGTTCTAACATCCGCCTTTTGTTCGGTGGGCGACCTTGTGGTTTTTTCATGGCCTTTTGGGGCTTCCTTTTTTTTGGTCCTCTGGGTTCTGATGGTGTTGGTTGGTTTGGCCCTGTTTCCCTTGGGGGTCTCTGGGGGGGTGCATTCTTTTTGGCCTTGGTTTCTTAGCCTTCTTGCCTTTGTGGCTTGCTCACTTCCGCTTGGCGGTTTCGGGTTTGCCTTTCGTGGGGTATGGGTGTTCTGCGTGTCCTTTCTCTGGTTGGCTGCTACCTTGGTGTCACTGTGGCATTCGAGTTTCCAGAGTCCCGGTTTCCGAGACCTAGTTTCCGAGACCTGTTGGCCTGTTCCAGGCTTGCTGGAGGGTTTTGGCCTCATGGGTCTTCTTTTTTGTGTGGCCTCCTCGCTGTCCTTCCATGTGTTGGCAGCCTTTGGCTGTTTCTTGGCTGGTTCTCCTCCTTCCTTGGTAGTTTGGAGGTTCCTGGTGTGTGTTTCCTACCCTCTGGGTAGTGGCTCTGTTTTGTTTTTGCCTTGGTCATTTCATGCTTGTTTTGTGCGGGGTGTAACCCCGTGTTTTGGTGGGGTGCTTTCCAGGCTGTGTACCCTGCCTGTTCACTGCGGTTCTACTTTTGCTTTCCTTGGGTTACTGCTTTTTGGTGTGCTTTCCTGGGTGTGATTGGAGGTTCTGGAAGGCCGGGTTTCTAGCTTTGGTATTCTCCAATTTGTCACTAGTGGGAGAAGGACAGGAGGGACCTGGATGTAACCCCCTATTTCTTACTGTTAATCTTCATTACTCCTGGTCCCGTTGTCCTCGTCCCATTCATTACAACCGCACTCTCTCCCAGACGGCCGGCCTTCCTGTTGGGTTTGGTAGTTTAGGCGGAATGTTGGGTAAGTAGTGCTTATGTACTCCCAGTGGGAGGGGTTTGGGTTAAGGTCCCAGCATTCCTCTGTTATTTTTGTCTGTCAGGAGATGGGTATCTCCACTTTGTCATGAATGGGATGAGGACAACAGGACCAGGAGTAATGAAGAATACCTGTAAGTAGGGAGACACTAGGTGGCGTGCAACAAGATGGCCGCACCCTAGTGAGGCTCTGTCAGCTCTGATTGAATGAATCAACATTTATCCTAAATCCGGTGGCATATCTTGCCATCAATAGCTCTAACTGGATCGGCAAACAAGACGGCGGTACATTGAACTGGCTGCGAGACGGCGGGGGCTGCGATATCACTTCGGACTGCTGTACCCATCTGCGGCCTGTGAGAAGCGCAACAGCCGACCGGGCCGCGACTAACGTGGCTGCCTCACTGCTGCCAAAGTCTGGAGGAGAGCTGCTGAGACGAATCAACAGCCGCAACCGGCCGAGAGAGCAGTGGCGGAGAGACAGGTGCCCGGTGAAGCGTGCAGAGCCGTGAGTGTGCGGAAGGGATAAGCGGCCGTGTCTGCATGCGCGCTCGCCGGGCGATCGCCGACGGGTTCCGGCGCACCCCGCTACTATGCAAGGATGGGGACTGCGACCTTCCCAGAGTAAGTGAGCCCTAGAGAGACACATCAACCCCGCCAAGCAGCCACTACTGGCGCTACACCCTGTACTGCCTCAGCAGTCCCCTGGAGTGAAGGGACGGAGGAGTGCTAGACTTGAGACACAAAACTTGCTGCGACTGCACAATCCAGAACCCACATGCCGCGCAGACTGGTGCGGACACCTGAGATCTGAGGCCCACACTGTGCATGCCGTCACTACAGCCCGTGCTGTAAACCCAGATGTGCCACACATACGCTGCTACCCGGGACACATGCCAAAACGTGACTGGATCTGCCGTGAGTCTGTAGACCGGTGGGTCTGCATTCGCCCCCAGTGATCACCAGTAGAAGACCTCCATGGGGGTACTATACCTTACTGGGGGACCCCACAGCCAAGTATGAGAGACGCTTAGCTACGTTGGTTCGGATACCCCGCAATCTTATTATTGGAGGAATGTGCATAATCTACCTGGTTGGTGCTTCTACATCTAAGAGGCTTCGGTGAGATGGCCCACCTGGCACTACCCTGATCTGCTACTGGAAAGTAGCCTTAATTGAGCCTGTTAGACGCTATGCCAGCATAAACCCCCAGGTGCTTTCCCATTGCGGGGGTGGAGTGACCTGTATGCACTGCCCCTGGGACACTTGGAGCACATAGGCCATCTGGTCAGGAGATCACACAGCTCTGGAATTTGTGAGGGCATCAACAGGTGAGGGGCGCCCTACCCTTTTCTTCAGCATACTCTCTGTTCCACTATATGACCACCCAGGTGGAAAACCCCCAGACACCCCACCCATCAGCTGGAGGAAGCACAAACACAGCTCCAGGATCCTATCTGGCCCAGGTCCTGATCATGATTGTCACATACTGGGCAAACGTTCATATTGGAATCATAGACTCGTAGCTGAAAGCGCCAAAACGCTGCCCCCACTCCGACACCGCGCGACTGGGCAGGGACGCCGTTCGTGCCAACGGCTTATCGAGCCTTTCATACTATCCCACGCTGCCCGGGGCAGGTCAACAAAGTACCGGCTCTGCATGGACGAAGGCGGATCCCACCTACCGGGCAGGTCGCAACAATGGAGAAGCCAGATGGCAAGCAACCCAAACTCAACTTTGACCCCTGCAGGACACCTAGAGGACAACTGCCTGACCCTGATCAATACAGCGCTGGAAAGGAGATGCAAGGCACAGAAGAGGTAGACATGAAGACTCTGCTCCACACGATGAAAGCGAGTTTTGCCTCCATAGAGGGAAAGTTGGATTCCATGTGCGCCAGAATGGACCAGGTTACCCAGAAGATTGAAAAACAAGATGGGAGAATCAAAGAGGCTGAAGCACGTATCTCCACCCTAGAAGTTAATCATACACAGGCGGCGGGACAACTTACGGACATTGACAAACTGCTGAAGGTGATCGCAGCTAAAAATGAAGATATAGAAGCCCGCTCACGACAGAACAATATACGCATAACTGGCGTCCCCGAGACCACTAACACTGGAAGGCTTGACGAATATGTGGAACGGATGCTCACTACGTATTTTGGTCAGGAGGCATTCTCCAGGATGCTCATTGTGGAAAGGGCGCACCGAACATTGGCGCCAAAACGCCCACTGGGTGCACTGCCTCGGCCCATAGTTGCGGGACTGCTCAACTATCACGTCCACAATACAGCCCTGCATAAAGCAAAATAACTGAAAGATGTGGTCTTCTAAAACAATGCCTTTTCAAAAAGAAACTCCAGCAAGAAGGGATGGAATATGCAATGCTTTATCCTGCAAGACTACGGATCACCTACGATGGTAAACAACAGCTCTGCAACACTCCACAACAGGTGGCGTACTTCTTTAAAAAACAGTGCTGGTGGCCAGGAGGGCTGAGCGATCCCTGACAACCAATGGCAAAGGCTCAATGCATCACGAAGAAGACTGAGGGCACCGACTATGGCTGAACACACGGATGACGACAGGTAGCCATGCTGACCCTGTCGGCACAGACATTGGCTTCAATACAAAGGTAACACAGGACATGATTAATGTAATAGATTCTGCCCTTTTTGTAGACCTTTTTCAGGGATGGTAAGGACACTATCAGATACAATAAAGACATTTCAGGGCCCCTTTCTTCTGTTTTGTTAGGCAACTGCTAGTGGGACACTGTCACTAAGGACCATTAATGACTCTAAGATATATTTGCTATTGCATTTGCTCCTGCATTGTGTAGGCCATGTTCTGTATTGGGATCTCCCTTTGCTATGCATGAATATTCACCTAATAACATGGCCAGAGCACTACTACTCACTCATGGTGACGTGTATGATTCAAATGTTTTGGGATGTATTGGGAGGGGTATAGAGGGTGGGTACTATACACGGCAAGTTGGGGCCACTGTTGTGGGGGGAACATTGGGGAAGAAAGGCAGACATTACCAAATTGGTGTTTCCTCATGCTAGACCTGGTAATCAGACTGCGTGGGTATCACTCACCTGCAGACATCAGTGTAGACCTGACAAGTCCGTGCACATCCAAGAAACGGGGTGATGGCAGGTGAACGACACAAGACCAATACTGTAGCGGGACTGAACCTCCTCATTTGGAACATTAGAGGGCTAGGAGATCCCATGAAAGAAAAGACACATTCTAGCCTACCTAGTTAGACACCAGGTCAGCATAGCTATGCTGCAGGAAACACATACCTCCCCCCAAACACAGCCTCAGTTTGCTACAAGATGGGCTTCACATAGACACTCCTCGTATTCTGCCTTTTCCAAAGAAGCAGCAATTCTCATAAAAAAAGCGGTGCTGTACAATGAGGAAGGTTCAAACACTCGACCCACAGGGGAGATATTGCATGACATGGGGAGGCTGGCATCGGCTTCTGTCACACTAGTATGTAGTTATGGACCCAATGTGGATGATGAAGATTATTACATTACCTTATGGGTGCGCATAGTAAACGTAGGCTCGACCCACCTCATATGGGAGGAGATTTTAACCTAACATTGCACCTCCTCAGGACCAGCCCCACCCACTGCCACACCATTTCTTCAAAGCGCAGAGCTTACTTCAGCAGATAGGCACTGACAATCTGCTGGTAGATGTATGGCGCCATCATCACCCGACTCAATGCGAAGGCACATTTCACTCAGCAGTACACAATACCTGGTCCTGGTTGGACATTTGGCTAGTATCACAAGACATTGCACTGCGTGCTCTCTCCTCCAGCCATTTAGTGCGTACCTATTCAGACCACTGCCCTGTAATTATGTCAGTGGGACCTTCGGGGATGTCCCCCCAGACTAGACAGTGGCGTCTGCGACCCACCGCACTCCTAGATGTAGTGTTTCAGTCCAAACTAGGGGAAACGCTCGAAGAGTATCTACGACTTAATATAGACTCCGTACCGTCCCTGGCCACGGTATGGGAAGCGCTGAAGGTCACTGTGCGGGGACATTGCATGGCCAAGACAGAGGGAATTCTCAAAGATATTCGCACATGGGAGACCCTAACAGAGTACCAATCTGAAGCGGAAAGGGAATGTCTCTTTCGAGGCAAATATCATAGGGCACGTAAATACGGCGAGGGCAAACGCCCTGGCAAAGCACTCGCCGAGACTATCCGACCACCCAGACGGCGAATCATGTCCTGGCTATCCGAGATAAGGACGGGTTGCTACATCGGGTTACGATGGCCATAAGGGAGGTATTCACCACGCACTACCAAACACTATATATGTCCTGTGCAGCTCACCCAAGACGAGACCCCACACTACCTGCGACAGATAGAATAGGTTTGGCTTAGCAATCGGTAGAGGGAATTCTTAGCGGCTAACTTGGGGTTAGACGAAATACAGGAGCCCATAATGCAGATTAGTAATGGCAAAGACCCTTACGGTCTTTCCCCTCCTTACCTTGGAAGATCCTGACTCCTTGCTGAACAAAACGAAGTCGGGCTCTCCTCTGGACCCCTGCCCTTTAAAGATTCTGAGGGGCTGTAAGGATACCTTGTTACCACCATTACTGGAGGTGATGAATGGCGCTATCCTTCAGGGTACCTTTCCGGCAGCTTGGAAAAAGGCGATTGTTAAGCCCCTTCTTAAAAAACCTACCCTGGACCCAGAACACCTCAAAAGCTTTAGGCCTATCTCCCTGCTCCCTGCCCCTGCTAAGATGCTGGAATTCCACCTTAATTCTCATCTCACCACTTTTCTTGATTCCTCTGGCTACCTGGACCAGTCCCAACATGGGCTCAGGAAATCACACAGTACGGAATCAGCACTAACTGTGGTGATGAATAATATCCGAACTAAGGTTAATCAAGGACAGTCTACCTTGCTAGTCCTTTTAGATCTGACGGCAGCATTTGATACCCTGTCTCCCTCGACTTTAACAACTCGTCTGAGGGGGGTAGGGTTGCAGGGCCCAGCGTTGAGTTTGCTATCTTCCTTTTTAGAACTCAGGGAGCAGAGGGTGAAGCTTGGAGAGTTCCTCTCCCCTGCTAAACCGTTGCAATGTGGGGTTCCTCAAGGGTCGGCGTTAAGTCCGACCCTGTTTAATATTTTATGTGGCCGCCGTTGCTAGGTTAGTTAAATCGCAGGGGATGGAGGTTGTATCATACGCAGATGATACACAGATTATGGTGTCCCTGACCCATTCGGTCTGCACCACTGCGTCCAGCTTCAGGAACTGCATGCAAGTAGTTGCAGAATGGATGATTCGAAATTCCCTGAAGCTGAATGGCGACAAAACTGAGGTGCTGATCTTTGGTACGGACCAGGATGTCTGGTCCAATGAGTCGTGGCCTCCTTCTTTGGGAGCCTGTCCTACACCATCGCCTTCTGTCAGGAATCTTGGAGTCATCTTTGACACCTCACTGACTATGAATCTTCAGGTAAATCGAACTGTGGCTACCTGTTGGGGAGTCATCAGGATTCTGAGGAGAATCGTCCACTATCTCTCCCCTCAGGCACGTAAACAGACTGTAGTCGCGTTGGTGTCTTCCCGACTAGATTACTGCAACGCTCTGTATGCAGACATCAATAAGGGCGATATTCAATGCCTTCAGAGCGTGCAGAACGCTGCGGCGAGATTTGTGTTGGACGCCCCCAAGTCTTTCTCTGCCACTCTAGCCAGGAAGAAGCTCCATTGGCTCCCGATCCAGAAAAGAATTGTGTTTAAAATCCTATGTCTGGTTTTTGGAGCGCTTCTGGCAGGACCCTCAGATGCCTTAGGCTCTCTGCTCATTTCCTACTCTCCTAGCAGGAGCCTTCGTTCCTCCAACATGAATCTTCTGTGCGTCCCGTGTAGTAAGAAAGTCGGATGGGGAGGCAGGGCCTTTGCCACCGTGGCACCCGGTCTATGGAATGCCCTCCCCTCCGACATAAAGATGCAACCTTCGTTGTCTCTCTTCAGAAAAGCATCAAAAACGTGGTGCTTCATTAAGGCTTATCAATAAGCTTGCTATGTGGACATTTTTTGGATTAGGCGCCTTGACGCCCTTTGGGCTAAGTAGCGCAATATAAGATGGATTTCATTCATTCATTCATTCAAAGCACCGGGACCGGATGGCCTTGGCATAGAATTTTATAAAACATACATAGACACCCTGGCTCCCTTTCTGAAGGCAGTTTATGGAGAGGCATCCCAAACAGGGACACTCCCGCCTATAGTGAGAAGCAATGCTGGTCTCATTGCTAATGCCGGAAAATCTCCCTGAATCCACAGACTCGTATAGACCATTGTCATTGATAAACTGCAATTTCAAGATATTTGGCAAAGGTCCTGGCCAATAGGCTTACTCTTCTGATGGATGGGCTTATTCGACCTGACCAAGTAGGTTTCATACCTGGCCGATCAACCTGGCACAACCTGAGGACCTTCTTCTCTATCCTACACGATACAGATCAGGAGCAACAGGCAGTGGTGGTCTTCCTAGACGTTACCAAAGCGTTCGACTTCCTGGAATGGGGGTACCTCCAAGCAGTATTGACACACACGGAGTTTCCTCCAGGATTTCTTATGTGGATCAAATTATTGTATAATAGGGCTTGGGCCTCATTGCTGCTGGATGGGGAGCGCTCCCCAGCCTTTTGCATCACCAGGGGCACACAACAGGGTTCCCCCCTTTCACCCCTACTATTTGTGATAGCCATGGAACTGCTGGCAGCCATGCTGCGCCAACACCATAAGCAGTATGCGCTCGACTACCACACGAGGCCCATTTTATTATCGCTCTAAGCTGATGACATCACGCTCTAAGTGCGTAAGCCCGCTGAAGGATTAAATGCCATGATACGCGAAATAATAAAATTCAGGGCCTTTTCGGAATTACCATTAACTTGGGTAAATCCCAAGTAATGCCACTCACAAACTGTACCATTCCGTTTCAAATGGGTTATCCGCTGTTATGAAGTAAGGACGAGGTCCGATGTCTGGGGATCAATGTCACCAGAGACTAGTAGGAGTTTCTGTGCGCTAATTACGGGGTAGCCCTTGGTAGGGAGGAGGATTTGATCAACAGGTGGATAGCTCTCCCGCTCTTTTTAGCAGGCCGAATAGCCTTAAGAAGATGGTCATAATGCCTACATTTTGATATCTTTTCACAAACATCCCCTTGCCCCCTGGATGCCCTTTCTTCACTAGACTAAAAGGCCAACTCATTGGTCTTGCATTGGGTGGTAAGCAGCCTCTGATTAAATGGTGTACCCTCACATTACTGTTCGCTCAGGGCGGGTTTGAAGCGCCTGATCCCAAACTCTACTATCTCAGTGCTCAGGCACACTTCGCTGCATACTGGCTTGCCCCTCCCCCTTTATGACACACTTGGCAGTGGAGCAGGGGCTCATGGCACCGCTATCTCTGAGGGGATTCCTGGGCTTAGATGACAAGGCAGCCGGGGGAAGGAGATCCACTGTAGCTTGTACAAATAATGCGTGGCGTGCCATTGCCAAAAGGTCACAAGTCCCCATGCTATATTTCCCGATACTCCCTCTGCTCAACCGACATAACCTGCCAGTCACACAGGAAGGGATTTGTAAGCGCATGTTCCTCCGAGTAGGCATCAACACTTAGGGGGGCATGTACCACCAGGGCCACTTTAAAAGTGGGGCCAAGTTTCTAGGCGACACACAACCTACCACTATGGACAGATTCCTATATATTACCTTGCGACAAGCTGTCAAAACTGCTACTCCTGTGTTTCCAGGAGAACCTTCCACATTGCTCCCATTGCACCTAACGATACGGGGAGGGGCGTCACACGACGTGTCCCGTATATACAAAGCCTCAATAGGGGCGGGGACACACAATACCATGAAAGCAAAACAGGGGTGGGAAGCGGAATTGGGACATCCTATCACAGAAGAGGCCTGGGCATACAGCTGCCAACAAACCGAACGCATCACCGCTAGTAGCAGGTTCAGAATCATTCATTTTAAATTCCTCCATAGAATGTATTTCACACTGGTAAGGTTACACATGTTCCAGTTACAAGACAGCGATATATGCAACCGCTGTAAGCAGGACGGAGCGGGCTTTCTACACTTATCGTGGAAGTGTAGATCCATAGCGCAATACTGGACTGAGGTGGGGAAGGCCTAGGGGACATGCTAGGTGTGCAGCTGGATCTTTCACCGGGAATGGGTCTCCTGGGCTACCTTCCAGACCACAAAGGCTGCGTTAAAAGATTTCATGTGATAGGCTTACTGGTGGCCAAGCGCAATATTGCCTGCAGATGGGGGCAGGTCAGAGCGCCCAAGTTTAAGGAATGGCTGACCAACCTTACTTATTTTCAGGAGCAAAACAATATCTACGCTCAAGACCCTGTGACATCTGGGAACCGCTCACTCAGTACGTGCTTAGGGTAACTGCAGCAGACATGGAAGATGGTGTCACACCATCGCAAGCCAATCACCAACATGAGAACGGAGAGCCACACGGTCATGAGGTCGATACTTGAGGGGACTGCTGTGACATACCCTTTTCCACTCATGCTTATGCCGATTGTTATGTGCTGAGACGTACACATTCATGCTCAAGCTAAGTAATACACAGATGTATTCATGGTCGGCCACTGTAGTATATACTACACTTAGTAACTGTAGCATTGTTGTGCTGAAGCAGGCCGGACCATATACTCAAGAGATTGGTTACTAATGAGGCTACTGGGATAGTTCCTCTGTTTCTCATGCTCATACTGATTGCCAGGTGTTGGGACTGGTGCATCCAAATTCCTGCTATGCACTGGCCTGTTGTATTCAGGGATTGTCAATGTAGCATCTACCACACTTTGTAACTACAGTATTATAGTACTGTAACATGCCGAACCACATGGTCAAGAGGTTGATAACTAATGAGACTGCTGCGATGCTCCTGTCACTCATGCTTCTGCTGATTGCTATGTGTTGAGAAGGATGTATTTAAACTCAAGAACTACCGCCCCATCTCGCTGCTCCCGTTTCCTGCAAAAGTCATCGAGAAGACCGTCAACAAGCAGCTGGCCGCCTTCCTCGAGACGAACGGATCCCTCGACCCCTCGCAGTCTGGCTTCCGGGCCAACCACAGGACCGAGACCGCCCTGATCGCAGCCACCGATGACATCCGAGCGCTGCTCGACAACGGAGAAACAGCGGCCCTCATCCTCCTCGACCTCTCCGCGGCCTTCGACACTGTCTGCCACCGTACCCTAGTACAACGCCTCAGCAACGTCGGAGTCCAGGAGAAGGCACTGGAGTGGATCATCTCCTTCCTCGCCGGAAGGACACAAAGAGTCCGCCTCCCTCCGTTCAGATCTGGAGCCACCGAAGTCATCTGCGGCGTTCCTCAAGGCTCCTCGCTCAGTCCAACCCTCTTCAACGTCTACATGAGCCCCCTCGCAGACATCGCACGCCAGCACAACCTCAACATCATCTCCTACGCCGACGACACCCAGCTGATCCTCTCCCTCACCAACGACCCCGCCACCGCCAGAGCCAACCTTCACGAAGGGATGAAAGAGGTAGCCGAATGGATGAAGAACAGCCGCCTGAAACTGAACTCGGACAAGACGGAAGTCCTCATCCTGGGATCCTCACCCACCGCTTGGGACGACTCCTGGTGGCCCCCCGCCCTAGGCAGAGCACCCAAACCAACAGACCACGCACGCAACCTGGGCTTCATCCTGGACTCCTCCCTCTCCATGACCAGACAAGTCAACGCCGTCTCCTCGTCGTGCTTCAACATCCTGCGCATGCTACGTAAGATCTTCCGGTGGATCCCCACCGAGACCAGGAAGACGGTCACCCAGGCCCTCGTCACCAGCCGTCTGGACTACGGCAACTCCCTCTACGCCGGAACCACCGCCAAACTCCAGAAGAGACTCCAGCGGATCCAGAACGCCTTAGCACGACTCATCCTGGACATCCCCCGTCGCAGCCACATCTCCGGACACCTGAGAGACCTGCACTGGCTCCCGGTCAACAAGAGAATCACCTTCCGTCTCCTCACCCACGCACACAAAGCCCTACACAACCAAGGCCCAGGATACCTCAACAGCCGCCTCAACTTCTACGCTCCCAAACGCCAGCTTCGATCGACCAGCCACGCCCTCGCCGCCGTCCCCCGCATCCGAAGAGCCACCACAGGGGGACGGTCCTTCTCCTACCTCGCCGCCAAGACATGGAACTCCCTCCCCACCCACCTCCGCCTGACCCAGGACCACCTCGCCTTCAGGAAGCAACTCAAGACCTGGCTGTTCGAGCAGTAGCGGACCCCACTCCCCCAGCGCCTTGAGACCCTCTGGGTGAGTAGTGCGCTTTATAAATGCGATGATTGATTGATTGATTGAAGCTATGCACTGGACTGATGTATCCAATGTCTGTCAACGTAGTGTCTGCCACACTAATTGTAGTATTGTTGTACTGAAAAATGCCAATAAACAGAGTAAAAAAAAAAGAATACCTGTAAGTAGTAGGGCATTATTAAGCTAGATGCTACAATCATTGTGCCCTGGTTACGAGCCCTGGTGATATATTAACAGTATGTCTCTGTTCTCTGCTTATAATTGGAAAGGCAAACAATAATGGTAGAAAGAGATGCAAAATATACAATGCTGCACATTAAAAAATTAGACCAGTTACCTTTCACTGTGGCAGAGTCACCATTCACAGAATGGTTAGTTCATGGCCATATTACATTGCCAGTAACAACGTTCAACTTTTAATATTGCCTAGAATACCACCAGGTAGGCAGATATGAAGCAATGGGTAAGGCCTTCATTCATGAATCTTGGGAATTGCCGTATGGATTTAGATGCAGGAATGGAGATACTGAAGTGTTTCTCAGTGGTACAGACTGCGAGACTTCATTAATTGTGTCTCTGATTTGCCAGGATATTATAGTTCATGGGGCCTCTAACGGTTCAGGTTGCAAACATATCCTGTCATTTATGGAACAAATCTTTTTATTGATTGAATCGAACTGTGCTGTCACACATGAACACAGCCATTCGCCTACAACCACAGGGGCCAGCGGCTAAACAAACCTGCCATATAGATATGTATCATAGTATTGCTTGCAGGCCAACAATTGGAAGGCAGGTGATTCTATAGGCCAAATATAACAGGCAGGAAGAACTGAACATTAGAGAATATAAGCTACCGCAAGCAGTCCCGCCATAATTTGCTAACAGTGAATAAGAAAAATCCTACCACCAACCCACTCTATTATTATTATTATTAATATTATGTTTCTTATATAGCGCCAGAATCGACCCCCAAAGGGGTATCTCCGCGCTTGCCTTGGGAACCCGTCCTGGCTTTTCCCTGTGAGATAGCCCCTACAGGGCATCCCCAAGGTGAAAGCCAGGCATCCCGCTGCGGGGGGCCGTTGTGGAGATTAAGCACAGAGTGTGAACCCATGATTAGGTCAGGCACCGAATTATCGAGTCCATGGACATTTGAGCTCAAGACCCTGCCGCGTCGGGAATCGAACCCTGGTCCCGGGTCTGACCTCTGCTTCAGGGTCTGCCTGCTCTAACCAGTGAGCCACACTTCTCCACTTGGAATAAAAAAAAAAAGGGAATACAAAAAGGAAAAGAAGGGAAGGGGAGGGGGAGAACCGTACCAAGTGCACATAAGAAATGGGGAGAGCCCTGCAGAGCCCATTGGAAGCCACCCAAACCTCACTACACAATCAAGTAAGGCCCGCTAAGTCTGGAGGAGGGGGAATGAGTCGCAGCACCTGTAGGAGTTTGGGGCACGTGACTTCGCGTAAGTCCTTCATGAGCATATTTATAAAAGGGGCCCAAAGTTCGGCGAATTTCTGGTAATCTTTGTCCTGACTCAATGTAAGCCGTACCATGGCTAAGATCATTCAGAGCCTGTGCAACCAGGCCGAAAGATCCGGCACTGCCGTGGTTCCCCAGTGGATAAGAATCGCTTGGCACGCCGCAAGCAGGGCTAGTGCTATCTGTCTGCCTTTAAGTGATCGTAGCGGGAAGGTGATTGGATTGGACAATCTTAGCAAAGTATAGGCAGGAAAGCGGGGGATTTTAGTATCGAATGCAGCATCAATCTCATTAAGCACCTAGACCCAGTACCGTTCCAACTGCGGACAATGCGACAAGAGGTGCGAGAGGGAGCCCGTCAGGCCACAACCCCGCCAGCATTCTCCGGTGTGCTTCTTGTCCCAACGGTGTATCGATCTGGCGTGAGGTACCAGTAGGATGCTATCTTGAATGCAGATTTAGTACCCGCAGTATTGTAAGCTGTGTGGTGAGCCCTATAGTAAATATTGTCCCACTCTTTATCTGTGAAGGCCTGTCCCAGTTCTGCTTCCCATCTAGCCTGACCGCGTGAGCGCCTCCCTGTCACGCGTGCAGCCAACAAGGCATAGAGTTCTGAGATAAGATGTTTTTTCGTCAGACTTGTGTGCTATCCATTGCTTGAATGCGGTGAGTTTACGTGAGACATGGGAAAGGAGGGCCAGGGAAGTAGCCCAATGGTGGAGCTGGAGGTAAAAGAACTCATCTGTCAGGGGAAGGGACAGGTCCTGATGGACCCGATCAAATGGGATGATGCCCCCAGTATCAAACAAGTGGCCTAAGCGCTTGAACCCAGCCTCTCTCCACCGCTGGGCAGTGGCACTCCTATAACCTGAAGGAAAATCTGGGTTGTCTATCAGCGGGGTCATGGGCGAGGGGAAGGTGGTCAGACCCCTCGCCAGTGCTACCGCATCCCATACCTTCATTGTCTCTGCCGTGACCGGGGAAGAGTAAAGGCCCCAGGAACGGGCACGGCGAGAGAGCCACAGTTCACGCCAGATGTTCACTCCAGCCACGGCTTGGTCCATGAAGGTTCAATGCTTCTCTGAAAGGGATCGATTCCACTCCAACGCATAGCGTAAATGTGCAGCTTGGAGGTATCTTTACCCCCCCTTCAGTTTTGGGACGTGATAATTGTGCTATGGATAAGCGCGCCTTCTTATGACCCCAAACGCATTCCTCTGTTATTTTTGTCTGTCAGGAGATGGGTATCTCCACTTTGTCATGAATGGGATGAGGACAACAGGACCAGGAGTAATGAAGAATACCTGTAAGTAGGGAGACACTAGGTGGCGTGCAACAAGATGGCCGCACCCTAGTGAGGCTCTGTCAGCTCTGATTGAATGAATCAACATTTATCCTAAATCCGGTGGCATATCTTGCCATCAATAGCTCTAACTGGATCGGCAAACAAGACGGCGGTACATTGAACTGGCTGCGAGACGGCGGGGGCTGCGATATCACTTCGGACTGCTGTACCCATCTGCGGCCTGTGAGAAGCGCAACAGCCGACCGGGCCGCGACTAACGTGGCTGCCTCACTGCTGCCAAAGTCTGGAGGAGAGCTGCTGAGACGAATCAACAGCCGCAACCGGCCGAGAGAGCAGTGGCGGAGAGACAGGTGCCCGGTGAAGCGTGCAGAGCCGTGAGTGTGCGGAAGGGATAAGCGGCCGTGTCTGCATGCGCGCTCGCCGGGCGATCGCCGACGGGTTCCGGCGCACCCCGCTACTATGCAAGGATGGGGACTGCGACCTTCCCAGAGTAAGTGAGCCCTAGAGAGACACATCAACCCCGCCAAGCAGCCACTACTGGCGCTACACCCTGTACTGCCTCAGCAGTCCCCTGGAGTGAAGGGACGGAGGAGTGCTAGACTTGAGACACAAAACTTGCTGCGACTGCACAATCCAGAACCCACATGCCGCGCAGACTGGTGCGGACACCTGAGATCTGAGGCCCACACTGTGCATGCCGTCACTACAGCCCGTGCTGTAAACCCAGATGTGCCACACATACGCTGCTACCCGGGACACATGCCAAAACGTGACTGGATCTGCCGTGAGTCTGTAGACCGGTGGGTCTGCATTCGCCCCCAGTGATCACCAGTAGAAGACCTCCATGGGGGTACTATACCTTACTGGGGGACCCCACAGCCAAGTATGAGAGACGCTTAGCTACGTTGGTTCGGATACCCCGCAATCTTATTATTGGAGGAATGTGCATAATCTACCTGGTTGGTGCTTCTACATCTAAGAGGCTTCGGTGAGATGGCCCACCTGGCACTACCCTGATCTGCTACTGGAAAGTAGCCTTAATTGAGCCTGTCAGACGCTATGCCAGCATAAACCCCCAGGTGCTTTCCCATTGCGGGGGTGGAGTGACCTGTATGCACTGCCCCTGGGACACTTGGAGCACATAGGCCATCTGGTCAGGAGATCACACAGCTCTGGAATTTGTGAGGGCATCAACAGGTGAGGGGCGCCCTACCCTTTTCTTCAGCATACTCTCTGTTCCACTATATGACCACCCAGGTGGAAAACCCCCAGACACCCCACCCATCAGCTGGAGGAAGCACAAACACAGCTCCAGGATCCTATCTGGCCCAGGTCCTGATCATGATTGTCACATACTGGGCAAACGTTCATATTGGAATCATAGACTCGTAGCTGAAAGCGCCAAAACGCTGCCCCCACTCCGACACCGCGCGACTGGGCAGGGACGCCGTTCGTGCCAACGGCTTATCGAGCCTTTCATACTATCCCACGCTGCCCGGGGCAGGTCAACAAAGTACCGGCTCTGCATGGACGAAGGCGGATCCCACCTACCGGGCAGGTCGCAACAATGGAGAAGCCAGATGGCAAGCAACCCAAACTCAACTTTGACCCCTGCAGGACACCTAGAGGACAACTGCCTGACCCTGATCAATACAGCGCTGGAAAGGAGATGCAAGGCACAGAAGAGGTAGACATGAAGACTCTGCTCCACACGATGAAAGCGAGTTTTGCCTCCATAGAGGGAAAGTTGGATTCCATGTGCGCCAGAATGGACCAGGTTACCCAGAAGATTGAAAAACAAGATGGGAGAATCAAAGAGGCTGAAGCACGTATCTCCACCCTAGAAGTTAATCATACACAGGCGGCGGGACAACTTACGGACATTGACAAACTGCTGAAGGTGATCGCAGCTAAAAATGAAGATATAGAAGCCCGCTCACGACAGAACAATATACGCATAACTGGCGTCCCCGAGACCACTAACACTGGAAGGCTTGACGAATATGTGGAACGGATGCTCACTACGTATTTTGGTCAGGAGGCATTCTCCAGGATGCTCATTGTGGAAAGGGCGCACCGAACATTGGCGCCAAAACGCCCACTGGGTGCACTGCCTCGGCCCATAGTTGCGGGACTGCTCAACTATCACGTCCACAATACAGCCCTGCATAAAGCAAAATAACTGAAAGATGTGGTCTTCTAAAACAATGCCTTTTCAAAAAGAAACTCCAGCAAGAAGGGATGGAATATGCAATGCTTTATCCTGCAAGACTACGGATCACCTACGATGGTAAACAACAGCTCTGCAACACTCCACAACAGGTGGCGTACTTCTTTAAAAAACAGTGCTGGTGGCCAGGAGGGCTGAGCGATCCCTGACAACCAATGGCAAAGGCTCAATGCATCACGAAGAAGACTGAGGGCACCGACTATGGCTGAACACACGGATGACGACAGGTAGCCATGCTGACCCTGTCGGCACAGACATTGGCTTCAATACAAAGGTAACACAGGACATGATTAATGTAATAGATTCTGCCCTTTTTGTAGACCTTTTTCAGGGATGGTAAGGACACTATCAGATACAATAAAGACATTTCAGGGCCCCTTTCTTCTGTTTTGTTAGGCAACTGCTAGTGGGACACTGTCACTAAGGACCATTAATGACTCTAAGATATATTTGCTATTGCATTTGCTCCTGCATTGTGTAGGCCATGTTCTGTATTGGGATCTCCCTTTGCTATGCATGAATATTCACCTAATAACATGGCCAGAGCACTACTACTCACTCATGGTGACGTGTATGATTCAAATGTTTTGGGATGTATTGGGAGGGGTATAGAGGGTGGGTACTATACACGGCAAGTTGGGGCCACTGTTGTGGGGGGAACATTGGGGAAGAAAGGCAGACATTACCAAATTGGTGTTTCCTCATGCTAGACCTGGTAATCAGACTGCGTGGGTATCACTCACCTGCAGACATCAGTGTAGACCTGACAAGTCCGTGCACATCCAAGAAACGGGGTGATGGCAGGTGAACGACACAAGACCAATACTGTAGCGGGACTGAACCTCCTCATTTGGAACATTAGAGGGCTAGGAGATCCCATGAAAGAAAAGACACATTCTAGCCTACCTAGTTAGACACCAGGTCAGCATAGCTATGCTGCAGGAAACACATACCTCCCCCCAAACACAGCCTCAGTTTGCTACAAGATGGGCTTCACATAGACACTCCTCGTATTCTGCCTTTTCCAAAGAAGCAGCAATTCTCATAAAAAAAGCGGTGCTGTACAATGAGGAAGGTTCAAACACTCGACCCACAGGGGAGATATTGCATGACATGGGGAGGCTGGCATCGGCTTCTGTCACACTAGTATGTAGTTATGGACCCAATGTGGATGATGAAGATTATTACATTACCTTATGGGTGCGCATAGTAAACGTAGGCTCGACCCACCTCATATGGGAGGAGATTTTAACCTAACATTGCACCTCCTCAGGACCAGCCCCACCCACTGCCACACCATTTCTCCAAAGCGCAGAGCTTACTTCAGCAGATAGGCACTGACAATCTGCTGGTAGATGTATGGCGCCATCATCACCCGACTCAATGCGAAGGCACATTTCACTCAGCAGTACACAATACCTGGTCCTGGTTGGACATTTGGCTAGTATCACAAGACATTGCACTGCGTGCTCTCTCCTCCAGCCATTTAGTGCGTACCTATTCAGACCACTGCCCTGTAATTATGTCAGTGGGACCTTCGGGGATGTCCCCCCAGACTAGACAGTGGCGTCTGCGACCCACCGCACTCCTAGATGTAGTGTTTCAGTCCAAACTAGGGGAAACGCTCGAAGAGTATCTACGACTTAATATAGACTCCGTACCGTCCCTGGCCACGGTATGGGAAGCGCTGAAGGTCACTGTGCGGGGACATTGCATGGCCAAGACAGAGGGAATTCTCAAAGATATTCGCACATGGGAGACCCTAACAGAGTACCAATCTGAAGCGGAAAGGGAATGTCTCTTTCGAGGCAAATATCATAGGGCACGTAAATACGGCGAGGGCAAACGCCCTGGCAAAGCACTCGCCGAGACTATCCGACCACCCAGACGGCGAATCATGTCCTGGCTATCCGAGATAAGGACGGGTTGCTACATCGGGTTACGATGGCCATAAGGGAGGTATTCACCACGCACTACCAAACACTATATATGTCCTGTGCAGCTCACCCAAGACGAGACCCCACACTACCTGCGACAGATAGAATAGGTTTGGCTTAGCAATCGGTAGAGGGAATTCTTAGCGGCTAACTTGGGGTTAGACGAAATACAGGAGCCCATAATGCAGATTAGTAATGGCAAAGACCCTTACGGTCTTTCCCCTCCTTACCTTGGAAGATCCTGACTCCTTGCTGAACAAAACGAAGTCGGGCTCTCCTCTGGACCCCTGCCCTTTAAAGATTCTGAGGGGCTGTAAGGATACCTTGTTACCACCATTACTGGAGGTGATGAATGGCGCTATCCTTCAGGGTACCTTTCCGGCAGCTTGGAAAAAGGCGATTGTTAAGCCCCTTCTTAAAAAACCTACCCTGGACCCAGAACACCTCAAAAGCTTTAGGCCTATCTCCCTGCTCCCTGCCCCTGCTAAGATGCTGGAATTCCACCTTAATTCTCATCTCACCACTTTTCTTGATTCCTCTGGCTACCTGGACCAGTCCCAACATGGGCTCAGGAAATCACACAGTACGGAATCAGCACTAACTGTGGTGATGAATAATATCCAAACTAAGGTTAATCAAGGACAGTCTACCTTGCTAGTCCTTTTAGATCTGACAGCAGCATTTGATACCCTGTCTCCCTCGACTTTAACAACTCGTCTGAGGGGGGTAGGGTTGCAGGGCCCAGCGTTGAGTTTGCTATCTTCCTTTTTAGAACTCAGGGAGCAGAGGGTGAAGCTTGGAGAGTTCCTCTCCCCTGCTAAACCGTTGCAATGTGGGGTTCCTCAAGGGTCGGCGTTAAGTCCGACCCTGTTTAATATTTTATGTGGCCGCCGTTGCTAGGTTAGTTAAATCGCAGGGGATGGAGGTTGTATCATACGCAGATGATACACAGATTATGGTGTCCCTGACCCATTCGGTCTGCACCACTGCGTCCAGCTTCAGGAACTGCATGCAAGTAGTTGCAGAATGGATGATTCGAAATTCCCTGAAGCTGAATGGCGACAAAACTGAGGTGCTGATCTTTGGTACGGACCAGGATGTCTGGTCCAATGAGTCGTGGCCTCCTTCTTTGGGAGCCTGTCCTACACCATCGCCTTCTGTCAGGAATCTTGGAGTCATCTTTGACACCTCACTGACTATGAATCTTCAGGTAAATCGAACTGTGGCTACCTGTTGGGGAGTCATCAGGATTCTGAGGAGAATCGTCCACTATCTCTCCCCTCAGGCACGTAAACAGACTGTAGTCGCGTTGGTGTCTTCCCGACTAGATTACTGCAACGCTCTGTATGCAGACATCAATAAGGGCGATATTCAATGCCTTCAGAGCGTGCAGAACGCTGCGGCGAGATTTGTGTTGGACGCCCCCAAGTCTTTCTCTGCCACTCTAGCCAGGAAGAAGCTCCATTGGCTCCCGATCCAGAAAAGAATTGTGTTTAAAATCCTATGTCTGGTTTTTGGAGCGCTTCTGGCAGGACCCTCAGATGCCTTAGGCTCTCTGCTCATTTCCTACTCTCCTAGCAGGAGCCTTCGTTCCTCCAACATGAATCTTCTGTGCGTCCCGTGTAGTAAGAAAGTCGGATGGGGAGGCAGGGCCTTTGCCACCGTGGCACCCGGTCTATGGAATGCCCTCCCCTCCGACATAAAGATGCAACCTTCGTTGTCTCTCTTCAGAAAAGCATCAAAAACGTGGTGCTTCATTAAGGCTTATCAATAAGCTTGCTATGTGGACATTTTTTGGATTAGGCGCCTTGACGCCCTTTGGGCTAAGTAGCGCAATATAAGATGGATTTCATTCATTCATTCATTCAAAGCACCGGGACCGGATGGCCTTGGCATAGAATTTTATAAAACATACATAGACACCCTGGCTCCCTTTCTGAAGGCAGTTTATGGAGAGGCATCCCAAACAGGGACACTCCCGCCTATAGTGAGAAGCAATGCTGGTCTCATTGCTAATGCCGGAAAATCTCCCTGAATCCACAGACTCGTATAGACCATTGTCATTGATAAACTGCAATTTCAAGATATTTGGCAAAGGTCCTGGCCAATAGGCTTACTCTTCTGATGGATGGGCTTATTCGACCTGACCAAGTAGGTTTCATACCTGGCCGATCAACCTGGCACAACCTGAGGACCTTCTTCTCTATCCTACACGATACAGATCAGGAGCAACAGGCAGTGGTGGTCTTCCTAGACGTTACCAAAGCGTTCGACTTCCTGGAATGGGGGTACCTCCAAGCAGTATTGACACACACGGAGTTTCCTCCAGGATTTCTTATGTGGATCAAATTATTGTATAATAGGGCTTGGGCCTCATTGCTGCTGGATGGGGAGCGCTCCCCAGCCTTTTGCATCACCAGGGGCACACAACAGGGTTCCCCCCTTTCACCCCTACTATTTGTGATAGCCATGGAACTGCTGGCAGCCATGCTGCGCCAACACCATAAGCAGTATGCGCTCGACTACCACACGAGGCCCATTTTATTATCGCTCTAAGCTGATGACATCACGCTCTAAGTGCGTAAGCCCGCTGAAGGATTAAATGCCATGATACGCGAAATAATAAAATTCAGGGCCTTTTCGGAATTACCATTAACTTGGGTAAATCCCAAGTAATGCCACTCACAAACTGTACCATTCCGTTTCAAATGGGTTATCCGCTGTTATGAAGTAAGGACGAGGTCCGATGTCTGGGGATCAATGTCACCAGAGACTAGTAGGAGTTTCTGTGCGCTAATTACGGGGTAGCCCTTGGTAGGGAGGAGGATTTGATCAACAGGTGGATAGCTCTCCCGCTCTTTTTAGCAGGCCGAATAGCCTTAAGAAGATGGTCATAATGCCTAAATTTTGATATCTTTTCACAAACATCCCCTTGCCCCCTGGATGCCCTTTCTTCACTAGACTAAAAGGCCAACTCATTAGTCTTGCATTGGGTGGTAAGCAGCCTCTGATTAAATGGTGTACCCTCACATTACTGTTCGCTCAGGGCGGGTTTGAAGCGCCTGATCCCAAACTCTACTATCTCAGTGCTCAGGCACACTTCGCTGCATACTGGCTTGCCCCTCCCCCTTTATGACACACTTGGCAGTGGAGCAGGGGCTCATGGCACCGCTATCTCTGAGGGGATTCCTGGGCTTAGATGACAAGGCAGCCGGGGGAAGGAGATCCACTGTAGCTTGTACAAATAATGCGTGGCGTGCCATTGCCAAAAGGTCACAAGTCCCCATGCTATATTTCCCGATACTCCCTCTGCTCAACCGACATAACCTGCCAGTCACACAGGAAGGGATTTGTAAGCGCATGTTCCTCCGAGTAGGCATCAACACTTAGGGGGGCATGTACCACCAGGGCCACTTTAAAAGTGGGGCCAAGTTTCTAGGCGACACACAACCTACCACTATGGACAGATTCCTATATATTACCTTGCGACAAGCTGTCAAAACTGCTACTCCTGTGTTTCCAGGAGAACCTTCCACATTGCTCCCATTGCACCTAACGATACGGGGAGGGGCGTCACACGACGTGTCCCGTATATACAAAGCCTCAATAGGGGCGGGGACACACAATACCATGAAAGCAAAACAGGGGTGGGAAGCGGAATTGGGACATCCTATCACAGAAGAGGCCTGGGCATACAGCTGCCAACAAACCGAACGCATCACCGCTAGTAGCAGGTTCAGAATCATTCATTTTAAATTCCTCCATAGAATGTATTTCACACTGGTAAGGTTACACATGTTCCAGTTACAAGACAGCGATATATGCAACCGCTGTAAGCAGGACGGAGCGGGCTTTCTACACTTATCGTGGAAGTGTAGATCCATAGCGCAATACTGGACTGAGGTGGGGAAGGCCTAGGGGACATGCTAGGTGTGCAGCTGGATCTTTCACCGGGAATGGGTCTCCTGGGCTACCTTCCAGACCACAAAGGCTGCGTTAAAAGATTTCATGTGATAGGCTTACTGGTGGCCAAGCGCAATATTGCCTGCAGATGGGGGCAGGTCAGAGCGCCCAAGTTTAAGGAATGGCTGACCAACCTTACTTATTTTCAGGAGCAAAACAATATCTACGCTCAAGACCCTGTGACATCTGGGAACCGCTCACTCAGTACGTGCTTAGGGTAACTGCAGCAGACATGGAAGATGGTGTCACACCATCGCAAGCCAATCACCAACATGAGAACGGAGAGCCACACGGTCATGAGGTCGATACTTGAGGGGACTGCTGTGACATACCCTTTTCCACTCATGCTTATGCCGATTGTTATGTGCTGAGACGTACACATTCATGCTCAAGCTAAGTAATACACAGATGTATTCATGGTCGGCCACTGTAGTATATACTACACTTAGTAACTGTAGCATTGTCGTGCTGAAGCAGGCCGGACCATATAGTCAAGAGATTGGTTACTAATGAGGCTACTGGGATAGTTCCTCTGTTTCTCATGCTCATACTGATTGCCAGGTGTTGGGACTGGTGCATCCAAATTCCTGCTATGCACTGGCCTGTTGTATTCAGGGATTGTCAATGTAGCATCTACCACACTTTGTAACTACAGTATTATAGTACTGTAACATGCCGAACCACATGGTCAAGAGGTTGATAACTAATGAGACTGCTGCGATGCTCCTGTCACTCATGCTTCTGCTGATTGCTATGTGTTGAGAAGGATGTATTTAAACTCAAGAACTACCGCCCCATCTCGCTGCTCCCGTTTCCTGCAAAAGTCATCGAGAAGACCGTCAACAAGCAGCTGACCGCCTTCCTCGAGACGAACGGATCCCTCGACCCCTCGCAGTCTGGCTTCCGGGCCAACCACAGGACCGAGACCGCCCTGATCGCAGCCACCGATGACATCCGAGCGCTGCTCGACAACGGAGAAACAGCGGCCCTCATCCTCCTCGACCTCTCCGCGGCCTTCGACACTGTCTGCCACCGTACCCTAGTACAACGCCTCAGCAACGTCGGAGTCCAGGAGAAGGCACTGGAGTGGATCATCTCCTTCCTCGCCGGAAGGACACAAAGAGTCCGCCTCCCTCCGTTCAGATCTGGAGCCACCGAAGTCATCTGCGGCGTTCCTCAAGGCTCCTCGCTCAGTCCAACCCTCTTCAACGTCTACATGAGCCCCCTCGCAGACATCGCACGCCAGCACAACCTCAACGTCTTCTCCTACGCCGACGACACCCAGCTGATCCTCTCCCTCACCAACGACCCCGCCACCGCCAGAGCCAACCTTCACGAAGGGATGAAAGAGGTAGCCGAATGGATGAAGAACAGCCGCCTGAAACTGAACTCGGACAAGACGGAAGTCCTCATCCTGGGATCCTCACCCACCGCTTGGGACGACTCCTGGTGGCCCCCCGCCCTAGGCAGAGCACCCAAACCAACAGACCACGCACGCAACCTGGGCTTCATCCTGGACTCCTCCCTCTCCATGACCAGACAAGTCAACGCCGTCTCCTCGTCGTGCTTCAACATCCTGCGCATGCTACGTAAGATCTTCCGGTGGATCCCCACCGAGACCAGGAAGACGGTCACCCAGGCCCTCGTCACCAGCCGTCTGGACTACGGCAACTCCCTCTACGCCGGAACCACCGCCAAACTCCAGAAGAGACTCCAGCGGATCCAGAACGCCTTAGCACGACTCATCCTGGACATCCCCCGTCGCAGCCACATCTCCGGACACCTGAGAGACCTGCACTGGCTCCCGGTCAACAAGAGAATCACCTTCCGTCTCCTCACCCACGCACACAAAGCCCTACACAACCAAGGCCCAGGATACCTCAACAGCCGCCTCAACTTCTACGCTCCCAAACGCCAGCTTCGATCGACCAGCCACGCCCTCGCCGCCGTCCCCCGCATCCGAAGAGCCACCACAGGGGGACGGTCCTTCTCCTACCTCGCCGCCAAGACATGGAACTCCCTCCCCACCCACCTCCGCCTGACCCAGGACCACCTCGCCTTCAGGAAGCAACTCAAGACCTGGCTGTTCGAGCAGTAGCGGACCCCACTCCCCCAGCGCCTTGAGACCCTCTGGGTGAGTAGTGCGCTTTATAAATGCGATGATTGATTGATTGATTGAAGCTATGCACTGGACTGATGTATCCAATGTCTGTCAACGTAGTGTCTGCCACACTAATTGTAGTATTGTTGTACTGAAAAATGCCAATAAACAGAGTAAAAAAAAAAGAATACCTGTAAGTAGTAGGGCATTATTAAGCTAGATGCTACAATCATTGTGCCCTGGTTACGAGCCCTGGTGATATATTAACAGTATGTCTCTGTTCTCTGCTTATAATTGGAAAGGCAAACAATAATGGTAGAAAGAGATGCAAAATATACAATGCTGCACATTAAAAAATTAGACCAGTTACCTTTCACTGTGGCAGAGTCACCATTCACAGAATGGTTAGTTCATGGCCATATTACATTGCCAGTAACAACGTTCAACTTTTAATATTGCCTAGAATACCACCAGGTAGGCAGATATGAAGCAATGGGTAAGGCCTTCATTCATGAATCTTGGGAATTGCCGTATGGATTTAGATGCAGGAATGGAGATACTGAAGTGTTTCTCAGTGGTACAGACTGCGAGACTTCATTAATTGTGTCTCTGATTTGCCAGGATATTATAGTTCATGGGGCCTCTAACGGTTCAGGTTGCAAACATATCCTGTCATTTATGGAACAAATCTTTTTATTGATTGAATCGAACTGTGCTGTCACACATGAACACAGCCATTCGCCTACAACCACAGGGGCCAGCGGCTAAACAAACCTGCCATATAGATATGTATCATAGTATTGCTTGCAGGCCAACAATTGGAAGGCAGGTGATTCTAAAGGCCAAATATAACAGGCAGGAAGAACTGAACATTAGAGAATATAAGCTACCGCAAGCAGTCCCGCCATAATTTGCTAACAGTGAATAAGAAAAATCCTACCACCAACCCACTCTATTATTATTATTATTATTAATATTATGTTTCTTATATAGCGCCAGAATCGACCCCCAAAGGGGTATCTCCGCGCTTGCCTTGGGAACCCGTCCTGGCTTTTCCCTGTGAGATAGCCCCTACAGGGCATCCCCAAGGTGAAAGCCAGGCATCCCGCTGCGGGGGGCCGTTGTGGAGATTAAGCACAGAGTGTGAACCCATGATTAGGTCAGGCACCGAATTATCGAGTCCATGGACATTTGAGCTCAAGACCCTGCCGCGTCGGGAATCGAACCCTGGTCCCGGGTCTGACCTCTGCTTCAGGGTCTGCCTGCTCTAACCAGTGAGCCACACTTCTCCACTTGGAATAAAAAAAAAAAGGGAATACAAAAAGGAAAAGAAGGGAAGGCGAGGGGGAGAACCGTACCAAGTGCACATAAGAAATGGGGAGAGCCCTGCAGAGCCCATTGGAAGCCACCCAAACCTCACTACACAATCAAGTAAGGCCCGCTAAGTCTGGAGGAGGGGGAATGAGTCGCAGCACCTGTAGGAGTTTGGGGCACGTGACTTCGCGTAAGTCCTTCATGAGCATATTTATAAAAGGGGCCCAAAGTTCGGCGAATTTCTGGTAATCTTTGTCCTGACTCAATGTAAGCCGTACCATGGCTAAGATCATTCAGAGCCTGTGCAACCAGGCCGAAAGATCCGGCACTGCCGTGGTTCCCCAGTGGATAAGAATCGCTTGGCACGCCGCAAGCAGGGCTAGTGCTATCTGTCTGCCTTTAAGTGATCGTAGCGGGAAGGTGATTGGATTGGACAATCTTAGCAAAGTATAGGCAGGAAAGCGGGGGATTTTAGTATCGAATGCAGCATCAATCTCATTAAGCACCTAGACCCAGTACCGTTCCAACTGCGGACAATGCGACAAGAGGTGCGAGAGGGAGCCCGTCAGGCCACAACCCCGCCAGCATTCTCCGGTGTGCTTCTTGTCCCAACGGTGTATCGATCTGGCGTGAGGTACCAGTAGGATGCTATCTTGAATGCAGATTTAGTACCCGCAGTATTGTAAGCTGTGTGGTGAGCCCTATAGTAAATATTGTCCCACTCTTTATCTGTGAAGGCCTGTCCCAGTTCTGCTTCCCATCTAGCCTGACCGCGTGAGCGCCTCCCTGTCACGCGTGCAGCCAACAAGGCATAGAGTTCTGAGATAAGATGTTTTTTCGTCAGACTTGTGTGCTATCCATTGCTTGAATGCGGTGAGTTTACGTGAGACATGGGAAAGGAGGGCCAGGGAAGTAGCCCAATGGTGGAGCTGGAGGTAAAAGAACTCATCTGTCAGGGGAAGGGACAGGTCCTGATGGACCCGATCAAATGGGATGATGCCCCCAGTATCAAACAAGTGGCCTAAGCGCTTGAACCCAGCCTCTCTCCACCGCTGGGCAGTGGCACTCCTATAACCTGAAGGAAAATCTGGGTTGTCTATCAGCGGGGTCATGGGCGAGGGGAAGGTGGTCAGACCCCTCGCCAGTGCTACCGCATCCCATACCTTCATTGTCTCTGCCGTGACCGGGGAAGAGTAAAGGCCCCAGGAACGGGCACGGCGAGAGAGCCACAGTTCACGCCAGATGTTCACTCCAGCCACGGCTTGGTCCATGAAGGTTCAATGCTTCTCTGAAAGGGATCGATTCCACTCCAACGCATAGCGTAAATGTGCAGCTTGGAGGTATCTTTACCCCCCCTTCAGTTTTGGGACGTGATAATTGTGCTATGGATAAGCGCGCCTTCTTATGACCCCAAACGCATTCCTCTGTTATTTTTGTCTGTCAGGAGATGGGTATCTCCACTTTGTCATGAATGGGATGAGGACAACAGGACCAGGAGTAATGAAGAATACCTGTAAGTAGGGAGACACTAGGTGGCGTGCAACAAGATGGCCGCACCCTAGTGAGGCTCTGTCAGCTCTGATTGAATGAATCAACATTTATCCTAAATCCGGTGGCATATCTTGCCATCAATAGCTCTAACTGGATCGGCAAACAAGACGGCGGTACATTGAACTGGCTGCGAGACGGCGGGGGCTGCGATATCACTTCGGACTGCTGTACCCATCTGCGGCCTGTGAGAAGCGCAACAGCCGACCGGGCCGCGACTAACGTGGCTGCCTCACTGCTGCCAAAGTCTGGAGGAGAGCTGCTGAGACGAATCAACAGCCGCAACCGGCCGAGAGAGCAGTGGCGGAGAGACAGGTGCCCGGTGAAGCGTGCAGAGCCGTGAGTGTGCGGAAGGGATAAGCGGCCGTGTCTGCATGCGCGCTCGCCGGGCGATCGCCGACGGGTTCCGGCGCACCCCGCTACTATGCAAGGATGGGGACTGCGACCTTCCCAGAGTAAGTGAGCCCTAGAGAGACACATCAACCCCGCCAAGCAGCCACTACTGGCGCTACACCCTGTACTGCCTCAGCAGTCCCCTGGAGTGAAGGGACGGAGGAGTGCTAGACTTGAGACACAAAACTTGCTGCGACTGCACAATCCAGAACCCACATGCCGCGCAGACTGGTGCGGACACCTGAGATCTGAGGCCCACACTGTGCATGCCGTCACTACAGCCCGTGCTGTAAACCCAGATGTGCCACACATACGCTGCTACCCGGGACACATGCCAAAACGTGACTGGATCTGCCGTGAGTCTGTAGACCGGTGGGTCTGCATTCGCCCCCAGTGATCACCAGTAGAAGACCTCCATGGGGGTACTATACCTTACTGGGGGACCCCACAGCCAAGTATGAGAGACGCTTAGCTACGTTGGTTCGGATACCCCGCAATCTTATTATTGGAGGAATGTGCATAATCTACCTGGTTGGTGCTTCTACATCTAAGAGGCTTCGGTGAGATGGCCCACCTGGCACTACCCTGATCTGCTACTGGAAAGTAGCCTTAATTGAGCCTGTCAGACGCTATGCCAGCATAAACCCCCAGGTGCTTTCCCATTGCGGGGGTGGAGTGACCTGTATGCACTGCCCCTGGGACACTTGGAGCACATAGGCCATCTGGTCAGGAGATCACACAGCTCTGGAATTTGTGAGGGCATCAACAGGTGAGGGGCGCCCTACCCTTTTCTTCAGCATACTCTCTGTTCCACTATATGACCACCCAGGTGGAAAACCCCCAGACACCCCACCCATCAGCTGGAGGAAGCACAAACACAGCTCCAGGATCCTATCTGGCCCAGGTCCTGATCATGATTGTCACATACTGGGCAAACGTTCATATTGGAATCATAGACTCGTAGCTGAAAGCGCCAAAACGCTGCCCCCACTCCGACACCGCGCGACTGGGCAGGGACGCCGTTCGTGCCAACGGCTTATCGAGCCTTTCATACTATCCCACGCTGCCCGGGGCAGGTCAACAAAGTACCGGCTCTGCATGGACGAAGGCGGATCCCACCTACCGGGCAGGTCGCAACAATGGAGAAGCCAGATGGCAAGCAACCCAAACTCAACTTTGACCCCTGCAGGACACCTAGAGGACAACTGCCTGACCCTGATCAATACAGCGCTGGAAAGGAGATGCAAGGCACAGAAGAGGTAGACATGAAGACTCTGCTCCACACGATGAAAGCGAGTTTTGCCTCCATAGAGGGAAAGTTGGATTCCATGTGCGCCAGAATGGACCAGGTTACCCAGAAGATTGAAAAACAAGATGGGAGAATCAAAGAGGCTGAAGCACGTATCTCCACCCTAGAAGTTAATCATACACAGGCGGCGGGACAACTTACGGACATTGACAAACTGCTGAAGGTGATCGCAGCTAAAAATGAAGATATAGAAGCCCGCTCACGACAGAACAATATACGCATAACTGGCGTCCCCGAGACCACTAACACTGGAAGGCTTGACGAATATGTGGAACGGATGCTCACTACGTATTTTGGTCAGGAGGCATTCTCCAGGATGCTCATTGTGGAAAGGGCGCACCGAACATTGGCGCCAAAACGCCCACTGGGTACACTGCCTCGGCCCATAGTTGCGGGACTGCTCAACTATCACGTCCACAATACAGCCCTGCATAAAGCAAAATAACTGAAAGATGTGGTCTTCTAAAACAATGCCTTTTCAAAAAGAAACTCCAGCAAGAAGGGATGGAATATGCAATGCTTTATCCTGCAAGACTACGGATCACCTACGATGGTAAACAACAGCTCTGCAACACTCCACAACAGGTGGCGTACTTCTTTAAAAAACAGTGCTGGTGGCCAGGAGGGCTGAGCGATCCCTGACAACCAATGGCAAAGGCTCAATGCATCACGAAGAAGACTGAGGGCACCGACTATGGCTGAACACACGGATGACGACAGGTAGCCATGCTGACCCTGTCGGCACAGACATTGGCTTCAATACAAAGGTAACACAGGACATGATTAATGTAATAGATTCTGCCCTTTTTGTAGACCTTTTTCAGGGATGGTAAGGACACTATCAGATACAATAAAGACATTTCAGGGCCCCTTTCTTCTGTTTTGTTAGGCAACTGCTAGTGGGACACTGTCACTAAGGACCATTAATGACTCTAAGATATATTTGCTATTGCATTTGCTCCTGCATTGTGTAGGCCATGTTCTGTATTGGGATCTCCCTTTGCTATGCATGAATATTCACCTAATAACATGGCCAGAGCACTACTACTCACTCATGGTGACGTGTATGATTCAAATGTTTTGGGATGTATTGGGAGGGGTATAGAGGGTGGGTACTATACACGGCAAGTTGGGGCCACTGTTGTGGGGGGAACATTGGGGAAGAAAGGCAGACATTACCAAATTGGTGTTTCCTCATGCTAGACCTGGTAATCAGACTGCGTGGGTATCACTCACCTGCAGACATCAGTGTAGACCTGACAAGTCCGTGCACATCCAAGAAACGGGGTGATGGCAGGTGAACGACACAAGACCAATACTGTAGCGGGACTGAACCTCCTCATTTGGAACATTAGAGGGCTAGGAGATCCCATGAAAGAAAAGACACATTCTAGCCTACCTAGTTAGACACCAGGTCAGCATAGCTATGCTGCAGGAAACACATACCTCCCCCCAAACACAGCCTCAGTTTGCTACAAGATGGGCTTCACATAGACACTCCTCGTATTCTGCCTTTTCCAAAGAAGCAGCAATTCTCATAAAAAAAGCGGTGCTGTACAATGAGGAAGGTTCAAACACTCGACCCACAGGGGAGATATTGCATGACATGGGGAGGCTGGCATCGGCTTCTGTCACACTAGTATGTAGTTATGGACCCAATGTGGATGATGAAGATTATTACATTACCTTATGGGTGCGCATAGTAAACGTAGGCTCGACCCACCTCATATGGGAGGAGATTTTAACCTAACATTGCACCTCCTCAGGACCAGCCCCACCCACTGCCACACCATTTCTCCAAAGCGCAGAGCTTACTTCAGCAGATAGGCACTGACAATCTGCTGGTAGATGTATGGCGCCATCATCACCCGACTCAATGCGAAGGCACATTTCACTCAGCAGTACACAATACCTGGTCCTGGTTGGACATTTGGCTAGTATCACAAGACATTGCACTGCGTGCTCTCTCCTCCAGCCATTTAGTGCGTACCTATTCAGACCACTGCCCTGTAATTATGTCAGTGGGACCTTCGGGGATGTCCCCCCAGACTAGACAGTGGCGTCTGCGACCCACCGCACTCCTAGATGTAGTGTTTCAGTCCAAACTAGGGGAAACGCTCGAAGAGTATCTACGACTTAATATAGACTCCGTACCGTCCCTGGCCACGGTATGGGAAGCGCTGAAGGTCACTGTGCGGGGACATTGCATGGCCAAGACAGAGGGAATTCTCAAAGATATTCGCACATGGGAGACCCTAACAGAGTACCAATCTGAAGCGGAAAGGGAATGTCTCTTTCGAGGCAAATATCATAGGGCACGTAAATACGGCGAGGGCAAACGCCCTGGCAAAGCACTCGCCGAGACTATCCGACCACCCAGACGGCGAATCATGTCCTGGCTATCCGAGATAAGGACGGGTTGCTACATCGGGTTACGATGGCCATAAGGGAGGTATTCACCACGCACTACCAAACACTATATATGTCCTGTGCAGCTCACCCAAGACGAGACCCCACACTACCTGCGACAGATAGAATAGGTTTGGCTTAGCAATCGGTAGAGGGAATTCTTAGCGGCTAACTTGGGGTTAGACGAAATACAGGAGCCCATAATGCAGATTAGTAATGGCAAAGACCCTTACGGTCTTTCCCCTCCTTACCTTGGAAGATCCTGACTCCTTGCTGAACAAAACGAAGTCGGGCTCTCCTCTGGACCCCTGCCCTTTAAAGATTCTGAGGGGCTGTAAGGATACCTTGTTACCACCATTACTGGAGGTGATGAATGGCGCTATCCTTCAGGGTACCTTTCCGGCAGCTTGGAAAAAGGCGATTGTTAAGCCCCTTCTTAAAAAACCTACCCTGGACCCAGAACACCTCAAAAGCTTTAGGCCTATCTCCCTGCTCCCTGCCCCTGCTAAGATGCTGGAATTCCACCTTAATTCTCATCTCACCACTTTTCTTGATTCCTCTGGCTACCTGGACCAGTCCCAACATGGGCTCAGGAAATCACACAGTACGGAATCAGCACTAACTGTGGTGATGAATAATATCCGAACTAAGGTTAATCAAGGACAGTCTACCTTGCTAGTCCTTTTAGATCTGACGGCAGCATTTGATACCCTGTCTCCCTCGACTTTAACAACTCGTCTGAGGGGGGTAGGGTTGCAGGGCCCAGCGTTGAGTTTGCTATCTTCCTTTTTAGAACTCAGGGAGCAGAGGGTGAAGCTTGGAGAGTTCCTCTCCCCTGCTAAACCGTTGCAATGTGGGGTTCCTCAAGGGTCGGCGTTAAGTCCGACCCTGTTTAATATTTTATGTGGCCGCCGTTGCTAGGTTAGTTAAATCGCAGGGGATGGAGGTTGTATCATACGCAGATGATACACAGATTATGGTGTCCCTGACCCATTCGGTCTGCACCACTGCGTCCAGCTTCAGGAACTGCATGCAAGTAGTTGCAGAATGGATGATTCGAAATTCCCTGAAGCTGAATGGCGACAAAACTGAGGTGCTGATCTTTGGTACGGACCAGGATGTCTGGTCCAATGAGTCGTGGCCTCCTTCTTTGGGAGCCTGTCCTACACCATCGCCTTCTGTCAGGAATCTTGGAGTCATCTTTGACACCTCACTGACTATGAATCTTCAGGTAAATCGAACTGTGGCTACCTGTTGGGGAGTCATCAGGATTCTGAGGAGAATCGTCCACTATCTCTCCCCTCAGGCACGTAAACAGACTGTAGTCGCGTTGGTGTCTTCCCGACTAGATTACTGCAACGCTCTGTATGCAGACATCAATAAGGGCGATATTCAATGCCTTCAGAGCGTGCAGAACGCTGCGGCGAGATTTGTGTTGGACGCCCCCAAGTCTTTCTCTGCCACTCTAGCCAGGAAGAAGCTCCATTGGCTCCCGATCCAGAAAAGAATTGTGTTTAAAATCCTATGTCTGGTTTTTGGAGCGCTTCTGGCAGGACCCTCAGATGCCTTAGGCTCTCTGCTCATTTCCTACTCTCCTAGCAGGAGCCTTCGTTCCTCCAACATGAATCTTCTGTGCGTCCCGTGTAGTAAGAAAGTCGGATGGGGAGGCAGGGCCTTTGCCACCGTGGCACCCGGTCTATGGAATGCCCTCCCCTCCGACATAAAGATGCAACCTTCGTTGTCTCTCTTCAGAAAAGCATCAAAAACGTGGTGCTTCATTAAGGCTTATCAATAAGCTTGCTATGTGGACATTTTTTGGATTAGGCGCCTTGACGCCCTTTGGGCTAAGTAGCGCAATATAAGATGGATTTCATTCATTCATTCATTCAAAGCACCGGGACCGGATGGCCTTGGCATAGAATTTTATAAAACATACATAGACACCCTGGCTCCCTTTCTGAAGGCAGTTTATGGAGAGGCATCCCAAACAGGGACACTCCCGCCTATAGTGAGAAGCAATGCTGGTCTCATTGCTAATGCCGGAAAATCTCCCTGAATCCACAGACTCGTATAGACCATTGTCATTGATAAACTGCAATTTCAAGATATTTGGCAAAGGTCCTGGCCAATAGGCTTACTCTTCTGATGGATGGGCTTATTCGACCTGACCAAGTAGGTTTCATACCTGGCCGATCAACCTGGCACAACCTGAGGACCTTCTTCTCTATCCTACACGATACAGATCAGGAGCAACAGGCAGTGGTGGTCTTCCTAGACGTTACCAAAGCGTTCGACTTCCTGGAATGGGGGTACCTCCAAGCAGTATTGACACACACGGAGTTTCATCCAGGATTTCTTATGTGGATCAAATTATTGTATAATAGGGCTTGGGCCTCATTGCTGCTGGATGGGGAGCGCTCCCCAGCCTTTTGCATCACCAGGGGCACACAACAGGGTTCCCCCCTTTCACCCCTACTATTTGTGATAGCCATGGAACTGCTGGCAGCCATGCTGCGCCAACACCATAAGCAGTATGCGCTCGACTACCACACGAGGCCCATTTTATTATCGCTCTAAGCTGATGACATCACGCTCTAAGTGCGTAAGCCCGCTGAAGGATTAAATGCCATGATACGCGAAATAATAAAATTCAGGGCCTTTTCGGAATTACCATTAACTTGGGTAAATCCCAAGTAATGCCACTCACAAACTGTACCATTCCGTTTCAAATGGGTTATCCGCTGTTATGAAGTAAGGACGAGGTCCGATGTCTGGGGATCAATGTCACCAGAGACTAGTAGGAGTTTCTGTGCGCTAATTACGGGGTAGCCCTTGGTAGGGAGGAGGATTTGATCAACAGGTGGATAGCTCTCCCGCTCTTTTTAGCAGGCCGAATAGCCTTAAGAAGATGGTCATAATGCCTACATTTTGATATCTTTTCACAAACATCCCCTTGCCCCCTGGATGCCCTTTCTTCACTAGACTAAAAGGCCAACTCATTGGTCTTGCATTGGGTGGTAAGCAGCCTCTGATTAAATGGTGTACCCTCACATTACTGTTCGCTCAGGGCGGGTTTGAAGCGCCTGATCCCAAACTCTACTATCTCAGTGCTCAGGCACACTTCGCTGCATACTGGCTTGCCCCTCCCCCTTTATGACACACTTGGCAGTGGAGCAGGGGCTCATGGCACCGCTATCTCTGAGGGGATTCCTGGGCTTAGATGACAAGGCAGCCGGGGGAAGGAGATCCACTGTAGCTTGTACAAATAATGCGTGGCGTGCCATTGCCAAAAGGTCACAAGTCCCCATGCTATATTTCCCGATACTCCCTCTGCTCAACCGACATAACCTGCCAGTCACACAGGAAGGGATTTGTAAGCGCATGTTCCTCCGAGTAGGCATCAACACTTAGGGGGGCATGTACCACCAGGGCCACTTTAAAAGTGGGGCCAAGTTTCTAGGCGACACACAACCTACCACTATGGACAGATTCCTATATATTACCTTGCGACAAGCTGTCAAAACTGCTACTCCTGTGTTTCCAGGAGAACCTTCCACATTGCTCCCATTGCACCTAACGATACGGGGAGGGGCGTCACACGACGTGTCCCGTATATACAAAGCCTCAATAGGGGCGGGGACACACAATACCATGAAAGCAAAACAGGGGTGGGAAGCGGAATTGGGACATCCTATCACAGAAGAGGCCTGGGCATACAGCTGCCAACAAACCGAACGCATCACCGCTAGTAGCAGGTTCAGAATCATTCATTTTAAATTCCTCCATAGAATGTATTTCACACTGGTAAGGTTACACATGTTCCAGTTACAAGACAGCGATATATGCAACCGCTGTAAGCAGGACGGAGCGGGCTTTCTACACTTATCGTGGAAGTGTAGATCCATAGCGCAATACTGGACTGAGGTGGGGAAGGCCTAGGGGACATGCTAGGTGTGCAGCTGGATCTTTCACCGGGAATGGGTCTCCTGGGCTACCTTCCAGACCACAAAGGCTGCGTTAAAAGATTTCATGTGATAGGCTTACTGGTGGCCAAGCGCAATATTGCCTGCAGATGGGGGCAGGTCAGAGCGCCCAAGTTTAAGGAATGGCTGACCAACCTTACTTATTTTCAGGAGCAAAACAATATCTACGCTCAAGACCCTGTGACATCTGGGAACCGCTCACTCAGTACGTGCTTAGGGTAACTGCAGCAGACATGGAAGATGGTGTCACACCATCGCAAGCCAATCACCAACATGAGAACGGAGAGCCACACGGTCATGAGGTCGATACTTGAGGGGACTGCTGTGACATACCCTTTTCCACTCATGCTTATGCCGATTGTTATGTGCTGAGACGTACACATTCATGCTCAAGCTAAGTAATACACAGATGTATTCATGGTCGGCCACTGTAGTATATACTACACTTAGTAACTGTAGCATTGTCGTGCTGAAGCAGGCCGGACCATATAGTCAAGAGATTGGTTACTAATGAGGCTACTGGGATAGTTCCTCTGTTTCTCATGCTCATACTGATTGCCAGGTGTTGGGACTGGTGCATCCAAATTCCTGCTATGCACTGGCCTGTTGTATTCAGGGATTGTCAATGTAGCATCTACCACACTTTGTAACTACAGTATTATAGTACTGTAACATGCCGAACCACATGGTCAAGAGGTTGATAACTAATGAGACTGCTGCGATGCTCCTGTCACTCATGCTTCTGCTGATTGCTATGTGTTGAGAAGGATGTATTTAAACTCAAGAACTACCGCCCCATCTCGCTGCTCCCGTTTCCTGCAAAAGTCATCGAGAAGACCGTCAACAAGCAGCTGACCGCCTTCCTCGAGACGAACGGATCCCTCGACCCCTCGCAGTCTGGCTTCCGGGCCAACCACAGGACCGAGACCGCCCTGATCGCAGCCACCGATGACATCCGAGCGCTGCTCGACAACGGAGAAACAGCGGCCCTCATCCTCCTCGACCTCTCCGCGGCCTTCGACACTGTCTGCCACCGTACCCTAGTACAACGCCTCAGCAACGTCGGAGTCCAGGAGAAGGCACTGGAGTGGATCATCTCCTTCCTCGCCGGAAGGACACAAAGAGTCCGCCTCCCTCCGTTCAGATCTGGAGCCACCGAAGTCATCTGCGGCGTTCCTCAAGGCTCCTCGCTCAGTCCAACCCTCTTCAACGTCTACATGAGCCCCCTCGCAGACATCGCACGCCAGCACAACCTCAACATCATCTCCTACGCCGACGACACCCAGCTGATCCTCTCCCTCACCAACGACCCCGCCACCGCCAGAGCCAACCTTCACGAAGGGATGAAAGAGGTAGCCGAATGGATGAAGAACAGCCGCCTGAAACTGAACTCGGACAAGACGGAAGTCCTCATCCTGGGATCCTCACCCACCGCTTGGGACGACTCCTGGTGGCCCCCCGCCCTAGGCAGAGCACCCAAACCAACAGACCACGCACGCAACCTGGGCTTCATCCTGGACTCCTCCCTCTCCATGACCAGACAAGTCAACGCCGTCTCCTCGTCGTGCTTCAACATCCTGCGCATGCTACGTAAGATCTTCCGGTGGATCCCCACCGAGACCAGGAAGACGGTCACCCAGGCCCTCGTCACCAGCCGTCTGGACTACGGCAACTCCCTCTACGCCGGAACCACCGCCAAACTCCAGAAGAGACTCCAGCGGATCCAGAACGCCTTAGCACGACTCATCCTGGACATCCCCCGTCGCAGCCACATCTCCGGACACCTGAGAGACCTGCACTGGCTCCCGGTCAACAAGAGAATCACCTTCCGTCTCCTCACCCACGCACACAAAGCCCTACACAACCAAGGCCCAGGATACCTCAACAGCCGCCTCAACTTCTACGCTCCCAAACGCCAGCTTCGATCGACCAGCCACGCCCTCGCCGCCGTCCCCCGCATCCGAAGAGCCACCACAGGGGGACGGTCCTTCTCCTACCTCGCCGCCAAGACATGGAACTCCCTCCCCACCCACCTCCGCCTGACCCAGGACCACCTCGCCTTCAGGAAGCAACTCAAGACCTGGCTGTTCGAGCAGTAGCGGACCCCACTCCCCCAGCGCCTTGAGACCCTCTGGGTGAGTAGTGCGCTTTATAAATGCGATGATTGATTGATTGATTGAAGCTATGCACTGGACTGATGTATCCAATGTCTGTCAACGTAGTGTCTGCCACACTAATTGTAGTATTGTTGTACTGAAAAATGCCAATAAACAGAGTAAAAAAAAAAGAATACCTGTAAGTAGTAGGGCATTATTAAGCTAGATGCTACAATCATTGTGCCCTGGTTACGAGCCCTGGTGATATATTAACAGTATGTCTCTGTTCTCTGCTTATAATTGGAAAGGCAAACAATAATGGTAGAAAGAGATGCAAAATATACAATGCTGCACATTAAAAAATTAGACCAGTTACCTTTCACTGTGGCAGAGTCACCATTCACAGAATGGTTAGTTCATGGCCATATTACATTGCCAGTAACAACGTTCAACTTTTAATATTGCCTAGAATACCACCAGGTAGGCAGATATGAAGCAATGGGTAAGGCCTTCATTCATGAATCTTGGGAATTGCCGTATGGATTTAGATGCAGGAATGGAGATACTGAAGTGTTTCTCAGTGGTACAGACTGCGAGACTTCATTAATTGTGTCTCTGATTTGCCAGGATATTATAGTTCATGGGGCCTCTAACGGTTCAGGTTGCAAACATATCCTGTCATTTATGGAACAAATCTTTTTATTGATTGAATCGAACTGTGCTGTCACACATGAACACAGCCATTCGCCTACAACCACAGGGGCCAGCGGCTAAACAAACCTGCCATATAGATATGTATCATAGTATTGCTTGCAGGCCAACAATTGGAAGGCAGGTGATTCTAAAGGCCAAATATAACAGGCAGGAAGAACTGAACATTAGAGAATATAAGCTACCGCAAGCAGTCCCGCCATAATTTGCTAACAGTGAATAAGAAAAATCCTACCACCAACCCACTCTATTATTATTATTATTATTAATATTATGTTTCTTATATAGCGCCAGAATCGACCCCCAAAGGGGTATCTCCGCGCTTGCCTTGGGAACCCGTCCTGGCTTTTCCCTGTGAGATAGCCCCTACAGGGCATCCCCAAGGTGAAAGCCAGGCATCCCGCTGCGGGGGGCCGTTGTGGAGATTAAGCACAGAGTGTGAACCCATGATTAGGTCAGGCACCGAATTATCGAGTCCATGGACATTTGAGCTCAAGACCCTGCCGCGTCGGGAATCGAACCCTGGTCCCGGGTCTGACCTCTGCTTCAGGGTCTGCCTGCTCTAACCAGTGAGCCACACTTCTCCACTTGGAATAAAAAAAAAAAGGGAATACAAAAAGGAAAAGAAGGGAAGGCGAGGGGGAGAACCGTACCAAGTGCACATAAGAAATGGGGAGAGCCCTGCAGAGCCCATTGGAAGCCACCCAAACCTCACTACACAATCAAGTAAGGCCCGCTAAGTCTGGAGGAGGGGGAATGAGTCGCAGCACCTGTAGGAGTTTGGGGCACGTGACTTCGCGTAAGTCCTTCATGAGCATATTTATAAAAGGGGCCCAAAGTTCGGCGAATTTCTGGTAATCTTTGTCCTGACTCAATGTAAGCCGTACCATGGCTAAGATCATTCAGAGCCTGTGCAACCAGGCCGAAAGATCCGGCACTGCCGTGGTTCCCCAGTGGATAAGAATCGCTTGGCACGCCGCAAGCAGGGCTAGTGCTATCTGTCTGCCTTTAAGTGATCGTAGCGGGAAGGTGATTGGATTGGACAATCTTAGCAAAGTATAGGCAGGAAAGCGGGGGATTTTAGTATCGAATGCAGCATCAATCTCATTAAGCACCTAGACCCAGTACCGTTCCAACTGCGGACAATGCGACAAGAGGTGCGAGAGGGAGCCCGTCAGGCCACAACCCCGCCAGCATTCTCCGGTGTGCTTCTTGTCCCAACGGTGTATCGATCTGGCGTGAGGTACCAGTAGGATGCTATCTTGAATGCAGATTTAGTACCCGCAGTATTGTAAGCTGTGTGGTGAGCCCTATAGTAAATATTGTCCCACTCTTTATCTGTGAAGGCCTGTCCCAGTTCTGCTTCCCATCTAGCCTGACCGCGTGAGCGCCTCCCTGTCACGCGTGCAGCCAACAAGGCATAGAGTTCTGAGATAAGATGTTTTTTCGTCAGACTTGTGTGCTATCCATTGCTTGAATGCGGTGAGTTTACGTGAGACATGGGAAAGGAGGGCCAGGGAAGTAGCCCAATGGTGGAGCTGGAGGTAAAAGAACTCATCTGTCAGGGGAAGGGACAGGTCCTGACGGACCCGATCAAATGGGATGATGCCCCCAGTATCAAACAAGTGGCCTAAGCGCTTGAACCCAGCCTCTCTCCACCGCTGGGCAGTGGCACTCCTATAACCTGAAGGAAAATCTGGGTTGTCTATCAGCGGGGTCATGGGCGAGGGGAAGGTGGTCAGACCCCTCGCCAGTGCTACCGCATCCCATACCTTCATTGTCTCTGCCGTGACCGGGGAAGAGTAAAGGCCCCAGGAACGGGCACGGCGAGAGAGCCACAGTTCACGCCAGATGTTCACTCCAGCCACGGCTTGGTCCATGAAGGTTCAATGCTTCTCTGAAAGGGATCGATTCCACTCCAACGCATAGCGTAAATGTGCAGCTTGGAGGTATCTTTACCCCCCCTTCAGTTTTGGGACGTGATAATTGTGCTATGGATAAGCGCGCCTTCTAATGACCCTAAACGAATTGGTTTAAAGCGAGCTGAATACTGCGCAAAGATTTAGGCGGTGGTGTCAACGGGAGGGTCTGAAAGAGGTAGAGTATGTGCGGTAAAATTGTCATTTTGACGGCCGCCAAGCTCCCAAACCAAGACAAATTATGCTTAGCCCACATGCCAGTTCCCTCTTCAGTTGTGACACCAAGTGTGAGTAATTAAGCTCTAACATGTGGAAACGAGGGAGTCAAAAGAATGCCTAAGTAAAGCATAGGATCATTAGACCAATGTAAGGGCTGGGACTGTTTAAGGGTGTCCGCCTGGGCTTGTGGTAGAGAAAGGATAAGGACCTGGGATTTGCCAAGATTAACCTTAAAGCCTGAGATCCCCCGAAAAGAATTGAGTTCATCTACAAGTGCAGGCAGCGAGGTGGAGGGCTGCGTGAGGGAGAGGATGACATAGTCTGCATAAAGACTTATTGTATGGGTCTCACGTCCAAATTGGATGCCATGGATGTCAGGATGGTCACGAATTTTCTGCACGAGGGGTTCCATATAAAGTGCAAATAAAAGAGGCAAGAGTGGGCACCCTTGCCTCATACTCTAAGAAGGAGTTGTAAAGGCGCGTTAAGAGGGGGGCAAGTTTGTGACAGAATGTTTTATAGGTCAAGGCAGGGAAGCTGTCGGGCCAGGTGATTTGTCAGGCTTCAGACGGGAAATGGCGGAAATCACTTCATCCAGCCTAATGGGGTCCTCTAGCTGATCTGCCTGCTTGGGAGGGAGGCGAGTGAAGTTGCAGGACTCTAGGTAGGCTTGTGCATCAAGGGATTCACAAGACACTGCGCTGTAGAGAGACTGGTAGAAGTGACACAATTCCTCCACAATCTGGGAGTCCAAGTGAACCTCCTCACCATTGGGCTGAGTCAGATGGGAGGTATTCCCTGTTATTGTCCTATCACGCAGTTGTCGAGCTAATATTCTCCCACACTTGTCACTTCCCAGACAGAACCTATGGCGGAGGCGCAACAGTCCAAGCATTTGAGAAGCAGCCGCTTCTTTTCTAAGGAAGGCCAGACTCTCTGAGCCCCTGTGCGTTTATGTATCGTCACTAGTTCTGCAACTTCCTTCTCAAGGTCTAATCGGGCCTCCAGACGCTTCCAGTTTTCCTCTGAGGAGATAGCAAGTAATTCCCTATGGATTACCGCTTTAAGAGTTTCCCAGACGGTAGGCAGGGCCTCTTCCCCATTATCATTGTGTTGGAGATAGTCTAAAAGCTTGATGCGCACGTCTTTAACTATGTGAGGGGAATGCAAGAGGCCTACACGCAAGCGCCAGCGGGCAGGAATACGCTCAACCCCTTCTGGATTTAAGGATATGGTGATGTGTGCATGATCCGATACAGAGCGGGGAGCTATTGTGGAGTCGCTGACCCTAGGGAGGAGTGTCGGAGAGGCCCAGAACATACCTAAGCTTGCATAGGATTTATGTGCTGCAGAGTAATATGTGTAGTCCCGGAGATCTGAATGGTGTATGCGCCATATATCATGAAGGCCATTATCGGCCATCCATTGTTTGCCTTCTGGGGAGAGAGCTCTCACCTGAGAGTAGTGCTGGCCCGATCGGTCCCATCCACCATCCATGACCAAATTGTAATCCCCGCCTATCACTAAAGCAGCGTCTGGGGAGGAAAGACCCTCTGAGATATGACGGCGAAGGAAAGCTTCCTGGTGAAAATTAGGTGCATAAAGGTTGAGTAGTGTGAAAATAGTGGCTCCCCATTGAATTCGAAGAGCTAGAACCCTGCCTTTGAGCTCATACAGAGTAGACAGTACTTTACCCTCAAACTTAGACCCAAGCAGAATAGCTACCCCATTCTTCTTTGTGGAATCGGAGGACCAGTATTGATGGGGGAAGTGCCGCGAACGCATACGAGGAGTGTCTTTGGTAAGCAGGTGGGGCTCTTGTAGGAGACATATGTCTCCATCGGACTGTTCTAATAAAGAGAGAATCGCAGTTCGTTTTGTAGGGTGATTAAGGCCCCTTACATTGAGGCTGACTATCTTTAGGTGTCTAACCATGGCGGGTGAAGATTATTAGGAGATGGCCCATCGTGGGTGCAGGTAGCGAAACATGTACTGTGGGGGGGAGGGAACACAGATGCGCGAGTGTATGGTGTGAGCGCAGAGACAGGTACGGGCCCCCAAAAGAAAAGACAATAAGTAGTGAAGGAAAAACAACCCGTAAAAAACTCAATCTCAACAAGAAACCGTAGACAACAGTTCGTCTGGTAGGCATAGCCTGAAGGGAACATGGTCCTAAGGAAGACCTTAGTGTAGGATTCCTGAAGAACCAAGAGCTGCAGAGAGGCACCCACTTGAATCGGGAAAGGTGGTCATCTCAGGTGCCCCTCCGGCTGCGCTCCACGACATCCATCCCCGTGGTCTTTTGCTGAGATGTTCAGAGGGAGCATGAGCGATCTTGAGAATGGGAGAGGGAAGAGAGCACCGCCTCACGCCCTTTCACTATTTCATCCAGATCAGGTTTCAGACAAGACGAGGTCTTCCCAACTGTCTGCCATCGGGAGGGCCTCTGCGGAGAACGGGACCTGGGGCTGTCTCCCTTTGTCGCATCGCCATCGTGATCCAGTCCTAGCAATTCTAGAGCTTCCCGCAGCAAGCGGATTTGACGTAGCCTCCCTTGGTACTTAAAGAATATTCGGAAGGGGTGGCCCTCAAACTGAACGGTGGGAAAACTGAACTCATGCTCTTAGGCCCACCCTCACCACTACCTTTCTCTTCCTTGTGGCCTGCTGGTCTAGGGGCACCTCCCACCCCTAAGGACAATGTCAAGAGTTTGGGAGTCTGGTTAGACCATAAACTCTCTTTTTCCACTCAGGCCACTAAGTTGTCTGCCACCTGTTTTGGCCTTTTAAGAACACTGAGGAAGGTCCTCTCACTTTTACCTCTGGATGCCAAGAAGGTGGCAGTACAAGGCCTTATCCAGTCCCGTCTAGACTCAAACAACGCCCTATATCTGGGCGCGCCTGAGATGACTCTTCGAAAGCTGCAGGTGGTACAAAATTGTGCAGCACGTACCATACTCCAAATCCCACGGTCTCAGTCCGTTAGACAGGGACTGAAAAGCCTACACTGGTTACCGGTGAGACAGAGAGTGGCTTTTAAGGCTCTGTGCATCACACATCGAGCTTTTTGGAAGACTGGATCAGCAATCAACACCAGCCTTGTTATCCCTTACCACCCTAACAGGAACCTCCGATCTTCCGGTACTTTTCTGGCAGTGGTGCCCAGAGTAAGGAGAGCTAGGTCGGGGGGCAGGATGTTCTCACTGAACGCCGCCAAGCTGTGGAATTCACTTCCCTTTGATCTTCGATCCACACCCGACCTACTCCCTTTTCGCAGGAAACTGAAAACCATACTATTTAGGAAGCCTTTTTAGTTCCTCCTGTGCTCCGTCTCGGCTCTGTCTAATCTTAGCGCTTGGACGCCCCTGGGCAGCAACCGCGCTTAACAAATCGAAAAATAATAATAATATGGTATGCCTTTGTCACGTAGAAAAGAAGTGACTGCTCGGAACTCCCGTCGCTTGGCCTAGGTGGAGGCTGCAAGGTCCTGGAAGAGGGCTGGAGAGTGTCCTTGGAACTGTATCGGCTGCATCGGTCGGGCCATGTGTAGGATCTTTTCTTTGAGCTGGAAATCGTGTACACACACGAGGATGTCTGGCGGGGGTGCTTTCTCTACCCTAGGAAGGCCCACGCGGTGTGCACGATCCATCTGGATTTCTTGCTGCCCGCGTCTCCTAGGACATGCCTAAAAAGGGCCAGGACGTAGGACCGCAAGTTATCTCCTTCCGCTCTCCAGGGCACTGCACGAATGTGGATATTAATCCTCAGTGAGCTATTTTCCTGCAGATCTAGGTTCTGGTCCTGCAGCCGTAGCACTTCCTGCTGGAGTTGATGAAGACCGTCCTCTCGCGATAGTTCATGCTCTTCAAGGACAGCCACCCTTTCGCCCACTTCATCGACATCCAGTCAGACTTCTTTGAGGTCTGCTGTGAGCTGTCCTTTAAGGTCCAGGATATCCTCTTTGATGGTGGTGAACAGCTCCATCATGAAAGCCTTCGTAGCCGGTTAATTCGTGCCTTCCAACGACTCAGACTGGCCCAGAGCTTGGGAGCCTACCTGGGTGGTATCGGAGGTGCCAGCTTGCTTCATTAAGAGGTCCTTGAGGGTCTTCTCTCTTCATGCTCGGGCCGCCGCCATATCCGTTCATTGAGGCGGAGTTGCACAACCAGGGGATCCACAGATAAGGAGCTACGTAAGCATGTAGTGTACAACACTACCTTTGTTCCCAGGGCCAAGCGACACGCCTCCCATCTGTACCAGGAGACCAACCTCTGATCGCTTTAGACCTGGTGGATACAGGCGTGGCAGCACCCAGGCTGGTGTCTTCGCTGTGACTCTTTGCAATCGGAACCCAACCAGCCCCAGAAGACCGAGTTGTGGCTGTTGTCCGGAGGGGCCAGATATTAGCCTGCCAAGTGGAGTGAGTACCTGCGATTATAGGAGTCTGCTCGTGTAGTGATCTGTCTGGTCACCCTCCAGTGAGGAGAAACAACCTCCTACGAGGCCTCCAGGAAGCTGCGTGCGGTCTGCACTGGGGAAGCTGCGGTAGGGGAGCCAGGCAAGCCTTACCCCAGAAAGAAGCAGGGTCTATGCGGAGAGGAGTGAGGCCAGAGTCCAGGCGAGATGTCTCAAGCGGTTCTCTTTGGCCACTGGAGCAGAGATGTGGTAGTAATCCTAAAGTAGAGGTGGCAGTCGGAGAACCAGGCTATACTAAGCTGCCAGGAGGAGAGGTGCAGCCCAGCAGGATCCAAGGCTGCCAACTGCGCCAACTGTCCGAAGCCAGGTGGGGATCAGAGAGCTGAAGGCGACTACAGCTAACAGGGGGCAATCCGGTGAGGGCAGTAGTCTGCAGGCCACAGCGCTGGGGGGTGCGGATCAAAGGCTGCACTGCGGATGGCCAGGGAGCAAAGGCTCGTCCACAAAATGGAGGCTGAGGGCCAGGCTCTTCCTAGAGGGTTAAGCACACAGAGCAGAGATAAGAGCAGCGCTTCCCCTCGATCAGACTCCGAGGATCAGCCACTTGTGTCCAGAGCACAGGGAATGGGGCTGTAAGTCTCTTTGCCAGGCCGCAAACAAGGAGGGGGTGCCGGCTGGGCAGGCCGTTACTGAAAATAGCGGGCGCAACACATACCTGGCTCCCGGCCCCCCGCAGGCCTTTCTCCGGTCGGGCCGCAAGTCTGAAGGCGGGCCCACAGTGAGCAGATGCAACACCGCTGCAGCGCCTGCAGAGGCCCTTCAGGGAGCAGGGGTGGCCGTCTCGTCTCTCCCCACAGCTCCGGCCCCGCTCAGGGAAACACTCCGTCAGAGGTGCCAGCGCAGCCGAGAATTAGTTCCCAGTGTCAGCAGGAGATGTACAAGGTGCCCACTGCTCGTGCCCAGTAGGAGAAGACCAGGGGATGGGGCATAAACAATGCTATGGTGCGGCGGTGCCGGAGGGACGAAATAATACGTCCTACTGATCCGCCATCTTGGCCATGCCCCCGTATCCTGTCATTTAAAGGGATCCCCAGCTGCTGTGGGTAATCCAGTGTTCAGGCTGCTCTCGAATGGGAGTTACTTAATCCTGAATGATCAAGGTTATTGTGGGATGCGTCCAGGCATTGCTTATCTAGACACAGTCAGTTCCAGGGTTACTTGTATGCAAGTATTGTTTCCACTGACCCACACTGTCAGGGAGGAGCTGTTATGGTCTTCGTTGAATGTTTCCTTTATATTGTTTGATTCTCTAAGCTGACTGAAAGCTATGTTTTTACAGAAGGATGTGCCCTTAACCTCAGCTCGAGAGACTTTTGATTTTCAGGGTGAAAGGTCCTCAGCTGAGATGCAGACACTAGTATGAATTAATTGCCCTTTACATTTCAGAGGAATGGTACAGCGTATCTTATTTAACATGTCTGATACAAAGGGTATAGTAATCCTATTTAAGACCATAGGTTCTGGACTGTAAAGCACCTTTCAGACAGTCTTTGGAGTTATTCCAGCTTTCATACACTCCGTATTTGGAAGCATTTTTAGAGGGCTTTTGCTAATCCTCCTACTGGTAGTGGGTATCCTGATTTTAATTTCACTGCTACGCAATGGATGTCCCAATCACTAAAAGGATTGGAAAAACGCTCATGTAATGATATTGCCATGACTGCATGGTACTTCATCTGGGCATACCTTGACTTAAGGAGCTAAGCAAGTCTTGGTTCCTATCATTCCGACCAGTCTGGATTGACTGTGTTTTGCCTGTTCTCCACTGCTTATACTGGGGACAAGAATGTGTGTTGGACCTCTGTCTAACACTTCCATTGGTTGCGCCTCCCCCAGGCAGAGAGCGAGCTGAAGGCTACCGATTAGATTTAATGGCAAAAGGAAAAGTACAGATTAACAAATGCCTAGATCCCATGATAGAGGGGAGCAACCTGATCAGGGCATTCAGTTCAGTGACCAAATTGGTAGAGGATCTACTAAAAGTAAAAGCACCCATCAGGAAAAATACGCAGCTGAGATGGTTCGATAGCAAGTGCTCGCGAGCCCTGAGAGATCTAAAATCCAGTCTAAAATCTAAGCCCAGGGATAATTTAAGAATAGTTCAGTGCAGGAGAATATATAACCATGCGCTGAAACAAAGAAAGATTACTCTTCAAAATGAAGCATGGGCTAACCTAAGAGAGGCTGGAGAAAGAAGGGACATGACTCAATTCTGGAGAATTGTAAACAACCCATGCTTTCAAGATAGTGATACCCCAGGGACTGGGACGAACATCTTACCGGAACAGTGGGTATCACATTTTGAGGGACTGTACAATCATAACCAGGATTTAGAACTGGAGAGTGGGTGGGCTGAACAAGAGGGCCCAGTCATTGAGTTCTCTCTAGCTGAAATAACACAGGGGATTCAGGGCCTCACACATAACAAAGCCCCAGGCCCCGACGGCTCCCCACCTGACCTGTATTTGAGTAATTTTGATCTTTGGGCTCCCATCCTTACAAGAGTAGTAAATGCGGCAGTCCAGCAGGGCTTACCTCGCTCATGGTCTACTGCAGTTATTGTTCCCATCTTTAAGAAGGGCAATAGGGATAACCCGCAATGATATAGACCAATCTCCCTGATTGACGTTTCAGCCAAAATCCTGGGACGGGTAATTCTGCAGCGGCTCACAGAATGGACAGAAGAACATCATATTATAACAGATATCCAGTACGGATTTAGAATAGGGAGATCCACAAATGACCAATTAACCTTTACTTGTTGGTCGCAAAATATACCGTAGCCAGCAATGAAGCTATGTATCTGGGGTTCATGGACCTAGCGGCGGCTTTTGACCACGTTAACAGGAAAAAGTTGTGGTGCCTGATGAGGGATATGGGTATTGACCTGGGCTTGGTTAACATCCATAGAGAGCTGCACCGGGACACAACAGCCAAGGTTCGTTATAACACAGAGGGGGGGGGCACAGAATCATTCCCCTGTACGAGCAGAGTGAAACAGGGCTGCATTCTCGCCCCCTTCCTGTTTTTGCTTTACATTAATAAGCTAGAACAGGCTTTGACTGACCTGAATACTGATTGCCCGAGAGTAGGACTGCGCCACATATCAGTGCTCTTATACGCGGATGACGCGGTCCTGCTTGCTCGCACCCCGAGGGGCTTGCGATGTTTAATCGATGGATTTGTCAAATTTATGGGCAACCTGGATCTGTCGGTGAACCTGAGCAAGTCCTTTGTGATGTTGGCTGGAACCAAGCCCTTTAAGAGGTTCTCACACAAAATAGGGAACCACACACTTGAAAAGGTACAGTCCTTCTCTTACCTTGGGTTGCTTTTTGACGGAGCACTAACATTTAGAACCCTAGTGGAGGACCGCTGCACTAAATGTAATATCCACAAATGGGACAGTAGGAAATTTTGGTCGTAGGCTAGGAGGCTGGTCCCCGGAACAGGTCATGAACCTTTATAGCTCGATAGGCTGCTCGAAAGTTATGTACGGATCAGAAGTGTGGGGCTACGTAAACGTAGACCAACTGCAACTGGAGGAAAACAAATATTTGAGAAGGATCTTAAAAGTCCCCAGAGTACTCCAGCTGCAATTGTACATAGTGAATTGGGGATACCTTTCATAGAGGACCAGATCAAGTTAAGACCAATCTTGGCATGATTAAAAATCTGGGTAAACCCTGATGCAGAACTAAGCAGACAAATTTTGAAAGATTGTCTGCACAGGGACAAAGGGTTACAAATACCATGGCTAAAGTACATTAAGGTCACCTTGGAGGGTATTGACCGGAAGGACCTTTTCATTAACCCCAGCACTATCTCACACCCTGATAAACTGAAAATCAAAAGAAGGTTGTCTGATCAGTTTTCCACACTTAGAGCTGAAGAGGAGATGACCAAACACTCTGTAGCTGCCCATTATTTTATAAAGAACAGTGAGGGCATGGAGCCATATCTGTACTTGATGCATAACACACAGGATAGGTTTTTAATGACTCGTTTTAGGCTCAATTTACTACCACACATACTGGCTGATCCGCCAGGTTTTACATTGACAATTGAGCAGAAGGGTGCCTGCGGCTGCGACAGTCTGTCTCCGCAGGACACCCTTCATTTTGTACTATTGTGCCCGTTTTTTAAGTATCCTAGGCGTAAGTTTTTGGTGGAGATTTAAAAAAAAGAGAAGTTCTGTCATGCCAAAACTGCTTTACTTTTTTTGCAAAGAGCTAACGACCCTCTGACCCTTTGCTGTGTGATTAATTTTATCAAGACTGCTGTAAGGTTAAGAAATACAAGAGGAGAGGGCTAATTAATTGGCCATTGAAGAATATATTTTTATCTGATTTTAAATGCAAATTAAGATGTTGTTCAGATGTAATTTAATTCTTTATTTAACTTTGTATATATGTGTACTTTTATGATGTTTTTTAACCATCGAATAAAGAATTACTGAACTGAACTGACTGTGTTTTGCCTGTTCTCCACTGCTTATACTGGGGACAAGAATGTGTGTTGGACCTCTGTCTAACACTTCCATTGGTTGCGCCTCCGAACGGGGATGTATTGCTGGACCCTTGAAAGGCCCACGTAGTGCAGTGTCCTCAGCGTATTTCCATGTTGATGTCGGCATTCTTAGAGCGACCACGGGATGCTTCAGCTTCTGTTGGATTGGACACCAGCTCTGCTACAGGCACACAAGCTTTGAATGTTTCAAATGTTTCCTCAGCATCGTCTGTGAGAACTGGAGAAGATCACCTTTGCTTGATTGACCTGATCTGTGAGGTGTTACAGGGATCTTCGTCTGCGAAGGCAAGCAGCAGTGATGTTGCGTCTCCCACACAGGACACTCTGTGTGCTGGGAAGAATTCAGCCTTTTTCCAAAACAACCGAAATTGGAATTTTAAAACAAACCTATTTTATTTGATTTTCTCACTCTTACTGGCCACCATGGCTTTCAGACGTACTCACTTGTGCAAACTATATATGTACATATTGTAATGGATTTATAGAGCTTTTTAGCATGTATACAGGGCTTATAAGGTTTCTAAGTATTTATAAAAAAAAATTAGAACAGTTTATTAACATTATTTTTATGATTGATTGTAAGGACATCCCCTTTTTTAATTTTGTAATATATTGTCCATTTGGATGAGGAGTGGGTGTTATGATCTGCAATGTACCCCAATATACGCATGGGTAGTCACCTAACCTTTCAACTACATTTGCCCTGCCATTGTACTACATAACAGGTTTGGTGCTGACCTTTTATCTAGTTAGGTGCTGGTTTTCTCCCAAAACTAGCCTCATTTATTATGCATGAGGATTCTCAGAATCACAGCAGGATTACCTTCTTCTGCATAATATCTATGTATAAGGGTCATCACTATCAACATCCTCAACTGACATGACACAGCAAGGTAGAACCCCTGAGGGTACCTTCTATGTACATAAACACCCTATCTTTGCTGAGGCAGATAAAGGAGAAAGACTTCCATGCTGACATGCTAACACAAGACGCTGAAGTTCCTGCACGCAGACACTCCAGCACCCAGTGGTCTGACATCCCTCGCGAGATGTCCATTTTGAGACCAAGACGGGGTCCTTCATTCTCTCACTCCAAGTGATGGGGTGGGCTTTATCCTAGGGGGATTCTTGGCCATACACCTACATACATGCTAGGTACATTTAGGCACATCTAGTTAGGGTTAGCATTGTAGGAGAACGCATTATTACTGTCATGTATTTATATGCCTGCATATATTCATCGTTTTAGCACTATGGTAGAATTCTAACATATATTTACTCTGTTGGTGTTTATGACCGTATACATCTGTTTCTGTCTTATGGTTGTTGCAGAACACGTATTTTATACTAGAATGACACTGGTTCCATGAATGCTTATTGAAAAAGTCCCCATTGTTTATTCTGTGTATCTCCCTGAGACCAAATGAGCATGAGTAACTGAGTGAAAAGTATTGTACTGTTTCCACGACCCACAAGGGTTCAGGGTTGTCATGCTCTATAGTTACAGAAACTATTAAGTCCTTGGTAACAGGAGTTCATAGTGGCACTGTGAGCTAGCTGGTCTACAGACTAACATATCCTTTGGGGGTGCCTAGAATCCGTCTAGGGCGAGGAGAAAGATTTGGGTCCTATCTCTGAACTGGCCTGGACCACTCAAAACGTGCTAAACAAACAAAATAGCCAGACAGATATATTTTGAGTTTTTTGATCCCTCCCAGTCAATAAATTCTTGAGGGTCATCTATTTTATTTTAGTATGTTTTGTATTTTGAGAAAAACATTTAGACATTTACTTGAATATGTCATCAAACAGACAGTCAGCAAACAGTGGAAAACATACAAACAAATAAAGTGTGCATAAATGTACAAGTGCTATACAGTGTTAAAAATCAATACTGTCATTTCATACAAGCAACACCAAAACAATGAATCAAATATCTGACAATGAATTCACATTGGGAACCAGTCCTTTACATTAAGTACAAAGAGACAGGCGGACGCACAGTTCAAAGAGCACTGCCTGCCTGTCCAACTAAACCGGGGATAGAAAAGTAAATTAGAGGGTTACAGAAACTAGGGATAGCACTGTATAGATTTGAACAGCCCTAGTTGCACCCTTTATTCGTTTTCCCAGGCTTAGGGTCAACGCGTTTCGAATCTCAGCATAAGTAGGGGTTCTCCTCAGGACACGGACTGGATGAAGCCAAAACTGGAAATAATAATGAGGGAAATGGTGTAAGGATTGTGCACAAGTGTTACAATTAAGAATCAGACTCGAGTCTATAAGGAAAAGTGTCAAAGAGTACCTGGGAATGACAGGTAATTGTCCCTCGAAATTCGTTGCAGTGGAATGGAGTGCCTCACACAAACCGGAATTCTGTAACCGGATGGGAATAGCAATGAAAACCTATCCATGCAAGTTGATTTTTAGACAGCATTGTATTGGGTCAACTACACAAAGACGCAGGCATACCTGTGTAGGGATGCGTCATTTCCGCAAATACGGGGGAATCTATCGGAAAATCCGTGATATTGGAAATCGATTCCTGCAGAGGCCAACCTAAGAGAAAGGTGGAAGGTCTTAAGGGATGTCCCCATACGTAGTAAGAAGATATGGCGTATAGTGCCGCTCTTACCAGCATTGCACTTATGTATGTATGTGTATGTGTCTTATAAAGCGCACTGCTGCCCTGAGGCGTCGTGGCGCTGTAGACCGCTGGGGAACCCGTCCTGGCTATCCCTGTGAGATGGTCCCTACTGGGTATCTCCAAGGTGAAACCAGGCATCCTCGGCGAATGTGGGGGGCCGTTGTAGAGATGAGGCAAGCTAATGCCCAGAGTTGCCGAGTGTGATCCCTGGTTAGAGTAGGCACTGAGGCGAGAATTATCGAGTCCGCTGACCCTGGTCCACGACCCTGCCGCGTCGGGAATTGAACCCTGGTCCCGGGCCGTTCTCTGCTTCCGGGTCTGCCGCCTCTAACCAGTGAGCCACACCACTCCACTCCACACCTTACTTAGTAATGAGCGACCGGCGTCGTGGCTTTTGGGTTCTCTTGTGCGCGGTCGTGTACTTCTTTATTCCGCGAAAATAATCCTCACGGCCTCGCCTGAAAAATACGGGGATCTGTATTTTACAAACGTCTCCTCATTTCACCTACATTGCAAGGCATAAAACCGTGGGCACGACGGGGATTCCAACGGGGATCGTACTCACTGTTTGCAAGGGCGAACTTGTCTCCTCACTCGCTGGCGCTGTTTGGCATAGGCACGCTGCGAGCTCCAGAGACTCAATTAAAGGGGCCGTTCATCACCGCACGTATCGGCGGGAATTGTGGGACATGTAGTTATGTAGGGCAAACTTGTCTCTTCACTCAGTGGTGGCGTTTGGCATAGGCACGCCCCGAGCTCCAGAGACTCAATTAAAGGGGCCGCTCATCACCGCACGTGTCGGCGGTAGTTGTGGGACATGTAGTCCACCATGACAATTATTTGGCAAATGTTAGGGCTATTTTGGCAAAGCCACTTGGAAGGCTTGGGAGGACCATATTCACACACTGCAACGGATCAGTGAATGCATAAAGAAACGCAAAGAAACATGTCGGAACCGTAACCACTCTGGACTTTCATGCCATTAGAGAAATGAATATGAAAGCTGAATTAAAGATCAGAGGTGATCATAGATTGTTTATTTCGGACAAGTCATTCAGTCCGGAGTTAGCTGTATCAAATTTGAGAATTAGATATGCTTCCCTCTAGGATAGGCGTATTTCAGGATCCCCGCCTGCACCAACTTTAATCACTGACGACACAGTCCATTTCAGATCTTCCACCTTGTGATTCTTCTGTAGAAAATGCGCCACCATCGGGGCAGTAAGGATTTTGTTGTTGATTCTAGATCGATGTTGAATGATCCTTTGTCTGACTTCTTGTGTTGCTTTGCCAATATACACCTTCTGGCATGGACATTGGATGGCATATACCACATACTTGGTTTTGCAATTGGTATGTTCGTCGTGCCGCCAGAATTTCTTCCCATCAGTGAAGAGAGACCCTTCTATTGTTAGGTTGCACACGGAACACGTACCGCATTTGCGATGACCCTTCACTGGATTCATGCCAAATATTGTACTCTGGGTATCCCGTTTCTTTTGGGGTCGTGTGGATGTAATCTGCTCCCCTATGCTACGATTCTTCTTTAATGCAAAGAGGGGTGCTCCAACATCAGGTAGAACCTCTTCGATAAGATGCCAAGCATTGCGAATGATTTTCTGAACCGGATGGGTGTGGGGTCCGAATGTTGATACACACACCATACGTTGCGTTGGTGGTCTGAGTCTCTTCTCAAGCAAATGCTCTCTAGGTGTCCACCTGGCTCTCTTCATGGAGTGTTTGAGAAGCTTCCTCGGATAGCCTCTCTCCTGTAGTTTTTTGACCAGGGCTTGACCATGGATGTCAAAGTCTTGAACTCTCGAACAATTTCTTCTTACCCTAAGAAACTGTCCGTAGGGAAGATTGTTCTTGAGGCTGCGAGGGTGGTAGCTTTTAAAGTGAAGGGCGTTGTTTTTATCCGTCTTTTTTTGGTAGAGTGTACAGGCCAAACCGTCAGATGTTGCTTTGACTTCCAAATCTAGGAATGGTAATGATTTGGCATCAAAGGTTAAACTGAACTTGATGTACGGGCTACGGTTGTTAAGCCATGCATGGAAGGCTTCCAATGATTCAATGGTTCCATTCCAGACGCACCACACGTCGTCTATGTATCACAGCCACTGCTGGATATTAGCCTTGTATGGATTGTTATTATAAATTAATTTCTCTTCATATTGTCCCATGAACAGAATGGCCATTTCGGGGGCAAAAGGACAGCCCATCGCTGAGCCTTTGACCTGTAAAAACATCTCATCCTCAAATGTGAAGTAGTTTCTTTTGAGCGCTAATGTGGCAAATGCTATAATTAGCTCGGTTGGAACACGATGTGGACGCGGCCTTTTTTCTAGATATAATTCAAGGACATCCAATCCATCTTGTTGGGGGATTTGCGTATACAGTGACGCAACATCCATCGTCACCATCAGCTGCTTGGTAGGGTCAAACTGTAGTGTTTCCACTTTGTTGATAAAGTCCATTGTATCCCGAAAGTATGATGGCACTTGGACTACTAAAGGTTTCAGAAAAACATCAACAAACTTAGAGATTGGCTCTAGGACGGAGCCGCACCCAGACACTATCGGCCGACCGGGAGGTGTTGTCGCATCCTTGTGAACTTTTGGTAAGAAATATAGGTGGGGTACCCGAGGATATTTCTTAATGAGATACTCCGCTTCTTTGGGACCTAGTATTCCTTTTTCTTTAGCCTCACTCACCAATTGCTTTACTTCATGTTATATTTGGCATGTAGGATCCTGTGTGATTTGGCGATACCATTCTTTGTTGTATACATGGCTTCTTCCTTCTGCTTTATAAAGCTCCTTAGACCAAAGGACCACCGCACCACCTTTATCAGCTGGTCTGATAATTGCATCCTGTTGATTCTTCAGCTGCTGGATTGCTTCCTTTTGTTCATTGGTCAAGTTGGATGGTACGTAGGAACGTTTCTTCTCCAAGGTGTTCAATGAGGCCTTCACTACACGTTCGAAGGTGATGATGTTTTTCGAAGTATTCTGATTGGAAGGGCAAAAAGTTGATTTGTTCCTCAACCCAGATGCCTCAGTTTGAAGTTGGTCAGGAGATTCCCTGAAGAACCATCTGAGATGTACTTTTCTAAAGAATTCCATCATTTCTAGCTTGATTTTTGTGAAGTCCATAAATGTTCCTGGTACAAACGAAAGGCCCAATTCTAGGACCTCCTCCTCCGCTTTAGATAACACTTTATTGGAGAGGTTGATAATCGGAGGCTTGGTTATGACTTGTAGTGCTGTTTCCGTGTTGTCATTTCCCATTGGGGCTTGAATCTGGTTGTTGGCCCTGTCCTAAAAAAGGTCTCCTTTGAGGGTTTCTGTTTGAGGGACCTTCTCCGGCGTCTGAGCCGTTGGTGGATTCCGACGATGATGTCTCCGAGAACGTTACGAACTTCTTTCTGGATCTACATTGATAAGTATTCAAATACCTGGTGGAGTCCTGACGGGTATAGAAATCGTCTTTAAGGTACGGGTATACTTTCTCGAGATTGAAATTCTTCTGATCTTTTCCAAATTTGGTTGTTTTGAAGTTGATGGTGTGGTCTCTGAACGTGGCCAATTCCTTTTCTATCTTTTCTAGTAGTAATTTGGCTTCCGTTTCGGTGTGATTATTTTTAATGGCTTGGAGCTGTTCCTCGATCTCCTCCTCTTCCTTTTTGCAGATTCTCCGTGCCGTCTCAATGGTATGCACCATCAAGTCCCTGCTGCACTTAGTACTGATACAGCTAAACCCCTTTCTGTACACCGGATCGTCGGTAAAGATGACAGGAACGTTTTTTATCTGTAGTCCCCAAGGTATAACCCCGGCTTTTAGATTGGCAAGTAAAAAGTGTCCGTGTAGTTCGGTTCTCACATGTTTCTTTTGTAATCCTATTAATTTCTCTGAGACATTCAACTGCTTGGCTGAGTTACTCAATTTGACGGGTGAATCAGTCTAGACACCAATACCTTAGTTTATGTTGTCTAAAAGCGCAGATCCTATATAGATTTGTAGGGACTACACAACACTACGCCACTCTACACAAGTCTATGCCATTACACGCTATGCCACTGCACTGTACTCTGCACAACTGTACTCTATTACTGCACTATATTAGACTCTACTCTACTCTAATCCACTATAAACTATGCCACTGCACTCTATGCGAACACACTCTACACCACTCTACTATGAACCACTTAACTCTGCAGTACTCCACTATATACCTAAGCAGGATACACCCTTGCACTCTACAGTATCCCAGTGCACTCTATGCAACTCATCTCTGAAACATTCTACTATATACCACTGCACTGTATACCACATTACTCTACTCGATGCTAATGCCCTCTAATATGTACCACTCAAACTTACTGTACTCTACCCCACTACACTATACAACTCTATACTCAACTATACACCACAATATGCCACTGTACTCTACAACATAGGACTTGACTCTGCTCCACTTTACTTCATACCACTGTGATCTAAGTCACCACATTCTACAACACTCCACACCACTCCATTCGACTTCACACCACTCCACAAAGTAATACTCTACAACACTCTACCCCACTCCACTCCACTCCACGCAATGATAATCTATTATACGCCACTCTATGCCACTTCACTATACCACACTCTAATCCACACTGCGCTACTCTACAGCACACTATTATATGTAACCCCCAAAAATTCTACTGCACTCTAATATATTCCACTCCACTGTACACCACTCCAAACTATTGTACACAATTCTGCTTCATGACACTACACCCAATGCCACTCTACTATACACTACTGCAATCTAATCAACTATACCCTAAAACAATTTACACTGTGCTCCATACCACTTAACTATACACAACTGTACTCTACACCACTTCCAAATTCAAATTTATTGTATGATTAATTAAAATTGTTACAAATATCCAAAACAATTAAATATCTTTGCTTCCAAGGTTAAAAGCAAATTTCATTAAATACTATATTATAATGGTTCCAGTGTGGGGACTACCAACATAAAATACCTAAAATACAATTGTTAAAATGTAGTCCAGTGTCTATGACACCTAACCAATTAAATTTTAAATTGATCTAAATTTCCAGTCCGTTTATTGCTCAACCTATGCCAATTAAGACAGTGTCCTGTTGGTCAGACCTCTCTGATCTCCTCCTGGTCAGCTTCGAGTAATAATTTCTTAACTTCTGCCAAGTATTTTACTCCTCGACAGGCCAGGATTATAGAGGAACCGTCCATCCAGCGTATGACGGCTTGCCTACACGTACGGATTTTAAGTTAATTGAAAATGGCTCTTAAGTAGTATCTCCTCCAAGCCGTAACTGCTGGACAAACGCAAAAGAGATGGATTAGAGATTCCTTTTGATAGCCACACAGGCGACACTGAAGTACTTGTTTGGGTTGCTTCCAGGATGGCTGTAGATCTTTCGACTCATGCAAGCCCAGCCTGTAGTTTATGTAAGACTTTTTTAGATGCCAGCTAAAATGAGATGTTAGATATGCCTGTGGTTTCAATAATTTGTAAGAAGAGATTATTGTCCACCCGTGCCTACGTTTAGAAGTTATATTTTTGTCCTCCAGAAAGGATTTCTTTTTTGCTGCGTCATTAATCACTTTACTAAAGGTTGCTTTGTCTAGGCTTTTTTCCCAGGCTGTTTGTATTTCCAGGTCAGCCAAACAAGTTCTCACATAGCTTCTCCATAAGCTTGGTAATTCTTGGCCCATCTGGAGCTTGATTTCTTCCCAGCATAGGCTATCCATTGAATCTGGTTCTGCGGAACAGAATTTGTGGCAAAGCTTTAAAAACCCGCTCATGCCCTGAAATTTTTGATTTTGAAGGCCGAATTCAAGCCGGACTTGGGATGGAGAGGCTGACTTTGGCAAATTAAAAACGGCTTTATAGATCCTTGTCTGGAGATCATTGAGTAACTCCGCCTCCTTGCCACGCCAAGTGACTAAGCCATATGACAAGGTGGGCATACTTTGCGCTGACATCACTTTTAGAAGGTGGTTATAATTTGGGCAGTCCAATTTAGTTTTTAGTTGTCGGTAAGCACCACTCAATTACACTGCATGCCACTCCACTCCCTGCTACTCTATGCCACTCCGCATTACAACACTCTAGTCTATACCACTTCAATGTACCCTACGCCACTCAAAGAGACTGCACGCCAGTCAAAGCCACTCTGCACCATTCCACTCTATGCCATTCCACAACACTCTATGTCATACCACTCTACTCTACTATACTTCAAAATAATGAAAAAAATGGCTAAATCATATAGCCAAAGCCATAGGCAACTGTATAGCTTTCACAAAATTGTATTTTTCATCAACCTATTCTAACTTTCTCTTTAATTGTTCCCTTATTTTTTATTCAAACTTTCCTTACTTTCTCTTTACTTGCTTCCTTTCTTCAGTTCTTACAACATCTTTATGTCTTTATTTTAGCATTCCTTATTTCAATTATATTTTCATTCTATAGTTTCATGTTTTTCATCTTACCTTTTGATAACTTTTAACACCTTAAGTAATACTCACTTATAACACTGTCAATAACAAACCATCACACTAGGCTTCTCCTAACAGTAGCTCGTGAGCTACTGGTAGCTCTCCGCTACCTTTAAGTAGCTCTTTTGTGTGCAGTCCAGCCTAGTAAATCAGAAATGTTTGTTTGGATCAATTCATAAATGTCTACCAAGATTGAATATAGTGTATTTGAGGCAAATATGTGTGTATTTTCTATAACTCATTAGCAAGTGTTATGTGAAAAACGGTTGAATTTCAAAAATAATATAAATCTGCTATTGACTGATAAGTCATTTGACCTTGGGGAGACGTATAACTAACATTATTACCTTGGTACCAGGAGCACTGCAGCTATGGCTGTTATTTATTACTTATGTTAAGGCATCTCAAATTGGCAAAGCCTTTTTTACATTACTGTTGGCAAAACTGCCTGATGCATGGACATGTTTACTGCTTGTAAATCGTGCATAGTGTGGTCACTAAAGTAACCTGCTTTGATGTGTTCAGTATACTAAATATTAGTAGCTTGGGATGATTTCCACTGAACATAAGTAGCTCTTATTGGCGAAAGATTTGAAGACCCCTGCATTACTCAATGTAATAAACAGTTACAAAATCTTTTTTGGAAAATTCCCACACTTTGTTTTACAGGAATCAAGAAGAATATGAAGGTAAGCTAAAAACTAAAATAACATAACATTATGAAACAAATAATACAAACTATTTATCATCATGGCCACGAATAATGTAATAACAATTCACGTAGCAAACAATGCCTACCAAATAGTAATTTTGCAATTTTATATAACTACTAATACTTGGGACCAAAATGATGTACACTACATTATAGATGATATGTATACAAAAATGCTTTTAATTATTAATGAGATGTATAGGTATCCTGATGACTTTCGTACTTACAAACAACACAATAACAACATTTATTCAAAACAACTGGGAAAATCTTATTATGGTGACATACTACATTAGATTGATCCTTTCTATCCATATATGACAACCGGCTTAAACTCAGATGTAAATTTACATTCAGGCATCATACTGTACATGAATGCATCTACAATTTCAACATTCACAAAGACACACATTTACTACATTTTCGATTCACATACAAGATGAAAAAGGAATGCCTCATCCCAATGGAACATGTATTACTATTCAAATACTACATTTGGAGCACTAATACAATATATTTTGCAACTTGCAAAAAGTATTAATGTTCCAAATAATAATTATATTGCTTAGGAACGAACTCACATACACATAAATACAATAAAAGACAATTAGTAGATAACACAATATAGAAGTTATTTTTGCATGAAACACACACACACATTAACAAAATTAGCAATACATTCATTCCTAATGAAAAAACAGAACATGTTTTAGATTGAAATATTACCTTTGATACAATAGTTTTCCAAACAAATCAATAATTCACAAGCAAACACACTATCAAATGAGCAGAAAAGAAAGAGAAATGGTTCCTTATCAGAAATAGTTATTGAAAACAAAAATTACAACATTTAAAACACAACAAACAATTATTACATCATTCAAAATACACCTATTACAAATGATATAATTATATATCCCAGAGTATATTTGTAACCAATTATGGCATAAACAATACTTAAGAAATATAAATAACATTACCATGCATCCAACATTCATACAATGCAACATAATACCACATTCAACAAACTATATATCCACCACTTGCTATACACACATTAGTAATAATAAAATACTATTTTTTTATAAATGGAATGAAGTTTCCATAAATCCCAACATAATTACATTTACATGGTTTGGAAGAGAGATTAGTTTCACCTATAATTCCATTTCTGCAAATTAAAACATTACCACACAGTTATAAAAAAGTCTTTATCTTGTGCAGTAAATGTGAATGTAAATGTGTTTGTATTTATATAGTGCACTTCTACCCTGAGGTCTCATAGCGCTGTATTCATACTGCTGTGGAACCCTTCCTGGCTTTCCTGTGAGATGTCCACTCCTGGGCACCCCCAAGGTGAAGCCAGGCATCCAAGCGCTGCTGGGGCCGTAGTTAATGTACCTGCAGATGTTATGACAACCGTTAAAATATTCCCCAAACAAATTAATGCTGGCATGACAATTCCTATTAAATCAAAGAGAGAGTTAGTTTATAAATCTTCTACACATTTCCAAAACGTTAGAGGAAATAAAGTCAAAGAAGCAGCACTATGGTTGGCAATAAATAGCAACATGTTCAAAGAATATGAAATCATGGTTAATCCAAATTGGCCATATATAGCACAAGCAATAAAAGATAACAGTAAAACACTAGAAACTAACAAATCCTCAGACACTTCAGACAACATAGCAGCAGGAAATCTAGATACCATGTTAACAATGAAACTATTAACACTGCTAGTGTAAATATTTTAAGATTAACACCTGCAGAATATAACACACCCAGAGGATTAAATGAAGACAAAGATTCAGAATGTTTAGCTTTTCCACCGATTGTTTGTGGAGAACACAGACCTAATAATAAAGAAAAACACTTACCTGTACATTACAGTACAATATGCCAATGGGAATAGGAATTACAAAGCTTTGGCAGAAAAGTGACAATATCTATTACTAGTATTTTGTCTATACTCAAACATTGCACATTAAGGATATCTGAGGTAAAATATACATATCACTAGGTAAACATTTTACCAGCAGAAAAAACATTCCTGCAAAAGATGTTAACAATTTCAAAAACATTATCCATTAAAATGAAGGGTACAAACTACTAAAACCTATTCACAGATCACCACCATATTGTGAAAATTGCAAAAAAGATCTATTGGCAATGACAAGACAACTTGGAATACCAAATCTTTTTCTAACTTTATCTGCAGCTGAAATTAAATGACACCATTTAATAAATGTACTAAGAAGAATACAAAGCATAATGAATACACACTGAGCAGTTTGAAAATATGACTAGGGAAACCAAATATAAATTAATTCAACAAGATCCAATTACATGTGCAAGACATTTTCACTTTCAAGTTCGGAAATTCTTTACTTGCATTTTATTGCATGAAAATAATTCCAATTTCAACAAAGAAGTTCAACATTTTACATAGATTATTATGAGTTCAGAATGCACCACTATATAGAACAAGCGACACAGAAGGCAAGGAGCAGCATTAGTACACAAGAATACAATCATTTTTGGTAGGCACGGGGAGATTAAGTGATTTGCCCAGAATCACAGGATGCTGACCCGACACCTAGACTCAAACCAGGTTCCCCAGCGCCACATTCGGCAGCTCTGGTCGCTAGGCCGCACCCTTTTTGCAGTAATAGGTGTCCATGAAGAAGCGGTCTGACTGCCTCGCCAGCTGCAGCTGATGCTGCAAAACTCCCAGATGATGCCAGTTCATCACGTCTCCCGGGAAACGCTAGGTAGGCCGCGCGGCACATTGTCAGCCAATCAGAGCCGAGAGCGGGCCAGGGTGTTTAAAAGTCCTCGTCTTCAGTGAGCGCCGTGAAGGTCGGGAAAGGTGCCCCCCATAAAAAGTCTGGCAGAGACTCCTCCGGCGCGCAGGAGATATATGGACCGGCCCGAGGTAGTGACTAACAGTAAAACTCCGGGCATCCTCACTTTTACAAATTCAGAGTGATTTGTTGGCGCTAGGACGGGGAGGTAAATCACTGCCCCCCACCCGCTCCGCGGAGCAGGTCTTCGAGGGGATGGCGCCCGGCAGATCCGTGCTCGAAGTTAAATTAAATTAAATCCATTTCATGGCACTTCCATTTTACGGCTCTCCCACAGTATATCCGTCCAGTCGAGGGTTTATGGGCAGGGCATCATTCTAAGGACAATGGAGTCCTGACAGACTGTGTCCCGCGTGGTATCACGCCTTGCAAAGATAGCTCAGTGGGTTAGCGAGGATGCTTAAAGAGACGCTTCCAAGGGTACCATGAACCCTCATAAGAATTGGGCCATCACACCAGCGGGTAGGTAGAAAAGGACAGCCTTACATAGGGTGCGGCGTACCCCTCATAGCTCTGGACTGGTGCCACTGCACCCACTGCACCCATGCTGCTGCTCTCAGTCTCTGATGCAATATTATGATATCCAATCCACTCTCTTCCATGGAAAACAGCGAGGAGGCAGGCAGTGCACAGGACGGTACCACCAGGAGTCCAGATGACCGTACTAACTTCCTGTGCGAATGTTGCCCCCTTGGGGCTGCCGCAAGGCTTTGTGGACCCGAACTAGGGATGCCCCCTCGCAGTGAACTCTTCCGACAACAGCATTTATTTGTAAAATGCAAGTAGACTACTCCCCCTCCCCCTCCCTTAATGGCGCAGAATAACAGAAGATTACACACAAGTCTCACATGTCTCAGAGTGTTTATTACAGTACACGAAGGGTCTTATCCGGGCACACGGACGCTGGGTCTTATCCGGGCACACGGACAGCGGGAGGGGGGGCGGGCTCACGGACAGCGGAAGGGGGGGCGGGCTCACGGACAGCGGGAGGGGGGCGGGAAAGGCACGGACAGCGGGAGGGGGGGCGGAAACGGCAAGAAAGGGAAGAAAAAGCACTCACCTGGACTTCTTCCGGCAGCGGTCGGCCTGCAATGACCAAAACAAACTCCCCCCCCCCCCCAAAAAAATAGGAACCGCCCACCGCCGCAATGACGGCAACAAAGGGGCTGGATGAGAAAAAATCTCAGGAACGCCCACGAGTCGCCTCACAGAATGACGGACGCCTCGGTCTTCCAATGGCTAGCCTCCATTTATGGAGCTAGCCAATGGAAGACTGAGGCGGGACAAAGCCCACATACTGCAAAACAAAAGATTTTGCCTGCGCGAAACACTGCTCACACAGCTTTCGACAGGCGAAACCTAAAAACAAAACTACAGGAAGTGATACAGTTTATTGATAAATATATTACATGTGCTAAATCAAAAGATCCAAATCTAGAACAATATTACCACAACAAAGGCATGCACACACCAAATCCTGCATCCAAATAAAAAAAGAGCATGCAAATATTGATACCCTTTATATCCAAAGCCACAGACTAGGGTCCCTGAATCTTTATCAATTGACAAATCAAACAAACAGTTACACGAAAATTATAATCCAAAAATTAACTCTTTTAAGTTTTAGACGTTCTTACATAAATCGATTGAGGAACAATGTATTAATGTGATCATTCATAGAAAAAACAACTATATTTTTTAAAAAGAGAACCAGCAGAATTCTTTACTAATAACTATAATTTCATTATTTTACTATCTTGGAAAGCAAACATGGAATTATAGTTCATATTAGATGTTTATGCTTGTGCAGTGTACATAATTTCATACAGCAGAAAATCACGAAGAGGGATGAGTAATAGGATCATAGCCAACAACTTTCTAAACTGTACAGAAGTAAGGGCAAAAGAAGCTGCTTACCTCATACTCCAAATACCATCACAAAAATGCTTGCAATCATTTGTATTTATCAAAACTAATCCAACAGGAAAAAAACATATTTAATGAGAGAATTTTTATTTTTTTAGGAGTTTTATATAGCGCTAGCTGGATCCGAGGGTATCAGAGCGCTTCACATCAAGTAAATTATGTGCAAATAGGCAGTATAGAGTATAGTAAAACATAGGGTTCGAGCCGGGTATAGAACGAACAAAGGTGCAGCCGCGCAGAGGGGCATGGAGGGTGCAGGTCAAACATGACGAGCCTCCAAAAAGTATCTTTGTTCACTCAGGACGAGTGTCCAAAACGTTTTCTTGATCCGAGTCAGTGTCACAGGTCATAAGATTAAAGTTAGATAGAGTGCCGGCTAGGGTGCATCCTTGGCTCCTATCGGTTCGCTCGAGAGCGGTCGAGGAAGAAGACTTTGAGCAGTTTTTTAAATTTTGTAAATTTTGTAAATGAGGGGGTCGTTCTGATGTGGGGGGATGGAGTTTCAGATTTTGGGGGCGTATCCAGCAAACGATTTAGCCACGGTTTTTGCTTGCAAGTTTTCAGTGGGATGAGTAGCAGAGTGTTGGAGCTCCTGAGGTTCCTGGACTGGCCGACCCTTTTGAGTTTGGTAGCCAGGTATTCCGGTTTGCCTGTGTGCAGGGCTTTGTGGGTGAGGCAGGCTGTTCTGAAGCTGGCTCGCAACTCAATTGGGAGCCATTTGAGTTCTCGGAGTGCAGGGGAGATGTGTTCAAATTTTTTAGTTCCAGTGACCATTCTGGCTGCTGCATTAAAGGTTGTTTTTAGGGGGGCAAGGTGGGATTTTGTTGTCCCAGTCAGGGCTGCAATCCCATAGTAAATTCTGGAGAGCACAAGTGCTTGGGTGGCTGGTTGAAGGTCCTTGGACGGGAGGAAGGGTTTTATTTTATACAGTAATTTCAAATTGAGGAAAGCACTTTTAGCGGATCTTGTAATGTGTTTTTTCATGTCCAGTTTTGGGTCAAGGGTGATACCTAGAGATTTTACGAACTCTGCCAGGGTGAGGTTACCATTGAGGGCATCAATAGCTTTGAGCCATTCTGCGATTTGTGGGTTTTCGTCTTTGTTGGAGATGAGGAGTATTTCCGTTTTCTCTTTATTGAGTTTCAGGTGATTGCTTGAGAGCCAGTGTTGTACCTCTCTGAGCGTGGCGTTGAGTCTCTGGATGGCGTCAATGGAGGTGGTTTCCAGATATAGCTGTGTGTCATCCGCATATAGGTGGAAAGGGATGTTGGATTTCCTGAGTAGAGTGGTAAGGGGTTCAATGTAAATGTTGAAAAGGTGAGGGGAGAGCACTGACCCTTGTGGAACGCCCCTGTTGACGGGGTGGAGGTCGGACTCTGAGTTTTTAATTTTTATTACTTGTGAGCGGTTGTTGAGAAAGGAAGAGAACCAGTGGAGGACCGTCTCTTCAAGACCAGCCCTTTTTTGTAGAACCTTGATGAGCAGTTTGTGATCGACTGTATCAAATGCAGCCGATAGGTCTAGGAGGATGAAAAGTCAGCATTGGTCCGAGTCAAGTGACTTGTGTAGATCATCTATAACATTGAGGATTGCGGTTTCAGTGCTACAGCCCTTTCTGGAGCTCTATTGATGGGGATCTAGAGGATTGATATTGTCCAAGTGTTGGGTCAGCTGAGGAAGTACACACCTTTCCAGGATTTTGGACAGAAGAGGTAAGTTCGATACAGGTCAAACGTTATTCAGATCCTCAGTGTCTAGACCAGGCTTTTTCAGCAGTGGAGTGACTTGACTAACTTTGAGGCAGTCTGGAACGACTCCTGAGCTCAGTGAGCTGTTAATGATCTTGCACCACAGCGGAGATAGGACGGGCTTCAGGTCCTTGGTCAATTGAGGGGGTAGCTGATCCAGGGCGTGGGATGAGGGTTTAGCGTTGGAGACTAGTTTGACTATCTCTGCTTCCTTAATGGGAAGGAAGGAAGACCAGTGTTTTGAGGGGGTTCAAGGAAGCACAATTGTTGGATTCAGACGCCTGGATCTCGGCGGAGGGGATGAGATTTGAGCCAAGTGAAAGATCGATCTTGGCGATTTTGTGGTTGAAAAAGATGCCAAAGTTTTCACATTACATACTATACATTCATTACCAGATTGACCAACTAACACACAATATGACAATATCATATCAAAATACAACAAACGGCCAACAACATTAGAACAATGTACATTAGAAGATTATGCATCTATGCATAATCCCACTACCAAATTTAAAACAATAAAACATTGAAATGAGAATGAAAATTGACTTCCAATAACTAATTTTTAAAGCTCAGATGAGGAAACAATCACAATATAAAAAAATATACACAGCATATAACTCAGTTAAACAACAATGAAAAAAATGATTCACTACTGCAGATTTAACAAAAATAATGACTCCGAAAATTATTATTGAAAATTATTAATACCATACTATCCATGGACGGAAGAAATAAAATCAGTAAAAAAAATCACATACTACGAAATAAATATTCAAATCAAAGATATTGTTGATAAACATGACAATGAATATAATAGGAATAATGACATTATTTCACATTTTGATGTTACCTTCAACAATGAAACAACATTAACGCCTCCACTATCCTCAAGAACAAGTCACACTCCAAACATAATAACAACATTTGATATATCATCACAAACTCAGAAATGTTATGAACAACGAATGATTTAGATGCACCGCTGAAGAAGAAAGCCTAACTAATTCTATCTTACTCGTTGGTGAATACTATATTATCATACTTAATTTAATTTATTTTTTTTGTCAACTCTTTTTATTGGCATTTCTTATTTTCAACATTTCATAGAGTGCACCATTTACATCAAGATAATTCTTCAACTGTGTCTAGTCACCAGTGTGCTGGCAGTGCGGTGAGCCATTAAGGCGCTACTACAGTTACACCTATATGGCATGTGACTAAGTCTTGGGCGCCCAGACATGTCCGCAGCATACAAGAGTCATTGCATCCCATTTCTGCGTGGAGAGACAAGTACTCCGTGCGTAACTCAGTTGCAATCAAAACATTTGCAAGAAAACAATAACATCAAAATACGGCATTGTCACCAGGATTCAGTACAAAATGCCCCCTCATTCCCACCCCCGAGGCCCGCCTCCCCCTCCCTTTTTTAAAATTGTTTGTCCCCTTTCTCTGTCTTACTAACTCTCTTCACCCCCTTATCATGTGTGTGTATCTCCATTCCTATTACACCCTCGCCACAGTCCCATGTTGGGCACCAGCCTGTGTGTCAGTGGTGTCGTTCGCTGCGCACCCCTCCCCTCTACTATTCACCATGTCTACTGAGTCCCCCTCCGCCCCGTCAGCCGTGTCAGCCCCTGCCCCCTGCAGGGCATTGAGCATGCCCTCCCAGCACTCCGCCATGGGCTCCCTGCAGAGCCCCACTGTTTCCTCTCTCCCAATGGCAGACCACTCTGCTCTGGCCAACGACAGGAGGGACAAAGTCCATGCATGCACACTGGGCGAGTCACTTGCCTTCCATCTCCTTGTGAGGAGGCGCACCGCTGTTACCATCCCCAGATCCAGAAAGCGGGACTACGCCTTGTCTTTAGGTGACCGCTTGAAGTGATGCAAGAGAAATTCAGGCCAGTTACAAGGGATTGTGCGGCCAGTGCATTGTGTGAGTAGGACACTGATGTCTCTCCAGTAGGTGCCACAGAAGGTGAAGGAGATACGCATCCAGCTCGCCACACCGGGGGCAAGACGCATCCGCCCTGTGAAAGTATTTATTTATTAAGCCAGGGGTGAGATAGGCCCTGTGAACTATATATACTTGGATCTGGCGGAAGCGCATGTTTCTGGGGATGCGCACCAGGCTTTTAAGTAACTTCTCCCATTCTTTGTCCGCCAACGTGCTTCCCATATCGCGCTCCCACTTTCCGCGGAGATATCGCGCTCCCACTTTCCGCGGAGAGGGGTCAGATCCAGCTCCGTATGCAAACCATTTAATTAGATGCCTGCCCCTGCCCATGACATGCAGGTATTGCATCGTCAAGTGCTGCGCCGGCTCCTCCGCAATTTCGCCCAATCCAGCCGCCATTCGGGCCGTGAGGGATCTGTGCATGAGGAACCCCCCGGGAGGGAGCCCCACCTCTGCGACCAGCGTCTTGAAGGGGATCAGGGCTCCGTCCTGGTATAAGTCGCCTAACGTCTGAACATCCGCCTCCTGCCACTGCTCTAGCATGTGGCGTGTGAGGACACCCTCACCCCCTGGCGAGCCCTCCAGTGGCACCGCAGGCGCGTATGGGAGCACTTTCCTTGTGAGGTACAGTGCCCTGCGGATGCATTTGTACGCCACCCCTAGCAGCAGCGGGGTGGGGCGTGCCCTGGCCGCTAACGGGTGAAATAGCGCAGTGATCCTCTCCAGGGTGTAGGGCGGCTCGCTCGTGTCAGTGTACTCTCTCCCTGTCCGCTAACCAGCGGGCAATCCATTGGAGCTGCGCTGCCAGATAGAAGTGCTCAAAGCAGGGGGCGGCTAGGCCACTTTTGTCTGTAGGTAGGAACAGTTTCCCAAGGGCCAGGCGGTGTCGGGATGCGCCCCAGATAAAGTCGCGCTGGATCCCGTTAAGTTTGGAGAAGAAAGATGCAGGCACGAACAGAGGCTGATTCGCAAAATAGCATAGAAGACGAGGGAGCATCACCATTTTGGCCAGGGCCACTCTGCCTGTGGGCGTCAGGGGGAGCGTGGACCAGAAGCCTATCTGTGCCTTGAGCGCCGTCACCGCTCTACCTAGGTTCCTGTCTATCAGGTCTGCCGGCCGGCAGTAGATCTGGATCCCCAGGTATTTAAACATGTCCACTTTCCACTGGACTCTCGTGCCCTGGAGGCTCTACTCTGGATCGGCAACCTCGCTGTTAAAGGCATAGAGGCATGACTTGCCTGCATTGACTCGGAGCCCAGAGAGACAGGCAAAGCGACTCAGTAGTGGTGCCAGCTGCTCCGGCATGTGGTCTACATCTCTGACAAAGACCAGTAGGTCATCGGCGTATAGAGATACTTGATGAACGCCGTCACCTAGTGGGATTCCATCCGCCAGGAGCTTTCTCATGGCCGCAGCTAAGGGTTCCAAGGCTAGCGCAAAGCGCAGCGGTGACAGAGGACACCCCTGTCAGGTGCCCCTGCCCACCGCCACTTCTTCCGAGATGTACGGCCCCAGTCGGACGCGGACCACAGGGTTCCTATACAGAAGTCCCACCATCTGCAGGAAGTTCCCTTCCAGTTCGTACGCCTCCAATACCGCCAGTAGATAGCCCCACTCAAGGCAATCAAAGGCTCTTTCTAAGTCCAGCACCAGGCACCCCGCTCTGGGCCAGACCCCTGCCGCCTCTGTCGCTACTCGGACATACCTCCTGAGGGTCAGAGATGTGGACCTTGCTAGTACGAAACCATTTTGGTCCGGATGGACTAAATGCAGAACCATCGGCGCCAGACGCTCCGCAAGTATTTTGGCTAGTATCTTATAGTCAGTGTTAAGCATCGCCAACGGGTGATACGAGCTCAGGGACATGGGGTCTCTGTCGGGCTTAGGTAGGGACACCAAGAACGCTTCTCGTAGAGAGGACGGAAGATGGCCCTCGTCTATTGATGCCCTAAACATCTGAAGAAGCTGAGGTGCTAGAAGGTCCCTATTTGCTTTGTAGTATTCGGCCGGCAGGCCGTCAGGCCCCGTTTTTTTTCCCGTCGCCAACGCCTGGACCGCATCTCCCACCTCCTCTAACGTGAGCAGGGCATCCAGCTCTGCCCTCTGAGCTTCTGTGACAGTAGGCTGCGCAACCGACTCCAGAAATTCAGTCACCGTATATTCCTGACCAGTGCCTCGAGCTCTATACAGGTCCTGATAATGATCGGTGAGCGCCTGGTCAATTTCGCGCTGCGTACACACCACTTGCCCGTCCCCCAAGCTGATGGCACCAATTGGGACATTGCGCTCTGTGGCCTGTATCAGCCAGGCCAGTAAACGGCCATCTCAATCCACCTTTGCGTGCGTCTTGGCCATATGCGCTGCATAGTTGTCGCACCGCAGTCGCTCAAGTAGGACTGCATGCTCACCACGTAGCTCCCCAAGCCTAAGCGAATGCCTACCCGCTCCTTCCCCCTCTCGCTCGTATTGCAGAGGCTCGGACTCTATGAGGGTCAGGGACGCGGACCCCTGGGTGCGGATGTTCCATGTGGTCCCTATACAGTGCCCCCGGATGGTCACCTTGTGGGCATCCCATTCCACCATAGGATCGCTCGCTGAATCCTCATTCTCCTCAAAGTAGGATAGAATGGCAGTACCCAATGATGACCTAAACTCGGCATCCTCCAGCGCAGCCGGCTGAAGCCGCCAAGTGGGCAATACAAACAATTTTACAATCAATAACAAAAATTGTTAACTTCCACCCCAATTAGAAGTATATCATCATGGGCAATTTTAACATTGATCTAGAGAAATTGTCAATAAATAAAGTTTTCTTCTGCAAGAATCAATGCAGTAAAATCTATGCAACCATTTAATAAATATTTTCACCAGAAACTACCACACAATGCCAGATCACAGATACACATATGAACAATTAATCAATTACTTGGCTGTTGGAGAAGCAGGCAAGGAGACTATGGCGTGAGACGCAGGAGGAAGTAGGAGGCGGTGATGCGTGAGCATCAGGAGCTGCAGGAGCTCCGCATTGAGCTCAACCTGGTGTCGCAGCCCGTCAAGCCAAATTACAGCACCCCCTCCAACGACCACGAGCCTCAGCCCAAAGAGCCTATGGCCCCCCCGGCCCCCCCGGCCCCCCCGGCCCCCCCGGCCCAAGGGAACACAGCTCAGCCACACCTGCAAGTACAGCTGCCGTTAGAAGGCAGCCACAGACTGTGTGCCTCAGGCAGACACGAAGGGGTCCGGTAAGTTCTGTTTAGTTCCGGCCTGCGCCTGCCTGTAAGGCCCTACTCGCCCTGGTTTATTAGGCTACTCAGCTGCTGTTGTTGTGTACCCCACCAGTTCGTCAGCCCTGCTGTCTCTCCCAGGCCTCAATTTCCCTCACCGTCCCTAAAACCTCTCACCAGGGCCAGTTGCAGCCTTTCAGGCAAAAAGCTAGGAGGCGAACAGGGGAACAGAGGCAACCTGCTTTTCGGCCAGGGCCCTCCACCTGGCCCAGTGTTCTGCCAAGGAGGGCCAAGGTAATACGAAGGTCCAGGAAAGCTACTCCAGGACAGGATCAAGACCCGGGTCCCAGGACCACTGCAGGTGCTGCAAGAGCTGCAAAGCCACAAGAGGCTAAAGGTAGGTGTCTATAGCGCACCAGTGCTCAATCCAGATCTCAGAACCCAGTGTGACCCTTGCAGCAGAGAGGGGTTACGAATAAGATCTCTGCTCTGCCTTCAGCCTGTCCTTCCAGTTGATCCCCCCTTTGTCAAATTTCAAAGCTTTATTCGATTATTAAAAACAATCACAAAAGCATACAGTGTTAAAAATACAGAATAAAATACATAATATGCGACACATATTTCAATAGGTGAAACAGCTCAATTGGTAACAAGGTTAAAACTAACCGTGGGCGGCCAGCTACGCTCCGTCTGCGGAGTGTGCGTAGTTCCGCCTACTCCGCATTTTGCGGAGCTGGCGGAGCCAGGCGGCACTACGCACGCTCCGCAGACGGAGCGTAGCTGGCCGCCACCCGCCTCCCTCCCGCCCTCCCTAAATACTTTAAATAAAAGAACGCAATAATTTTAAAAGCACTTACCTTTCCGCCGCTGGCCGCCGCGTTCCCCGGGGCTCGTTCTCTTCCGTCTTCCGTATTTTGCAGTAATGCGCATGCGCGGACGGCCGCGCATGCGCATTTTCACGAGAAAATTACTGCAAAATACGGAAGACGGAAGAGAACGAGCCCCGGGGAACGCGGCGGCCAGCGGCGGCAAGGTAAGTGCTTTTAAAATTATTGCGTTCTTTTATTTTAAAGTATTTAGGGAGGGCGGGAGGGAGGCGGGTTGCGGGGCTGCCGGCCAGTGGTTTTGCGGAGTGGGGCTACGCGGAGTGCGGAGGTGGGCGTAGTTTCTCGCCCACTTCGCGTAGCTCCGCGAAGCCCCACTCCGCGAACTCCGCCCAGGGTTAGTTAAAACACCAGGCTTTTCCTATGGGAGACAGCTTTTAGTAAAAAGGTAGCGGTAAAAAAACAGATGTCCAACGTATCTAGTGCAAATAACAGTTTCAGTGCTTGGGCAGTAGTAAACACAGAATATTTCTTAAAAACAGGTTTGAGGTAGTATAGACGAAGGTGCAAGTAAAAAGGGCAGATAAGCATAAAGTGCAATGTGCTTTGCTTAGTTAGGCCATCACAGGGGCAGGGGGTTTGGCTATACATTTTCATCTGTGGAAAAGCCACCAGGTTATGGACAATGCCTAATCTCAGCCTAGTGAGAACAAACTGGTGAGATTGCTTGGTAATAGCTTTTAAGTACATAGGCATGCCCCTATCTTCCAACATGTTAGAAAGATAAAATACATGAGTTGACGTGAGGCTACATTGGGCCCTACGCAAGTTAGATTTGATCCCTAGAAAAACATTTTTAAGTTCCTTTTTTGGTACAGTGACGGCACTATGGGGGTCATCAAAAATATCAAGATTAAAAATTTCACTGTAAGAAGATGAAACATAATTTAACCAGGGGATCTTACGGACATTGTCCAACCGAAGACAATCGGAGATTATCTGCCTGGTAAAATCAGTCTCATCCTTAACCCAGATTGACCTCCAAACCATAAGAGGTCTCATTCCCGTTAGGTCTGTGAGATAATCCAGGCCCACCTCTCTATGGCTCAGTTCAGTGGATGCCGAGGAGGGAAGGCAAAGGAGTCTTTTAAGGAAGGAGTCTTTTAAGGAACTGGTTCTCTGTAACTTGCAGATCCCTGTGATTACAGTAGCCCCATATACCTGATCCATATAGGGCAATGGATACACATCTATGCCTATAGATATTTAACATGTCAGGGATGCGGCGGCTACCTAGTTTGGATGCAAAGCGGAATACTCCGGAGGAGCTTTTGCCCATCTTGGCATTCACGTTTAATATCTCGGGTGCCCAAGTCCCTCTATTATTAAAAGTTACGCCAAGATAACAGAATTTGTCCACTACCTCAATTCTGTGATTTACAAAATGAAATGGTTTAGAAAGTTTCATCCGTTTCCCGCAGGCCATAATGAAGGTCTTAGAATTGTTAATTTTCAGTTTTCTCCCCTTAATAAAATCGTAAAAATAATTCATAAGGTTTTGGAGTCCATTCAGGGTGCGCGAGAGTAGAACCATATCATCAGCATATAGCAGGACCGGCACAGAATGACCACCAACCTGTGGGGAATCTGCGTGTACCCTCTTCAGTTCGGACTCAATAGAGTTTATAAAAAGGGAGAAAAGCAACGGGGCCAACACACAGCCTTGCCTTATGCCTGAGTTAACCCTGATTTTCCCAGTACATTCCCCGGCCTGGCCAAAGCGGATCTGGGCTGATAATTTATTATAGAGTCTGGCCAGGAAGTATATAATTTCTGAAGGGGCTCCCAATTCCAATCAAGTGGACCATAACAAAGTATGATCCACTAGATCAAAGGCACTCGAGGGGTCAGCGAAACAGAGAAATAAAGAACCCTGTTTCGCTTTGGTGTATTTCCCGATGATAAGGTCGAGATTAATACACTGCTCTGTTGTCCCAAGGCCCTTACGGAAGCCAAATTGAGATTCAGCTAGAATTTTGTTGTCTTCCGCCCATTCCTCTAGACGCATCAGTAGGACCTTGCTCATAATCTTGAGTGAGGAATCCAGAAGGGAGATAGGGCGGTAGTTCTTGGCCTCTCCTCTATCTCCCTTCTTATAAATCGGTAGAATTATGGATTCACTCCAGGTAGATGGTGTACTATCCATAACTGAGGCATTAAACACCTGTGTCAGGAGCGGGCTCCAAAGTGTCAAGTTGGATTTATACAGGTCAACCGGGACCCCATCCGGTCCCGGTGCCTTCCCCCCTTTACTCTGTCTGATGGCAGTTTCCACTTCTTGAAGAGGAATACCCAGGGGTATCTTTGGTTCGTACAGGGAACTAGCACAATCCTCCCTGGCCGGGTCAAAGATCTCAGTAAAATGTACAACCCAGTTCTCTTCGCTAACCTGAGCTGATAATATAGGGAAGTCTTCCTTTACAAGATAAGGGCTGTTAACCGTATTCCAGAAGAGCTTACTATCAAGCAGTATTGCTGCTTTAGTCAAATCATCCCAGGCTTGCTCCCTTGGCTCATGTTTTCTGCGTGTTAAGTGCTTTTTGTATGTCAGTCTAAGGGATGTAATGGCCTCCCTGTCTCTGGGTTGTTTAGAAAGTGCCCGCTTAAGTTCTCGAAGGGCTTTGGTGCACGCACTATCAAAGCAACCAACAATTTTCCTTCTTTGTTAGGCCTTTGGTGATGGTAAGGGATCTTTTTATGATAGTACCTAATTCCTCAAAATCGGCTATAATGCACTCAGAGGATGCCTCTGGATCCAAACATTTAAGTATTGCCACAGACCCCGCTCCTACAATTTTATGCTGTAGCTTCTCGGAGTTATCCACACACCATTTGATACGGATGCCATTCTGCCTACAGGGGGTTACGTCTTCAACTATCGTGCGCTGGATGTTAACCGGGAACCCCCAGACGGAGATCAACATGGTGATGGCATTATGATCGCTACTTCCAAGGTCTGCAACAATGGGAACCGTACAACATGGAACAATATGTACAGAAACTAATAAATGGTCAATAACAGAGGCCATATTCAATCCTACGAAAGTCGGTACTGGATTACCCTCATCGTCTGCGGCCGGGGAGTGTATCAAAAGATCCAGGTTTAACATAAAAGAATTGAGGGAGTCACCATATGGTGAGTGAATAAAATGTGCCCGATTTTCCCTATTTTCCCCATCATACCCGCAAATTTTTGTGAATGAGTGGGGGCAGGTACGAATATTAAAATCCCCTCCCCAGATGATATCAAAAGGTTTATGAATGCCTTTACAAATATTACTCACAGCTAAACCCAACTCATCCACCACAGAGGTATTTGAAGCATCGAACAAGTTGTTGTAATGGTTAATCAACAAGGTTACATGGTCCCTTTTGTGTTCCAGGCTTAAAATTTGCGAATGGAAACCCACAGTCTGGTGCAATTTCACACGAACAGGGAGATTCACAGAAAGTAAAATTACTAACCCCCCTTTTGCCCTACCCATATTAGACCTTTGTGCCGGGTTGTTGTATGACACAAATCCATCGAGGATGATATCAGTTGTTACCCATGTCTCTTGTAGACATAAGACATCAAACTCGGAAAGGATTTCGCTCCCCCCTTTGTCATTTTGCCAACGCCAAGATTATTTGGCGACAGTGCAACTAACTTAGCCAATCATCACAACCCAGCTGGCCCAGCTTAACAGTCCTAAAGGACCCGAGAAAGGTTCCATCAACCCTTGTGGAAAACATCAGCATGACATTACGTCCCAGGAACTGCAGCAGGGCTAAAGTATGGTCAAATAGAGATGCCAGGCCAGAAGCATGACCAGAAAGAGGCCCACGGACCGCTTGTGGAAGAGTCCGGGGGCATTTGAAGGGGGGGGGGCAGAACAGTACCCCGCATGAGCCGCCCGGTGCCATTCAATCTCTGCCACCAATTCATACCGCTATGGAAATTGGAAGCCTTCAAAGTAAGAGTCCATCAAATGAAGGACCACTCGTTACGCCCCTGGACCACCATCATCGGGGCAGAATTCAGAACTACTTCCAAAAGATCACACAAACAATGTGCCCCTGCTCCGACCTCGCAACAGGCACAAAGGCAACAACAGCAAGAAGCTCCCTATCCCTTACTAGGTCAGCTTCAAGGAGCTCAGAACTGCACAAGCCCACAGGGGCACAATTAGGAGATCAAACTCCCATCTTACTCTCCACTCTCAAGATTGTGACTCTCAGGGATTGGTTGCACAAAATAACCATTTCATAATAACAGGGCAAATTTACACAGGCCACTTATCACAGGGAATTGTTACTCAACCACGCGCTGCAGCCACACTTGAGACACAATCTCCACAAAGGATGCAAATCAGACGGAGAGCATTAGATCCTAAGCAGGGGTCATTATCTGAGGAATTTTTAACAACTCTAGAAGCTCAAAAAGATGCTCAAATGGAAGCCTCTCTGGCCCAAATGCCATTATTAGTTGAGCAACAACTACTATTAATTACTCGCTGCATCCATCATATGAAGGGGGCAGTGGACAAGCTAGCCCAGCAAGCCCAGTAAGCCCACCAATTTTACACTGGGAAAACTGCTCTAGTTATAAACAGGACACAATAGCCAAAGCCCTACTCTGGCAATCAAAAATAAATAGAGCTGCAGATTGATTTAATTCAGTCAATAGCAACAAGTCTAGTGAACGTAGGAAACGGGTTAAATTTGATTGAACATAAACTTGGCCAGATAGATGTGGGTCAATTCTGCTTATGCACTCAATTGATAGATAAATTGTCCTCATTACTGGAAATCCTGTGGGGCTTACCAGATAACGTAAAAAAGAACTATTAACTCACGAATTCCCGACCAGACAACGCAGCAGCAGTAACTAGGTCCCCCCACACAAACAGGGGAATCAGCTCTCCACTCGGTATTCCCCAACCGCAGTGAAAACACGGCCGCCAACGCCAACGCAGCATTAAGCTCCCACATAAATCATCAGTTACACATGAGCGCTACATATGGGAAAGCCACTCACATTTTTTTGCCTGGATATTGCAAAGAGTGGGTGAAAGTGGGCCAGTAAACTTTAGCACACTCAAATAACTTCAGTGGCCCAAACTGGCAAGCGGGAGGTCTAGGCACTGGGTAGAGCACAGGACACACGGCAGTCAGGTATGGGGGCGAGATTCTTTATTTCGCGGTTGTGCCTTGATCCATGGGCGCGTATGCATGTTCTTAGGAGGTGCAGACTAGGGCCTAAAGGCTTTAAAGACTGCGCGCCATGCCCTTTTCAAAGGTGGTGAGTATTCCACGTTTTCGGAGATGAAGTGCTAAAATGTAGCGCAATAATGCAGTGCTTCCCATCACTTGTGTAAATTTGCCTAAATGAAGAGGCATTCGAAGTTAAAATGATCGATCCTGCATTGATTTATTACAGTACCTTATAAAAATGGGGTTCTGGTTTAAAAAAGCAATCCATAACGAAGATCCTCCTAAATGATCAGAACACATTCCCAATTAACACCATCGCTTCCTATTACAGAGGCCTAAAGGAGCTGTAATCCGCTAACTATAGTTATTAGAAAATGAGATTAGTCCGAAAGAGTGAGATGAGAAGTTGTACCGTTAGGGACATGTAAAAAAATATGTTGAACAGTAAAGAAACACAGCATAAATGGGGCAGTGTACAATTCTCCCTAATTCTTCAGGTCCAAACACGCAGAGGAATGCTTACCCAGCGTGAATGCACTAGACATTGAAACAGATGTAGAAAATCCTTTGTCCCTGCTTGGAAAAAAAGCATGCTGTTCCTTCATAGCTAGTTACTAATTCATGATCTACTGCTAATATGAGTGCAATTTCTTATGTTTTTCCCTCGTCTTCATTTCTCGATTATGCTTGTGAGAAAGTGTCACTCATAGTCATTGAATGTCACTCATAATTTCACTGAAATTATGAAAATGTCACACATGGGAAACCTGAAACCTTGGCAGCTATGCACGAGGCACCGCTGAACTTCTTTCTTTAGCAGCATTAACACTGCCTGTCAGTAGTAAACGTCGTTGTGGGGGCAGGCCTGGAGCTGAACGCACGTGCGCACAGCTACTGACCAATTAGTGCCGGGGGAGGTAGCCAGCTCAGCGTGCGCTACGTTACGCAAACGAAACAGTTCAATCCGGGTGAAAAAGCCTGGTCCCACCAAAAATAACAGAACTCGCATTGGCTGCTGTGGGCCACCTGGAACCTCATGAAATATTCTACTCAACAAAGCAAGAATTCAGGTAATACACTCAGTCTTTTAGTTCGCTGATTTGCGTGACAATATTTTTACATGCAGTTATACGGTATTGTGACTTAAAAAGCGTTAGTGTGACGCGAGATGTGTGACACTTGGCAGGACTGAATGTGGCACACAAACACAATCAGATCACATCGCAATCACATTAGACTCCCAGTCCCCAAGGCTTGTCCAAGACAGTCACAGTGCTATAAAAAAGGAAGGAAGCTTCAAAGACATTTATAGACTTCGTTATCGATTGCTTTTTTAAACCAGACATGTCAAGGAGCGATTTATTTTCAGAGCTGCCTGGTGTTCGCTATCGCTGTATGAAGGATATGGGTCTGGAGCAGCACCTAGCTTTGTATCTAATCTATTATCATATGTGCTCCAGGGTTTCTTCCGCTTAGGGAATCCCCTCGGATAAATCAGATATAGAATGAAAAAAAGATGGTGGGCTCAAGGCAGCACTGTGTATTTGGAAGGTCTGATGCATGACTGTGTCGGCCTACCTTCTTGGTGGACTCGGAGCGGAGGAGGTCCATGCGGTAAGTCGTGAGGGGGTGACACCATGAGTTACCAGCACCGGGTGACACCAACCCTAGTGACGCCACTGGCGCTACTCAGCATGCCTCTCACATCTTGGAAGAACCCCCTCTCTCCCGAAGAGCAATAACGAATCTGGAAAAACTCTCCTAAAACAGCACCTGCAAAAAAGGCAACCGGGGGTACAAGGTTATGTTCTAGAACAGGCACTTCAAAACAACAGGAAAAGCCAGTCAAATTTCTTTCAATCTTTAACCAGAGTCTCAAAGTAAGTAATACCCTCAATGCAAATAACTTAGTAGCAAATGATACAGGGATCTGTAACCAGAAAAAGCAACAGCCTTCCAAACCTGAAGCCACACAGGGCGCTCAAAGAATGGCATATTCAGATAACCCAGATTATGGCAATTTACGGGACATCCTGCTGTTTCCTCCCCTAACAAGGGACACGCTATGCCACATGTCAGAAAATACATTCGCGCATCAGCTTAGCACAGGAAACCTGACAACTAACCAGAGTGAATATGACCATCCCAGCTTGCCCAGAGCACTGCTCAAGGAGCATAAACCAACATCATCCCCCTCCGCTGGTACTTCAGCAAACCTCAATCAAACTGAACCTCCACGGGGAATATCTAAGAATATCACCGACGAGCATGTGAGACATGAAGCACAGGCGTAGGTTTCTTCGACAATGGGGAGCAAGAGTATCAGGGACTTCATAAGATCCATTCTACAAGGCTCAGCCACTGAAAATGAACGAACATCCAGTTCACCCCAACTCAGTAAATTGTCTAAGTAGAATAAGGAAACATGGGAGAACAGTCACAGCTCCCCCCAACAAAAACAAGGGAGGGTCAGTTACAACCAAGTGTTAAGGGCCACAGCACTCAGAAACATCAAGCAAACAGGTCTGCAAGAAAGTGAAAGGCCGGCTCCCCCAATCCAGCAACCAGGAGAATCATCACATACCTGCATCAAAGGAGCCGGGCGAAAGGGGGCAGACAAATCCATAGTCGGCTTAGCATTCATCCCCCAATATGCTTACAGAGGGTCTACGGATATCTTGAACAGAGGGAACGTTCTAAGATTATTCCAACATATACCATCTCTGAACCATCTCACTACAGCGGATCTTCAATCTGTAAAATTTGCCCATATCCCTGGCACAAGTGCACCCGAATCCACATTTACCAATTGGGACTTATAAGCAACCAGAGTAGCTATCCTCAAAGAGGCCACCACTCTTGAGGATTGGGGTATCGAGCTAGAGCCCACTCGGCCACGGAAATATCAACATGTTCAAACTAAAGACAACAGAACCCCCCCAGAGGATGTATTCTGGAGGGAGCCTGGCTAGTAAGGTCCACATTGGAATCTAACCCGCTAATATTCCATTGCATTGCTGCATTAAGGACCAGACCATCAGCTGGCAACCTGCAGCACAGAACCATGAGGGGATATCCCTGCAGCTAACACCTAGGGCCAGCAACTTCGACCATGCCACCTAGCACAATGGACATTTCTCCCTATTTCCCCAGCCCCTTCAGACCAGCAAATTGGCATCAAATGATCAACTTTTCATCACATGTTGGAACGTGGTGGGGTTTGGCTTCAATGTTACGATCTAAACAGGGGCGCGATTTCCTATACAGTAGTAATATCTTATGCCTTCAGGAGACATGGTCACTGAATCCCACGGCAATATATGAATTTTACGTAGTCTTTCAACCAGCAACGCAAACAAGCCTATTTGGGCAGCCCTCGGAGGGCCTCTCGATCCTCTTAAAGCACTCAGATAGAACATACATTTCCTCACTCACACAATCATACAGGGACTTACAAGCCCTATCCATAGAAGGCCTAAAAGGTGGCTGCTCAAGACTTTCTTCTTGCTCCTTATCAACTGCTATTTTAACCCCTGTAAAACATCAAAAGCCTGCGCCATGGGGTCTTTGTGCTCGAGCATAAAATAAATCATTGAATCTTATCCTACTCATGAAATTGTGCTGGCAGTGGACTTTAATACCAAATACCTGGGTCATCATCACAATATCGTGCGAAAGAGCAAAGAACAAGTTCAATTAAGTTACCTACTCACCACATTTGGCCTAACATCAACAGGCCAGATTCAGATGGACTCTGGGAACACGATCAACCCTAAGTTTAAGAAACTCCCAACAACTGATTACATCTTTATGTCAAACTGCTTAAAAAATGATCTCCAGAGTTTTGACATAGTAACTCGTGCAGAAAGCAACCATAATCCTATGGTTATAACCTTAAACTTAAACCATCAGATAACTGATAGCGGCCAGGAGTTAGGCTACTCCACAGGAGACGAATTAAAGACCCTAGTAAGGAGTATTAAGTGGCACCCTTACTGTTCGCCCCAGGTGGCTATATGGCTTGAGGATGACAGATTTCGGCTGAAGGGTCATCCAGGGGACCTGCTAATATCAACCTGGGACCTCATTACCAGAACTCTGGCACTATCACTCCAGGGACAAAGGGGTCCCCCAAAGCGAATTCAGCAGAAACCCAGTCATCAAAATAAACCCCTGGTGCAATGGGACATTAACCTCTCGCGGAAGAACCTGAGGAAGAGAACTCATCTGCTTAAATTTAACTTAACATCTGGAAACTTAGCAGCTGCAAAAGAGGCATGGACAGCCCACAAAAAAAGCGTATGAGCCTTGAAACGAGCACATCAAGAGGAGGATTGGGATCTTTTTTTTTAATGCTTAAGAAAAGATCCCTAGCCCGATTCTGGCAGTATGTGAACAATCTAAAAATCTAAAAAATCTAAAAATCTAAAAACTCTCGGGTTATTAAAGGCAAACGCAGTTCCAGCACCAGTGTGGGAGAACCACTTGAGGTGTCAGTTCCTTGCACACAACCCTACAGTCTTTATGGGGCCCGTCCGGCCGAAAGCAGAAGAACACCAAGCCTCAGTCTCATCCATGGTAACAGTAAAACAAATTAAATCCATGAAGGCCAGCGGAGCACCTGGCCCAAATGGGCTCCCTTCTGGGATCTTTCAATCCACCCCAGAGGGCTGGGCAGCCCCGTTATTTAACACTGCTTCCATATTAGGCTAATCACCTGGTTCCTGGAGACCAGAGGTTTGAAACAGGGCTGTGTGCTCGCCCCCTTACTCTTCAACCTGTACAGCCGTTTGGTCCTTCACTGACTAGGCCATCCCCCCATACACATTCTTCAATACGCGGATGATATAGCCATCATGGATCACACCAAAGTGTGAAGGCAACACACCTTGACCAGCCTAAACAAGTTCAGTGCAAGAAACCACCGCATCATCAATCCAGAAAAGACCAACAAGATTCTTGTACTCGGTCGGCAAAAGCACAAAAAACAAACCACATGTACCATGGATACCAGGACAATCAACTGAGATCCGATATACAAGTACCTGGGGGTTCGGTTTACAGAATCCCCTCAACCTTCTGCTCACGAAAAAGATCTGATTAAGAAATCGACTGCCATAAATTATGGTCTAATCAAACTCAATAACAAGCTAAAAAGTCAGTGTGGAGTTGTGGGTTGGGCGGACCGGAATAACAGGCTGGGAGGCTGAATGTAGTGAGCTATGGTTAAGGATTTATTGTTCAGTAACGTACACAAAGTCTTGGTTGACAGAGGTATAGGAAGGAATTCTGGATGGAAGTGCAGAGCCGGGTGGGTTCGGATGAAGGGTAGACGCCGTGGATGTAGTCCTCTGCTGGGCTGGTGTCGTCAGGTTAATGTCGGGTGCTGGTGCTCCTCGGAGATAAGGGAGAGAGAATACAGGGGGTTAGTCCAGTCCAGCAAGGACTACCGAGTACTTCCACCTGCACCGGGGAGTGAATGGACCGGAAAACGAACGTGGGGAAGGGCCGGTTGGGTAGGAGGGGACAAGACGAATAAGAGAAGGGAAGGGGTAGAGGGTGGTTGATGGTGTCAGGGATTAGTGCGGCGGAGTATAAACAGTGCCCGTGATACTTCACTATTTCTATGGCTAGTGCGAGGTGCTCGTGAGGGTCTATATACAATGTTTACAGGTATTTACACTATTTACACCAGGGAACACGGAGAAAGGATAGAGGGTACTCACGTGCCCCGCCGCAACTCTCATCCGAGTTGCGGCCGCTCTCCAGCCACCTCCGGAGGTCGCCACCAGTCCTCCGACCACAGGTCCTTTTCCTCGTTCTCCTCTCCGCTCTCCTGCTTCTCTCCGCTCTCCTCCATCTCTCCGCTCTCCGTCGGGGGTTCCACGCCGATCGCTGTCTCCTGCCACGAGTCCGCTGGGCTGAACGACCCTCCGTCTGTCCTCACGGCTTTTCTCTGTTCCCGGCGGACTTCAGTGGACGCGCTTCCGGTTCCGGAAGGGTTGGGTTCCGGGTCACCTACGGGAGCTTCACTTCCGGTATCCTGTTTGACCACTTCCGGGTCGTCGGTCCGGGAGGTTGTTGTCGGATCCTGTGGGCGAAGAGAAAGAGAGGAGGTCCGATGGGTAAGGGACGCTGTACGTCCCGTTGTTGGGGGAAGGGTCCCCTGTCGGGAACGCCATCCCGACGAGGTAGGTACGACTGCTTCTCCACATCCCCTTTCCCTAGCTGTCTTACTAGTAGGGCTCGAAGGAGATGGATAACGTGAGAGGTAATCAGCATTGCCCTGGTCTAGTCCCTTTCGGTGTAGTGTTCTGAAACGGAAGGGCTGTAGAGAGAGAAACCACCGAAGGACCCGGTCGTTGTGGCCCCGGTTGCGGGCCATCCACTCGAGTGGGGCGTGATCCGTATACAAGAGGAACTCACGGCCCTCTAAATAGTACCGGAGACTATCCACGGCCCATTTAATCGCTAGAGCCTCTTTCTCAACAACCGCATAGTTCTGTTCACGTGGGAAGAGCTTCCGGCTGAGATACAGGATCGGTTTTTCGACCCCTCTTGAATCTTTCTGGGACAGGACTGCCCCCAACCCCTGATCGGAGGCGTCTGTCTGCAGGATGAATGGTTGTGAATAATCAGGACTGATTAACACTGGTTCAGACAGCAGGGACTGCTTGAGTAGGTCAAAGGCTTGCAACAGCAGGGGAGTGGGTTGCTGTAACTTCTCTTCGGTTCTAGTGGTTTTTTTCAACAGGTCGGTCAAGGGAGCTGCAGTTTGGGAAAAGTTGGGAATAAATCTCCTGTAATACCCCAGCAACCCGAGAAAGGCACGAAGTTCCCTCTTGGTGTGAGGGAAGGGTATGGATTGAATGGCCTTGATCTTATTGTCTTGGGGACGGATGACCCCCTTCCCCCAACAGATACCCCAGATATTTCACGCTTTGGGCCGCCAAGGTGGTCTTGGCGGGGTTGATGGTAAAGCCGTGGTTACCAAGTGAGTACACTACTGATTGCAAATGGTGTAGGTGTTGTTCCCAGCTGTCGCTATAAATGACTATATCGTCTAAGTACGCCCCGGCATAGCTGGAATGGGGTCGTAAGACCAGGTTCATAGCCCTTTGGAAAGTTGCCGGGGCTCCATGAAGCCCGAAGGGCATCACCCTGAACTGGAACAAACCCTCAGGGGTTGAAAACGCCGTTTTTGGCTTATCTTCGGGTTTTAAGGGGATCTGCCAGTATCCCTTGCACAAGTCAAGGGTACTGATATATTTGGCTTTGCCTATGCGCTCCACCATCTCATCTACTCGAGGTAGGGGATAGGAATCAAAGGCAGAGATCTTGTTCACCTCTCTGAAATCGATGCAGAATCGAGTAGAGCCATTGGGTTTGGGGACTAGAACGATTGGGGAATTCCAACTGCTGCTGGAGGGTTCGATGATACCCATCTTCAACATCTGGGTCGTCTCTTCTTTTATGCCAGCTCTTCGTGCTTCAGGGATACGGTAGGGTCTTTGTCTCACTGTCTTCCCTGGTTCGGTGTGGATTGCATGCTCCACTATGGTGGAGTGTCCAGGTAGGGAAGAAAACACTGATTGAACAGAGGATAAGACCCGTCTGAGATCTTGTTTGTTCCTTTCAGGGAGATCTGTGTCCATACACCCTTCAAAAGGAAGGGAGGGAGTGCTCGTCAGGACAGGGAGGGGCCCCTCCCATTTCTTTAAGAGGTTTATATGGTAGATCTGGGTGACCCCTCGGGTGGCATCCATTTCGAGTTCGTAGGTGACTGGAGACACCTGTCTTAAGATTGGGAACGGGCCCTGCCACTGCCCTAATAGCTTATGGTCGGATGAGGGTAGAAGTAATAAAACCAGGTCTCCAGGTGTAAATGAACGGGCCTTGGTTCCTTTGTCATACTGCCGTTTCTGGGTGACCTGAGATGCCACCATATTCTGTCTCACTATCTCTCTGATTTGTGTTAAATGGGTTCGGAGATTGTCCACATACTCAGGGAGGGGACGGGTACGATCTGGCTCAGCTTCCCAGGCCTTGCGAGCCATGTCTAACAGGGTCCTGGGGGCTCGTCCATATAACAATTCATATGGTGAGTACCCGGTACTACTTTGCACTTTGCAACGGATGGCGAAGAGGGCAAGGGGAAGCATCTCCTCCCACCTTTTGCTCTCAAGGCCCAGGAGCTTCTTGAGGGTGGTCTTTAGTGTAGCATTATAACGTTCCACCAACCCATCTGTCTGGGGGTGGTACGCCGAAGTTCTTATTTGTTTAATTCCCAGATGTGCGCATACTTGACGCATGAGGGAGGACACAAAAGGCGTACCTTGATCTGTTAGGATCTCCCGAGGGAACCCTACTCTACTGAAGATGGAGATGAGGGCCTTGGCGATGTTTTGGGTAGTGGGTTGTTTCAAAGGGATGGCCTCCGGGAACCGGGTAGCATAATCCACTAACACCAGAGCGTACCTACACCCCGTCCTAGAGGGTAGCAGGGGTCCTATTAGGTCCATACCCACTCGGGAGAAAGGTACATCGATAAGAGGAAGGGGCTGGAGAGGAACCCGGGGGGGACGATACCGGCTGTTTCTCTGGCAGACCGGACACTCCCTGCAGTACTGTTTTATTTGACCGTGTACGCCCGGCCGATAGAACTTCTCTAGGATTGTTTGCCCCGTTTTTTCGTCGCTGAAATGCCCTCCCAACAAGTGACTGTGGGCCAGATATAGCACTTTGTCCCGAAACAATCCTGGGATAACTAGCTGGGTTGGGAGCTGTGGCCCCCCTTTTCTGTAGAGGAGTCCATTCTTTCGAAAGAAGTAAGGACCTACTTTCAGTGGGTCCTCATTGTCCAGGGCACGATTCCAGGCTTCCTGCAAAACTGGATCCTCTTGCTGGGTTGCGCCGAATTCCCGGTCGGTTTCCCATGGATGCACATCTATCTGAGCTGGGTACACACTGGTAAAGATCCTTTTCCCTCTTTTCTTTTGCTTCTTGGTCTTCCCCGGTTTTGAAGGAGAGTCCGTGGAAGGAGACCCATGGGGGAACGGGGCTTCCGCCCACCATTTCTTTAGGGAGTCTGTAGTGTCTTGAAGGAGGTGGGGAAGACCACTATAGTCGCTACCTAAAATGGCCTGTTCAGGGAGATTGGGAACCAAACCGACAGTTAACATACTTCCCTCATCTGAGAGTTGTTGCACCCGTACTCGGGCCGTCGGATAACTCCTGGTGTCGCCGTGGACACATTTGATAGCGACCGTTCCAGTCACTGGTCCAACAGGATGGGGTAGTTCCTGGGGTCGTAGGACGCTATGTCTACAACCCGTGTCTGCTAAAGCCATCATGCGGTGTCCATCAATCCTTACCGGACAGCGGAAAGGCGGCGGGGTAACTTCGTTGGTGAGACAGACATAGTTCCTGGCCATTCCTATGTCCATGGGCTCTTCCTTTTGAGGACACACGCGAGCTATGTGTCCATACCCTCCGCAGTGATAACACTGAGGCCCAGGTGGGTTGGGTTGAGGCATAACTGGGTAGGGTATCAGGGGAACCGGATCCGGTCTTCTGGCCCCGGGAGGTGGTCTTTGGGGACGGGAATGGCTGCCATGTGGGATACGTGGATGTGGTTCCTCTTTGATCCGTTGGGACTCTTGGGCTCTACTGTAGGCACTGGCAATCTCCACAGCACTATCAAGAGTCAGGCAGGCGTGTTGTCTCACCCACTTTTGGGTGGCCGGATGTAGGGACGCTAGATACTGCTCCAAGTATATTTTTGACAGGATGTCCTCCTTGGTGGCGGTGGCCGGTTTCAACCACCTATTCGCCAAGTCCTGTATACGGAACGAGAGAGCCCGTGGCGTTTCTTGGGGTCCCTCTTTGGCCTGCCTCAGACGAACCCTGTATGTTTCGTCGTCAATCCCCAATCTCTCCAGAATGCAGGTTTTAATGTCATTGTAGGGAGTCTGGCCCTGTATATTGGCCTGCTGATAGGCTGCCTGCAGTTCACCAGTCAACAGGGGACCCAGATAGTGGCCCCATCGGTTGGCCTGGGCTAGGCGCTCGAAATTAGTGAAGAAATAGTCGGGATCTTCACCTGACACATACTTTTGCAAGACAACTGAGGGCAAGGAAGTTACGGGTCTTTGTTGTCCCATGACGGTGGTCAGTTTCTCGAGGGCTTGGTCCTGTGCGGTCCCCTGTCCTTTTAGGACGTCATGGAGTTGTCCTCTATCATCTTCTGCAGTTTTAAGAAAGCGTTCCATCATTTTGCCAAGCTGCTCCTGGCTCTCCGCGAGGTGTTGGACTGCGGCCTCCATGCTTCCGGTGGATCCCACTTCTGACACCACCTGTGGAGTTGTGGGCTGGGCGGACCGGAATAACAGGCTGGGAGGCCGAATGTAGTGAGCTATGGTTAAGGATTTATTGTTCAGTAACGTACACAAAGTCTTGGTTGACAGAGGTATAGGAAGGAATTCTGGATGGAAGCGCAGAGCCGGGTGGGTTCGGATGAAGGGTAGACGCCGTGGATGTAGTCCTCTGCTGGGCTGGTGTCGTCAGGTTAATGTCGGGTGCTGGTGCTCCTCGGAGATAAGGGAGAGAGAATACAGGGGGTTAGTCCAGTCCAGCAAGGACTACCGAGTACTTCCACCTGCACCGGGGAGTGAATGGACCGGAAAACGAATGTGGGGAAGGGCCGGTTGGGTAGGAGGGGACAAGACGAATAAGAGAAGGGAAGGGGTAGAGGGTGGTTGATGGTGTCAGGGATTAGTGCGGCGGAGTATAAACAGTGCCCGTGATACTTCACTATTTCTATGGCTAGTGCGAGGTGCTCGTGAGGGTCTATATACAATGTTTACAGGTATTTACACTATTTACACCAGGGAACACGGAGAAAGGATAGAGGGTACTCACGTGCCCCGCCGCAACTCTCATCCGAGTTGCGGCCTCTCTCCAGCCACCTCCGGAGGTCGCCACCAGTCCTCCGACCACAGGTCCTCTTCCTCGTTCTCCTCTCCGCTCTCCTGCTTCTCTCCGCTCTCCTCCTTCTCTCCGCTCTCCGTTGGGGGTTCCACGCCGATCTCTGTCTCCTGCCACGAGTCCGCTGGGCTGAACGACCCTCCGTCTGTCCTCACGGCTTTTCTCTGTTCCCGGCGGACTTCAGTGGACGCGCTTCCGGTTCCGGAAGGGTTGGGTTCCGGGTCACCTACGGGAGCTTCACTTCCGGTATCCTGTTTGACCACTTCCGGGTCGTAGGTCTGGGAGGTTGTTGTCGGATCCTGTGGGCGAAGAGAAAGAGAGGAAGTCCGATGGGTAAGGGATGATGTACGTCCCGTTTTTGGGGGAAGGGACCCCTGTCGGGAACGCCATCCCGACGAGGTAGGTACGACTGCTTCTCCACAGTCAGTCAATAGAGGGTATAAGAAACATCATCCAAGTCTCACTCCTCCCAGCACTTTCATATGGGCATCATGCGGTCCCGGGTGCTTGCTCGGAAATCCTGGAGCTGGCACAGTGCGTGGGGCACAAAAAGATCTTTCAACTTCCAAAATACCTCTCCAGGGCGAGACTTAGGCTCAAGCTCGGCTTGATCAAACAAACTTTAACTCTTGATGCTGGCCTTCTAAAATATTATAGTCGAATCCTGAAATCCCCGGAGCAATCCCTAAATTGATGCCTCAGAGTCATATTTGAAACAACTGGTTGCCTGTAGAACATTCAGCTCAAGAGAGCTCTTGCCATCTTAGAAATAAATAAGCCAGCACTTGTCCTGACTTTCATCTCATATGCCATCTGGAAGAAGCGTATCAATAAACAAGTGCTATCAGCTTCATTCCAGCAAGACCAGGCAACACTAAAAACATCTCCATGCCTGGCCTCGCTCAATGCTTCATATTTGGCTTCCAAACCCCAGCCTTACTTCTCCGCTGCTCTCAATCGCAAAACCAGAAGAGAGATTATATACATGCGAATGCTGGCATTGCAGATAGCGGAATTTAGCCTAGCCTGGGCAAACCAAAAAAAATGAGGATCATGCCGATTGTGCAACTATGAACGAGAATCATGGCTACACCTTCTGTGCTGTTGCCCTGCCATAGAAAATGAAAGAAGAATCCTACTAAGGGAACTATACCTGAGAGGAAAAGTAAGTACCTGCCTTGAGGCTTCGGCAATATGTTCACACAAAAGGAACCCCACAAACTGTCCCGCTGTGAACGATTTATACAAACTATCAGTGAGTCTCTGCAGCCCCGCTCTGGTCCCAGACATCGCCTACGTATAGTCCAAAAACTGATCCCGGATTATTTTAAAGGGAAGCTAGCACGACCTCCTAGCCGGCCAAATACGACAATAGGAAAACTTTTAGTCAGTTCCTAAGTGACTGCAGATGGAGCATATAGCACTCAGACAGAACTCAGTCCACGCTCTGGATGATGCAACTGAGATTGGAGATCTCCAACTATTTCACTCATCAAAAACCTATTTTAAATGTTTGCAAAGCTGCAAAGCACAAGCACTTTACCAGAGTACTAGACAAAGGACAGAACTTGGGAGCCAGATGTACAAAGGTTTTTTGCGGGCGCAAATGGGTTTTAGACCCGTTTGCACCCGCTAAAAACCTGTGGCCCATGTACTAATCCTATTTTGCGAGTCGCAAATCAATTTGCGACCCGCAAAATAGGATTAGTGACTCGCTATTAGGAAGGGGTGTTCCAAGGGCGTCCCTTTGTAATAGCGACACCTTAAGCTACGAAAGAATGTTTTGCGACTGCAATTGTGTTCGCAAAACACTTGCAGTTTACAATCCTTCTCAGAAGGTTGGTAAAGCACTCGCAAACAGGAAGAGGTCCCCAGGGGACCCCTTCCCATTTATAAATGCATGCGCAAATATTTTGTTAAGGGCAGGTAGTGGTCACAGGGACCACAGCCTGCCCTTACAAAATGAAACTTTAAAGTTTCATTTTTATTTTTTTAGTGCATTTTTTAATGAAAACTGGCTGTGTTTTTTTTTAAACTGCTTAATTTAAAAGAAGTCCGAGACATGGAGGTCTACTGACCCCAGCAGGCCACTATCCCTGGGAGTGCCAGCCTTTCCCAATGGGGTCGCAAACTGCAACAGCCTCAATATGCATGAGGCATGCAATTTGCGACCCCATTGGGAACCGCAAACAGTGTCTCAGACAGTGTTGTGCATCCCAAGTAGCGAGTCGCAAATTGGGAGTTGCAAATGCGATGCAATTTGCGACTCGCTAATTGGCAGGTCGTACATCTGGCCCGTGGTGCTTAAGGAGAATGGGATGGAAGGAAGAACTGGAAAATCAGCGAGCCAAACGGGTGACAATTTCCACTGGGCGCGGTCACAGTGTAATGGACACATGTAATTAAAAAAACAAGTCTCGAGCCAAATACCGGCAGACATCATTTGCACTTTATTTGAACTTATATATGCCATAACACATCATTCTACACCACTGCATGCTAATCCGCTCTACACCCCTCAAGTCTTCACCCCTCCACTCTACTCAGTTCTTCTATATAGCAAAGCACTATACACTACTCAATAACTCTAAATTCAACTATATGACACTGTACTATACAGCAGTACACTACTCTCTAGTTTATGCCACTCAACTATACTTTATGCTGCTACACTCTACAACACTACACTATACGCCACTCTACAACAATACACTACACATTCTACTCTACTCTATGCCACTTCACTCTGCTCTACTCCAATACAAGCCATTGTACATCACTGCAAGACACTCTAATCTACTATACACAACTACATTCTACGCTGCTGTACATCACTATATTCCACACAATTTAGCTCCACTGTGCTCTAATCCAATCCATGATGCTCTGCAACATAGCTCCAGAACATTACACAAAAAAATAGCTCAAACTCAGGGAAAACGTATTAACTTTAACAATACACGTAAAGTGGGGGGCGTGGCCGACCGGGCAGCGAGATGGCCGCATAGGCAGCGAGCTCCGCTGCCCGCAACATAAATCCTGTTTTAATCCTGCCTGCTCCCGCTCACACAGGCTCGGAGACGACACGACATGACACCGGAGGATCTGGGGCATGATTGACGGCAACTCCGGTGGTCAGACGTAACCGGGAACCCGTCTTGGACTCCTCATTGCCCGGGCCGTGGCGAGGTCGGACTGCGTGCGGAGGTGCTGGAGGTCGGAGCCGGCTATTGTTCCTAACTGAGGACGAGGCTGTGTGGGCCTGGACGATTGCCAGACGGAACTGCGGGGGACAACACAGAACCCGCGCTGGTGGAGGTGGGGTAAGAGCGCTGTCCCAGCCACGGCCGAAATATATCAAGGATCCCACGTTGCGAGCCCACACGATTTTCTCTTGTTTTCAACCCTGCTGGTGTGGATCGGCAAGGAGGGGGGCCGCCATATTGGGCTGGGCACAGCACCACCTTTAACGTCGGAATTGGGTCAGACCTGTGTACCCTGCTTTCCAGACGTCTGTGCAGTGGAGGTTGCTGATTTTACACGCGCTTGGAGGGTCCACCACTTAAACAGACTCCCGTGTCACACAGCGCCACTTTTGCCTGCGCCTCACATTGGGCGACCAGAGACTGGATGATCTGTGCATATTCATGGTGGCTATGGCGGCCTGCCCCTATTTACTGAAGATGGTGACGGCCCCTGCTTTGTGGATCTAACACGGTTATTATAGCAGCTAGAATTGACCGGGCTTCTGATGTCGTTTTGAGTGAGGAGCTACTTCCCGAGAGGCGGAGATTGGCCCAGATACGCACGATGGAGCCCACGATTCGAGACCTCTTTGTTGCTTTGGACTCCCTCCATGCTGCCTGGGTGGGAGGAGCCAGAGTGCTTGGACTAAAACTGGATGCCATTGTTGCTCCTCCGACCGGTGGGAGCCTCGATGGTCCTCAGATGATTGGTGCCACTCGCGGCTCAGCATCGGCACAAGGGTTTACTGTCGCACATTTACAGAAGGTTAATTGTGGGGCCCCGTCGGATGTTGAAGATGGGTTCCGTGTGGCCGATCACGAGAGAAGTGCAGGGGGGCCTGGAACTACGCCGCAGGCGGAACATTCTCACATAACAGTGCCTTTGCCCATTCGAGTTGCACCACCTTTGCACCCGGCTGATGTGTCTTCCTGTCCTCTATTGCCCTGGCAATGTCGTGATTTGGGAATATGGCTTGGAACCTTGTTGCTGAACTCGGACGTTTGTTGGTGGCGTTTTGATGGTTCCCTGTTGCAGGAGTCCCACATGGGGTTGGCTTTGCTTTACCTCTCTATTGACTCTGATCATTTGAAATTGTGCTGTAGGGCGAATGTTCGGATGACACGCATTAACGGGCGGATTAAAATGGGGCAGGGTTGAATTTCTCCGGTATGATGTGGACAGATTCTTCGGCCTGCTACAGATAGGGAGTTGCTTTAATGTTCTGTCTTTATAATGCCACATTCGTTTGTCAATTCGTGGACCTATCTGTACTCGAGTTTGTGTTGCTTAGTGCGAGCGGGGAGGGGGAAGGCAGGGGTCTGGTTTTAATGGCTCCCCTCCGTTTTCTCCCTTTCTTTGGGACTCATTTTTGGGGCGACAGGCACGCTGGTAGGGGGGTGGGCCGTAGCCTCTTCAGATGTGCAGGGTGGGGGGTTGGGAGGGAGGGGGTTCTTGGTTTGGTATATTCTTTATTTCTATGGCCTTCTTTCTCTGGTTAAAGTCTCTTTCTCTATATTTCGGGTTTTCGTTTCAAGGGCGACAGGCACGCTGTCAGGGGGGGGTAGGCCGTAGCCTCTGCAGGGGTGCAGGGTGGGGGGTTGGGGGATGGGTCTATTATTTCTTTCTTCCTTAGTTACTATGGGCCTTTTTCTCCTTCTTTTTCTTTTTTTATCTCTTGCTTCTTTACTTCTTTCTTTCTTTTGGGTCAGTACGCTGGGTCAGTGTGGTGCCTCTTGCGATCTTCGCTTATTGCAGTACTGTGGGAGGTACTAGGGTCGTCCTACATTCTTGGGGTGGGTGATGATTGGTGCGACATGGATATTGATACCTCTTATCCGGTTCAATGTTTCAGCATCGGTATTTTGAATACTCGCTATGCTACCATTCTGATATACGTATTGCCCACTCGGTGTTTTTGATCAATGTTATAGCATCTGATCCTTTATGTTTTAAAAATTTAAAAATGAACCTTAATTACTCCTGCATCTCAGTAGTCCGATATGTTTTCAGTGTAACTCGGAATGCTTGCTAATTTATATCGAAGTACTGCTGAGTCTCCATATAACTTGCGTTGTGCTCTAAATTGACGTCGAGGCCGTCCTGATGGTTGTAGGCCTGTAACTGTTTGCTGATACTGCACAATAAAGGTTTTCAATTTTTTTTTTAAAAAAAACAATACACGTAAAGTACAAATCTTACTTTCTTTCACATATTCTTACATCCTTTACAAACCATGTGATCATTTCTCCTATTCATACAAATTTACAATTTAAATGAAAAAATTATCTACATCAAAATTAACATTTCCTTTTTTACAGACAGAACCCATAATCTTTATTACAGGACAACAAACAGTAATAAAATCTATGGGCCCGATTCACAGATGTAATCTGAGACAAAATCCTAAACTTACTACTTTTGGTATTCACAGAAGGCATTTAGTAGTAGTAAAGTTAGGATTTTGTCTTAAGTCTGTCATAAGTCTGTCCTAAGTTTGTCTTAAGTCTGTCTTAAGTCTGTCCAAAGTTTGTCTTAAGTCTGTCTTACATCTGTATTAAGTCAAACTTAAGACATAATCCTAACTTTACTACTACTAAATGCCTTCTTTGAATACCAAAAGTAGTACATTTAGGATTTTGTCTTAGATTAGTTCCGTGAATCGGCCCCTATAACAATAAAGGACTAAACAGAATTTGTTAAAATAACATTGTGGAGAGAAAAAAGCCAGCCTTAAAAGAAAAAGGCCATTTCCTATCAGTTTACAATCAATATTTAAAAGTCATGTACAACCACACTGCTGTACAACAAAGCTAAAATAAAATAAACTAATGCTTAAGGTCTTGCAGAGGTTAGCCCTGTTGACTTTGCCAATGTATGTTTAATCATGCTAGCATGGCCAAGTGAGCAAAAAATCAGCCAACAGCCTAGATGCAGCCGGCTGCATCCTTTTCTAGTCACACACATGATGCATGTACGTGCCTTCAAAATATGCCAACACCTTCTTTATTGGGTCAAGCCTAGCGTTGCAGCGCATGCGCCGCTCGCTTAGCGAGGCATGCAGTATTCAGTATAACGTGGAAGGTTCGAGGAAGCTCCGCCCACTCTCCGCCCATCTTTTTCATTGACTTAGGTCCTAAATGGTGCCTTCCTATTTGTTATAGGCTTGTTAGTCCCTCCTCATGACGGCCATGTCGTCATTTGTATCCTTCCATGGCTACTGGCTACTTTACTTCAAACACTATTTACTTCTCGTGCCCGTCCTTCCTGCAGTCTGTGACTTCTCGCCCCCGTACTTCCGTTCATGCCTTCTTGTCCCCCCGCACTCCTGTTTCCAATGCAATAGGTCTCGCGTAAATGCGAGTCCGATTGCATTGCAAATGATTGTTTTGAACAGCTTTTCCGGCAGAGCTCATTTACGGCGTTCTAGCGCCTGGCTGACATGGTGGGAGTGCGGCCCCTTTGTCACAGCAGGCTGGGACCTCGTCTTTTCTTCTGGAGCAGAGACAGGTAGCAGTGTCGTATTGAGTTTCAATGAGCCTACATATGCCGCAAGTAACTCTTATTGTCATAGGATAGAAGTTGGCACGGAAACTGGAATATAAAAGACATGTTTATTAGGACCCCATGGGGTGGTGGTACATTCAAACAGCACCCTTCGGTAATGCAAGAAGTATCACCCCAAACAGAAGGCACATGGTTCTTTTACACACATCCACTAATGTGGAAAATGGGTGGCAAACACATAGGACCGTTTTATGTACATATAAGGACATTTGTTGGACACATCCAGCATGTGGGAGGAGTTTAACAACTTGACCAGTTTGGAAAAACATCTTTCAATGGTGATCGATTAATAACAGATGTGGTTCGATGGCGCATGCGCGGACCTTGACCACGGGCTAAATATAGCCTGTTGCTGGGCAGACCATGTGGTCAACTGGCGAAGAGGTAGGACAAAGAGCATGGTGACCACGAGGTAGTTCAGTTACTCAAAATGGAGGCCGTGAATATAAAATGGCCTCCGAAAACCGGTCAACATAACGCTGAAACACTCGTAGCTTCAGCGAATGCTAACCCTACAGCTGCTAATTTACAACAGAAGCTGCCGGAGAGCAGCCAGTAATGAAGGAGCGAGGCACGCTGTGCTAACAGCTCTGGCAGCTGATGCTTTGGGGGCCATGCCAATGTCGCTCCCCGTCAAAGACAGATCCCAAAATCTTGACCACATGCCCTATTATCCCCATCCTGTGACAGTGGGGGATAGAAGAGTACACGTCAGCGAAGGGGCTGATGAAAAATCAGAGCGAGAGGTCGGAAGCCAAAGGAACCCAGTTAAAGCTAAACCCTCTTCCTGAATTATTTCCTGAGATGTTATTGTGGGGGAGTTAACCTAGTGACAGGAAGACATACCATTTAAATAATGCGGATATTCAGGTGGAAGTTACGTCTCTCTCACACTGAGTTAGTTTCTCTTTGAATGAAATCCCTTCTTTACAGGTTAGGTAGGGTGTGGCATCCCACGACTGGATTCATATGTGGCTTGGTTGCGACAGTCGTGCATGTGCCATACATCCAATGGCACACGACAGGAGCATTTTTATGTCCATGGAAGGAATAGTGGAGTTACATTAGGAAAATAGGATGCAAGCTACGTAGCAGGAAAATAATCAAACACATTAAGGCACATAGGGGGATATTCTCAAGAACGTGTGATAATCAGCGCAAAATAAGCATAGCGCAACATTGCACATCGCAGTATATCACGTGAAAACAACGCTGAGTTAATTGCGTATTCACAACACGGCGGTACCATGCGATAGGCTCACGATAACGTGTCAAATGTCTGTGTTAAAACCAACGCGATGCCAAAAAAACTTGAAACACCAATGCAAAAATATTAGCAATGGGGCCAATCGCGATACAAAGATCAGCAATAACCAGCGACAGGCCTGCGATTTCCAAGCGTCATGCAGGAAAATGCTCCATAAAAGCAGATTAAAGAAACAATGAGATGACAACGTACGAGCACAACCCCACAGCTGTGACGTAGAACAAATGACCATTGTCCCGCATCAGATAGGCATCTCCTCACAAACAGGCACAATGTACATTGACATGCATTCTGTATGTAACCTGCGCCAATGCACAAACATACATGGACCACACTGTGAAACTGCATCCCCTCCTTAAATTACAGAGGGACAATCAACACCCCCTGCACACAGACGTGCCATGTCCATCATCAAATAATAATGAAAGCATGGACTAATGTAGGGATAGTGACTTACGCACATGTTGCCCATGTCGTGGAACTTGAGTCACAGGGTGCATCCCTGAATCATGGCGGCACACATCAGAGCCCAAAAGAAGCCCTGTTGTCACTTGTAGGCCACAAATGACAGCCAAAATGGAATGAATTGGGACAACTGTGACACACAGAACTGGCAGTTTGAATATGTGACACCCTAAACAGCCTCACTGCACAGAGGTGACACACCAACCATCCATTAACAAATTCCAAAATTGCTAGCACTACATGTCGCACCCACACTTGTCTGTGTGAAATGCCTGTACAGATGAGTGACATGCATGCTGGGACAGTGTCTTGAAATTCATTTATTTGCACATGCTGTGCATGTGGTCATTCATCGTACTGTCCCATGATAGCTAAGGGCAGTAACAATATGACGTCAACATGAGAAGAAATTGTCAATGATGATGTTCCTACGGCCTATTCCTGCTGCGGCTGCAGTGTGGTGTGGTCCACCGGCCTCATCTTCATCATCATCGTCCGGTGCATCTGGCACTCGTATCCATGGGGCATTTCTGCGTACACATATGTTGTGCAACACACAACATGCAACAATCATCTTGTACACGATGTCTGGGCTGTAAAGGAGCCTTCCACCTGTGACGTCTAGGCACCTGAAACGTGACTTTAAACTGCCAAATGTGCGCTCCACTATGCCCCTGGTGCATTTGTGGGACAAATTGAACTGCCTCTGGGCCTGTGTGTTCGGGGCTCGGAGGGGTGTCATCATCCAAGCGCAGAGTGCATATCCTTGGTCACAGTAGCTGCCCGTGGAGGGAGTTCTGTTTTGTGGTGAGGCGGGGCGGGGGAGGGGCAGGGTGGGGCGTAGTAAACATCGGAATATGGATGAACAGAGGTAAGTAAACAATTAAATAAATAAAATGAATTTTGTTGTGCGGGCTGCATTGCAAAATGCGAACTCCCTTCATGGGCCGCTACTGTTTGGTCACCTGTAACAGTGCAGAGAGACATGAGTCAAGACTACGTACTGCATGATGTGTTGGCAGGCTCACTGGTTCATTGGTGCGTGATATGTGTGACTTAGTGATTCCCGTATGACAAAAACTGCTTGTTGCAAATGAGCGACATCAATGTGTATTACGTAGCCTCACTGCTGCTCCTCGCTCCCCTCGAGCATAGTCACTAGTGTGCGCAGCACGGTTGCATCACTTGCACTTCTATGGCACACCATTGTCAAGCTTGACTATGACACAGTGATGATGTGCACTGAAGGTGGCTGGCCACATGTGTGTAGGCCCATTGTAAGGACAGGGATGACACAGATGAAGAGCACCTGCCTGGATGAACTTGCCATGCGGTAAAGGGTAGACATTTGGTGCATGCTGCGCTAATAGCGACACACACAACAGTTGGCATGTGTGATCCCTGACCCCGAGCGGACGTGCCCTCCCTCATGTACCCCTTCGGGTGAGATCACACACTGGGGGCATGCCACATAGCCACATTGTCCATTGCGAGACGGGTGGCACAGACACTACAACAGAGACACACGCATTAGTCACTTCCTTGGAAAGGCTTAAACTTGACCACATCCACGTGTGGAAGAGCCACAGCCCTATTCTGTACTTTTGTACGCCTGTTCACTCCGCTTACGCTCACAGGGAGGTACGACACGGTACAAGTCCCACGTCTATCCCACTGTCTACGGTGACATGGTGGCGCACGCTGTATACAGCACAATGTAATGTGGTGTGGCCCAGGGACCCTCATGCATACATAATGACCACAGGGACACACTGAGTGAGTTTGTTTAACTGGCTACGGACACAGGCCCCCGGCGCATTTTATTGCCAGGGTCACATGTCCAGTGACGCCTGTGCTGGATGGGTGTTGTATAGTGTAAGCCACTCTTCAGGGGTTGGTAGGGGCTAGCAACAACCACAACAGCGATCAGACAATCCGCAGTACAAGGTTCAAACAGCAAGGGTCCATGACTTGAGCTGCACAGAGTTAGTGGCCCCGGATGCACTGGGGACTGCACAGGCACACTGCCACGGGACGGTGACTTGCGCTGCACTGAGGTAGGGCCACGCGAGCTGAGCGGGTCCTCGCCAATGTCCAAGGTGAATGTCGCAGAGGGTTGCGGGGGACAGTGGAAGGTGTCCTTCCAGGGCATGATGCAGAGGTCAGAAGCAAGCAGAAACAGGAAAATGGCAGAGTTGAATGCTACAGACTCCTCTTTACCACTATCTGTACTATCAGTATCAGCTACATGATGATGAAGACAACCTCCAGCCCATGAACTCAGACGCCACCAAAGTTCAACCAGTGAGTGCCCATGACTTTCGGGGCACATGCTTAGTGGCACCAGAGCTGAAAGGGGATGCAGTCGGCGATGAGGCCTGTACAAGGACATAAACTCTGCCGTGAAGAGAGCAAGACTCAGTTCCAATTGTGTGACCTACTCCACTGCAGTGTGTGCCGGAGGCAGCGGTCAGCAGAGGCCCACAGCCACGTGTCATAGGCCTGCGATGCACAGAGTTAGTGGCACCAGTGCAGTTGTTGGTAGTGTCCCATCACCTTAGTAATGGAGAGCCTTTTCTCCTCCGGACTGAAGCGCATCTTCCTCTTACTCCTCTCCTTGCGTACTGTGACATGAACACTGCCATAAAGTAATCAAGACTCAGTTCCAAATGTGTGACCTAGTTGACCGCAGTGTAGGCCAGAGGCAGCGGTCAGCGCATGTCAACCGCTGTCCAGCCTTCTCCTGCAGGATCTTTAACACACGACGTTGGAATGGCATGTGGAGAAGATTTGTGGCTGACGGAGGCAGTGGCACCAGAGCTGAGCGGGTGTGCAGCCTGCAACGATGCTGTGACCTGCCTGATACGGACTGCATTGGATTGGTGTGAGACCTGCAGGACCGCAGTGTAGGGCTAAGGCCGAAGTCAGCAAGGGCCCACAGACACGTGTGGTTTGAATGCTATGCACAGAGTTGGTGGCACCACATAGAAGGGAGTATAGTGACATCAAATCAGCCATAAATATGTACTCTGCCATTGTGTAATCAAGACTCAGTTCCAAATGTGTGACCTACTAGTCCGCTGTGTCAGCCGGTGGAGTACGTCAATGAGAAAGGAGTACTGCGGCCTGTGTCACAGAGGCTATGATAGTGTGAGGAGGCTGCCAAGGACTGGGGCCTCGGGCTTGGAGCTTGCAGCGGCACGTGGTGGGCCCTCCATGACACATGCCGGTGTCAGCAGGTGAGCAGTGATGCATGGATACGCAGGGGCGGGCAAGACGGCTTCAGGGACCAGCGGCCCGGGGTGCAGCAGGCGCGCAGGGTCACAGGCACCACCGCTCACTCTGTCGGCCTCGTGGCGGGGTGAGAGGCGCCGCCCTGGCAGGGACGGTGGCCATTCCGGAAGAGGACCACGCCCAGGGCTACATGCTTTTTATTCCCACCCCTACGCTAGTCTGGCGTACGCCGGGCCAACCCACTCCCCACACGCTTACAGGGGGGACGTAACAAGCTACATTTCCATGATCTCCCCCACTGGCTGGGGTGACATGGTTGCGTCCACTGTCCACTACACTCCATACACCAGCAGTGTATGTAGAAATGGATATGTGTGTGGTCTGCATACTGCAGTCTGTCCAGCACATCCACAGCACACTTGGCATTGTGTACAATCTCATTCATGGGTCACTTGCCTCCTTTGCACATGCCTGGTTCCCACCTCTCCCCACATTCTGCCAATGTGTGGCTGAGGTGCTATGCCATTAATGGCTTATGTACATGGCTGGTCCAGGTTCCCACAGTAAATCGTGCTGTCGTGTCTGGTGGGTGGGCATGTTGTTCAGCATGTTGTATGTGGCTTTGTGACATGTGCATTCCCAGAGTTGTGAATTGCATGATTGTGGGTTTGAGGTGTGTGGTGTATTCATTTGGTACTTACCAACGAGCTGTGCATTTCCGTAGGTGCTAGCCTGGAAGTGCTGGTTGATGGTGGACTGTCGAAAGATGTAGGAATCATGCACACTGCCTGGTTAGTTGGTGACGACATTGATGAAGAGTCCCCAGAGGTCCACTGTTGCCGGCACATTGATGGAATGCATGTGCTTTCTGTTGCGGTAATTGTGTGCAGTGTCAACAGGGGGCACGAGTAGGACATGTGTGCAGTCAAGTGTGTGGGAAGTATAGGTACTAGGGTTCCAAGCTGATGATGGCATCCAGGAGAATTTGAGGAACTTTGATCGGGCTGGCTGTGAGACTCCTCCGACTCTGGCAGTTGTTGGTTGGAAGGTACCAGGGGCCAACAGGTGCAGCACAGCCAGCAGCTTTGTCTGAGGTGGGATGTTGGTTGTCCGCTGTGTTGGTACCGTCAGCCTGTGGGCAATGATGTTCAGGTTGCGGAGGATGGTTGTCCTTTTGAAACTGTAGTGGGCAATGACATACTCTGGTGTTAAGTCTGTGAGGCTGGTGTGTTTTCGGAAGGTCCGCTGTCTGTGTCTGCACTGCCTCTGTGGTGGTCCGGGGAGGGGTCCGGGGGGATGGTGGGCCTGGGGGTGGTGGCGGTGGGTATTGTTGCCCTGTTGGGGCTCCGAGCTGCATGATCAGTAGCTCCATGGCTACTGTTTGTCTTCAGGTGTGGCTCTGGGCTGGGCTCCCTTTTCTGGTGCAGGCTGTTGTCCGACTTTCCACTAGGTCAGAGCAGGTGTTAATTTCCTGCTGCTAACGCGTCTTATCGCCTGTTTTGGGATCTTATAGCCGATCCAGTTGGTTGTTAAGAATGTTGCGGAGTGGTGTTGTTGCGGCTTTTGGCACGGGAACGACTACTCTGCATCTCATTAGCGATAGTTGCCGGGGTCATCTGTGGCAATGTTTTTTGCGGCTGCGATCGCAGGCAAACTGGTGATATGGGCTGTTATCACCAGCTTGTGAATGGGGTGATAGTTTTATCACCACTTGGCTGCGATAAAGTGCTGTTAACTCGGCGATGACTCCTTGAGAATATGCCCCACAGTGTTTGCTCCTTTAAGTCCCTACAACTGGGGAGCCAGGTGTTGGTTTGTTATGAATCTTCTGCTGTGTACTTTTTGACATCTAATCAGCAAAATATAAATGACCTACTCTTCGGACAAATAGGAAAACTTGCCGGAAGCAGCTGCATCGCCGTCAGGAGCTTCTTCACCGCTCCGAGTTGACAAATTGTCCTGTGCGATGCTCAGAACTGAGAGGTTACCTTGACAGGCAAGGAGCGCAATTATCACACTGTGATGAAGGGGCTTCCATGGCTTTGTATCGCACCCTTAATTACTGTCCTTTTTCCTCCGGCTTCTAGTGTGAAGAAAAACACGCCATGACAAGTGTGGAAAAGAGCAAGCGCTAAATCAGTCAAGGAAGTAAACGGAGGGGGGGCGTGGCTAGCAGCCAAGCATGGTGGCTGCGTAGCTTGAGAGCTCTCTGAAGCATCGCGGCTCTTTCACTAATACGCATTGATTATCTATCCAAAGCCCTCCTGAAGGAGCAGATCCCGAGTCCCGGGAGCAACTGGCATCGTTTGGTCCAACCCCGATAAAAATCGGGAACCGAAAACGGGCTCAGCAACGCGGAACGAAAAAGCGGCCTACTGCACTGCTGCGGCACCAACCTCTAGTCCCTGGCGAGCCCCGGCGGAAGTGCAACCGAGTCGGAAGTGAGCGCAGGAAATATCCCGGTCCACCGGAGCTGTGACCAAAAACTATAGCACTTCGGCGGCAGCACCTGCGGCAGCCCGGGGGGCAATCCAGACATTGTGTAACTTGCGGACCGGAGGAATTAACCGAGACACACTCAAGCCCGCTGACGCCGCAAAATGGCGACCTACTGAAGCCCGATCATCGGCGACGTGCATAGCTGCGGGTGTGAATACCCGGAAGGGCGGAGAGAATTGGAAATAAACCCCCTAATGAAAGAGAGACTGTAGCAGCTTGGCGGAACGGCCGTGACGGTGAGCGAGGGGAGAAAGACCTAGCAGTGACGCATATCCACCGGGACTGCGCGGCGGATTCTGTGAGCGCCGGCACCGGTGGTGCGACCTGGTAAAAGAGCGCAAACACTGCCGTCCGGCAGTCGTATTAGACACCGTGGACAGAACTGAATGCAAGCACACCAATTGAGGTACGAGGCACGCGGCGTAATTGATAGACTACGAGCACAGTTGCCACGGGGCGAAGGCACGGCCTGACATCATACGGAGCACTGAAGATAGAAGTGGTGTTGCCGCGCAGGGCAGTATGAGTATTAACGGGGAAGGCCCTAAACACTCAGGACCTGGGTCCGTGGGTCAGTATAAATAAGGTTTGGTCTGAGTTGAAACAGTATCAAATGATTTCCAACAAACACACACTCACCATAGAGTTTTTTTTAAAAAAGATGAGTCGGAATGAAAATGCAACTTATTCATTTATAAACATTTTGGCATTTTTGATCATGCACGGTCAGATTTGATCCAAAAGCAACAAAAATTGAACAAAACATATTATAGTGTCTACATGTACTCAAAACAATACATAAGGTATTCATCGGACGTGCTCTCAGAGAAAAGGAGGGAGAGTGAGTGGGTAAGTGAAAGGGACAGGGTAAAGGTGTGGTGACAAAGTGGTTACATCCAAATCGACACTTGAAAAACCTCTACTAGCAGGTTAATGAGCAAAGGTTCCCAAAGTCACATCACACATAGGGAACAAGAGTCCATCGTTTAGTTGGTTCCTATGGTGTGTAAAGTGAAGGCGTAGTTCTACGTTTCGACCCCTGGTTACGCTAAAGGGCTAGTTCAGAGCCTCATGGTGGGGTCTTCATCAGGAAGAGAAATGGAGAGCCTACAAAATAATTGTAACACAAGATTCAGTATTTGTGTGGTGAGATAAGAAATAGTGTACAGGGAGTAGACGTGGGTGGTTACCTACGTCGTCAAAAACGGCCATCAAATGTTCCGTCTGGGAAATCTGGGCTCCCTCGAGCTCCACAGAGTGCTGGAAAGTAATTGAAAGGTGCCATCAGGGCCCTGAGATGTAATAATAAAGAAAGGTCGGGGGTTCGAAAAGGGTGGGACTTACTTGGCATGTGGGTTGACACACAGCCGATGGGCACTGGTGAATAGATCCTCGATGTATCGGTATAGCTTTAAGCTGTAAGAAGAATGGAGTGGTATTTTAGCATTATGGGTTTAAGCGTACTACCGCACCTAGTGAGTAGTGAAGGATAGTCTCATTGATTGGGCTGAAGGTTACCTGAAAAACGGGAACGCACAGCCGTGCTGTATCACCGTCGGCGTCCTGCATCCGAGTGTGCTCGCGGTGCAGGCGCTCAATGCCAGTAACTAATGGAAAAAAGGGGCCCGACTCGCGGGTCCAATCAGAGACGGGGCTTGTCATTTCGTTGAAGGGAGCGTCTCGAAAGAGCTCATGTAGCTCCAAGGGTGGTTAGGAAAGGAGCCAGGGCCTGTCAAGGGATGCGGCCTGTATTCGAGTTAGTACTTAGTCACGGCAGAAATATCCAAGTGTAAAATTGTCAAAGGAACAGTAATGTATACAGTTTTAACATGTAAAAGACCAGACAAAACTAACAGCGCAACATATGCTAGCCAATAGCCAATTCCTGGATGTAACAGTTATGTGAACACATTACTGAGAATGATTGATGCAGTGAATGAGTAGGAGATGTCCCATGGTCTATTCAGGATTCAATCCCGCCATCTGCGAGAAATTAGCCTCAAGTTCATTTAACCCCTTGCTTATTGTCTGAAACTTTTGCATCCATTTGCATTCCCTTATATCCAGAATCGTATTCAAATTTCCCCCCCGTGGGCCCAGGGAGATTTTCTCAATAACCACCCAGCGAATGGATTCAGGCAAGTGGTTTTTTTCAATGAAATGATCTACCAAAGGGGCCCCTTGAGTAGAACAGCGAATACGACTGCAGTGTTGAAATATGCGGTTTTTTATTTTCTGCTGTGTCTGACCGATATACATAAGGTCACAGGGACACAGAATGGCATAAATCACCCCGCTTGAGTTGCAGTTGGTCAGTGACTTAAGCTCTATTGTGAGTCCGTTGTACTGCATTTGTTTGATCTCCAAACACATTGGGCAGGCTTTGCATTTGGTGCATTTAAAGTGGCCCACTAGTTCTGGTAGATTCCATAGACTGTGAATCGTGGGTGCTGGTGGGGTTCCTAACAAGGAACGCACCACAAAGTCTCTAACATTCCTGGATCTTTTGAAGGCATGCATAGGGGGATGGGGAACCCCCAAGATTTCTCCTACCATGTTCCAGTGCTGGTTGACAATTTTGCGAATGGCATTGCTTTCAGTGCAGAACGTCGTCACACAAATCATTCGATCCTGGGCTGTTGATCTGGTCCTAGGTTCCAGTAGTGTTGCTCTGTCTTGGAACCAAGCTCTCTTTCTTGATCTCTTGACAAGGCGTTGAGGGTAGCCTCGGTCTATAAGTCGACTGATAAGATCATCAGATTCCCTAAAGAAGTCCTCCTTGAGGGAGCAGTTCCTGCGTAACCGAAGAAATTGGCCAAAGGGTAAGTTGTCCCTGAGTCCTCTGGTGTGGTGACTCGTATATCGTAGTAGGGAATTTCTTTCGGACGGCTTACGATACAAAGTGGTGTACAGGTAACCATCCTTCTCCTTGATGCTTAAATCTAGAAAGTCTATCGATTCTTTGTTGAACTGCATGGTAAATTTAATGTCTTGTGACTGACTGTTCAGCCAGGCCAGGAACTCATTGAGGGTTGACTCTTGACCAGTCCATATTAGGAGGACATCATCAATGTATCGATACCACGAGGTAATCATCGCTCTGTATGGGTTGTTGTGTGAGAGGATACTATCCTGTTCCATTTCGGACATATAGAGAATGGCCAAGTCCGGCGCAAAGGCAGCGCCCATTGCTACTCCTTTACTTTGTTCATAGAAGGCATTTTGGAAAATGAAAAAGTTTCTGGTCATTGCGATTTCTAAGAGTGCCACTAGAAATTCTGTTGGTACTGGGGTGGGTTGTTCCCGACCCTCTAGTACTCGTCTCATGCAATCCAATGCTGGTCTTTGAGGGATGCTGGTATATAGGGAGACGATGTCCATTGTTACCAGGATCTGTTCGTTTTTGTTGAATGGTTTATTATCAAGGAGAGTGATGACTTGTGTGGTGTCTCTTAGGTATGTAGGAGTGGCCTCTGCTAATGGTTTGAGGAAGACGTCAATGTATTTGCAGAGTGGTTCTAGTAGCGATCCACACCCTGAAATGATCGGTCTTCCCGGTGGTTTAACTGGGTCCTTGTGGACCTTGGGTAAGACGTATATAGTTGGTATTCTGGGTTGACCCACATTGAGATAATCCGATTCTTTTTTGGAGAGGAAACCCATCTCGAGTGCCTTGGTCGTTATGGCTGTGATGTCTACGCGTAGTTCTCTAGTTGGGTCTCGTCTTAGGAGTCTGTAGCTGACACCATCAGATAGTTGTGATTGAATTTCTGCTTTGTAATCTTCCACATCTAGCACCACAATCGATCCGCCTTTGTCGGCGGGCTTGATGACCACCGCCTTGTTGTTCTTGAGTGTTTCCAGTGCATGTCTCTCCTCCTTTGTGATGTTGTGTCTAACATATTGTTTCTTCTCAATGGTGCGGAGGACGTCTCTCATAACAATGCTCTCGTATGTAAGGATTTCATGTGACACCGAAGATGATGTGGGCATAAAGGTGGAAGGAGGTCTCAGGTTAGTGAAGGCCGACATCACTGGGATCGGTTTGTTCCTGAAGAAATATTTCAACCTCACTTTCCTGAAGAATCTTGTCAGCTCAGTCTGTATGTTGAATTTGTTGGGGTATGTCGTAGGTACATAAGATAAACCTTTGCAGAGAATGCTGCTTTCATTCTCGGTTAGTGTGTATTTGGACAAATTGATGATCGGATTGGTCCTAACTGGGACACTATTTACCACCTGTAGGTCTTCCTCCGGGTGCTCATCTCCCTGTAGTTCTCTGGTTGGAAACGTACTTGTTTGGGGGTGCTGTCCCGCTGTCTTCCATCGTCCCAATTTTGTTGGTTGCCTCCTCTGTTCGAGCGGTTGTTCCATGATCCTCCGCGGCCACGTCCTCTCGGTGGTCTCCATTGACCATCTCCTAAAAAAGGAGGTTGTTGTTCTGGAGGCTGATACCATTGATCCTGTGGTTGGTAATTTGCTCTGGATGCTGAGTGGTCGTTGTCGCTGTCCCCACTGTAGGACGAATCTGAGAAATTCGTGTATTTTCTGGTGCCTCTGTATCCTCCTCTGCCTCGGTTAGAGAACCTGCCTTGATTGTCTTGTCTGTAGTAATCCGGTTGTAAGTAAGGATAAGTCTTTTTTTGGTCGTAGTATTGAATGTCTTTGGCCAATTTCTCCAACTTTTTGTTTTGTGTTTCAACGTCAAAGTCTTTTAAGTTCTTCTTGAGTCTTTCCAAAGTGTCCTTGGCCTCCGCAAAAGCCGAATGATTGGCTATCTCGGCCCTCAGTTCGTCAATTTCCTTGGTTAACTGTTCAACCTGGTCTCTGGCAGTCTCTACTCCCAGCACCATCCAGTGCCGGGAGCAGTTGTTGGCCACGAAGCTGAACCCTTCTTTAAATTTGGGATTGTCAACAAAAATGGCGGGTTGGTTGCGGACTTGCAGTCCGATAGGAATGATGTTCGCTCTCAGGTAGCCAGTTAGAAGATGACCATGCAGTTTGGTGCGTACCAACTTCTTTTCTAATCTTTCGAGTTTGTTAATTTTTTCATTAAGAGAGTGATCTACACTAGCATTGGTTGTGGTTAAGAAAAACGTCCCAGTGTCAGCCCCGACCAGATTCTTTATATAATCTTCAGTATAGGATAGGGTCACAAGTTCCATGATGTTGACAGCCTATCTATACAACATTTGTGATTAATCTAGAATACTATATAGGTATAAGAAGAACCCTCGCAAGGCACTCCTTGCTCAGAGAGTATGAGTATTAACGGGGAAGGCCCTAAACACTCAGGACCTGGGTCCGTGGGTCAGTATAAATAAGGTTTGGTCTGAGTTGAAACAGTATCAAATGATTTCCAACAAACACACACTCACCATAGAGTTTTTTTTAAAAAAGATGAGTCGGAATGAAAATGCAACTTATTCATATATAAACATTTTGGCATTTTTGATCATGCACGGTCAGATTTGATCCAAAAGCAACAAAAATTGAACAAAACATATTATAGTATCTACATGTACTCAAAACAATACATAAGGTATTCATCGGACGTGCTCTCAGAGAAAAGCAGGGCAGTGGCGGAAGGGGGGGAAGTTCATTAACGACAAATTTGCCGCAGGACTCTCTCTCTCTGGACCCCCCTCCTTTCCTTAGCGGCGTAGCGATCAGATGGGCGAAGCACTATTCCTTATTAAAGGAGGGATCGGCGGACTACGCACAATATAGGGTGCACAAAGGAAGCCCGAGGGAAGAGGCCATCGAACGCAGACCGGTCAAGTGCGACCGTATCTGCCTCTCCGTCCCGAGCGGACGCCTACGGCAAAGTGGACACCAAGGTACTGTGGCTGGGAGGTGGTACACTGCAACGCAAGGCGATCCACGAGTAACGAAGTGCTCGGGCCCCGGGTGGAAGTGGCTGTCTGCCCACCGGGCGTGACTGAATAATAAGCGAAGACCCGACCTAGGAACAAGACTGTGCACAACTCCTGACACCGGTAACAACACCGCCTCCAGGGCCAGCGACTCTACTCACAGCCTGTAACGGCGAGAATACAGTCCTCACACAAAACCTGCCTTATAAGACGCAAAACGACTCGGAAACAAGAGCGTGCTCATTGACGCAGATACTGCCGTACTGACTGTTTTGCGCCATACCCGGGAACCGCCGGAGGACATGGCGGGCAGAGGACCCAGGACCATAACGGCACAGGCCAAGCTAGACAAGTGCGCCTAAGGACAACATAGTCAAACGCACCCGGAGGGGCGCACCTCCATGGGTAAGAATCAGGAGACAGATGGAGGGAAGAAAGTAACACTGGAGGATATCATGAAGACCTTATCCAGTGTACAGACCACGGTGGGTTCCATTTCCACAGATATTAACCTACTGCGTGCGTATTTCCATAAAATGACGGAGAGAGTGGCCCAAGTAGAAGTGGTCACGAAATCACTCGTTGAAGACATGTCAGAACTGCAGATAGCAATGGAACGCATGGAGCCTATAACCAAACAACTGCAGGCAAAGCTGGATGATCAAGAAGGGCGCTCTCGACGAAACAATGTGCGAATTCGGGGCATTCCAGAGACTGAAGGAAAAGAGCGATGGACCTCTATGTCGAAGAACTTGTTAAAACTAAACTGCAGCCTAAGGGTCTGTCGCAGTTCTTTTCGGTAGAGAGGGCACATGGGGTACCCGGCGGAGCACCGAAGCTGGGTGCTGCACCACGACCAGTTATTCAATTTCAGAGACAGAGATGTAATATTACAGCAACAAGAGTGTCACCCCCCATCAAACTCCAAAACTCAACACTGGCCTTCTTTCCGGACTACACGGCGGAAGTGGCCCGGCGCTGTAAAACCTTCTTCGAGGTCAAGAAAGCACTGAGGGCGAGGGAGCTACCATACTCAATGTTGTTCCCGGCGAAGTTGCGAGTGGTGGCAGATGGGAAGACATGGTTCTTTGACACGCCTGAAGTAGCGCAAGAATGGCTCGACGGCTGGAGACAGGTGGAGGCACCTCGCCGTTCTAACAGAGGAAATCGGAAGTAACGTAATGAATCCCACAGACGCTCAGACAGAAGACCCAACGGATCAAGACAAGACATCCGAAATGGGATCAGAACTGGATGAGAACCCACAAGAATCCTGACGCTTGGTTACTCCAAGACAACTATCACGAACATTTCAGATGCCGGGAAGAGAACCTTGGGACCCAAGACTGGGTGAAGCTGAGTAGGGTGGGCGGAGCTGATGCCGTTGAGAGACTCTTTACCCCCATGAGCAAGTAAGGTGGTTGGGGTTGGGATTAAGCACTATGCGAAGTTGGGGAAGCGGGCGGTGTTATGTCCGTGGAGCAGGGAAGCAGGGAGGGGGGAAGGGGGAGAAGTTTTACTCTTAGTTGTAGTTTTGCTAATGATGGCTCAAGAAGTACACACTATGACACACCGTGTCACGACCTACACCTGCGGATCCACAGGTAACATGCACATGTCACCGCAATCAATACCACCGCGAGAAACGCTCTTGTTGAAACATGATGGCGCAACAATCACTCGCAGCACCCACTGAGGACAGGACTCACTCTGTGCCGGTACCCCACCTTCGACTGCTTACATGGAATGTCAGAGGCTGGGAGATAAAATAAAGAGAGGGTTGGTTATGCAGGCCATCAAACGCCAAAACCCAGCGCTAGTGTTATTGCAAGAGACACACCTCACCGGGACTGCAAGTAAGGCACTCGATAGATGAGGTTATAAAATGGCAGCACATGCAGAGTTCACGGCGGGCTCACGGGGAACGGGTATACTGATCAAAAAAACCTCCCCCTTTATTGTTCTGCAGCACAAGGTGGACGACCAGGGCCGCTTTGCGGCTATTCATGAACACTGGGAGGGTAAGCCCCAAAATGTAGTATCTGTTTATATTCCTCCAGTACTCCACTCTGTGGCGCTACCTGCGTTGGGTGAGTTTCTTTTGAGTCTCCCGACGGGAGACACGATCATAGGAGGGGACTTCAACGCTGTAGCAGACCCAACGCTGGACACGTTTCCCGTAAGAACACGAACGCAGAGTTCCTCAGCTTTACCAGGCTTCATGGAGGCCCTGGGACTGACAGATGCCTGGCGCCATATCCACCCCACAGCGAAACAATACACGTATCACTCTCCGGTACATAATAGTCTGTCACGCATAGACTACTTTCTGCTCCTAGGGGATGGGATGAGGGATATAGTCAGCATAGACATACTGCCAAGGGGAATCTCCGACCATTCTCCTGTATTACTCTCCCTCACCACCAAAGAAAAGAAGTGCACAAGAATTTACCCCATATACCACAATTACTTGGCGAACCCCAAGATCAAAAAGGACCTTAAGTCTGCGACCAAATATTACTTTGCAGAAAACACAACGTCAGTGTCCTCGCCCTCGGTTCTATGGGAGGCATATAAAACAGTCCTATGGGGGCAAGCGATAGCATCAATATCAAGACACAAACAAACGTATCAACAGGAGCTCTCGGAGCTGGAACGTGCGCTCCAAGAAGCAAACGTGGCACATTTGGCGAACCCCACGATAGAATCTACACACACACTGAAGTTGCACCAACAGCGACATCAGGACCACCTCAAATCACAGGTTATACACAGCATAGCAAACACAACGCATAGGATCTATGATATTGGGGACAAGGCAAGGAAAATGCTGGCATGGCTGGACAAGAGAGGAGGGGGTAATAGAGGCATACACAACATACATACCCGAGAAAGGCAGCTACAGTCACATCCGGAGGACATAGTACACACCCTGGCGCGGCACTTTCAGGAAGTGTATACTCCAGAACAGGAAGTCACAGCACAGGTAGCAAGAGCTTCTCTAGATAACGTAGACATCCCCACGCTCCCACCGGAGGCAGTCCAAGAACTGGAGGCAGATCTGAGGGGAGATGAAATTCAAGGCGCAATCCAGGCGATACAATCCGGGAAAGCACTAGGACCCAACGGGATACCAATTGAATGGTATAAAATTATGTCAGAGGCCCTTAGAAAACCCCTGTTGAAATTGTACGTAGAAAGCTTGGCAAAGGCGGAACTCCCACTGGACCAGCGTACCGCAACGATCGTGGCAATACCGAATCCAGGTAAACCACCATTGGAATGCTCCTCATATCGCCCCATATCTCTTCTCAACGTAGAAGCAAAAATTTTAGCGAAACTACTGGCCAACAGACTGATGAAACACCTGCAACTGTTGATCCACCCGGATCAATCGGGCTTCATGCCCCATAGAAGCACGGCCCTTAATCTCAGGCGGGTCCATGGGGTGATAGCGCGAGCCCACAACCTGTCGGCAGCGGCAGTAATACTCTCTTTAGATGCCAAAATGGCATTCAATTTAGTGGAATGGGAATACTTGTTCGCAGTCCTGGCCCGTATGGGATTTGGACCTAAATACACTTCCTGGATTCGACTCCTCTATACGAACCCAGTCGCCCAGGTTACTGCCAACGGCCACATCTAGCAGACCTTCCCACTGGCGCGGGGAACCCGACAGGGCTGTCCCCTGTCCCCCTTACTCTTTGCCTTAGTGCTGGAACCACTAGCAACATTCATCAGAACAACACCATTGTTAAAAGGAATTGAATGGGCGGAAGGCTGGGAAGACCGTGTGTCCCTTTATACAGATGACATGCTGATTTACCTAACGAACCCCGAAAGAAGCGTCCCGGCGCTCCTATCACTCTGCGACACACACGGAAAGACGTCAGGTTACACATTAAATTGGTCAAAATCAGTACTTTATGTACTTAAGGGATCGAGACCGGTGCTGGCGCCGGATTGCCCACTCACACTGACATCGGACTCCTTTAAGTATCTGGGCATATATATCACCAATAACGCCCCAGATGTTTTTGATAAGAACCTGAGACCTCCACTGGAACGTCTCCAGACAGATGTAAAGTACTGGGCGACCCTGCCATTGACCCTCCTTGGCCGCGCGGCTCTGTACAAAATGATGGCGCTTCCATGATTTTTGTATGCCCTGGAAAATACGCCATACCTTATTGCGCCACGATACTTTAAACAAGTCACAGCGTTAGTTTCCACTTTACTTTGGAACAATGGCCCGGCGTGCATCGCCCATGACAAATTGACCAGGAGTTGGTACGACGGAGGCATAGCCTTACCAAACATACAATTATATTATTGGGCAGCACAACTCAAGATTATAAACCAATGGATCCACGCACCGAGAGATGACCCGGCATACTGAGCCGATTGGGCGCAGCTAGGGATAGACTGCATGCTGACCGCGCTTTACAATAAGCAACAAGTCTCACGACTGATAGGACCAACAAAACACACAACCACCTTATGGCACACAGCACAGGAACGGCTAGGATGGAAGGGAAAAATTACCGAACTGACCCCGCTATGGGATACGAGAACACTAGATAGACTAAGACACAGTAAGGGATTTGCACAATGGAACAGTATTGGTATCTCCACAGTGGGTGATTTATGGGAGAAAGGCAACGTGGTCACATTCACACAACTTCAGCAACAATACGGTTTCGGCCCGACAGAAACTTACAGATACATACAAATTAGACACGCACTACTGCCAGCGATACCATTGGGCACCGAAATACCAGACTCTTCGCCATTAGAAGACAGGCTGCTTACTGACTATATGCAGCAAGATGCAACCTCCCTCACGTACAAGAAACTGCTTAATAATTTGAAAGATCCCACAGTGACATTGCGGGAGAAATGGGTAGGAGATGTAGGAGATATTGATGACTCGGAGTGGAACGAGGCCCTAGCATCCCCGAAAGAAGTGGGCATTTCGGCAAAATTTAGGTTAATACAACTCAAAATCCTACATCGCATCTATTATACACGAAGCATGCTACACAAAATACATAGAGCGCCACACCCCTTTTGTCTTCGCGGCTGCGGGGAGGAAGGCACACTGTTCCACACACTTTGGGACTGCCCCCACATAATGGAATTCTGACGCCAAGTCATGCGTACCATCTCACAGACACTACAAATCTCCCTCATACCTGAACCACGCAAATGTCTATTGAACATTTGGGAACCGAATGATCTGACTAGATATGGACTCATATGGGCCACCTTGGCTATAATGGTGGCTAAAAGAGATATTGCGCAGAAATGGGGCACCTCAGAACTACCCACATTGTCTATGTGGACTAGGAACATGGATTACTTAATGCTCACGGAAAGGGCGGTGTATGTACTTAGGGCATGCCCCCGCAAGTGGAACAAAGTGTGGTCAGCATGGAATGTGTATAGAGGAGAGTTGTGTGACCCCTTGCCAGAAGATGACGATGTGGGTTCAGATGAAGAGAGGGAAGACGACTAGAGGGCGTGGGTGGGGGAAGTAGCTCATGGAAGAACCAGGACCTGAAATACACATGTGTTATAACTCTGGATCGCATCACTATATACAGGACCCACCATGTGGAAAAAGAGAGCGACATGTGCGTTTCCATACTAGTATCGATGCCCGGATGGCTGGCGCAAGTCGCCTATTAGTTCCCATTCTGAATAGTTACCAAAATAAAGAGACGGGCGCTGGGAGCAGGAATCACAAGAACAGAGTTTATTTCTCATGAGGAGAGCCTGTCATTTCAGACACGAAACAAGGTGTCATCGGGAGGTGCTCTAACAAGTGAGCTGAGACTCCGTCTTTTATACCTTACAAAACACTTGGCATTACAATCACAGCATTGTGAAACAAAGAAAAGATATCCCCATAATCCTCGTGTCAATCCTACCCCACATGTGTTCACAATAGGGACCCTTGACTTGCTGATAAGAGGGGAGGGCAATCACGCAGCTGAGTGTTCCGTCAACTGTTTAGAATGTGTGCGCCTGATCATAGCCCAGGGGGTGGGGTGGCCAGGATCAATAGTGGGTCCTTTGAAGAGGAGTGACTTCATACAAAAAGGGCAGTAAATGGTATCTCCTGGCTTAGGCGATGGCCTCGGACATGTGTGGTCAGTCGGACTCGGGGGAAGGGGTCATCAAAGGAGAGGTATTCATGCCGCGTGGACAATCGAGTGCGGAGGGAGGGCTTGTCAACAGAGGGGCATTCATGGAAGGAAAGGAGGTGTTGGTCAGGCGCGGCCGTGACTACCAAGGACAGGATCTTGCAGAAGGAGGTTTATGACTTGCCCGTGTGAGGGAGAAGGGGAAGGGGGAGCCAGGGTGTGCACAGGGACAGAGTCGCACACAGAGAGAGAGAGGTCTTATGACTCATGCATGAGAGAGCGGTGGTAGTCAGGTGCAGCTGGGGAGGGCTATGTCAGCTAGGGCGAAGGTGACCTCTTCAAGAGTGAATGGGGGGTTTGCGTGGGTCAAGCAGAAGGGCTGCCTTTCAGGGCAGGGTCGCACAGAGGGAGAGGGTTTCATTAATCCATGCATGTGAGAGAGGGAGGGGGGTTCAGATACGCGCAGAAGGGAAGCCGGTGATTTGTAATGAGCAGAAAAAAAAGAGGCCAGGGTGCTTAGAATGGCTGTCATGTACGCATGGGTACAGGCCTTTGCTGGCAGAGTGATGTAGTCAATGCTTTACGGTATTCATGGTGCATGCAGGGAGAGGAGTGGGAAAAGGGAAATGAACGTTGCTTATGTACATCAATATTTCTAATTTTCTACAGTCGCCCCTTTTTACATAGCAATGTTCATTTTCGTAATCGATGAAGGTACATATAAACAGGTGCCGTCAAAGAATTAGCATTTGTCAATACTAACATATGGCATATAATCATGGACAGTTGATGTGTTTGGCAGAATGCAGCACATAGGAGATTGCATTTGTCGAGTTCCTGTTATTTCAAAGCATTACATAGCATAAATGTTTCTGACTAAAAAAATGTGACCAATGAACATTTTGACCAAGTAGTTGAGGGCGGAATTCAGTTCAATACACAAGATCTCTTCGTCACAGTGTCTTTTTAGTTGTGAGCCATCACTGGTAGGCTCTAGTCCGTGTCCTTTTGTTGGCGCTGTTGAGCACCGGCGGTGGAGCTATAGGCCCAGCTCGGATTTATCCTTACACGTTGCAGGGTGCGGTCAGTCCTCTGCTGTTAGACCACAGTCCTTTTTCCTAAACAATCCGTTTGGCGGCGCCTTATGCTCGGCGCCTATATTTCCGTGGCAGCACCCTATTCCCATTTGAATGCAGTTCTTCCTTTTGGCAACAAGTCACGGGGAAAAGAGGGTGTGTGTCGTTCAAATAGTCGATAGGAGAGAGAGTGGAGTTGGGTCGGAGTTCCTGGGATACACAAAAGGGACCAGGGGAGCAAAGGATAACAAGCAAGCAGGCCCATCAATCGGGCCCAAAGAAGGGGGACGGAGACTCCAGGCACACGTGGGTTTAGCAGACGGAGGGCTTCAGGGCAGCCCGTCGTTTTTCCTTTTCCACGTTTGAAATTGCTGTCTCGTCCCATATCTTGTCGCTCTGCAGCTCCACCTTTGGTCGAGGTCGCATGTATCTCAAGGTCTGCAGCCAGGCACGTCCGACCCTTCTCCTCCGGTGATCGCAAATCTTTGAATAGGTACAAAACAAGTTTTAGAGAACTGACAGAAGAAGTCATTTATGCAGGTGAATTCCTCCCTCATTCCTGCGCACTTGGGAGATACGCTCATCGACCACAGTCAGAGGTCTATTACCAAGCAATGCATATGTCAACATTTCTACTGTGTTCATGCCAAGGGTATTCATCGTCTATTCATGACATAATTTTAAAGAATGCAGAACAACTTGCTGCTGTGTGTCCTTCGTTCTGCTGCTTGTGCTGGCTGAGCCCTTGTGCGAGGAAAGGGCTGTTTAGCGCTTACTGTCTGAAGCGCCTGGAGCGCCTGAAGCGCCACTGAGCTGTGCTCTTCTTTCGGCTCGAGTGCACGCACCATCACAGCTCGCGTTTCCCGCTGCGCGGGAAACACTCGCATTCCCTGGTCGGCGGACTGCGACACCTAAAGAACTTCAGGAACCACAAACCTCTTGGCCCTGGAGCACCGCCCTGACACGCCCCCCTCACCTTGCGATAATTGAGGAGGAGGCGCGCTGGACTGGGTTGAATGCAGAACAACTTGCTGCTGTGTGTCCTTCGTTCTGCTGCTTGTGCTGGCTGAGCCCTTGTGCGAGGAAAGGGCTGTTTAGCGCTTACTGTCTGAAGCGCCTGGAGCGCCTGAAGCGCCACTGAGCTGTGCTCTTCTTTCGGCTCGAGTGCACGCACCATCACAGCTCGCGTTTCCCGCTGCGCGGGAAACACTCGCATTCCCTGGTCGGCGGACTGCGACACCTAAAGAACTTCAGGAACCACAAACCTCTTGGCCCTGGAGCACCGCCCTGACACGCCCCCCTCACCTGGCGATAATTGAGGAGGAGGCGCGCTGGACTGGGTTGAATGCAGAACAACTTGCTGCTGTGTGTCCTTCGTTCTGCTGCTTGTGCTGGCTGAGCCCTTGTGCGAGGAAAGGGCTGTTTAGCGCTTACTGTCTGAAGCGCCTGGAGCGCCTGAAGCGCCACTGAGCTGTGCTCTTCTTTCGGCTCGAGTGCACGCACCATCACAGCTCGCGTTTCCCGCTTCGCGGGAAACACTCGCATTCCCTGGTCGGCGGACTGCGACACCTAAAGAACTTCAGGAACCACAAACCTCTTGGCCCTGGAGCACCGCCCTGACACGCCCCCCTCACCTGGCGATAATTGAGGAGGAGGAACGCGCATCGCGGGACGCGCGCGGGCGACGCCGGGCTAAGCCCGGGCAAAGGGCGGGCCCTCTGTGGCCCTCAGTGACCGAGGTAGGCCGGGCCGGGCCCGGTCCCTTACATTTCATTTTATACACTGTTATTTTCTGTTTGCATTCGTGCCCACTTGAGTAGAAGGGTAAATTGATGCAAGTACTGTGAAAGCTATACTGCACCTTGGTCCGAACTGGTACGACAGGGACTGAAGTTATTCCAGATTTTTATACGTTTTATATTTCTACATTTCGTTTTTACACTTATTATTGTGGAAAATGTCTAAAACATTACGATCAGGAAGGGTAGTGGGAGAAAAACCTGCCCGAAAATCAACTACCATCCGTACAAGAAACAAGTCAGTAAATAACCCACCTCTGAAAGGACAATGTCAGTTATCTGAACTTTGGGATCTATCTGGTATAAAAAAAACTAAATGTGCGACTATAGATAATCCAGATACTAAAGTCCTGGAAGTACACTTACCAACTACCACTGACCCCCGATCTCCTCAGGTCCAGCTGGGGGCCCCCCAAACTATGGTAGGGGGGTCTCCCTTTTGGGACCCTACAGACGGGAAGTTGATGATCGGAAGTGAGCCAGTGCACATACCATCGATTCCTCAGTTACCTATGAATGATAGGCCGGAGGATGATCTATCTGCACTATCCATTGATCTGGAATTATGGGGACGCTACGTCAGCCCTGCTAAAGTGGAATCTCTGGAGCAATCTAAAGTTCCGGGGGGAGCCACCCCATCAGGGTTAATGCTGTATAGTAGCACCCCATCGCTAAATAGACATGAAATATCTGACTTGCTAAACTCCTCCAAGAGCCCCGACCTTAATCTCCTGGATAATATTAGCACTGCGGAAGCGCGAGAAAAGCCGATATCTGAGTCCATGATCGCGCTGGAACAACTTCTTGCTTCAATTTTGCTGCTTCTAGGGAAATTTGTAGGCAGCTCGGACTGTATTCTTGAATCAGTTACCCAAATTCTAAAGTTATTGCTGCAGAAAGCGCCGGATATGAATAAGGCCGTTCCCCCTAAGCCTGAACAATTTGTATCTGAGGGGAAAAACACAGACATTAGAAGCGATCTAGAGGGGAAAATCACAGTCATTAGAAGTGAACTAGATAGGAAAAATGAAGTCCCTTCTATGGTCCCTCATAAGGAGGTGCCGCATACTGCAGCATCTAACTGTATCAAAAATATAGTTCTGGAGATAGAGGAGGAGGATAAAGTTTTGCCTGGCCCCAAAACGGTCCAGGAGTTATTTCCTATCTTTGTCCCAGAATGCGGAAAAGATCTCCTGGCCGATAAACCTGAGGTCAATGAAGAAAAGAGAAAATATGGCAAACAAAAAAGTACCAAAGCCAGTAAGAGGAAACCAATTCGAAAATATAGAAAGAAGAAGCAACGGAGGATCATTTTCCAAAAATGCACAGAGGCAAGGGAGAATGAAATAAGGAATGGGGAATCCTTATCTACTTCCTTAAAAGTGGACATGGATGTGAACTTAACCGCTTCAACCTCAGTGGAGGAGGAAAATGAACAATGTAGCCTGCTGACCCAGGAAGATTTACCACAAATTGGGGGATCTCTCCCAGGCTCTCCGTCACGGAGTGCACTGGGAGGACCAACTTCTTATCCATCCGGGACTTTAAACCCTTTGGCCCCCCCCTTTGTGGTAACAATTGATTCTGAAAATTCTTGCCCTCTGGCCCGGCCTGTAAAAATGTCAAAGGCCCCTGGGGATGTGCGTGTATTGGATTTTGTGCCACTATTCGATACTGACCTTTTGTTAAATAGAGCCTGGCTTCTCAAGCGTTTCAGTGAGGTTGAAAGTCTCTATCACATTCAGTCTAGAGACATAGAACTGGTGTCTCTGTTGGGTGGAAGTCGGGTTTTGAGTATTCGGGTGAAATTTTATTCCCCTATCATAACAAATTTGATACTAGAACAGGCTGAAAATTTTCAACGTTTAGGTATTGATATTCTCCCTATCTCTACCCCAGGCAAGCCAAACTCTCTCAGTAAGCAGGGGTTGGGGGGTGGTGAGCACAACGGGGTAACCTCTCCTCTGAGAGACCTGAAAATTTGGGTTTCCAGGGGAAAACGTTCAGTATCGCACGTGAAGCCTCTTCCACTAATTGAGAGTGTTACACTCAATGATGACAATAATCGGTGGAATTGGCTCCATAGTGCATTATCAACAAAAACTAAGGATAACCCCAAATTGTTCCACCATCTTTAACCCAGCATTAAACATAATCTCCTGGAATGCGGCCGGATTCCACAGCAGCCCGGAGAAAATGGCTTTTTTATCCACTCTGGAGGCTGACATATTGTGCATTCAGGAAACATGGTGCATAGATAGGTTACCGCCTTTAAAAGATTTCTATGTTTTGGAAGTTCCGGCTGCGCCCTCAAAGAAAGGGCATGCTAGGGGGGGGCTCGCCTGTTTACTGTCAAATAAGTTTCAATGGAGATTTGCTCATTATATTGATCCCAGTAGACTTTTCCACACAATAACATTAGAAAATTTGTTCCATGATAATATAAAATACCCCATGGTAATTTTTAATGTGTATATTCCGCCTGAGGAATGTTTTAATGATAAATTGCAGCGGGTTTTCCAGTATATGGAAAAGATAAAAAATTCCCCTCCTTTTCCTGTAATTTTGCTTATTGGTGATTTGAATTGTAAAATCTCAAACGCTAGTCTAAAACTCTTCAGGGATAAAGTTAAGGAGGAAGTACATTGCATCCCCCAGACACTTTTTCCGGAAAACTTAAGGACAAATAAAAGGGGGAAGATCTTGTTAAAAGAACTAGCGATCGGAGATGGTATCATCTTAAATGGAAGATTTCCATCTGACGTCCCCGCGAATTACACCCACAAATCCCCCTTTGGGTCATCAATTTTGGACTATGCTATCGCCAGCTATGGTCTGTTTCCCCAGATTCTTGACTTAAAGATCACACCCACGACTCTGAGTGACCATAGTATATTGTTACTATCAGTTTCTTTAAACTCCCTGAATACGGCGTCCTGGTCGCTAAATGCCAAGGAGGTTGCCTTCCACTTTACATCTGGAAGATGCTTCTGGAATAATGCTGCCATCAATGGGGTGCAGGATCTATTGGCCGATACCCTCAGGGAAATAGAAGAGTGGAACGGAAATGAAATAGTTTGTTTTGAGGAATTTATGTTAAAGATTTTATTGAATGCTAAAAAAACTGTCCCCCCTAGAAAAAAAGGAGAGGTAGTGCCTCTACCTCTGCGTAATCTGAATAGGGAATTAAATAAACTAATACGTGCACAGTACGTTGAAAGGCTACTAGAACGTGGGAAAGATATCGCTAGGTTAAAAAGAAAGAGAAGCAGACTCAAGCTAAAAATTAAAAGGGACAGGGAGGATGAAGTATGGATTAAATTAAGGGAATCTGCTGCACATGGCAACATTAAAGATTTTTGGGCAATAATCGGGAAAGGATGTGGTACACGCCACTCCCTTACTCCCATATCTATACCAGAAGATCTATGGTCCTCCCATATCCGAGAATTATATGCAGTGAACGGGACCACAGGTGTGGATAACTTAGTGTATGCTGCCCCGGATGACCTGGTTTTCTTTCCCTCTGAGAAGGAAATCGAGACGGCGATAAAAAATATGCGATCCTCTGGGGCCATGGGACCGGATGAGCTTCCGATGACGGTCCTAAAACAAGACCCCTGAAGTTGGAGCAAAATCTTGTACCCCCTGTTTAGGGCATGCCATCTTTCTAAATGTGTTCCTGCTTCGTGGAGAGGAAGCATTTTGATCCCTATCTTTAAAAAGGGGGCAAGGGACAGCCCCAGTAATTATCGCTTGATTGCGCTCCTCGACTCCATCGGAAAGGTCTTTGCGAAATGTCTCCTTAGTTCTCTTTCTGATTGGGTCGAGGAGCGCAATATTTTGCCGTTGGAACAGACTGGTTTCCGAAGGGAGCATGGCACTCTGGATAACCTGACTGCCCTTCAGGTGATTACTGATAAATATGTCCAGGTGAGGGGGGGTGTTGTATACGCCGCCTTCATTGATTTCTCCACAGCGTTCGATAAAGTAGATCGTGGAACGCTGTGGAGAAAATTGGCGGCGCTGGGTGTCCCTACTCCCCTGTTGGAATTGGTGCGGGCTCTGCACACTGAGACCTGGTGCAGGGTCTTAATGGGGGGCGAAAGGGGGCTCTCGGCCAAAATACCATCTCAGAATGGCCTTAAACAAGGCTGCTTATTGGCACCCCTTCTGTTTTCCCTATATACAACTGACCTCCCTGCTGCTGTGTCTCATAGTGAGGGGATCGCGCCGTTGATAGGAGGGGCGTCAATATCCTGTCTGATGTATGCAGACGATGTGTTGTTGCTCGACTTAACGCCTATGGGTTTAGCAAATCGGCTTCAGGCCCTTCAGGACTTTGCCGAGGTGCATCATATGAAGATCAATATTAATAAAAGTAAAGTGATGTGTATTGCTGGTAGGAAGAAATGCCGTTCGACAAATTTTGGTTGGGCTATTGGAGGGCATAGATTGGAGGTCGTAACTTGTTATACCTTTTTAGGGAAAATATTCTCGGCCAATATGAGCGAGAATCTCCATATAGAGCACTGCTCTCGCAAAGCTCTTGCCCATGGCAATGGGCTAAAGTCCCTATACCTGGCAACGGGGAAAAGACATTTTTCTAGCCTTCTAGAAGTATTTAGAGCTAAAATCCCCGCAACCATCTTGTACGGTATAGAAATAATAGAGATAAAATATTGGGACTTTTGCCACAAGACCGAGGGAAAACTCCTAAGATCCCTCTCGACTCTTAACAATGCCTGTCCACTGGCTGCCTGCAGGCTGGATTTTGGACTCAGGAGTGCCTGGGTTCAGGGGCTGTGCGCCCTAATAAGGTGGGTAGCCAGTCTGGCCAGAGCGAGAGAAGGAACCCTGCGAGTTTTACTCAAAAATGAACTTTTGGGCAATTTTAAGGAGTTCTCTAAACTCGTTAGTAATTTTAGAGGGGCTGTGAAAATCCTTAAACTGGATGAAAGCGCTCTTTTCTCCTACTCTCCCACGCAGTTAAAGCAGGTACTTAAGGAGGCTTCGTGGGAGTATTGTTTTTTATCTGACAAAAAAACAGTTGGAGATAAAAGGAATGTGGAGCCGCTCATCTCCTCCTATAGGATGAAACAGCCGCAACCGTATGCCCTATGGAACTTACCACATGGGATACGTAGGTTTTGGTTTTTATTGCGTTACGACTTAATCCCTCTTAACGTGTTGATGTCCAAATGGCATGGAACTTCACCCTTGTGCAATTTATGTAAAATGAATAACCAGGACTGCATGCATGTACTTTTGATTTGTCCTATGTTACGTAACTTGCGCAATCGTTGGCTTAAAGTAATCTGTCTCCGCCTCAGCATTGTCACTTTACAAGATTTTCTTCATGCACTTTATTGCCCACCAAATGAAATGTTTTGTGCCTACGTTTTTAACTTTTTTAAAGGATTTTTAGCTATTTATTAATTTTGCTGGAAAACTGTGTCTGACCGGCCCGGTCGGACTGATGGACTGCAGTGTAGCTATTACGGTTCGAATATTATGTTTTTATAATTCTTGTACTTTTGATGAGTGTGTTGCTTTGTCTGTATATGTTTATGTGGCCCTCTTTGAGAGCCAAAACATAATAAATAAAATTTAGAGGGATTTAGAAATAATATTCCCATCAACTGCGTATTTCATCAATTTCAACATTTCGGAAATTCCAGTGTAGACTTGCCTTTCAAACCCAAGCCTTTATCAGTCTAACATTTCCTTTCAAGGCTGGCTAACCCTTCCAAACAGGGCGGGGGCGCTATCATCGAGAGTCAGGTAAAACAAGTTTTTCTCGAGGGACGACAGTTACTCATGGTCATCATGTGTATACCCGGGACAGCAGCTGGGGTCTATCAAATGGGGCGGGGATGCTTCGGGCGCTCGTGCTTGGGTGCAAAAAGAAGGGGGGGGGTAATCTGGGGCGTTGGGGGTCAAGCTGAACATTGGCGTTCGTCTCTGGTGAACAGAAAAATAAGGTGCCATTGACATACACTTCCCCTATAAAGGCCAGATTGGGGGACCTTAGTCGTCTTACCTGTCCTTTCTTTCTCAGCCAATTCGAGTTCATTCATTTTGCAGAAAGGAGAGGTAGTAATATGGCGATATACAATCATTTTAGTTTTCGGTCAATTTCGCTGAACGCCTTCGCGTTCAATAATTACCCAATCAGACTGGTGCCTGCGAGGCACGATTTTACCATAAAAAGGAAGATGAAATAAGGAGACTCTCATAGAGTGAGAGTCGTCCGCAATCTAAACGAGCCATTTGGTACACGCATGACATGTAGAGAAAGAGAGAGAGAGAGACAGAGAGAGAGAGAGAGAGAGAGAGAGAGAGAGACGTGTACAAAAATAGGTCATTTAGTGCGTTCATAACACAGAACAGTAGGGGGTCAGGTAACGGAGAGACGTAAACAAAGAAAGAACACAAACCCCTACAGTACACACACACACAAACTCAGACGAAGGAAGACAGTACATGTATTACATATATAGGACATTCACAACAAAAACAGAAAGCAATAGTTGGCCAACAAGATCTATATATATTTTATATCCTATTTATCTTTTACTATCCTATTTACCTACGTGCTTAGCTCTTTCTACCTTTCCCTCCTTTTTCCTCCTCGCCTGTTATCTTTTCGAGCGTTCTCAATTGCCAATACTTACACCTTGGTTAGTCGATCAGAAATGAACCTGGTCGCGCTATTTACCCATGGTTGGATTTTAAACCATTCTCCAGTTTCTTCCTTTGGTCGGAAGTTCTTCCGGCTGAGGCAACGGCAAGTATTGATCGGGAGAACAGTCGGACAGCTTGGCTAGATCTATAAGAGTGTGAGAAGGGGGGCAGTACATTTTGAACATCAGCAACATTTCTAACTTCCCAGATGGGTGCAGTCTTGGTAACCCTCACCCGTGCACTTTTCTTTTGTCCTTTCCCTACCTAGTCAAACGTCTAGTTACATTCTCTAACGTGTTATTTCGAGCCAATTTTTCGTCATACAGTACCCGTCAAGTCTCTATGTCAGTCCATCCTCCCAGTCGCTATGTTCTAAGGAGGTACAGTCATGTCAAGTCTACGTTTTTTTAAAAAAAACTTATTGTCATAAGGACCATGCTCATATTCCCTTCTTCCCTTTCTCGTCGGTGGTTCGGTCATCGTCCTCCCATACTTCAGCCGAGGTTCCGACGTGACCTGCAGAAGGGAGGAGAAAGAAGGGGGTGGGGGGGCAGCATTCAAACCACATCAGCATGCAGTAATCCGGAAATGTTTTTACCTACCACATACTCGACCTATCTCCACGTAGTGCATTTCTTTGCCATCTCAGCGTTTAAGCCTAGAGGGACCAGAAATGTCAGATAGATAATCACTGACGATCTGCGTATCTACATGAGTTGCTTGGTCGTAACCCCTTTTGGTTGGGTGCAAGGGTGGCGGTCGGGTGGCATTTCTGTGGTGTCGCTTTAAGGCTTCTAAAACACTTTTCCGGCTGCCTGTGACACATAATGTAGCTGCTAAATATCGGGTCCTTTGTAACCTTCAGCCTTCATCATACTTTCTCGTTGCTCACAGTAGTAATACATTCAAAACTCATTAATGCAACCGCTACAACTAGGCTTTCTTTTTCAAAAATACCTTTAATAAAAATTGCTGGTGTATAAATACAGGCCTACAACCCAGTGGACCGGCCACGGAGCAGATTGGAACTGTACATAAGAAGAACGAAGTTGGTGGCAGTTCATTGCATAAAGTGCGGCAGTGCAATAAAATTGTATAAAACTTTACTACAGAGCAAGCATGATGCATGTCAAGGATTCAGTCATATTTAATTAATTCATTATCCATGTGCTCGTTCACTGTCTAAATTACACCAATTCATTGTTCCCATTCATAATAAGTACCCACCCTAAATCAGTTCATTGTCAAAACACATGATCAATATCTGTATTGCTTTCTTCTCTAAGCACATAATCACTATCCATCTTATCGACTTTCATTGTCCAAAAATGCATACATATCTCAGAGCATCACTATTCGAGCAATCCAGGTGAACAGGGAGTTTGAAAGTTTTCGTTTCGTGTATCGGCGTCATTTTGGGCGAGGTCAGGCAGGTTCCGGTATAGTCAGAATGTCTCCAATGACTCATGGTCGGACCAGAACCTTCCGTTGGCAGTTCGAAAAGTTTTTCGCAATGTGGTAACAGTCTAACAAATGGACCATCAGTCAAAGAGTGGGGAGGGCAACAACAATTTTCCTACCGGGTCATTCTGGTGTTCCACCGGAACTGAACAAGTCTGTACCTTGGCTGTGTTTTAGCCATTTCCAAACTAAGGCTGGCGCCGGCAGGAGTGTGTCGATGTCGCGGGTCCCAGTGAGGGGGACGGGGGCACCCATGCAGAGGGGTCGGGGGCCCCCCGGCTCTCATAGAATCTTCAAGGTTGAGGAGAGATGGCATGGGGCGTGTGCCCGCCCCGGGCAAAAGACCGCTTTTCGATGTGGACCCTCTTTAAGTAAGAGCGTTGGGGTGTCGCTGGAAGCCTCCACCTGGAGGGAGGTGGGGGAGGCTCGTTCGCGCCACCTCCCCCTTCCAGCGACCCCTCGCCGATCCTCGGCTCCGCCGTTTCGATATTGGCCGTGCCGGCTATTGAAGATGGGGGGGGGGTCGGTGGCTGAGGCAAGACAGCCCCCCCTTTTTTGACATGTGGCGGGACTACCTCCAACTCTCCAGGAATTTGACATGTGGCAGGACTACCTGTAACTATCCAGGCGTCGGCATGTGGCGGGACTACCTGCGCTTGTCCAGGCGTTGACATGTGGCGGGACTACATGTAAGCGCCGCCGTTCTTGTTTTGGCTTCGGCATTCTTCGCGGGCCGGTCCAGGCGAGAGACAGAGGGGGGGGGTGGTCGGTGGCTGAGGCAAGACAGCCCCCCCCCGTGGCCTGCAGGGCAGCAGAAGAGGAGAGAAGGAGAGGCCATCACGGTTTTCTGGGCCGTCCGCCCCACAGCCTCCCCTTCCGACTGCGGCCAGGCGAGTCCCGCATGCCTCGAGGCCTCGCCTACCGGATGGGCGTAACCGCGGACCTGTGGCACTTCGGGAGTTTCCGGAATGGGGGTAGGTACCTGTTGATTTGTATCTATTTCATGTGACCGTTATTTGGGCGTGGTGGGCAATGAGGCAGACATGTTTAGGGCAGGAATAGGCAACGGAACCTAGTTACCTCGTGGCTTGCCTTGGTGTCAAGCTTGTCTTCCCTCGCCATTTTTTATGTTTCTTATTACGGGTTATTTCTAATGTTTCTTTTTTTTTTATTTTTTTTTATTTTTAGCGAAGTTGATAACTCCTCAGTGGCCTACTGATTTCGCTCAACTCCTTTTATTTTTATGCCATAGCCTATTATAAGCTATAGCGACTAGTCCACACTTAATGAACAGGTCCTTATTAGGTGTGCCCTCCAGTGGAGCTGGATGGTTCAACTCTAATAAGCGGTCCGGGCTAAAACAGGCTACCAACCAGTGGGGAGAAGATAGGCATGACGGATTACAACGGGGACAAAAGTCTGCACTACCTATCTTATCACGGCGGGCAAAGACTAGACAGAATATTTCTATTCTCCGTTGTTTGCAGGCGGTGAATACCTCAAAAGAACCAATACCGAACACTTAATGTACGGTCAATCAAACAATCAGTGGGGAGAATAAGTGGGTACAAAAAGTTTGCGTTACCCACTCTTTCTCTACCTGCAAAGAGAGACCTTGTTCTTCCCTGTTTGCAGACAAAGAATCTCCAGACAATAATCCACGAACGGCAGTTCGGGAAACAGTGGGGGAGGAAGATAGGCACGACGGATTACAATGGGGACAAAAGTCTGCGTTACCTATCCTTCACTGCTTGCAAAGGGAGAGCCTGTTGTTTCTCCGTTTGCAGACGGTGAATCTCCAGAGGTACCAATCAAAAGAGTAATACTAGTATTATCCAAACCAAACAATTAATTCACGATTTGTCGCATTTACGCGACCTTACCCGGACCGGACCGTGTGGGCAGTTCTTCGCCTTCCTCCTTCCAGCGCCCGATCGTTCTCTTACTCCATGATTTTACCGCGGCAATCCTGTGGGATTCCAGTCAGGACAGTAGGTCACTCGAGAGAGGTCCGTTCGGAATTGGTGAAGTTCATTCAATCGGCAGCCGGACGAGGGCCCTCTCAAGGCAGGTATACTCCGATCATTTAGATGTTCACCTCATCGTCTGGATCTCTCTCATTGGACCTTATGTCACTGATGGACCCCGCGTTGGGACGCCAATTGTGGAAAAAGAGAGCGACCTGTGCGTTTCCATACTAGTATCGATGCCCGGATGGCTGGCGCAAGTCGCCTATTAGTTCCCATTCTGAATAGTTACCAAAATAAAGAGACGGGCGCTGGGAGCAGGAATCACAAGAACAGAGTTTATTTCTCATGAGGAGCGCCTGTCATTTCAGACACGAAACAAGGTGTCATCGGGAGGTGCTCTAACAAGTGAGCTGAGACTCCGTCTTTTATACCTTACAAAACACTTGGCATTACAATCACAGCATTGTGAAACAAAGAAAAGATATCCCCATAATCCTCGTGTCAATCCTACCCCACATGTGTTCACAATAGGGACCCTTGACTTGCTGATAAGAGGGCTGGGCAATCACGCAGCTCAGTGTTCCGTCAACTTTTTAGAATGTGTGCGCCTGATCATAGCCCAGGGGGTGGGGTGGCCAGGATCAATAGTGGGTCCTTTGAAGAGGAGTGACTTCATACAAAAAGGGCAGTAAATGGTATCTCCTGGCTTAGGCGATGGCCTCGGACATGTGTGGTCAGTCGGACTCGGGGGAAGGGGTCATCAAAGGAGAGGTATTCATGCCGCGTGGACAATCGAGTGCGGAGGGAGGGCTTGTCAACAGAGGGGCATTCATGGAAGGAAAGGAGGTGTTGGTCAGGCGCGGCCGTGACTACCAAGGACAGGATCTTGCAGAAGGAGGTTTATGACTTGCCCGTGTGAGGGAGAAGGGGAAGGGGGAGCCAGGGTGTGCACAGGGACAGAGTCGCACACAGAGAGAGAGAGGTCTTATGACTCATGCATGAGAGAGCGGTGGTAGTCAGGTGCAGCTGGGGAGGGCTATGTCAGCTGGGGCGAAGGTGACCTCTTCAAGAGTGAATGGGGGGTTTGCGTGGGTCAAGCAGAAGGGCTGCCTTTCAGGGCAGGGTCGCACAGAGGGAGAGGGTTTCATTAATCCATGCATGTGAGAGAGGGAGGGGGGTTCAGATACGCGCAGAAGGGAAGCCGGTGATTTGTAATGAGCAGAAAAAAAAGAGGCCAGGGTGCTTAGAATGGCTGTCATGTACGCATGGGTACAGGCCTTTGCTGGCAGAGTGATGTAGTCAATGCTTTACGGTATTCATGGTGCATGCAGGGAGAGGAGTGGGAAAAGGGAAATGAACGTTGCTTATGTACATCAATATTTCTAATTTTCTACAACCAACCAACGGGAAGACGCAGACACGGTATTAGCAACTGAATATGATTGTCCTTCTTGACCATAGTTACAAGTTACAGTTATTGATATAAAATATAAAATGAAAGACCGCAAAATTTCTAACAAAAATGAGAGTGTATTGCAAAGTTACAACGACATGAAACGCCGCCGGACTCCAGGGTTGTCGGCTGAACGGCTGTGTAAATACAAACACTTATGCTGACAAAGTATATGCAACGGCCGGCCCGGAGGGTTGTAGGCCCTGATCTGTCTCTAGTACCTATGCAAATGTTTTTAATAAAGGTCTTTTAAAAAATAAAAAAGGAAGTAAACGGAGAAACATTGCACCACTGCACGGTGATTTACGGGGGCAAATAGTTCCCACCCATGGAGCTGCTAAGGACAGCACTGCTGCGGCGGTGTCAGAAGAACCCGAGGCGAAGTGGGCCGGTGCTATCCGTTCACGACAACTTTTCACGAACATTAGGGAGACTTTGGCCATGTTAGACCCTGTGACGTCCAGTTGTGTAAGCAGTCCTCAAAGACATCCACGAAGTTAAGAAAGCACTTCCCCTTGCACAGGGCACAAGTTCTAAACAAGCATTTGCAATGCAATAGGTCTCGCATTTACGAGAGTTTGAGCTATTGGCATTGTAAATGACAATGCCTTTTATTTATCTGTTTTAAAACCAACACAGAAATAAAAGGCATTGTCATTTACAATGCCAATAGCTTAAACTCTCGCAAATGCCAGATCTATTGCATTGCACATGCTTGTTTTTATTTATCGATCAGAGTCGGATCGGTGAATAAAAAGAGAAAAAGCATCACTAAAGCTAATTGTAATTTCACTACTACTAATAATAATAATAGCAATTAGAATAATTATGGCAAATAAAATGATAGCTACAATTGATATGATGCACATTCATTGATGTTGCATTTTTCACTTCCATGGGTTGTAATAAGCATAGCACTGGAAATACTACTAGGGTGCCAATTTTATTTGTTTTATGCAACACCCCAGATAGTGTCTACATATCAAGACGAGATGCTTATAATTCCATCCTTTCGTGCTATTCGTTGTTCCTTTTGTAGAATGGTGATTACAAACACAGGAGTGTGAACCTGTTTTTCATGCACTCATGTGGCTGCGTTTGTGCTTTCATGTCCCTTGCTCTCTATGGCTCCCCACACAAGGGCAGGGCTGGGTCAGCTACTCTGTAGTTCAGATGGTGGGGTGCAGTCGAAAAGAGCCAAATAGAGAAAGACACATGCGTGCTACACTCAACATAATCCTGCTCAAGGCGCCCTGGGAGCAGCTCGGCCCACACAAAGCACACTGCATTGCCAAAGGAAACACAGCATGCGGACTCTGATACGACTCGACTCCGGGAAGGGGCCAGGCTGCCGACTGGTAAACGTTTACAGAGATATTATTAAGTGGAAGCTGACATGGGTTGCACGAGCCAAAGTGGAAACATGTTCTGCACAAGAAGCAAAATGTGGATTAAATGGAGAATAATTTGGATGAGAGGGATAGAAATCATTAAATGAGAAAAAACACAAAGTAGTAAAGCAGGAGTTTATTCTAAATAAAAGAGCAAAAGTGTGTTTTTTTGTAAGGGTGGGGGCATGTGGGGGCATGCTTTGAAGCAATGGGAGGGTAGAGAGAAACACATAGACCAGGCAGAACCACACAGGCGGGGGAGGGGTGGGGGTTTGGAAGCACGCCTGGAGACTCCTGCAAACGAGATGCACTCATGGATTACTTAACTAAAACAAGCATTATCAATGCAATGGTCTCGGCAATATTAAAGGTAGAGCTATTGGCATTGCTCATGACTTTTTCTTTTTTTTAAAATCATAAATAAATGGCATTGTCATTTACATTGCCAATAGCTTAATCGTTAAATAAATGGCATTGTCATTTACAATGCCAATAGCGTAATCGCTCGCAAATGCAGGACCTATTGCATTTACACCCACACAGAGCCACACTGTGTGCGGCGCCTGACTTGTATTTTGCTGTTTCCGTCATTGCATCTAAATATGTGATACAAGTCACATCATAAGTACAAAGTGTGCCGCCCGACTTGTATTTTGCTGTTTCCGTCATTGCATCCAAATATGTGATACAAGTCACATCATAAGTACAAAGTGTGCTGCCCGACTTGTATTTTGCTGTTTCCGTCATTGCATCCAAATATGTGATACAAGTCACATCATAAGTACAAAGTGTGGCACCCGACTTGTATTTTGCTGCTTCCGTCATTGCATCCAAATATGTGATACAAGTCACATCATAAGTACAAGTCAAGACTATTGGCTTTGTCGGTGGTTCTTAGTTGCACAAGATAAATAAACAGCGACTATGGCTTGTATATAATATTGAAAAAGCTTTGTGCTCAAAGGAGTCAGAATGCCACCTGGGACCATGAGCCAAAACTGTTACATCGCCGACCATCATAGATTAGAATTGGGCCTTCCAAGCCATCACGTTTGGCAGAGTTATTAGACTCTGGCAAACACAAAGCGTAGTAACGGGAGGCGATATCATCTACTGCGTTGTAATGCCACTAACCATCTGGGACACAGCAAGCGCGTGGTAACGGCATGCGATGTAATTGCGTGCTATGTAATTGTTTTTCCGATGTTAAAACTATGTTGTAATACCATGCGTTGTTACGGTTTGTGATGTATCGTCACACATCCGTGTGCCGCCCGACTTGTATTTTGCTGTTTCCGTCATTGCATCCAAATATGTGATACACATCATAAATACAAAGTGTGGCGCCCGACTTGTATTTTGCTGTTTCCGTCATTGCATTCAAATATGTGATACAAGTCACATCATAAGTACAAAGTGTGGCGCCCAACTTATATTTTGCTGTTTCCGTCATTGCATCCAAATATGTGATACAAGTCACATCATAAATACAAAGTGTGGCGCCCGACTTGTATTTTGCTGTTTCCGTCATTGCATCCAAATGTGTGATACAAGTCACATCATAAATACAAAGTGTGGCGCCCAACTGTATTTTGCTGTTTCCGTCATTGCATCCAAATATGTGATACAAAGAGAAAGCAAAGAGTAAGCCAGCCTCTGGGGATCAGATGTGGGGAGGAAAAAGACTAGGGCTGGCAAAAGTGGCTCCCCGCTGCGGGATGCCTGAGTGATTTTTATGGTGCTCCGGTGCCTTTCCAAAACGTTGTGGCTGCTCCTCCCAGGCCGGGAGGCAGGAAAAGATGCCCACTGCCACACCAAGAGCAGAGATCCGGGCAGAAGAAGGGTGCAGGCGCTGAGGCTGGGGACATGGAGCTGCGCCAGAGCCAGCTTGCTCGCCGCATCGGAGTCTGAGGAGAGACCGAGGGAGCGGGGTCCAGGGAGCAGCGGGCAGCGGAGATGTTAGGGCACCGAGAACGGAGCAGCTGACTGAGCCCGGGCACCATGAGCTCGCCCTCCCCTCTGCCCCGGCCGCGGCGGCTCTCTGTAAGCCTGGCCCCTGCTCGCTGCTCGCACCGTGCGCCTGGTGGTGCTGGGGCAGAGCGCCGTGGGAAAGACAGCCTCCCAGCTGCGTGCCTTCATTGTGTGTGTGTTGAGCCGAGGCAGCATGGCCGCTGGAGAGGGAGGAAGGGGTGCAGCCCGGCGGCGAGGGGGAGGCGGCGGAGAAGGAAAGCATCCCGGACTGCCTGGCGTGTGTGAGATCCCCGGCAACAGAAATTGCTACGTCCATCCCGGCAACAGAGACGCTAGCAATGGCGAAAAACATCCCTGTAAAAAAAAAAAAAAGTAAACGCCCACAGTGGCCCACCTCTGAATGACGAAACAAAGGGGGCGGGGCTTTAAAAAAAAGACAGAAACGCCCACGAATCTGCTCCAAGACTGATTGACATCATTCTCTTCCAATGGCTATCCTCCATTTATGGAGGTAGCCAATGGAAGAGAGAGGCGGGTTCAACCTCAGTACTGAAAAACATAGGATCTCGGCCTGCTCGACACTGCTGCGCAGTGTACGCTAGGCCGAGCCCTAAAAATAAATAATAGTTCCTGGAGAGCAATCTCTTGTGGAGGAATAGGAGAAGCGCATGAGCAAACTTGTAAAGAGGCAATGCTCAACGGGAGGTACAAACACAATCTGCAGAGGCTAAAAACAAACAATCATTGGCAAGGAAATCAGGTCTCGCATATGCAAAGACTATTGGTTTTGCCAATATGCTGTAGCCATGTTGTACACCATCATGGCTACTGTTTAGCATGGCTAAAGGTTAGTGGCATAGAGGAGAGTGATCAGGAGTGGCATAGAATGGAGTGGTGAAGAGTGGAGTAGATGGGTGTAGAGTGGAGTAGAGTCGAGTGTCATGACATGGACTGGAGAGGTATAGAGTGGAGGTGCATTGAGTGGGGGCACAGAGGATCACAGAGGTAAATAAAGTGTTATAGCGTGCACTGTCATAGAGCGGCATAGAGTAGAGTGGTGTGGCGTGGTGTGGAGTAGAGTCTTAGCATGAAGTGGCATAGAGTGAAGTCGTAGAGTGGAGTAGAGTCATCGAGTAGAGTGGCATAGAGTGGAGTAGAGTCATAGAGTGGATTGGGGTAGAGTGGAGTAGAATGGCCTAGAGGTAAGAGGCATAGAGTGGAGTGGTGTATAGTGGCATAGAGTGGAGTAGAGTGTCGTACAGTGGAGTGTAGTAGAATGGAGTAGAGTAGAATGTGATAGAGTGGAGTAAAGTAGAGTGTAATAGAGTGGAAGGGCATAGATTTGAAGGGAGAAGAGTGGAGTAAAGTATTGTGGAGTGAAGTGACATAGCAAAGAGTGGAGTAAAGTGTCATAGAGTGGAGTGGCTTAATGTGGAGTAGCGCAGTGTGGAGTAGAGTGGCATAGAGTGTTGTAGAGTGCGGTAGAGTGGAGTGTGGTGGAGTAGAGTAGCCTAGACCCAGAGTCATGTACAGTTGTGGAGTGTGGTAGAGTGGAGTGGCGTAGAATAGAGTATGCATAGTATGTTAGCGCACTGCCATTACACCCAACACATTTTCAATTGAAATGACCATTGCATTTGCACATATAATTTTACTGATAAAATGATTCAGCGCAAACGATAATGTCTGGAAATGGCATCACCTAGTGTACTGATTTGCTTCGATTGTATTCAAATATTTTTTTCAACCACATATCTGAATTACATACCAAATGTGCTTCATTTCGGCTTCCCTAATTTCAATATATTCTGAAATATTTTCATTTGCAGACATTTAAATTGTTCTGAGTGGAAAAAAACCTTTTCATTCCCAGTAACCGGCACGATTTTCACATAAATCCCTTCACTTTGAAGTCAGAGAAATAAAAAGTAAACACCAAGCTCCCTCTGAAGAAAGAGCCTTACATTTTACCTCTGTCTTATCACACAGCAAATGTAACAAGATAAGAACAACATTTAAAGGCCCGTTTACAGAAAGCAAGGACGAGTGGAAGATTGCAAGGAGCACTGGAGAATGAGCTTTGCTCCACGGGAGAGACAAAGACAAGCTGGACAGCCTAAAACAAATAAAGCCAGCAAATTGAAAACCCGAAATGGGAATTACAAACCACAAAGCCAAAAGTAAGCAATGGGGGGAATATATTAGCAGGGAAGGTAGAACACATGTAAATGTGAATGACAAAAGGCAATGCCAACGGTAGACAAGGGACAGAATGAATTCCTAGGTCAGCATTCAACTTGTACCCAATGTGTCTTTCACAACCAGACAGATCTGCTGTCTGGAAGTCTTCAACCTCATAACTGAAAACTACCTTCTCCTACGAAAAAGAGAATGAAGTGAAGATGAAGTTTAGTATTGCGCTACAAGAACTTCAGATGGAAAGAGGACAATTTCAGGTTGTCAATATAATGGAACTACACAGGTTTTAGCATTGGGATGGTAGCCAACTAAGGATTGGCCTAGTGTTTGTAGATCCTATTCAGAGTTCAAGAACGTCATGTTGCACATGGTGCATAACTGCCATTGATAATTGTTTGCAATGTTGTTAAAATGATCTATTAGAGAGAGATGGTTGATGAGTGTAAAGCCCAAATACTTTTTGCATTTCTTTTTATCGCTGGTGTGGGTCCTTAAGGTTTGAGTTTAATATCCAATTCGTAAAACGCATCATTTAGTTGGGTGATATGGAAGGGCTGTGCTCCTGGTCATTCACTTTGTATACAAGGCATTCCTATTTTGATAGCTCCACCTTGCAGTTGGCAGTACCAGGATGACACGAAGCCTTGTTTCTATTTGTGTGATGCGCCTCTTCAAGATATAGGAACAAAGCTATTCAAGGGAAGGCTGTGTGAGGGCCAACTGTGAGATAATATGCTAAATAGGGAGCAGTAAAGGGTACCTGAACTTAGCTGTTGTGTATTGGAGGCTATCCTTTTTCGTTTTAAAGCCCATTACCTAACATAACATTCTCCTGTTTACTTTCAAATGTACCTAATGCAATTCTAAAAATCTGATCTTATTTGCTAGGGCTTTGGCTCAAAGGCACACCACCCAGTCATTAAATGGTTTCTACTAAATTCAGAGAAATAAAAATAGAGCTTCCACAGGCCAGTGGGAGAAAAACAAAGAGAAACTCTAAGTACAGGTCACCAAAGAAAGTGCCTACCTGTATTGCTGGGCTAGAAGGAGCTCATGAGAGAGGGAGTGTGTGCGTGTGTGTGTGTGCATGTGTGCGTGTGTGTGCCCAAGTTGTGACTGCCTACATTAATAGTGCTTGTGACTCATAGGAACACTCAGTATGGCAATCAGCTTGAATTGCTTGTCGTTCTTTTGCATCTCAGCAAGAGCATTACTTTTCAATTAGTACATAAGATGTAGTTCCACAAAATAATGGTACTATGATGTAATGGTTGCCCATTGAAGAGGTAATGCACCAAATAGTTACATACCAATTGTCAGACACCTCAAGCGTGTATCATACTATACTCCATTTACTCTGACGTGTTCTACCACACTACATAACCACGTGCTATCTGGGCAAGATTTCGAACATACTCCATCTCTGGGGACATGCTGTCAAAGTCATCTAGGGAAAAAAAACTCAATTTTAATTGATTTCTACATATCAGAACTAGAAATAATTCAAATAACCTTGTCTACTTGCATGACAGCAGTAAATAGGAATTCATATGAATTTGAGCCCTTTGGGTTATGACTCCGCCTTTGTTCTGCCTTAAAGGGTTTTCGCAAGCAATTCCTCTACCTTTGTAGGGGATTCCTATTGGCTTCACCATACAAAGTACAGGAATTTCTCAGGTAAACAGCAGGGAAACAATATCATCCATGTAAAATCCCAGAGCGGAAAGGACTATGTTGTATCAAGAACCTAATATGACAGTAGGTTGCATGGGCAAGAAATAGGACATCTCCAATGTATTTATCGTTTAGGATCCTCATCAAAGTGGTGCAAACAAAGCTACCCATGTACCTGGAATCTTCCCCTCCTCCAGTGGCTTCTCTGGGCTCCTCATTTTGGTGTAAAATGCATTGTGTACATCAAGGGTGTCCATATTGAGTTCTCAGTCAAGGGTGTAGCTTATTTCTGGAGCTGTATGTGGACTGAGTAGATATATGATTTCACTAGTGCACTTTGCAACAGTGCTTCCTCTCTGCCCAAAGAAACACAAAACTTGACATGGGAATGTTGTAAATGTGTTTTAAAGGAGTGGCACAGAGTTGCAGGTAGAGGTCTAATGTGTATCCATGAGTTTAGCAGCCTGTTTGTGCTAGAGGTCACTGAGTGATAGTGTAAAGGTTGTTCACACTAAGTGACCATTACTAGTTGGTGGCAAGGAGCGACACTACCACTGAATACGCCAGAATGTGACGTGCCATACATGGACGAGCCAAAAGTGCATGTGAAATGTCTGTTGCCTGAGAGTAAAGAGAATGAGGTATTGAGGCCACTCTTAGCCAACATTGCAAGACAATTAAGGGGAGGAGTCGACACATTTTCCCATACCTGGATCAGAAAACAGTCTGCACACACAATATATTACATAATGGTGAGATCATCAATGTGCAGGAAAATAAGACTACAACTCCCAGATTGCACAGGGTTATTAGATGAAAGCCCGAGACTTGGTACTTTACCACCAGAGAGTGAGGCGACAGCCCTAAGCATGCTGCTGAAAGCAAAGGTGACAATCCTGTAAACGACTCATCATGTGACCTATGACCCGTGAAGGCAGACTGTGCAAGACTAAGATTATCCTGCGGATGAACTACTGCTTAGCCCACTCACAATTCATGCAGAGTTCTTACTGTGTGTGCATACATGTATGCAAAGCTACACAGGAATAGTAGGCAACCTGGAGAAACCTTGTGTATATTCAGTCCTAGTAGTTGTTCTTCCAACTCAAATCAGAAGCAGAGAGTTGCAATGAGGTACTTTAAGCAACTCACCAGGAACAATCTACTGGCAGGTGAGTGGTCAAAACAGGATGATATCTCACTACCCAAACTAGCTCACCAGATTAATTTAAAAGTCACAATCCAACCTAATGTATTCATTATACATTTATAAATATAGGATGAAAAGATAAATATCACATATGTATTATGCGGTACTTCAAGCAAATACAATCCTTATACAAGTCATAATAAGCATAATCTATTTTGTTTCAAACTGTAAACCAATCTCTTCACAGTAAACTAGCTGAATATGGAGTTTTAAATATTCTCCTACCAAAATACCAAAATATTGTAGGAAGAATATCCACTACAAAAATATCATGGAAGGAACTATAGGTTAACTATAATTACGTATAAGTACCGGGATAAAATATGGATCTTCAAGGTACGCAATATGGTGTTAAGAATATAAACCCTTTACTTACCTTTATATACTTGTGGAAATCATATTTTGGTAGTCAATATTCTTAATAAGATATTTTGGTGGCATGATATGTTTGTACTCGATATTCTGAAATAAAACCCTCTTCTCCTTATTATAATACAACATAACAAAGCTGGATTTTCGCACACCATCTGTTATTGTACTGTGACCATTATTTTCTTTATAACCTTTGCCTACAGTGATCAGCACCTTTAGTCACCACTTTTCTTAACAAACTCACATGACTCAGACTTATTATTATCCAATCAGGATTGATGAGTTAGATCTCCTAAGAAACTCTAGCTTGCTAAATTCTATCTGAAATACATTTAAGGAAACTTGGCCAATGCTGACTGACTACCACTTCTCTGTGCGATCTTAAAGGAAATTTCTATTCTAAACTGGAACAGCCAGCAATTTCCTGGGATATATCTATACAATTCAATAGCCACGTATTTAAATAAACCTGCAATGTATGACTTTTAGCCACCTCAAAATGTAACAACACGAACAAATTTCATAATATGAAACCTATTTAGATATAGAGTCTAGGAATACATTCACCATCCACTTTAAAGAGTTTGAGGAACCTCTTGTTCACCTCAGGCCAGTGCATACCAAACTAACCCTAGGAACACCCAAAGCATACTTCTTGAGCGTCAGAGCCATTGGATTTTTGTAAACCTGCTCAGGGAGGGGGTGCTTCTGATTAATAAATGTCAACCTGTAAGTATAATATGGTAGTCAGCTAGCTTTGGATTGTTGCTAATACCACTTTTGCTGTGACTGCCGGAGCAAAATGTTTCCCACAGACATGGAAATGCTTCTAAATTTGACAGCCGTTGCTTCGAATGGGTGAAAGCTGGGTCTCTGCTACAGCACTGGATTGGTGTACACCCACCTACGTCCATAACACTCAAATTTTGGAGAATGTCGCGGAGTACTTATGCTTTTTGGCTCTACCAGCTTCTTCAATGTCAGAGGACAAAACTTGATTCAAAACTACTTGAATCCTGCTCCAGCAAATTCCAAATGATGCTTTATTAAATTTAAGATTCTTAACTTGGCTTCTGATGTAAGAAAATCCCTTAAAATTACAAACAAAACTCAACACTATTATTAAAAGTAATCTAAAATAGATTCACTTAAATAAGAGATATGAAAAATAACGTTTTGATAAAAAAACATTTCATGTCATTGTCTAAGTACCAACCTAACAATAAGCTTCCTTTCCTGGAGGTCTTTCTCAGTATTAAACACCTAAAATACAAAATACTAAAATAATTAGCAAATATTTTTCAAAAGTCAATGAGCTGCATATAACTCAACTGCCAAACGTGCAAGGAACAAAAAGGTGAATTGAAACATCTATAGTAGCAATATGCTGTGTCCCAACAATGTAGTGCTTTAAACTGACAAGTACATTATGTGCTGTGCATTCATACATTTTTACTGCAACTACATCAACATAAGTTGTTTCATGGATTGGAACTTCTTTTCAATTTCCGCACAATTGTCACTTCTTTCTGTTGACCTGTGGCACAGAGATCCAAGCTGTGTAGTATGTAATTCCTTTCCACATACGGAAATGCTAACAACCCATTTTGTAATGTACCCACAAATAGATATTTTGTGCTTTGCATGTTTCAAAATGAAACTATGAGATAACTCTAAACTACGCAGCTCAAGGATGAATATTGTGTTTGCGAAGGGCATCATAATTACTTGTAGCATGGATCCTAGGTATTGGAGTCTTTTTCTCTCAGTGATCCTTACAAGTTTGTTCCATTTGTAAACTTCAGGACAGTTAAGTAACTGTAATTAGTTCTACACTAAATTCCTTGCAAGACCTCCAAGTCTGTCAAATGAAATAAATGAATGGAAACATATCCCTAAATAGGAAACTTACATCATGGGCACAAGTACCACCTTGAATTCGACATCATTAACAATTGGTCTCTTATAATCCAAATTCGATCTGCCATGCAGTTGTGTAACTGACTGGGCTAGTGATCCGACAGATTGTCGTTTGACAGGCAGAGAAACTTGTCAATACAAACATTCAAAAGATGGGCCTGAATTTGAAAGAAAAATTGAAAACAAACCAAGCAGTGCATTCAAATGCTTTTAAAACATAACGAGACAGTAAACCTAGAGGTGGTAACTCTTGATTTTAAGTGTAAAATACATTTACTCACTAAGTGGTCTATATGCTTTCTTAGCGCTTGTCTTCTAAAAAATGTTGGTGTCATAACTGAGTGGAACAATTGTCCATGATGTGCTCTCAGTAGGATTTTTACAAAGTTTAACCATAAACTAGTGTGTTGGGGTGTCCTGGAGTCGTTTAGGAGTCACAATAGGAGGTTCTTACAGATACCTAGAACACAGGCGTAAATCCACCAGGGCCTAAGGCTTTATGATTGAATAATTTGGAATAAAAGTCTTGACTGCCTCATCTAAAACACGTTTCTCCAGCCCCAATTTGCATTTTTATGGATAAGATAGGAAGAAGTTATTGCAGGAAAACGTTATGTTCTGTGAAGATCAGTAAGGCATTTCAAATAAGGATCGGTGTAATATTTGGTGAAGAGTTCCATCTTTTCACTTTTGCCAGATTGCACCCAAGGAGCCCTTCAATTCATTATATAATATTTATTATATCGTTTTAGACTGTCTTAGTTTCAATTTATAGTCAAATTATTTATTTTCCTCAGTCCTGAAACCGTGGTAAAACTGTCATGCACAATAAAAGCATTACAGTGCATTCGGAAATTCCAGTCTAAGTCTGTGTCCAAAAGTTCTTTTACCTGTTTACCTTTTTGCAGCTTTTCCTAGTTCTATTACATCTGCCTTTAGTTCTGAGTGCTTGCAATATGTTGTTGTTTGGAGTGCAGCACTGAAGTTTATGATATTTTATGTTAATTTTGACTTATATAGCGCCAAATCACCGTCAGGTCTCTAGGCGCTAATAACAGGTGGGAAGAAACAACAGCTGAGTGAATGGAAAAATACGTGTGGCGGTTAAAAATACGCAGTGCTTAGGGCTTCTCTAAACAGGAGTGTTTTTAATGATTTCCGGAAGTGCAACAGATTTGATTCTTTGTGGAGAGGCTCCGGTAGTTTGTTCCAGATCTGTGGCACCAGCACAGAGAAGGATCTCCCTCCCTTGGTGGCCAGTTTGTACCGGGGACAAGACAGCAATTGTGCATTGGAGGACCTTAGTGATCGTTTGGGGTTGTAAACCTCAAGACGTTCCTTGATGTAGCCGGGTGCTTGGCCATGGACTGCTTTATGAGCTGTGCTTAAACTTTTAAACTCCACCCTCTGCTTTATGGGGAGCCAGTGCAGTTTGCGCAGCAATGGGGAGGCATGGGTCCGTCTTGGTAGCCTAAAGATCAGTCTAGCTGCGTCAAATAGGACCACTTGTAGCCTACCGGTCAAAGTTTTAGGCAAACCCAGATAAAGGGCATTCCCGTAGTCCAATCTTGAGATTATTGTTGCAGAAACAATTTTGCAAAGCGTAGGAGTGGAGAGAAGAGGGACTAGCTTTCGTAGCTGTCTAATTAAATTTGTACAGGTCCCTACTACTGAGGAAATTTGGCTGACCACTGACAGCTCATGGTCAACCTTTATACCAAGGCTTTTCACATTTGAGCATGGTTTCGGGGTAGGACCTAAGTCCTGAGGCCACTCCAAGGTGATTCAGCTGCTGAAATCACTAGGACCTCTGTTTTGTCCGGGTTGATCTTTAACGAGTTCGCTGTCATCCACTCACAGTGTGTCTAAGGATGTTTTGGGCCTGGATCTGTACAGATGCCTTGTTGTCGATGCTGAGTAGCAGCTGAATATCATCGGCATAGTTGAAAATTCTGCAGCCCATGTTTACCAGGGAATCAATTAAGGGCTGCAGATAGATGTTAAATAGAAGTGGGGATAATGCAGAGCCCAAAGGGACTCCACACTCAATTGTACCCAGTTCAGATGTAAGGTCCCCTAATTGAATCCTTTGAGTCCTCCCAAAAAGGAAGGATTTAAGCCATTGATAGGCTAGATCTTGTATCCCAAAAGCGGCCAGTCTGTCCAGAAGCAGGGTGTGGCTGACAGTATCGAATGCCGCTGACAGATCTAATAATATCAGGGCACACGGTTTCTTACTGTCAGCCATACCTCTGAGCTCATCAAGCACTGAGAGCATCACCAGCTCAGTGCTATGGTGCGCGCGAAACCCTGCTTGGCGCTCCTGGAGCAGGTGGTGAGTCTCCAGGAACGCTGAGAGTGATCTCAAGACGTGTTGTTCTAAAATTTTGGACAGAAAAGGCAGCTGTGATATTGGCCTGCAGTTCTTTAGATTGGCAGGGTCAGCCCCAGGCTTTTTTATTAGGGGCCTAACTTGTGCTTCTTTAAGGCTTGATGGTAGATATCCGGTATCTAATGATTTATTGAGTACGGAGATAATGTGACTCTCTAAGGTAGGAAGCGCCATTCGTAAGACGCTAGAAGGACATGGGTCCGATGGGGAACCTGATTTGGTTCGACTCATAAGCTGCCCAAGAGCTGTTGTGTCTATTTGGGGAAACTTAGGGATGGTATGTTCTGAGGAGGGGATTTGAGAGTGCAGCAGTGAGGGGCAACTGCTGGAGGTATTATTAATGTCAGAGAGTATAGTTTTCACTTTGTCAAGGAAGTAGTGTTGGAAGGTGTTACAGTCCATCGGTGTTTCTGATTTTCCTGCTTTCTTGCTTAGCTCTGTCAAAATTTTAAGTTTCTTTCTGTGTATTTTCTGCGTTGTTAATTTGGGATTCATAGTATTCCGCTTTGGCTAACAGAATGCACTTTTTATAAAGCTTAAGAGATGCTTTATAATGGTCCCGTTCTATATGATCGTTTGTTTTCCTCCAGCATCTCTCTAAATGGCGGAGCTTTCTTTTACATTCCCTCAGAGAGGAGTTGAACCAGGGGGCCCCTTTCACTGCTCCGTTGATCTTATGTTTCCTTTCGGGTGCTATCTGATCGATGGCCTGGCTAAGATTTTGCATAATGTTCGCATACTCCTGGTCCAAATCACCATGGGTATTAAGCAATTGTGTGCATTTAAGGAGGGTGTCCGTCAGAGTTATTGAATCACCTTTTTTCCATTGACGTACTTTTATAATTTTTGGGGGTGGTTGGGACAAATACCCATCTATTGGAATATCACAGTTTATTAAATAGTGATCCGACCATATACAGGGTCGGATATCTGTAAGAGCTACCTCCAGATCTGAGGTCTAAATGAGATCAAGAATATGGCCTTTGTTATGTGTGGGTGCCTCTACTAATTGTTGGAGGCGAAGTGTGGTCATGGTGGTCTCCAACTGTCGGGTTGCTACGTCTTTATGAGTTTTGTCCCAGTGAACATTAAAATCCCCAGTTACTAATACTTTCTGGTAGCGTGTGCAAATATCTGAGATAATGGGGGCAAGCAGGTCATTGAACAGCGGGGTATATTTTGGAGGGCCATAGACTGTAAGAAGGGCAAGGCAAGTGTTTTTAAAAGTAATCTTCACCCCAAGTATATCTGCAAGGTCTACCGTTTCTGATATTAGTTTGATAACTGTTCATTTTTTTTAAACAGAATTGCCACGCCCCCCCCCCCTGACATTATCTGCACGATTGTGCCACATAGCGTCATAATCGCTTGGAAGGGCGGCAATGATGTCTGGTAGTGAGCTATCACCCAAGCAAGTCTCTGTGAGGGTTAGGACATCTATGTCCTCATTCTGGAGGAGGCTAAAGATTTCTAGATGATGTTTTTGTAACGATGGCGTGTTCAGACTGGTCAATTTCAGTTTTGGTTGGGGGTTCATAATCGTGCTACCGCTAGTCCGTAAGATGTTGGTCTCCTTTAGCTTAGCCAGAGTAGTTGTACTTAAAGTCTGGGTATTTGAATCTAATAGGTGTAGCTCCCTAGGAGAGTATGTCAGTCGTAGGCCAGGGGAATTGGCCCCTGGGCCCGGACTTCTCTTCTCTCTACTGCCTTGTCTTCCTCGCAGCTGATGCTTTGAGAAAAATCTTAAGGCAGACTTAATTGAAAATATTGTTTGGTGGCTGTCTTTATGTTTAAGACCATATATAGATGAAGAAAATATTGCCTGATGCCTTTACCTCATGCACATAACTCCCAAGGTGCATTTATAATCCGTACAGTCCTCTTGGAGCTCTTTTGACACAATCAATTGCCGCAACATACATACAAAACATATGTTCCTATCAGAAATAATTCATGATATTTGATAGAATGAAATTATATTTTTGATAAATTTAATGTCACTTTTTAGATATTTTCGTTCATGATGTCTCTTCAGCCCTACCTACTCGACACTATCATTTTATGTAACAACATTGCATCTCTCTCACTGCTTATGTTTTTATGTAACTTTTGGGAGTAACCTGGGTATTTTTGGGTTCACGTGAATTAGGGTGTAACTGAATAGGTTTTAATATTTTTCCCATGTGAATTCGTCTAAGACTTTTTCTGTGTTTTAATTTCAGCCTTGAGGAAGAGGAGTGTGCCTCAGACATGTGATGGTTGTTTTTATCAAAATTTGTTTCCACTGATGATATATTAATATTGTGAAAAAAGAAATTAACATTCTGTTGAACACGTCATGAGACTTTGGTCCAATCTGTGAATTGCGGCAACTGACTGTGTCAAAAAAACCTCAGCCAGGACTGTCACTTTGTTTTGGCTAAGAAACGGAAAAGCATGTTTCTCAAGAGAGCACTCCTATTTTGCAGGAATATATTGTCTGTTAAGTAGTCAGAATGAATCTTAAGCTCTTTGTTCACTCAACACACATTATTAAGAATAATGTAAATCAGAATGGAATCCTTTTTGGAGTGCCCTTAGAAACAGACTTCCAGTGTCTGTAAAAGCCAAGTTTGACAATTCACAAGTCAGTGCAGTAGAAGTGTTGGTGATCAGAGGGTGTTGGAGTGAGGTAGTTTTCAAGCAAATTCAGAGGTAATATTTTCATTTAGAATTCATTTGGCTGCAAACCGAGCATACATTGTTTTGACTGTCACTGACACTTCTTTCTTCTGCCAATTTTTCTCCATACCATCAGCTCTTACCTATGAGTCTCCAGACGAATCCTTTTATGGAGTTTTATCTTTTGCTGACCAATATTGCTAACCCACATTGTTTTATGTTTAAATTATGCTGTAAAGAACTGCCCTGGAACAGAAGAGAATGCAATTGGTAGGCCTCCTCCAGGAGAACTACATCAGCCAGTCGGTCTATAAACTCTAGAAAAGATCTCCTGTCCAGCAATGGATCCAAACAAGATTTAATACGGAGGAACTTTCAGTACAAATGTAACCCACATAACATACTGTCCAGTCCTTCCCTTTTAAGTACTTCTACTTATCCATCAATGTGTACCATGTTATGCATCATTAGTGATAAATTCCTTGTGTTAAAAGATAGACTTTTGTTAATTGTCTTGATAATCTTTCACTTTTCCAGGATGCAGATTATACTACACAAAACCGAAACTGCACCATAGCCCTCTCACCTCTAAATGGGTTTATACAAATACAAGGACTAAGCCGGTGGTGCCTCCACCACAATGAGCCGTGCTTGCTATCAACTGACATAAAACTAAGTTAAAACACAATTTATAGAATGGACCACAGGTTTCAGCCAGAAATAAAAAAACAAGGCCAAAGACCCTCAGAAGCAATTATACATGAGCAACCGATTTGCTTTTATTGGTCCTTACATAAGGAGATAATTGCAACCTGAAGCCTCAACATAATGCCTTTAGAGAAGAATGGAAGATATCGGCAGAAGAATGAAATCAGAGGAATATTAGCAAGGACAAACAGAACGATTTGCAGCATAAGAGAAAATACATTCCAGCTCAGCTAACTTAAATTGTCATCAGATTCTCATCCCAGCCAGCATACTATTCAGAGGAACCTTCTACAAAATAATATTTAAGGAAATACGACTGCTTATGGCTAAGATACATCTTTTTGCACACAACATCACTTGCTTGAATTATTTCCTCTTTCTTTGTCATCCTCTTGACTCAGTTTGTTTGCTGGTGAAACTTTATGCTCATTGTCTGTCTTTTTGCCAATCTGTCACCCACTTTTTGAGACTCCACACCAGGGCCGTTGTTAGAAATTGGATTCTGGTTGGCAGAGGTATGCACCCGGTCTAAGCAGGTACCACATTCCTAGTCAATGTAATTCACAAACCCATCCTAAATTAACCTGTGCTCACCCTCTGGTAGTTTGACACACAGCAGTCAGCCTAAATTTGAGAGGCAATATGTAAGGTATTTGTGCAACAGTAAGACAGTGAAAATACTACACAAAAAGATAACAAATTTCGTTAGAAAAACAGTTCTTAATGTAACAAATAAAACAAGGCCAAAACAACAAAAATCCAAATTGTAGGCCTTGAGATATGAATATTCAAAGAATAAACTGTAAAATATATTTTAGAAGCAATAGGTGCCTATTTGGTTTCTCTCGTCACGCTGGACCATGACAAAGTGAAAAGTTCAGGCTGACCATGATGGCGCACGGAAAGGATACAGGGACCAGGCTTGGCCTGCTGCAAAGCACCTTGGCTGCATTGTCGTCAAGGACAAGATGCGGAGTGCAGGCGAGGTGATGCATCACCAATGGTCCACCAAGGAAAGCAATGCATCAGTTTCGAGCCGCGCAACGGCGATGATGCTTCAATAAGAGAGTTGAGTTGCCGAACAGTCAGCAATTCGTCGGAGTCGATCCTCGCAATGGTGGTGATGTAGCCACAGCAGTGGAGATACGCCGGTTCCAAGTTCTGCACAGATGGCGATGCGTGGATTCTGCTGGAGTAGCACATCAAACCCACTTCCAAAAGTCCAGGACTGGTTTGGCACCACTTTGCAGGGCAAACCCACAGATGGCAGAGTCCAGGTGCTGTAGTAGGGGAGTTGAACGCCTTTTACATCCCTGAGACTTCAATCAGGAGGTAAGCCAGCAAGCCTTTGGAGTCACTCTGGGGTTCAAGTGATTCAGATCCAGTCCTTCTCATTCAGGCCACAGGGGCAGCAGGAAGCAGGTCAGCACAGCAAGAAAGCAATTCTTCCAAGCAGCAATCCGGCAGAGGAATAGTCCTTCAGCAGCACAGTAATCCTTTTTCCTGCCATTGTCTTAAGAGGTATACTGAAGTGGTAGGGTCAGAAGTTCAGTTCTTATACCAAGTGGTGCCTTTAAAGTGGGGGAGGGGCGTGGCCACGATGGCGGAGTGAGAAGACGATCTTTCTCCGCTCCCCCCGCCGTCGACCGAAATAGCACCTCCCGGAGCCCAGCCAAAGCTCTGAGAGTGGATTCTGTCAAGGTTCTGCCTGGAGAAATGCTGGGCGTCATTGGGAGACCCGAGACCCCGTAATATTGGCACAATCGCCGAGGATCGGGCCGGGAGTGGCCGGTGGCACAGGCTGACTCCGAGAAGAGGCCGGATGCCGCTGCGGAAGGCTTGATTGATGGTTGTGACGAGACCTCGTGGCAGCGGCCCTGAGCACTCCCCTGCGGCAAGGTGGAGAGAGACGCTGGGTGGGGACGGAGTGGCGGCGTCTCCCGAGACCAATTAAGCAGGCGTGGATCCCACTGGGACGGCCCCCGGCTCACTTACAGAGAGAGCCCAGGAAAGATGCGTGATATTCCTGGGGCTGGTGGAGCATTGAAGCCAGGCCTGGGCGAGAGCGGTGAAGCATTGCAGCACTGAGCACGAAAAGGAGCCAAGAGACACAGCCCAGTGGCGGCAGGACTGAACGGGAGGCCTACGGCAAGGCGCCTGGTAGCAGCAGGCATGTTGCGGCCTGGTCCTGGGCTCGCCCTGTGAAATTGAACGACCTCCACGGCCGATGAGGAGAGGATCCCAGGTGGGAATGAGCGCAGCTGGCATTAGAGGTGGCTGCTAAGAGCGGAGCCCGGTCTCCCACAGAAGAGGCCCAACTAGGGCCTGGTGCGGCTTGTGGGTGCGTCGCATGGTTCCCTGCTTGACCCCTGGCTTAGTTTGGCACTACAAGAGGAGCTCCAGCACTGTCTCGCCATCAGCCCACGCTCCTCCTCCTCAAGGATTGGGCCTCTCTGTGGGGCATGGAGACGTAAGGTCTTGCACTGCGGATTTGTCAGGACTCTCGCTGTTGGCTATCGCTGGCACATACAGGATGGCTCATCCCTGCAGCCTGAGGTGAGGAGTAGAAGCTCTGTAGCTGGAGGGAAAGCATGTGGAGTCGCATGCCACAGTGGAGGAGAGGAGGCTGGCTAGAGGACCGACCCGACATTGTCCGGCTGCAGAGTGTCTGGCGGTGCGGGGGCATTCTCACTGTGGCCCCATAGGAAGATGGCAAGGGTTCCCTAGCAGCTGCCCTTAAACCAGGTAAGTAGGGCACCCACTTCAACACTGCCCACTGGGTGCTGGGTCCATTGCAGGCTGTGTGGGGGAACTGGAGGCCCCAGACTAGCAAAATAGGGGTCTGTCTGCCAGGCGCTGGATTTCCCTGACAGCCTCCAGGGGTTAGCCTCGTGCTCTGGCCTCCACTGGAGTGGTATTATTCTGGTACCTGAGGTACCCCTGTCACACTAGCACCCGTTCCACACCACACACAATGAGGACATGTCCTCCACGAGGGGTAAAAAGGATAAGACGCTGAAGGAATTGTTTGCACGAACCAGAGTGAAGCCATAATGGACCCCTGGGCGAGCCCGCCAACTCACAGGCGGACGGCAACAAGGAGGAACCTGTGACAAGGGCCTTCCCTCTTCAGAACTCTACGTGAGGATCTGCAAATAGTTAAATGTGACCTCACGTCCGAAATCAAAGACATCCGCAAAGATGTGGATGAAGTAGGGGAACGCGTCACCGCCTTGGAAGATAACAGCGACAACAGGGACACAGAAATAGCATCTTTGCAGCAGGAGGTCGTCCACATCCACAACAAACAGGTGGACTTACAAACTCACCTCAAAGACATAACATATGGATCAGGGGGGTGCCAACCAACGGGGAAGCTGGAGATGTCTTCAGCTACACGAAAGAAATCTTCAATTATATCCTGGGCAAGCCTCCGAGCACAGACCACAAAATAGACAGAGCACACAGAGTGGGCGCACCCCGATTGGATAAAGCAACACTGGCAACATATTGGTCTGTGTACGAGACTTTTGCACAAAGGAGGAGATTCTCTGCAAGGCCAGATCCATGCACCCGATCTCTTTCCGGGACCAGACCCCGATCTTATATCAGGACCTTGCTGCGCTCACCCTGCAAAAAATGCAAAACATTCCACCTCATACTCATGGGGTCACCCGTTTCGCCTCATCTTCCAGCTAGATGGCAAACTGTCCCAGCTTCGCCCCCTCTCTGAAGCAAGCCAGCTACTGGGCTTTGTCATCCCTGAAGAGGACGACGGTAGCCGCAGCCCCACCCCGGAGCAGGGGACACGCAACCAAGGTGGCGGCAGCTGGGACGCAAACGCTGACCGAAATGACCAGAGTTCTCGAAGGGGCAGCAGGCGGTATTAGAAGCTCTCCTAGAGGCGCTGGCAAAGACACAAACTTTGTGAGCATTGCAGGGCATGCCGGTGGCTTTCGCTCTGTTCTTTGAGGGGGGGTGGCGGTCTGGGCATGGGGACGACCTTGGCCACACAACGGTCCCTGTAAAGACTTCCCACCGATCGTGCCTGTATGACGGACTGTATTCTGAGCTCTTGCTCTTAAGATACAAGTTTGTTATGTTAACTTTTAAAGTTTTTTTGGTTATTGGGGCTCCCCTTTCACTGCTTCCCCACACACATGGGTTTGGCGAAACCGCTTTAGGCCCTCTCCGCACTTGGAGGCTAGTCCAGACGCACAGGCCCGGTCTTGGGTCCTCACCCACGCTCATTGTTCCCAGATCCTCAGATGCCCCCCACTAACCTCAAGATCCTCATGTTAAATGTGAGGGGTCTCAATAAGCCAATTAAGCGCAGGGCGATTCTCTCATACCTTGAGAGCACCAAAGCAGACATCTGCTTGTTACAGGAGACGCCTCTGCTCTCGAAAGATTGTCATAGGCTCAAATCCTGTACGTTCCAGACGCAATTTTACTCGTCTGGTCCTTCTAAAATGGCATGGGTGGCTATCTTGGTTTCCGGGGCCTTTCATTGGAAGGTAGTTCAGAAAGTGGCCGAAATTAGGGGTAGGCTACTATCTTATCATTTCACAATTTGTCATTGCGTCTCTGTGTGCACCTAACGAAGGCCAAGAAGGATTTCTCCACGAGGCACTGACAGAGGCCACTGCCACGGTTGAGCGCAAGATACTCCTGGGGGAAGATCTTAATTTAGTACTTGATAATGCTCTCGATAGGTCGGCAAAATGCTCCAGCCAGGTGGGCGCGCTCTCCTCGGTAGGACTGACCATATTAGAGGAGCTATCCTTAGTGGACCTCTGGAGATGCCACCATCCTCACCTTAGAGAATATTCCTTCTATTCTAACGCCCACAAAACCTACGCAGGACTCAATTACAGGCTGGGCTCTGGGGCTCTCCGCGACATCATGTCAGATGCTGAGTTTTTAGTATGCATCACAGTCTGATCATGGGCCTGTTGTGGTCACACTAACCCTACCACCTACCCAACAACCCACCCGTAAGTGGCGTCTTAAAGATACCCTTTTGCACCGTACAGACGTAGTCACACAGGTACAGCGCGCTATAGATGACTACCTATCCCACAAAGACAACCCCGACATGCCTATGTCCACATGGTGGGAAGCACTTAAAGCGGTGCTCAGGGGTGAATTAATTGCCCTCTCAACGCCAGACAATGCTGAGCGCAGACAGGAGAGGGACGACCTTACACAGAAAACAAGGGAATTAGAACAAATGCACGAACACACAGGGGCGCCTAGAATCTGACGCCAATTGAAGGCAGCTCGGGCACAATTAGCAGCCATAGACCAAGACAGAGCGGAATATGCAGCGCTGTGCCTGCGCCACTCATTTTATGTGGGGGGGGACAGGTGCGGGCGACAGTTAGCTTACAAACTGCTCGAGACTAGATAGGTACAGGGGGTTCAGGAGATTCGAGACCAGACAGGGAAATCATTTACAGACGATGCTGCTATAGCCAAGACATTCCGGGACTTTTATGCCCAGCTTTACACAGGACAGAGGTTGGTAGAGTCAGACATCGACACTTATCTATCAGAGGCACACCTCCCTACATTGACTCCCGAACAAGCGAAATACTTGGAGGGGGACATCCGGGAAGAAGAAGTTATTGCAGCCATAGCTCGCCTCAAGTTAGCTAAATCCCCCAGACATGGTGGTTACACCGCGGCCTTCTACAAACAATTCTGCCCCACGCTGGCACCATTGTTAACCAGGCTTTTAAATACCTTTGTGTCCCCAGGGCAATTCCTAGGTCCATGCTTGAGGCTGCAATTGTGGTTATTACTAAGTCTGGGAAAGATAAAGCTAGCTGTGGAGCATACCACCCCATTTCTCTCCTGAACCGAAACTTGAAACTATATACCGGGATCTTGGCGCGTCGGTTGGCCACATATATGCCTGGTTTAATCGACCATGATCATGCGGGATTTATTCCCCATCGGCAGACCAGTGATAATACCAAACAGGGTTTGCATCTTATTGAAAAGGCATCAGGGATCCCCGGGGACTTTATGCTTCTCATCATCGACGCAGAAAAGACCTTTGACAGGGTCCACTGGCCCTACTTGGAACAGGCTTTGATTTGTGTCAGCTTAGTAGAGAAAATGAGGACGTACGATTCAAACTACTACCACTCCCCTAAGGCCCGGTTAGAATTAACAGACATACCTCGGCACTGTTTCCTAAAGGCAGTGGTACAAGACAGGGGTGCCCTTTGTCACCCCTGCTCTTTGCACTATATATGGAGCCATTAGCTCAGAGAGTCCGGGACCACCCGCATATCACCAGCATCCCATTCAGAGGGGATGTCCATACCATAAGTTTATACGCGGACGATGCCCTAGTAACCCTAGCGGATCCGGCGGTTGCTCTGGGGGCTTTTCTGACGGAGCTTGACTCCTTCGTGAAGGCATCCGGGTTCAAGGTAAATTTTGAGAAGTTGGTTGCTCTCAACCTGTCCTTAACACCACACATGCAGACATGCCTCCAAAAACAGCATCCAATGCAGTGGTCAGGGGACACAGTCCCGTACCTGGGAATCCAATTGGCGCCCACTCTGCAAACCACAGCACCAGTCAATTATGCTAAACTACACACTCAAATCTGCTCCGACCTGCAGCGGTGGAAGCAATATCTCATATCTTGGCTAGGGAGGATAGCGGCTGTCAAAATGACTATCTTACCCAAAATCTTATACCTCTTTCAAACGCTCCCCCTACGACCTCCAACTGGTTGGCTAAGTCGAGTGCAGTCGGAACGCTCCCTCTTTATTTGGCAAGGTCGTAAACCACAAATGAAGAAACTCATTAGTACCCTCCCACCTGGTGAAGGCAGTCTAGGGATCCCTGATATCCAACTCTATTACAAAGCTGCACAGCTACAGCATCTAGTTGAATGGAACTGCACTGAGTCAGAGAAACACTGGCTATTCCAGGACCGGACAGAAGCGGGCACGTCCCTCAGGAAGGTACCCTTTCTAAAGAAGCTGCATAGACCCCCTAATTTATATGCCTCTCACATAACACAAACTATCCTAACAACGTGGGATCAGACTAACCGGATACATCAGCTGACTTCCTTCCCCTCTCCTCTCACTCCGCTTTTCGACAACCCAGAATTTACCCCTGGGATGGGTGAGGCTACTTTCACACACTGGCGTGCTATGAAATGCTACGCTTTGGGGCATCTGTTTGATCTACGGAGGGTAATCTCTTTCCTATTCATAACACAAGAACCTCTCTATTAAACAAATAAATAACTGGATGTCTGGATTAGTACAACCAGGTTAAGTCAAAACTCACTAGTTCAGACAAAAAAGCACAAGATTGACCTAATAATGATTGTGTTAGAAACTCATTCAGGATTCCCATCAAAAGATTGTATGATCAATATTCTCATTTGGTCGTCCTTCCAGGGTCATATGTCTCTAGATCATTGAGACAAAGATCGTACCCATATCAGGAAGAAGGGTTTCAAGACCACAATCACTCTTAGACCAAATGGTATGGACCTGATGAGAATAAGTGCAGTGCAAAAAAAAGCCAGTGTAAAAGTGGTGATTCTAAAATAGGATAGAGAATCAAAAAGAGAATATTTAATTAATAATACAGCCTCTTCCTGTTAAAAACAAGAACAGTGCAACAACTAGATGCAGTTTAACCAAATACCTGCATGGGGGCCAACATGTTTCAGCCTCTTGGGTATAGGACCCTAGGCTTTCTTCAGGACCTCTGTTCTAACTACTAGATGCTACTGCATGTGATATGAAACTGGTGAAAATAAATCAAAATGACAAAAGGACAAAAGGATATAGTGTTCATCATCTGTTACGTGCTTCTCCGTGTCAACTGGTGTTTCACACATCCAGGTTGTCCGGGGAACAGACCTCACCTCTCCTGGACCTAACTCAGGAACTGTGAGACCCCGCTCTGTCCGTCGTTGTCTCGAGCCTATACTGAGTTTTCACCAAACTGAGACATGGGCGGAGCTAAAAAAATAAAACAGTGAACTGGCTAATTAAGCACAAAGGCTTTAAATCTTTTCTTTCAAACCATATTTTGATGGTTCGTAGAGTGGCTTGGCTTGGGAAGGCATCGAAAAAAATAAGGGGCGACTGTGTCATTATTAATTTTGACAGATGTGATTTTATTTTAACGGTTTTGGAAGCACAGGATTATTCTTTTACCACTACATGTATTGTTGCCCTACCATTGGGCTATTTTCATAAACCTCAAGAAAGATTAGAAGGGGGGACTAACTCACACACCCCGATCTCAAACCGATATGAAGTTTTATCAGGTTTAGATGATCAAGGCTGACTGCAGGTCAGGCATGAGCCTGAAATGCAACAGCCTGTTATTAGGCAAATGGTACAGGGAAGTGTGACGTCTACTATAGCTGACTTAGAGGTAGAACCCATTAATGAGCCGGCCCAACTTAATTTAGTGAGCACCCTGACCATGGGAGAAAACACATTAGGCAAGGCCGTGACTATGAATAAGGTAGAGATCCTCTCTTGGAATATCGCTGGGCTGCGGTCCAAAAGAGGGGATAAAACTTGGGAGGATTTCTTATCCACAAGTCATATCATTGCGTTGCAGGAAACTTGGGAGGCGAGAGACACCTTTCATTTAGATGGTTATCTCTCTTTTAATAAGTTTGCTCAACCATCCACAATGGGGAGGCCGAGGGGGGGCCTTTTGTTATTATTTAGTTTAAAATTATTATATAGCCCAGAGTTAGTTGTGTCTAACTCTCCTCACATCTTAGCTATTAAGCTGGAGGGTAAAAATAGCCTCCCAACTTTATTAGTGGTACATTTTTATAACTCTTTTACTAGGGAAGATGAATTAGACCATTTGAAAGCATTGTCTGCTTTCCTAGATGATTTTGAAACAAAAAGTGATGCTCCTTACCACCTTATAATTCTTGGTGATTTTAATATTCATGTTTGTCACCTAAATTGCTTGCAAAATATTGAGTATGAATCCGCTTCACAGGGGCCTATGCATTTTGAGCATACGAGAAGCGGACTGTATTTAGAGAGTCTTTTAGCAGCCCACTACTTGTTTTGCAATGAACAATCAGACTTTTTAAACCTGATCCCAACTTATACAGATCAGGGCCACAACAGTATTATTGATTATATTTTAGTGTCATGCCCTCTAATGGACCGTATTGGCTCTTTTGGAGTTAGGCAGCTTGGGACGAGCGACCATAACCCTCTTAGGATGGACATTGAGATCGAGGCCCTTATATCTGAGACACCTTTGGCTCTTATTTCAAATGCTAATATAGGTACAATATGCCAGGGACGAAGGCTGAGATGGGAGGTAATAACCCCGGCTGACTTTCTTGGTAGCCTGTACGATAGCAACCGTGAAGATTTTAACCTCTGTATTAATTCGGGTGTCGAATCTACAGAAATTCTAGGTGCTTTTGATCGCATTATTAATCAAATAGCGGCCAATTTGATTCGGCGAGGCAAACCAAGGCCCAAGAAATTTAAAAAATTGGTTTGATCAAATTTGCATTATTGCACACAATGCCCTAATGGCGGTACTGAAGGCCCCTGAAAGAGACGTAATTAGTACCGCCGAAGCCAGGAGGAGCTATAAAAACGCAATTAAGTCACTGAAAATTGAACTTAAAGAGATGGCTTGGGAGGAGCTAAGTCAAGCTAGTACCCTGAAAAGTAGTACCCACTTCTGGAAAGTTATAAATAGTCCAGTCTTTGATGAGGCAGACAACACCATCAGGACTGCCTTATTCCCCCAGAAAGATGGGTGGAACATTTTTGTGGCTTGTACTCTGTGAGTACTCCCCCATCGGCTACTTCCTATAGGGACTTTAATCATGCGCCAAAAATTATTTTCCAAGAGGAGGAAGTTATGGAGGCAATTATATCAACATCTAAAGGGAAAGCACCGGGCCCGGACGGGGTTCCGGCGGATGTGTACAGTGCTGTTCCAAGTGTGTGGGCAAAGATTTTAACTTGTGTTTTTAACGTTGCCACTAAGGCCGGGTTCCCAGCAACTTGGGGCAAAGCAGTCATAGTCCCAATATACAAAAAGGGCTCAAGAGAAGATCCGTCCTGTTATAGGCCAATCTCACTCTTGGACTCTGCAGCGAAGATAATGGGAAAAGTTGTACTAGTGCGGCTGACAGAATGGCTGGATAAAAACTCCATTGTTTCTGATCTGCAGTATGGTTTCAGACAGGGGAAAAGTACGGTGGGCCAATGGCTGAATTTACACTTGATCATAGGAAAGTACAGGGTCGCAAAGCAGGGAGATATCCAGTTAGCTTTTATGGACCTCTCAACTGCTTTTGACCTTGTAAATAGGCAAAAGTTATGGGCCTCTCTTTCTGATATTGGGCTGGAACCCACTTTGGTATCCTTCCTGGCTGAAATACATGAGAACAATACTGCTGCGGTCCGTTATAATGAAAATGGGAGTTTAACTGAGGCGTGGCCTGTCAAATGTGGAGTAAGGCAAGGATGTATCCTTGCCCCTCTGCTGTTTTCGCTTTATATAAATAATTTGGGTGATGCACTAATAACATCCTGCGAAGACATCCCAAGGGTAGGCTAAAAAAAAATCCCAGCACTGTTATATGCGGACGACGCAGTCTTGGTGGCTAGAACAGCAAGATGACTGCAATTGCTCTTAGATCGTTTTATTAGGTTTATGGACTCTCTTGACCTTATAACTAATTTTAAGAAGTCACACTCAATGACGATAGGTGGAAAGAGGGCAAAAAAGGCAAGGTTTTTCTGCAAAGGCCTGGAACTGACTAAAGTACCAACATTCCCATATTTAGGGATAGTATTTGATGAAAGAAGATCATGGGTGACGCAGCGTACTTTAAAAAAAAAATTGCCTAGCTAGGTCCACTGGGGCTGTCCTGGGCTTCGCTAAGCGGATAGGTTCAAAGCCACTCCCAGCCCTTATGAAGATATACAATGCAAAGTGTGTCCCCATGGTTCTATATGGGAGTGAGGTATGGGGTTACACAGATGCTAGAGAAATACAAGTAGCAGAAAATATTTTTCTACGGAAATTGCTGTCGCTCCCAGCATCTGCTGCTAATTTTAATGTACATGAGGATGCTATATTCAATATCGGATTGCGGTGGCCCCTTTATTAGGCTGGTTAAGAATTTGGGCGCAGAAATCGCCTAATCTAAATCAAGCAATAATCCTGGATTGCATGTCCCTAGATAGAGCCCTTGATATCCCATGGCTCAGATATGTTAAAACACAAATGGATATTTTGGGCAGCCCCGACCTATTTACAAACCCAAGGGCGTTGAGTAAGGTGGCTATTAAAGCCATAAAATGTCAGTTCCTAAACAGGTCTATGTTAATGAGGGAACAAGGGGAGTTGGTCAAACCTTCAGTCAGGAGCTTTGTAATATTGAGTACAGGAAGAGGAATTCAGCCATACCTAACGTATATAAACAAACCATTCCATTTGTTTGTATTGACAAGATTTAAGTACAATATGCTTCCTTGGCTACTTTCTTTTCCAAAAGGTTTCTTGAAGGAGGGGGTTCTTGGCCCATGACCCTGTGATAATTTTTCAGAGCAGAATACCCTACATATGATTTTCTTCTGCGATTTTTATGTTTCAATACGCAAGAAATTCATACAGCCATTGTTAAAGGGCTGTAACTTTGAACGGTTAGGTTAGCCCTGATATACTTGCAATGCCTGAGGTCCCCATTGGTATGTTTTGGAGTGGCTAGTTATATCACGGGGGCAATTAGACGAAGAAATAAGATGCAGTTAACGTGATATGAATTTTCTACATCTGTATACGTAGTGACCTTATGAATAAGGACATTTTTTATTGATATGAAATCTTATTATAAGGGAATTTTATAAAGCATACTCATTGGGTGATAATCTTTTTAACTATTTATTTGAATTCCAAGCATTATTTTTGTAGGGGCTAAGCTAACTTAAATGGTTTTTTGTACTGATTATAAAACATGTACATTGTATATTGTTAATCAAATTCATCCTTTGTATGTAGTGAATTGTAATTCCATGAATTCTGTTTTGTACTGTGCTTTGATGGTTTAAAACATTTTTAACCGAATAAAGCTTGTTTTGACCTTGACCTTGATTACTTTTTAAGTTACTTTTTCTACTCAGTATGTTATGCCTAGATATCACACTGGGACATTTCCTAGAGAAAAGGTAAATATATCAGTTTTTGTACATTTGCAGTTTTTCAATGTTTCATACAAGCCACCTCCCTACTTAGAACACTTTCAAGAAAAGCAGTCAATGTAATCCTATGGAAGGAAATTAAGTTTAAGGTTTGCAGGTAAGTACTTATTTGGGGAGTTGATATTCTGTGGTTAGAATCAGGGTTCTTCCAGGGTCAGGGATGCACTCTTGAAACACCCTCAGCGGCACTAGGGCGGCCGGGTGCAGAGCGTTGAGGCCCAATGTTATCCAATGGGGGATAGGGGGCCTCCAGTTGGTGGCTGCTCACGAGCAGGCCACAAGGTTGTGGGAGCAAGGCTCCTGGTGTTAGGCTCAGGGCAAAGGGGGATCTGAGTTAGCACACAAGGTGCACCCACAGTGGCGCAGGGGCGGTTGGGTTCAGGTTGCTGTTTAGGCATCTGGTGCCCAGTTGTTTTCAATGGGAGTTGCCAGTTTTGGATTTTGACTGCAGACTCGATCCAGAAAGTCTTCATAGAGGAGCCAACAGATGGGCAGGTAAGTTGGAAGGCTTGGGGACATAGGTGCACCTCAGGTTCTCTTCTACAGGGCACAGGGTGGCTGGTTGCAGGGGTGTCTTTTGAGGTCGAATTTCACCTTACTGGGCCACTCCCAGTTGGGGGTCTCTGTGCAGAGGCTGCAGGCAACATCGGGGAGTCTTGGAGGGGTCATTCCACAGTGGGCCTGGACTCTGGAGTGCTAGGGGATCTCACTGGGACCCGTGGGCTACTCGAACTCGGGCTGTAAGCGACGGGTGCAGTGGTGTTTCCAGGCGTCGGGTTTCTTTGTCCTCAACAGGCTCAGAGTCTGTCTTGGGAGTTCCTTATGAACAGAGCTGCTGTTCACAGGAGATCCAGTCTTTGTTGAAGGCAGTCAGTCCTCCCAGGGTTCTGGAGGTCGCTGGCTGCAGGACAAGGCGACTTTTGGCGCAGGATCTCTGGAAACTGCAGATGGGCAGGTAGGGCTGGGGCCAAGTCAGATATCCTCTGCAGTCTCCTCTGCTGGGTGTCTTCTTTTGTCTTTCTTCTTCAGAGAGTGCGGGAATCTCTCTTCTCAGTTCAGGGCTGCCCCCTAAATACTGTATTTAGGGGGTGTTTTAGGGGTCTTAAGGTCAGTAGCCAATGGGCTACTGACCTTAGGGTGACTACACCCTTGGTGTGCTCACCCCAGGTGGGGGAGTGGGCCCAATCCCTAATCTTGACTCGAGAGTGCCTGCCATTTGTAAGATGGCGGGTCCTGAAGAGTGGGATTCACCTCCCCTCCCCACCTGAAGGGTGGGGTTGGCAGAGGTGGACACACCTTCTGGGCTGTGCTAATTTTTCCCCCCCAAAAAGGATAGCAGGAGAGGCTGGGTGTCACGGTACAAAGGCAACAAGGCCTTTGAAGCTCCCCTGCCACAGATGGCTCTTCCTGGCCTGGGGAGGTGTGACCACCTTCGCCCAGGAAAGGCTTTGTTTCTGGGCTCAGGGAACATGTCTCGTGGTGGCAGGCTGGTGTGTGCCAGTCAGGGAATCCACCAGAGGCTGGTCGTTTTTCAGGGGGCATCCCTAAAATGCCCTCTGACTGCATTTGTCATTAAATCCCACACTGACATCAGTGTGGGTTTAATGTGCTGAGAAGTTTGATACCAAACTTCCCAGTTTTCAGTGTAGCCATTATGGTGCAGTGGAGTTCATAATGACAAACTCCCTGCACCATATATTCTTATTGGCATTACTGCACTTACAATGTCTAAGAATTGGTCTGGACACTGTAGGGGTACAAGGCTTATGCACCTGTACCCTCACCACTGGTATAGTGCACCCAGTTAGAGGGGTGGCTGACCTATGCCAGGGCAGTGGGTTGTAGGCATGGCACACAGGGATGTGTGCCATGTTGACTCATCACTTTGTTCTGCACCAAAACACGCAGCCTGCAATGGCAGTGTGTGTGTAAAGGTGCAGGGCCTCTAAGGGTGTCACCATAAGTGCTGCAGCCCTTAGAGGCCTTCCCTGGCCACACTGCTAATTAGGGGTACAAGGTACAGTTTTGGGAAAGAACACAGGCCCCAGGAACCTGATTGGCAGGAACCCAGGGCACATGAAGCCAAAGTGCATCAGTAATCTGGTAAAAAGTGTCGGGGTTGCTGCAACAGAAACCCAGCTTCTTAAAGAGAAGTAAAACTTAAAAGTATATGTCCTACCTTTTAATCAGCTGCAGTTTTTTACTGGGCGCCGGGGTGACGCCCACCCTATTTGCCAGCTGGTGCTTGGATACCAGTCACACATGATGGTAACTGCAAGAAGCAACTGCTGGCATCTGCATTTCTTTTCAAATGCTAAGTAACATCAGTGGCGATGTTACTTGGCATTGTAAAAGAAATGTGGAATCTTTGCAGCAGTCCTGATGCACTACTGCCCGCCTACCTGCCTGCCTCAAGGAGTACGCTCCAGGTAATTAATATTTGGTTTTACTGCCTAAGCAACGTTACTAGAATAATGACGGCACTTTGTATTGAGCTGTGATTACTGTACTAACACTGCACATTATTAAAAAAAAATGCATTTAAACTATTTTGGCATGGCGTCACAGAGTCATGAGACTCAGCTGATGACCCTGTGACGTCAAGTCACATGCTGCATGCTGTAAACAGAATGCTCATTTCTGATGATTGCATTTCAGCTGGATTCGTAGAGCAGAACTATCACTTTCAGCTCCTCTGTGAGCTGTGGCTGGGACTCGGACATCACCCTCTGCGACAGCGACAGGCAGCACACCAGCCCTGGCCTCAACCTGTCAACTTGCAGGACTGACTGACTGAAACAGGGCCTCTCAAACAGAAGGTGCCTGATCAGATAAGTTTAAAATATGAAATATTTGACTTTAGGGATCTTCCTTTTTTCTTCACAGTTTAGTATTTAAGGACATTGCATTCAGAATGCCAGCTGTACAAAAACATAGTGCATTCGATTTAATAGACTGTCGGCCACAAACAGAGTCTTGCCTCTTAGTGTACGAATGTAACAGTCACCGGGGTCATAATTACTGCTCAGTGAACTGCTATAATGTTTCATGATAATGTTCAAACTTTCAGTGTTGTCCTGCAGGGGCTGGAGAAGGCGACAGGTACAACAGACTCTGAAATGAGGTTTTATGAAGCACAGAAAAGACAAATGATTTGAAAGAAGAGTGTACCTATTACTTATATCTGTCTATTACATACACAACTGACTCATATGACTGCATTGGATTTATTTTGTTGGAAAGTTATGTTCATAATAAGCATAAGAATTGGCAATGCATGTATGCATTCCCAAAGTAATGAAGTAACATGATGAAGATTGTAGTAATTGAATGTATGCCAATAACATATTTTATTTAAAAAATAAAACTTTCAATTTTAAAGAGATGCAACTTTTGGAATTTTGAAGAGAGTGTACTTCCCACATTTGCAGTCCTGTCAAGTACCTCGCATCAGGGCCAGGCTAGTTCTGGTGCCCACATGAAAACACTAGAATGCATTATTCATTCAAACTATAGCATTCCTGGGCCCTGACCACCCTGCGTGCTGTATGAGTAGCTGCATAAGCAGCAAACGTGCTGGCAGGAGGTGCACTATGGAGAGCATGCATTCTGTCCCAATTATTTACTTGTCAGGATCAAATTTGGGTGCTGCCTGGAAAAATAAACTCATCCATCTCTTCTCAAACTGGCTGCTGTCCTGAGTGTAAAACACTTTCTACGGGCAGGGCATAGTCATAACTAAAATTGGCAGACAGTGCAACACATGGATCCAAGGGGGGGCACTTTGCCTACTGTTGTTTTCGTGCAAGATGCCAGACTATGGGCTGCTTTGAGGGGGCAGTGGGCTTGGGGCAGGATGTTTTTAATCTTGAGGTGAGGCAGCTGGGGAATTACCAATGGCTTATCTCTCCCATGGCTTGCCAGCCCCCCGAATCTTTTGTGAAACCTTCATCCACCATCCCTCCACTAGTCGCTATATAAATACAAACACATTTACATATGTATACACATTTTGTGGACATATGTTGGCACCTCATAAAGACGTTTTCATAAAGACAACACACAGATACACAAAAATAATCACCATTTTATTTGCAATCACTTACACAGGCACTCAATGCAATGCACAAATACTCAAAAATCCACCATTCACAAATACACAGTCGTTACCATAGACACATGTTTACACATGTGCATGCACTTGTTTCCACAAACATGCACCTCCACACACAAATTTCACACATCCTCACACTTGCAGAAACCCAGGAACTTGCTTGCACTCATACAAATAACTATTAACACCCCTTTGGTTTTTTACTAACACTCACCAATTCATGCATACCACGGCCCTAATGCATACCATTTAGTGCTTAATCTTTTTTTATTTTTTTAGGACCAAGACATATTTTTTTATATTCCACTAGAAATATTTATAAATATGAATTGATGTTAATTAGTTGTTGTCAAAATCATTATTTCCTTCCTACCTCATCACTGTTCATCCATGTTACAAATTGGATTCCTGGTTGGCAGAGGTATGCACCCTGGCCAGACAGGGATCACAATCATAGCCAGGGTAAAGTAGTGCACACTAAAAAACAGTCGGTGCTCACTACCTGGCTGCTTGACACAAAGCTGTCAGGCTTTTCAAAAGAGGCAATATGTAAATGATTTGGGCAAAACACACAGTAACACAAAGAATATACCACAAAAAAGACTCCACACATGTTTAGAAAAATAGATTATTGTATTCTGAACAAACTAAAACAACAAAAATGTATAGAAGTTGAGATATAGAATTTTATAAGAATAAATGGAATGTAACGCTTAGAAGCAAATAGCGTTAACAACGGGTTATCTGGTTGCGCTGGACTGGGGCAAAGTCAATGCTTGGTCCAACCACGATGAAGTGCTGGCAATCCACAAGAACCACGCAGGCCCCGGTGAACAATGTAACTTTCCTGGTCTCAACAGAGAGATGCATTGTGAGATGTGTCGATGCAGGTCTGCCGTAAAGGGATGTGTTGATCTTCTCTGAGTGGTGCTGGCGATGCATCAGTTCTGTAGATGAATGCTGGGGTCGAGAGGCATCCAGCAATGTGCCCAATGTGCCTGGTTTCTCTACATAGTTAAAGGGATGCATTGACCTCGCCAAGCTACAGCGGTGACAATAATCGGTACAAAGCATCGCTCTCAGGAGGCAAAGCCCTGGCTCCAATGCAATGCCCAATTCTACTCCCACAACTGGGTCAATGCGCCAGTTCAGCTACCCGCAGATAGGAGATGCATCCAAATCAATAATGCAAGTTATCTGAATCACTTCCAGTGAGTCAGGCACAGGAGCAGGAGTTTGATATCCATTAGTCTCAAACAACAGGAGGGAAGCCAAAAAGTCCTTGGATATCACTTGGGGCAAAGGCAAAGTCCAGCTCTCCTTCAGCAAAGTCAGAGAGCTGCAGGCAGCAGGGCAACAAAAAGAAAAGCAGGCCTTCCAGATTAGCGGTCCAGTTGAGTCCTTCAAGCAGCATAGCAGTTCCCCTGGCAAAGCTTCAATTACTGTCGCCGGAGCTCCTTCCTCGGGATCTGCTCGAAGATTGCTTTTTCCACCTCCAAGCAGCTCCAACTCAGAAAGCTAATATAGCACTGAATGTTGGAGGGGCCATGTGAGGGAAGGGTAGAAAGGGGACTGCAAGGAGGGAGATCAAATATACACACAAACAACATGTGCCAACAGTATTGCCCACCAGATAATATGATATTATAAATAAGGTCCTCAATGGGTGCAAGAAAAAAGATCTGAGAAGTGCTTCAAAACAAAATATGCACCTTAAGAATCAAAGTCTATAGCCTTGCATAGCAATAGAACCTCAAGATAATGTAGCTCTATGAGGACTACTGCCTAATTATCCTCACAACCTTTTCTGCAGGTTACAGTACCAGAGGCAGAGGCCTTGCAATAAGAAAGATAAATTATCTTTCTCTAATACTAGTGAACGTAGCGATCGCTTTTCAGTCATGCATGAGGAACGGCTAGTGTAGGCTATGCACGCAGGTTACATCATCCGGAAACACAAGATATAATAACATCACACGTTCATTCTGTCAGAAATTAAACATGACACCATGCCACTTTAAACGGATTCACAAACTCAGCCCAGGACTCAAGCCAAGCAAGAGTGCTTGCCAAGACAGAAAGTAGACCTCTTTGGAAGGCAGACATTACATAGGCTTACCGCTAATACCGGACCGGTCTTATTGCTAGGAACGGAGTTGAGGGCAGCATCAAGGTGGCCTGCAGAATTGTTGCATTGCCAGGCATACAGCCGATGAAGGAAACTGACCGGATTTCAGAAAGTTTTCCTGAATAGTTAGCACATGTGCACGGGCTGGCCTCTTCTCATAAGCTCACGCCTCATTCAAGATGGCCGCCGCTCTGGCTTCTTGGACTTGTAGTCCCCTTAAAGAAAAACAGGGAAAATACAGGGAAAACACAACATGCTACAAAAAAGGGAAATTAAGCATGCAGACTTGTTTAGTGCTATGCAGATAGGGCTAAATAAAGCAAGAAAATAGAACATTTGCATTGCACAGAAAGGCATAGAAAGAACAATAAAAATAGCATCAGACTAGCTCGCAATCGAACTTTGCGCAGCATAACCACCAGTGTGCCAGTCTGGATTGGGAAAGGATCTTCCCACAAGGGAAACCTTGCACCTTGCGCCTACAGCAGCACTGAAAGGTTGTCTGAGTGCTAAACAAGGACACAGGGTTCAGTGGAAAGCCATGAGTGGTGGTTGGGGCAGGCCCTAGACCACGCACCGCCACATTAACACTTACAAGTTCAGTAGTGTCTGATTTGATGGGTCAGAGATCCAGTACTTATACCCAAAAGTGCCTTTGATGTGGTGGTGACTTCAAAGTAGCTCTCTGAAGTGCACAGGTCCCCATTTCTTCCCAGCTTTGTCTGCCAGGCTATCTATGTGGTGTTATTGAGCCCTTTGTGTGGGGACAGGGCACTACCCCTTTAAGTGAAGTGTTAGCCTCTCCCTTGCACCCTGCACAGGCAAGGCCATCTGAATGCAGATGCATATAGATGAGTACTCAGACACATCTATCCTGCCTGTGTTTGTGGCAGTCTAGAGGGAATGCACAAAGTGTAGCTATCACCCACCCCAGACGTGTATTAGATTCTGGCTATCTGGCACACAGAGCAGAAAGCGCAGGGAAATGTTGACTTTCTAAGAGTTGCGTTTCTAAAACAGTAATGTAAAATCCAACTTCACTAGTAAGGAGGATTTATCATTTCCATTCCAAAGATATAAAACATGAAAAAGATACTCCTCTCTTATCAGGAATTACGGCTTAAAAGTGTATTATTCCCAATGCTAACCTATGAGAGCAGTCGGCCTCACAGTAGTGAAAAACAAATGTAGCATTTTGTCACTACCAGGACATGTAAAACATAACAGTACATGTTCTACCTTTTACTTCCATAGCACCCTGCCATTAGGCATACCTAGGGCCTACCTTAGGCGTGGCTTATATGTAATAAAAGGAGTTTAAAGTTTGGCAAATAGTATTAAATGACAATTTGAAGTGGCAGCAAACTACACACACAGGCATAGCAGTGGCAGGCCTGAGACAGATTTGAAAGGCTACTTCTGGGGGTTGCACAATCAGTGTTGCAGCCCACTAGTAACATTTAGCTTACAGGCCTTGGGTATATGGTTTACCCAATTTACAAGGGACTTACAAGTAAATTAAATATGCCAATCATGTATACACCAATTACACACATGTTTAGGGAACTGTACATGCACTTTAGCACTGGTCAGCAGAGGTAAAGTGCTCAGAGTCCTAAGGCCAACAAAAAGATTCAGCAAAACGTGGAGGCAAAAAGCAAAGTATCCCAGATCCATCACTATCATGCTATGAATAAATCTGCTAATGCACGAATGATGATGTTCTCACCAAGCAAGACAATGAAGGACACTATCAATGCCCAGGGTTGCAGACTCCATGCCTTCAAAACCAGTGGTCCAACCTAGAAGGAGATGGCTTCAAAGACCAGCTAACACACTCCATTTCCAAGCTTAGCAGACACTTGGACATGCAGTTAGAGACAACTTGTCTATTCTTTTAAGCACAACTTCACACAGATGCTTATCCTCCAAAGATCCTGCGTTTCCATCTAAAGTTTGTTGGCTTGAATGGGTTGTTAGCTGGTTCATCCATTTATTCATACAAGTGTTAATGAATGTGTTACTTCATTTATTGTGGGGGTAGCAAGCTTAGCCACCTCCATAAACTGGGATTTATCATGGTATCCAGCTGCCAGCTCGCATTTCAAAATCAGAAGCAAAGCACCAGTTTTCCAGACAGTATTATCGTTTTGGAATACGAGTTTCTGTGTTAGGTTTCCTTAGCTAACCAAAAAGGCAGAAAAAGGAGGTGCTTTGGTCCCCAATTCTTCCTCTGAACCATCAGGTCTGTAGGGATTTTAGGCTTTAGCGGTGATGAGAGGTTGCTGGCAATAAACAGAGGACAGAATAGATCACACTCCTTCCTAGTTACTCTGTAATTATGCAGAAAAAGCCACAGCCTTAGAATCATATAATTCCACTGGGCTTAGTTTCAATTTGCAAGGCAGAACTACTATGTCCTATCACAAATGAACGGATTTCAAAATACAGGTAATGACGTCATGGCTCCTTGTTGTAGAAATGACAGCTTGGTTTGAAATGATTTCCCACACCATGCCCTGCCTCTCCGCACTCCGCTCCAGTGCAACCTCGGGGAATTGGAGCATGCCTTGAATGATTTTGTTGTTTAAATTATCACATTACACAGTGATATCTGGAACACATGCAGTGAACCCTGAACAGAATTTGTTATGTTCACCTTTCTTTGTGGTAGCATTTTTTTTTTAAAGTGCAAATAGGGCTGGAGTATTTCTCTTTCGAAGTCATTTTCTCAGGCTGCCCTGCAGACACAGCCATTGTGTAAAGTGAAGGTTCTCACAGCTGGTACCCCTGGGTTGACTGTAAGCTGGAGCACCCCCAGCAGGGGCACAATGACGTGTGAGACCTTCCTGAAACAGAAATCAGGGACAAAGAACAGCCTTTCCCTAGAAAGAAACTTCCCCTCCTCGAAAACACATCATCCTTGCAACCCAGCAAGTGGCAATACTTGGGAACATTAATCTGTATTTCTTTCTTAAAGAAAAGACGTCTTGGCAGTGGCGTAACAAAACCTGAGCCCCCCCCCCCCCCCCCCCTGCAAACTACATGGAGGGCCCCCCTCCCATCCTCCGTGCCAGTCTAGAGCTCTCAGGCCAGCGACCCGCCATCCTGCAGGGGATGCGGGGCTATTGTTACGCCACTGTCACCAATACAGCCGTTATAAGTAACACTGGGTGGTGGAGTTAAAGGTTGGGCTTAGTCTGCCAGCAGGCTATCATAGGTGGTGGTCCATTCATTACAGGGTCCCTGCCATCAGTAGGCCGGGGAAGTTTTCCCAATTTTAGGTGGTTTTCCTGATGCAGATACCTGTCATGATATACAACATCGGGCCTACTCATCGTTCAGTTTTGACAAAAGTGCATCCACTGCTCCTTCTCGTTTCGGTTTTAAAAAATTATACAATGCGACAATGCAGTATTTGAAAAGCAGATGTAACTACAAAGAGCACATTTTGATAATACATTTTTATTAGTAGACAATAGCAATCTTAAGAGGCATTGCATAGCTTCATACACACCGTGACCCCAATTCCATCACAGTCTCTCTCTCTCTCTCTCTCTCTCTCTCTCTCTCTCTCTCTCAGTCAGTCAGTCTCTCTCTCTCTCTCTCTCTCTCAGTCAGTCAGTCTCTCTCTCTCTGTCAGTTTGTCTGTAATTCGGTCTCTCTCTCTCTCTGTCAGTCTCTCTATCTCTCAGTCAGTCAGTCAGTCTCTCTCAGTCAGTCTCTCTCTGTCAGTTTCTCAGCCAGTCAGTCTCTCCGTCAGTCAGTATTCAGACCCTGAGTCAGTCAGTCTCTACTCTCTCTCCACTCTATCTCTCTCTCTCCATTCTCTCTCTCAACTCTGTCCACTCTATCTCCACTGTCTCTCTCTCCACTGTCTTTCCCTCCACTGTGTCTCCCTCCACTGTCTCGCTCTCCACTCTCTCACTCTCTCTACTCTCTCACCACTCTCTCTCCACTCTCTCTCCGCTGTCTCTCTCTCCACTGCCTCTCACTCACTCCCTTCTCTCTCTCTCCACTCTCCCTTCTCTCTCTCTCTACTCTTTCTCAACTCTCTCTACTCTCTCTCCACTTTCTCTACTCTCTCACTCTCTATACCCTCTCTCCACTCTCTCTCTCTCCTCTCTCCACTTTCTCTCTTTCTCTCTACTCTCTCTCCACTCTCTCTCTCTCCACTCTCTCTCTCCACTCTCTCAACTCTGTCCACTCTATCTCCACTGTCTCTCTATCCAATGTCTTTCCCTCCACTGTCTCTCCCTCCACTGTCTCTCTGCACTGTCTCTCACTCTCTCTACTCTCTCTCTACTCTCTCTCCACTCTCTCTCCACTCTCTCTCTCTCCACTGCCTCTCACTCACTCCCTTCTCTCTCTCTATTCTCCCTTCTCTCTCTCTACTCTCTCTCCACTCTCTCTACTCTCTCTCCACTCTCTCTCTCTCTCCACTGGCTCTCTCCACTGTCTCTCTCTCCACTGTCTCTCACTCTCTCTACCCTCTCTCTCACTTCTCTCTCTGTACTCTCCCTTCTCTCTCTCTACTCCCTCTCCACTCTCTCTACTCTCTCTCTACTCTCTCTACTCTCTCACTCTCCACTCTCTATACTCTCTCTCTCTCCACTCTCTCTGTTTCCTCTCTCCACTTTCTCTCGCTCCACTCTCTCTCTCTCCACCCTCTGCACTCTCTCTCCACTCTCTCTCTCCACTCTCTCTCTCTCCACTCTCTCTCCACTCTTTCTCCACTCTCTCTCTCTCCACTGTCTCTCTCTACTCTTTCTCCACTCTCGCTCCACTCTCTCTCTCTACTGTCTCTCTCTCTCCACTGTCTCTCTCTCCACTGTCTCTCTCTCCACTCTCTCTCTCTACTCTCTCTCTACTCCATCTCTACTCCCTCTACCCTCTCTACTCCCTTTACTCTCCCTCTCACCACTCCCTCTCTCTCTCCACTCTCTCCCTCCACTCTCTTTCTCCAATCTAGCTCTCCACTCTCTCTCCACTGTCTCTCTCTTCACTCTCTCTCTCCACCCTCTCTCTCTACTCTCTCTCTCTCTCTCTCTCTCTCTCTCTCTCTCTCTCCACTGTCTCTCTCCACTCTCTTAACACTCTCTCTCCACTCTCTCTCTTGCTCCACTCTCTCTCTTGCTCCACTCTCTCTCTTGCTCCACTCACTCACTTGCTCCACTCTCTCTCACTCCACTCTCTCTATCACTCCACTCTCTCTCTCACTCCACTCTCTCTCACAAAGTAGTGTACGTTGCCATGGGCGTCCGCAGAAATGTTTCCAGGGGGGGCACATTTTTTACTTCATCACCATCCCCCTTGCACTCTTCTACCTTCTGCCTTGCACCCTTCTCGCCCTCTCCCTTGCACTCTGCTCCCCCTTGCACCCTTCTCCCTCTCCGCCTTGCACCCTTTTCTACCTTGCACCATTCTCCCCTCTGCCTTGCACCCTTCTCCCCTCTGCCTTGCACCCTTCTCCCCTCTGCCTTGCACCCCTCTCCCCTCTGACATGTACCCTTCTCCCATCTGCCTTGTACCCTTCTCCCCTCTGCCTTGCACCCTTCTCCCCTCTGCCTTGCACCCTTCTCCCCCTCCCCCTTTCACCCTTCTCCCCCTCTGCCTTGCACCCTTCTCCACCTCCGCCTTGCACCCTTCTCCTCTCCGCCTTGCACCCCTTTCCCCTCTGCCTTGCACCCTTCTCCTCTCTGCCTTGCACCCTTCTCCTCTCTACCTTGCACCATTTTCCCCTCTGCCTTGCACCCTTCTCCCCTCTGCCTTGCACCCTTCTCCCCTCTACCTTGCACCCTTCTCCCCTCTGCCTTGCACCCTTCTCCTCTCTACCTTACACCCTTCTCCTCTCCGCCTTGCACCCTTCTCCCCTCCGCCATCCACCCTTCTACTTATTTTATTTTAGTGTATCTTGTATAGCGCACGGCTACCACAACGGGGTGTCCCGGCGCTCGTTGTGTGTGAGTATAATGTTACTGGCTCTTGATGGAGTTTAACAGAATAAGAATGATTTTACAGCTTTTCGGAATGGTAGTTCTTCTTGGATAAGTCAAATGGGAAAGGTTATTCCAGAGAGTGGTGGCACCTACTGGAAACGTTCTTCCACCTGAACGTACATTTTTTAATTTAGGGATGACAAGAATTTTTTTTGAACTGGAGCGGAGGAGTCTGGTGTGGCTGTAGGGGCGGAGGGAGGAGGAGAAATATGCAGAGCCCTTGCCCCTTATAGCTCGGTGGGTCAAAGTCAAGGCCTTGAATTCTGCTCTTTGTTTAATCGGAAGCCAGTGGAGGCGTCGTCTGTGAGGGGAGATGTGGTCACGCAAGGAAATGCCACAGACCAGGCGGACTGCGGCACCTTGCACCCTTCTCCTCTCTACCTTGCACCCTTCTCCTCTCTACCTTGCACCCGTCTCCTCTCTACCTTGCACCCTTCTCCCCTCTGCCTTGCACCCTTCTCCCCTCTGCCTTGCACCCTTCTCCCCTCTGCCTTGCACCCTTCTCCTCTCTACCTTGCACCCTTCTCCCCTCCGCCTTGCACCCATCTCCCCTCCGCCTTGCACCCTTCTCCTCTCTACCTTGCACCCTTCTCCCCTCCACCTTGCACCCATCTCCTCTCCGCCTTGCACCCATCTCCTCTCCGCCTTGCACCCTTCTCCTCTCTACCTTGCACCCTTCGCCTCCCTACCTTGCACCCTTCTCCTCTCTGCCTTGCCCCCTTCTCCGCTCTGTCTTGCACCCTTCTCCTCTCTGCCTTGCACCCTTCTCCTCTCTGCCTTGCACCCTTCTCCCCTCTGCCTTGCACCCTTCTCCTCTCTGCCTTGCACCCTTCTCCCCTATGCCTTGCACCCTTCTCAGCCCCCCTTAGCCCACATGGTGCTTCTAACAAGAGTGCTTACCTTAGGGCACCATTTTGCTGCCTCATCCCCTCTCATATGAGCTTTGCCCTAGAGAATGCTCTCTCTGGGGGCCCCCACTCCCACCCTTGTCAGGGTCCCGAGCAGTGCTCTGTGCTGCCTCCTGCTCTCTCTCTGAGGCCCCCACCCTCGTCCTTGTCAGGGTCCCGAGCAGTGCTCGGTGCTGCCTCCTCTCTGTCTGGGGGCCCGACTCCCACCCTTGTCAGGGTCCCGAGCAGTGCTCTGTGCTGCCTCCTGCTCGCTCTCTGGGGCCCCCACCCCCGTCCTTGTCAGGGTCCCGAGCAGTGCTCTGTGCTGCCTCCTCTCTCTCTGGGGCCCCCAGTCCCCTTCCTTGTCAGGGTCCTGAGCAGTGCTCTGTGCTGCCTCCTCTCTCTCTGGGGCCCCCAGCCCCCATCTTTGTCAGGGTCCCGAGCAGTGCTTGGTGCTGCCTCCTGCTCTCTCTCTGGGGCCCCCAGCCCCCGTCCTTGTCAGGGTCCCGAGCAGTGCTAGGTGCTGCCTCCTCTCTCTCTGGGGCTCCCAGTCCCCGTCCTTGTCAGGGTCCTGAGCAGTGCTAGGTGCTGCCTCCTCTCTCTCTGGAGCCCCCAGCCCCCGTCCTTGTCAGGGTCCAGAGCAGTGCTCTGTGCTGCCTCCTCTCTCTCTGGGGCCCCCAGCCCCCGTCCTTGTCAGGGTCCCGAGCAGTGCTCGGTGCTGCCTCCTCTCTCTCTGGGGCCCCAAGCCCCCGTCCTTGTCAGGGTCCTGAGCAGTGCTCTGTGCTGCCTCCTCTCTCTCTGCGGCCCCCAGCCTCCGTCCTTGTCAGGGTCCTGAGCAGTGCTCTGTGCTGCCTCCTCTCTCTCTGGGGCCCCCAGCCCCCGTCCTTGTCAGGGTCCCGAGCAGTGCTCGGTGCTGCCTCCTGCTCTCTCTTTGGGGCCCCAAGCCCCCGTCCTTGTCAGGGTCCTGAGCAGTGCTCTGTGCTGCCTCCTCTCTCTCTGCGGCCCCCAGCCCCCATCCTTGTCAGGGTCCCGAGAAGTGCTCTGTGCTGCCTCCTCTCTCTCTGGGGCCCCCAGCCCCAGTCCTTGTCAGGGTCCTGAGCAGTGCTCTGTGCTGGCTCCTGCTCTATGGGCCCACCAGCCCCCGTCCTTGTCAGGGTCCCGAGCAGTGCTCTGTGCTGCCTCCCCTCTCTCTGGGGCCCCCAGCCCCCGTCCTTGTCAGGGTCCCGAGCAGTGCTCTGTTCTGCCTCCTGCTCTCTGGGGCCCCCAGCCGCCGTCCTTGTCAGGGTCCTGAGCAGTGCTCTGTGCTGCCTCCTCTCTCTCTGGGGCCCCCAGCCCCCCTTGTTGTCAGGGTCCCGAGCAGTGCTCAGTGCTGCCTCCTGGTCTCTCTCTGGGGCCCCCAGCCCCGTCCTTGTCAGGGTCCCGAGCAGTGCTCTGTGCTGCCTCCTTTCTCTCTGGGGCCCCCAGCCCCCGTCCTTGTCAGGGTCCTGAGCAGTGCTCTGTGCTGCCTCCTCTCTCTCTGGGGCCCCCAGCCCCCATCCTTGTCATGTCCCGAGCAGTGCTCGGTGCTGCCTCCTGGTCTCTCTCTGGGGCCCCCAGCCCCCGTCCTTGTCGGGGTCCCGAGCAGTGCTCTGTGCTGCCTCCTCTCTCTCTGGGGCCCCCAGCCCCCGTCCTTGTCAGGGTCCTGAGCAGTGCTCTGTGCTGCCTCCTATCTCTCTGGGGCCCCCAGCCCCGTCCTTGTCAGGGTCCCGAGCAGTGCTCTGTGCTGCCTCCTCTCTCTCTGGGGCCCCCAGCCCCCGTCCTTGTCAGGGTCCTGAGCAGTGCTCTGTGCTGCCTCCTCTCTCTCTGGGGCCCCCAGCCCCCGTCCTTGTCAGGGTCCCGAGCAGTGCTCGGTGCTGCCTCCTGCTCTCTCTCTGGGGCCCCCAGCCCCCGTCCTTGTCAGGGTCCTGAGCAGTGCTCTGTGCTGCCTCCTCTCTCTCTGCGGCCCCCAGCCCCCGTCCTTGTCAGGGTCCCGAGCAGTGCTCGGTGCTGCCTCCTGCTCTCTCTCTGGGGCCCCCAGCCCCCGTCCTTGTCAGGGTCCTGAGCAGTGCTCTGTGCTGCCTCCTCTCTCTCTGGGGCCCCCAGCCCCCGTCCTTGTCAGGGTCCCGAGCAGTGCTCTGTACTGCCTCCTGCTCTCTGGGGCTCCCAGCCCCCGTCCTTGTCAGGGTCCCGAGCAGTGCTCTGTGCTGCCTCCTCTCTCTCTGGGGCCCCCAGTCCCCGTCCTTGTCAGGGTCCTGAGCAGTGCTCTGTGCTGCCTCCTCTCTCTCTGGAGCCCCCAGCCCCAGTCCTTGTCAGGGTCTCGAGCAGTGCTCTGTGCTGCCTCCTCTCTCTCTGGGGCCCCCAGCCCCCGTTGTTGTCAGGGTCCTGAGCAGGGCTCTGTGTTGCCTCCTGGTCTCTCTCTGGGGCCCCCAGCCCCCGTCCTTGTCAGGGTCCTGAGCAGTGCTCTGTGCTGCCTCCTCTCTCTCTGGGGCCCCCAGCCCCCGTTGTTGTCAGGGTCCCGAGCAGTGCTCGGTGCTGCCTCCTGCTCTCTCTCTGGGGCCCCCAGCCCCCGTCCTTGTCAGGGTCCCGAGCAGTGCTCTGTACTGCCTCCTGCTCTCTGGGGCTCCCAGCCCCCGTCCTTGTCAGGGTCCCGAGCAGTGCTCTGTGCTGCCTCCTCTCTCTCTGGGGCCCCCAGCCCCCGTCCTTGTCAGGGTCCCGAGCAGTGCTCTGTGCTGCCTCCTCTCTCTCTGGGGCCCCCAGCCCCCGTCCTTGTCAGGGTCCCGAGCAGTGCTCTGTGCTGCTTCCTCTCTCTCTGGGGCCCCCAGCCCCCGTTGTTGTCAGGGTCCCGAGCAGTGCTGGGTGCTGCCTCCTGCTCTCTGGGGCTCCCAACCCCCGTCCTTGTCAGGGTGCCGAGCAGTGCTCTGTGCTGCCTCCTCTCTCTCTGGGGCCCCCCCGTCCTTGTCAGGGTCCCGAGCAGTGCTCGGTGCTGCCTCCTGCTCTCTCGCTGGGGCCCCCAGCCCCCGTCCTTGTCAGGGTCCTGAGCAGTGCTCTGTGCTGCCTCCCCTCTCTCTGGGGCTCCCAGCCCCCGTCCTTGTCAGGGTCCCGAGCAGTGCTCGGTGCTGCCTCCTGGTCTCTCTCTGGGGCCCCCAGCCCCCGTCCTTGTCAGGGTCCCGAGCAGTGCTCGGTGCTGCCTCCTGGTCTCTCTCTGGGGCCCCCAGCCCCCGTCCTTGTCAGGGTCCCGAGCAGTGCTCTGTGCTGCCTCCTCTCTCTCTGGGGCCCCCAGCCCCCGTCCTTGTCAGGGTCCTGAGCAGTGCTCTGTGCTGCCTCCTCTCTCTCTGGGGCCCCCAGCCCCCGTCCTTGTCAGGGTCCCGAGCAGTGCTCTGTGCTGCCTCCTCTCTCTCTGGGGCCGCCAGCCCCCGTCCTTGTCAGGGTCCTGACCAGTGCTCTGTGCTGCCTCCTCTCTCTCTGGGGCCCCCAGCCCCCGTCCTTGTCATGTCCCGAGCAGTGCTCTGTGCTGCCTCCTCTCTCTCTGGGGCCCCCAGCCCCCGTCCTTGTCAGGGTCCCGAGCAGTGCTCTGTACTGCCTCCTGCTCTCTGGGGCCCCCAGCCCCCGTCCTTGTCAGGATCCTGAGCAGTGCTCTGTGCTGCCTCCTCTCTCTCTGGGGCCCCCAGCCCCCGTCCTTGTCAGGGTCCCGAGCAGTGCTCTGTGCTGCCTCCTCTCTCTCTGGGGCCCCCAGCCTCCGTCCTTGTCAGGGTCCTGAGCAGTGCTCGGTGCTGCCTCCTGCTCTCTCTCTGGGGCCCCCAGCCCCCGTCCTTGTCAGGGTCCTGAGCAGTGCTCTGTGCTGCCTCCTCTCTCTCTGGGGCCCCCAGCCCCGTCCTTGTCAGGGTCCCGAGCAGTGCTCGGTGCTGCCTCCTCTCTCTCTGGGACCCCCAGCCCCCGTCCTTGTCAGGGTCCTGAGCAGTGCTCTGTGCTGCCTCCTATCTCTCTGGGGCCCCCAGCCCCCGTTGTTGTCAGGGTCCCGAGCAGTGCTCGGTGCTGCCTCCTGCTCTCTGGGACTCCCAGCCCCCGTCCTTGTCAGGGTCCCGAGCAGTGCTCTGTGCTGCCTCCTCTCTCTCTGGGACCCCCAGCCCCCGTCCTTGTCAGGGTCCTGAGCAGTGCTCTGTGCTGCCTCCTATCTCTCTGGGGCCCCCAGCCCCCGTTGTTGTCAGGGTCCCGAGCAGTGCTCGGTGCTGCCTCCTGCTCTCTGGGACTCCCAGCCCCCGTCCTTGTCAGGGTCCCGAGCAGTGCTCGGTGCTGCCTCCTGGTCTCTCTCTGGGGCCCCTAGCCCCCGTCTTTGTCAGGGTCCCGAGCAGTGCTCTGTGCTGCCTCCTCTCTCTCTGGGGCCCCCCCGTCCTTGTCAGGGTCCCGAGCAGTGCTCGGTGCTGCCTCCTGCTCTCTCGCTGGGGCCCCCAGCCCCCGTCCTTGTCAGGGTCCTGAGCAGTGCTCTGTGCTGCCTCCTCTCTCTCTGGGGCCCCCAGCCCCCGTCCTTGTCAGGGTCCCGAGCAGTGCTCTGTGCTGCTTCCTCTCTCTCTGGGGCCCCCAGCCCCCGTTGTTGTCAGGGTCCCGAGCAGTGCTCGGTGCTGCCTCCTGGTCTCTCTCTGGGGCCCCCAGCCCCCGTCCTTGTCAGGGTCCCGAGCAGTGCTCTGTGCTGCCTCCTCTCTCTCTGGGGCCCCCAGCCCCCATCCCCAGTCCTTGTCAGGGTCCTGAGCAGTGCTCTGTGCTGCCTCCTGGTCTCTCTCTGGGGCCCCCAGCCCCCGTCCTTGTCAGGGTCCCGAGCAGTGCTCTGTACTGCCTCCTCTCTCTCTGGGGCCCCCAGCCCCCAGCCCCCGTCCTTGTCAGGGTCCTGAGCAGTGCTCTGTGCTGCCTCCTGCTCTCTGGGGCTCCCAGCCCCCGTCCTTGTCAGGGTCCCGAGCAGTGCTCTGTGCTGCCTCCTCTCTCTCTGGGGCCCCCAGCCCCCAGCCCCCGTCCTTGTCAGGGTCCTGAGCAGTGCTCTGTGCTGCCTCCTCTCTCTACTGGGGCCCCCAGCCCCCGTCCTTGTCAGGGTCCTGAGCAGTGCTCTATGCTGCCTCCCCTCTCTCTGGGGCCCCCAGCCCTCGTCCTTGTCAGGGTCCTGACCAGTGCTCTGTGCTGCCTCCTGGTCTCTCTCTGGGGCCCCCAGCCCCGTCCTTGTCAGGGTCCTGAGCAGTGCTCTGTGCTGCCTCCTCTCTCTCTGGGGCCCCCAGCCCCCGTCCTTGTCATGTCTCGAGCAGTGCTCTGTGCTGCCTCCTCTCTCTCTGGGGCCCCCAGCCCCCGTCCTTGTCATGTCCCGAGCAGTGCTCTGTGCTGCCTCCTCTCTCTCTGGGGCCCCCAGCCCCCGTCCTTGTCAGGGTCCCGAGCAGTGCTCTGTGCTGCCTCCTGGTCTCTCTCTGGGGCCCCCAGCCCCCGTCCTTGTCAGGGTCCCGAGCAGTGCTCTGTGCTGCCTCCTCTCTCTCTGGGGCCCCCAGCCCCGTCCTTGTCAGGGTCCCGAGCAGTGCTCTGTGCTGCTTCCTCTCTCTCTGGGGCCCCCAGCCCCCGTTGTTGTCAGGGTCCCGAGCAGTGCTCGGTGCTGCCTCCTGCTCTCTCTCTGGGGCCCCCAGCCCCGTCCTTGTCAGGGTCCCGAGCAGTGCTCTGTGCTGCTTCCTCTCTCTCTGGGGCTCCCAGCCCCCGTCCTTGTCAGGGTCCCGAGCAGTGCTCTGTGCTGCCTCCTGCTCTCTCTCTGGGGCCCCTAGCCCCCGTTGTTGTCAGGGTCCCGAGCAGTGCTCGGTGCTGCCTCCTGCTCTCTCTCTGGGGCCCCCAGCCCCCGTCCTTGTCAGGGTCCCGAGCAGTGCTTGGTGCTGCCTCCTGCTCTCTCTCTGGGGCCCCCAGCCCCCGTCCTTGTCAGGGTCCCGAGCAGTGCTCGGTGCTGCCTCCTGGTCTCTCTCTGGGGCCCCCAGCCCCCGTCCCCAGTCCTTGTCAGGGTCCCAAGCAGTGCTCTGTGCTGCCTCCTGCTCTCTGGGGCTCCCAGCCCCCGTCCTTGTCAGGGTCCCGAGCAGTGCTCTGTGCTGCCTCCTGGTCTCTCTCTGGGGCCCCCAGCCCCCGTCCTTGTCAGGGTCCCGAGCAGTGCTCTGTGCTGCCTCCTCTCTCTCTGGGGCCCCCAGCCCCCGTCCTTGTCAGGGTCCCGAGCAGTGCTCTGTGCTGCCTCCTCTCTCTCTGGGGCCCCCAGCCCCCGTCCTTGTCATGTCCCGAGAAGTGCTCTGTGCTGCCTCCTCTCTCTCTGGGGCCCCCAGCCCCCGTCCTTGTCAGGGTCCCGAGCAGTGCTCTGTGCTGCCTCCCCTCTCTCTGGGGCTCCCAGCCCCCGTCCTTGTCAGGGTCCCGAGCAGTGCTCTGTGCTGCTTCCTCTCTCTCTGGGACCCCCAGCCCCCGTCCTTGTCAGGGTCCCGAGCAGTGCTCTGTACTGCCTCCTGCTCTCTGGGGCTCCCAGCCCCCGTCCTTGTCAGGGTCCCGAGCAGTGCTCTGTGCTGCTTCCTCTCTCTCTGGGACCCCCAGCCCCTGTCCTTGTCAGGGTCCCGAGCAGTGCTCTGTGCTGCTTCCTCTCTCTCTGGGACCCCCAGCCCCCATCCTTGTCAGGGTCCCGAGCAGTGCTCGGTGCTGCCTCCTCTCTCTCTGGGGCCCCCAGCCCCCGTCCTTGTCAGGGTCCCGAGCAGTGCTCTGTGCTGCCTCCTGGTCTCTCTCTGGGGCCCTCAGCCCCCGTCCTTGTCAGTGTCCCGAGCAGTGCTCTGTGCTGCTTCATCTCTCTCTGGGGCCCCCAGCCCCCGTCCTTGTCAGGGTCCTGAGCAGGGCTCTGTGCTGCCTCCTCTCTCTCTGGGGCCCCCAGTCCCCATCCTTGTCAGGGTCCTGAGCAGTGCTCGGTGCTGCCTCCTGTTCTCTCTCAGGGGCCCCCAGCCCCCGTCCTTGTCAGGGTCCTGAGCAGTGCTCGGTGCTGCCTCCTGCTCTCTCTCTGGGGCCCCCAGCCCCCGTCCTTGTCAGGGTCCTGAGCAGTGCTCTGTGCTGCCTCCTCTCTCTCTGCGGCCCCCAGCCCCCGTCCTTGTCAGGGTCCCGAGCAGTGCTCTGTGCTGCCTCCTCTCTCTCTGGGGCCCCCAGCCCCCGTCCTTGTCAGGGTCCCGAGCAGTGCTCTGTGCTGCCTCCTCTCTTTCTGGGGCCCCTAGCCCCCGTCCTTGTCAGAGTCTTGAGCAGTGCTCTGTGCTGCCTCCTGGTCTCTCTCTGGGGCCCCCAGCCCCCGTCCTTGTCAGGGTCCCGAGCAGTGCTCTTTGCTGCTTCCTCTCTCTCTGGGGCCCCCAGCCCCCGTCCTTGTCAGAGTCCCGAGCAGTGCTCGGTGCTGCCTCCTGGTCTTCCTCAGGGGCCCCCAGCCCCGTCCTTGTCAGGGTCCTGAGCAGTGCTCTGTGCTGCCTCCTCTCTCTCTGGGGCCCCCAGCCCCCGTCCTTGTCAGGGTCCTGAGCAGTGCTCTGTGCTGCCTCCTCTCTCTCTGGGGCCCCCAGCCCCCGTCCTTGTCATGTCCCGAGCAGTGCTCTGTGCTGCCTCCTCTCTCCCTGGGGCCCCCAGCCCCCGTCCTTGTCAGGGTCCCGAGCAGTGCTCTGTGCTGCCTCCTCTCTTTCTGGGGCCCCTAGCCCCCGTCCTTGTCAGAGTCTTGAGCAGTGCTCTGTGCTGCCTCCTGGTCTCTCTCTGGGGCCCCCAGCCCCCGTCCTTGTCAGGGTCCCGAGCAGTGCTCTGTGCTGCTTCCTCTCTCTCTGGGTCCCCCAGTCCCCATCCTTGTCAGGGTCCCGAGCAGTGCTCGGTGCTGCCTCCTGGTCTCTCTCTGGGGCCCCCAGCCCCGTCCTTGTCAGGGTCCTGAGCAGTGCTCTGTGCTGCCTCCTCTCTCTCTGGGGCCCCCAGCCCCCGTCCTTGTCATGTCTCGAGCAGTGCTCTGTGCTGCCTCCTCTCTCTCTGGGGCCCCCAGCCCCCGTCCTTGTCATGTCTCGAGCAGTGCTCTGTGCTGCCTCCTCTCTTTCTGGGGCCCCTAGCCCCAGTCCTTGTCAGGGTCCTGAACAGTGATCTGTGCTGCCTGCTGCTCTCTGGGGCTCCCACCCCATCCTCTTTCCGGGCCTTGGCACCTCTGACTGAAGAGAAACAATGTATGTTGATACTTTGTTTCTCTTCAGTCAGAGGGAGGGGGCGAGGGGCCCAGAGCAGGCTGCAGACAGCCTGCACCTGTTTTAGAGGGAGAGAGGCTTGCTTCAACGCAAGCCTCTCTCACAGCTCTCACTGAAGAGCTGAGGGGGGGCCGGGGCCCCCTTCATTTAATGAAGAGTGGGGGCCCCCCGCACCGCGGGGAACTGCGGGGGCGTTTGTTACGCCCCTGCGTCTTGGAATTTCTAAACATAAGCTTGTCTATTCCTCCTCACTTCAGTTTCTGAGTCTCCTCCCCCTTCTACAACAATGCAGTCAATGCACTTCCATTGCCTGGGAAACTATCCTCACCGACAGCCTGTGAAGTGCTAAACGGGGGCATCTAAATGGACTCCACTTTGCTTTAGTAATTATTACTGTAAGGTAAACTTTACGGGTAAACATCAGAAGACATCCACTCCTGCATTCGGAGAATCACCTTGTCATTATTTGCATTACTTTTATCCTGTATATACTGTCATGTTACCTATATCATGATGTTACTGCTTCATTCAAAAGTATACTAAAGCTCACCATATTTAACTATGTATGAGCCCAGACATAACTTTACACTTCCAACCCAATATGATCAACTGTTCTTGCTTTAGCTGTGGTCTAGAAGTAGCTGGGCAGTGGACAAACTGGTCGTCTGTTTCTAGGGCCTATCACATAGTACCTAATATAGCACTATCTCACATGCAAATAATGATGTCTCTTGCTACAGTTTTTGCATCTTCAGATTGCTTGCCCTCTCAAAGTCTACTCTTTGTTCCCGAACTCTTTCCCTCCATTTTTATTGACCCTCTCATAACTTTTCATAACTCTGCATGCTTCCTCTAGCTGAGTACAACCTACTCTAAGTCAAGCGCATGTTTGCCTTAATCTCTAATATAGTATTTCTTTAACTTACCCACACATCCTCTCAAGTCATACACTGCAAACTAGTAATGCCAAATATCTTGCTCGGTTACTAATCCCTCCAACCTTCTGCGCTGCCAAGTAAAAATCCCATGAATGCTGAGTTTGGCTCGTTCTCAGCTAGTGTGTGCATGAGAACTTCAACCTCATTCCAAGAAAGGCACTCTCAAGCCTGGCCCGAGCCTTTAGTGGCTTTCCAAAAGCTATCTTCTGTAAAAAAACACCCAAATGTATTATTTTAAATGTTTTAGTTTAATTGTTTTGCGTGAAACAGTATTGTTCAGGAAGTAAATTTGCCAGAAACTTTACATGAATGCAATATAATTGTTAGAATTCATTCTTCTTTTTTATATCATTTAGCACTTGAGAAACTGGTCAGAAGATAATCACATTCAAGATCGGTACTGAGAGATATCGGAAGAGGATATACGTGGTGGCTCAGGTTTTGTTGCAACAGGACGTTGATCAAAACTCAGCCTCCTGGTCCTTGACCTCAGGACACAAGGTAAGAGATGCTTCTCTATTTAGCGCAAAGTTCAACATTCAGAGGTATATTGGTACCAACTGTGTGTTCAATGAAGGGAGTGGCTTTAGGTGTGGAGGCGTGTTGGTGCATATTAGCAGTACAGTGCAGAGAGGAGGAGTAGATTCTTTTAAAGGTACGCCAAAGGCAAGCACGTCTGCGCCTTAATGGTGCTAAGAGCCAGGACTCCTGTTTGTTAAGGGTCACCAATTTAGCAGAATACCAATCAATCAATCAATCAATCAATCAGGGATTTGTGAAGCGTAATACTCACCCATGAGAGTTTCAAGTCTTTGGGGGGAGGGGGCTACAAGCAGCTCCGTCACCTCCGAAGAGCCAGGTCTTGAGGCTCTTCCTGAATGCTTGCAGTGAGGGGATTAGACTGATGCTGAGGGGGAGTTCATTCCAGGTCTTGACCATGATGTAGGAGAAGGATCTTCCTCCTGTTCTGGCTCTGTGGATGGGTGGGATTTCGGTCAGGGCAAAGCCGGCAGAGCTGAGGGTTCTCTTCGGTGTGTAAAAGGAGATTCTTTCATTGAGGTATTGGGGTCCGGTGTTGAGGAGGGATTTGTAGGTGTCAGTGAGCAGCTTGAAGGTCACTCTCTTTTTGACAGAGAGTAATTGGAGATCTTGCAGGTGCTGGATGATGTGGTCTTTTCGTGGGATGCCGAGGACGAGTCTGGCTGTGGTGTTCTGGATGGTCTGGAGTTTGCAGAGTAGAGATTTGTGGATCCCGGCGTAGAGGGCGTTCCCGTAGTCTATGTCAGGCTCCGGCTCACTTCTCCTCGGGGCTGTGTTGAAAGTCCTATACCCGCTCTTACGCAACCCACCCGTGACCCGGTATAAATCACAGACCAGTAGGAGGGTTCCGCAATCGCGGGAAAGGAAGGGGACAGCGGGGAGGGAGATCTGAAATGACAAAGACAAGGGATTTAGTTTCACACCCCTCCCTATCTACCCTAGAACACAGAATCACCCTATCAGTGAAAAGGGATTCTTTTCTTACTATTAGTTAGGCATACCTGAAAAGGAAAACTCAATGTCTTTAAATGCAGGAGAGGAAGGGAAGGTCCTATCAGTGGCAACAATCTAGTAAGAAAGGAACAAAGGGGTGCATATGAATATACAACAGTGTCACCTTGGGCTCTAGGTCTTTTTTCGCTGCTAAAACATGGAACTCACTCCCCACTTACCTTCGCCTTACCCAGAACCACCTAGCATTCAGAAAGCAACTTAAAACGTGGATATTTGACAAGTAATCCTCCTCCCCTCCCTAAGCGCCTTGAAACCCTCTGGGTATGTAGTGCGCTATATAAATTCTTTGACTTGACTTGACTTGACTTCTTACATCTCACATACCAATTCCTGGCAATGTTCTGCCTTGATCCACTCTTCTGATATAAAAGGTACCCCCCTGGTTCCTCTCCTGTAGTATAAAATAAAACACAAGCACGTTGTCGAAAGCAACAGAGAACAAAAAATAAGCGGAAGGTTGACTGCACCTTGAATAAATGTTTCTTCCCGCAATCAAAATATACACTGTGTTATTGGCAGTGTAACTTGCACTTGTCCGTAACTGATAGTCATGTAAACTCACTTCACCATGAGTTTAGTTGCTGTCCCCCCAATGTACAATATTTACAGAACTAGTCCAGAATTATTCTATCCGATTTGTATACTGTTTATCCAGAGGATTTCCCCCATGAGAAAACGCAGCCGCGTTCTCTCCCAAACGGGAAAATCAACACAAGAACTTCAAACGAGGAAGAAGGGTGAAACTGACGAACACAGCCGTGTCCGTCCTCTCCTGAAATGTACACCACTCAAGTTCCACGGGATACAGAATCTGTGTGTTCCCAGCCGGAAAACACACCGTAACTTTTACTCACGATATCTCCAAGAATGCACGACCTCTCTCCTCTCCGGCTCAACTCAATTATCGGCTCCGATTTCCCTAGACGTCTGGCATTTGTTTCCTGGGCGGCGCGGCTAACATCTTGCGCAACTTCCCGCTTGGCCCTCTGGGGTTTGTGGTTCCGCTACTCGAGGCATTCAAACCCCACGCATTATGCGGACAGTGGCCATACAGACCGACTCTGACAGTCTAGTCTGCTGGTTATGAGTGCGTGGGTTTCTGGATTCAGGGGGGATCCATTTGAAGGTCTTACAGAGAGTACAGAGTGTATTAAAGCACATGGAAGAGACAGCATTGATCTGTTGGTTCATGGTGAGGGAGGAGTCGAGTATGATATCGAGGTTGCGGGCATGGTCCGTGTGTGTGGGAGGGTTACAGAGGGCGGTGAGCCACCAGATGTTGTCCCATGAGGAGGGTGTGGATCCGAGTACGAGGACTTCAGTTTTCTCCGAGTTGAGCTTCAGGCAGCTGCTGCTCATCCAGAATGCAACGTCTTTCATTCCTTCCTGGAAGCTGTGTCTGGTGATGTCGGGTTCCTTAGTGAGGGAGAGGATGAGTTCGGTGTCATCGGTGTAGGATAAAATGCTGAATCTGTGTTTTCTGACAATGGTAGCGAGGGGGGCCATGTGGTTGTTGAAGAGCACTAGTTAGGCTAGACAGAGAGGGACAAAGAGGAGGTGAAATCGCTATTATCTTTAAAAAGGCTAGCCCTTGTACATTTGCACAGATAAGTCTTATAGGCTGAGAAGCCTTTTTCACCCTCGCCCATCTAATAATTTTACTCTAGCTTGACTCTTGATCTATTGCCCCAGGGGTGCAGCTTCCAATTTTACACTTGACCTGGCAGACATCTTGCCATTGCTCTCTTTACGCTATGCCAATTTTATTGTCATAGGGGACCTTACTTTCCATTTTGAGGATGAAAGGTGCCAGGCGGCTACATTGGCCACAGATTTGGAAGCTCATCAGTTTTCCTAGCTGGTACATGCCTTCACGCACAAATTGGGACATACATTGGATCCTATTTTCTCTAACTCGTCCAGGTTGGTAGTGGACCCACCAATCCCTCTTATCCTGTTTGATCATTGAGCATACCCTTCGAGGTGTTGTTAACATCACAAATGTAAACATCTAATGTAGGCAAGCTAGTTAAGAATCGGAAATGGGCCAAGGTTAATTCAGCAGCTTTTACAGAGGTGCTAGCTAAGAATTGTCCTATCTTGAGTGAAGGTGTAGACACTGCTAAAGGACAACTGAAGGGATGGATAACAGTGGCATTTGACCAAATTGCACCTGTAATTAAACATATGGTCAGACTCACAAAACACTTTTGAAGCCTGATTTAAACCATCCACTGATGGGGCAGGATTGTCCCGCTTAAAACCTCTTTCTATGGTGGATCCTCTTCCTCTGTTGACATATTTTAAATTGGGATTGCCATCTGATCCTGCTTCGCCTGGTATTTTGGCACAAGGTATGAAGGAAATATCGCCTGTGCTTTGTGATCTTCTAAATAATTTCATGTAGCTTGGTCAGGTCCCCATGAGTTGGAAAGAGGCTATAATAGCTCCACTCCTTAAAAGCCTTTACTGGACCCTATTAAACTGTAACATTTTAGGCCCATCTCTCTGCTACCCTTGTTTTGTAAAGTGGCTGAGAAATATATTAATAAAAAGCTGTTGAGCTTCATTGAGGCCAGGGACTGCTCCACAAGTCCCAGTCGTGGTTCAAACCAAAGTTTAGTACAGAATCTGCCTTTGTGTTAGCTTAAGAATACGTCCAGCAGGTTGTGGATAGGGGAAATGCTGTGGCACTGATAATGCTGGGTCACAGTGTGGCTTTCAATGCCATGTCCCATGCTTGAACTGCTGTGGAACTACAGTATCGGAGCAAAAGCCTTGAGGTGGTTAGCCTCTTTCCTGCAGAATCGCACCTTTCAGGTGTCTCAAAAACCTTTCCGTTCTAAGGTCTTTCCGTTGCAACAAGGCTTAGCGTTGAGCCCCACTCTATCCAACCTCTATATACGCCCCCTAGTTGATATAGTTGAGCGATATGGTTTTAACATCGTGTCATACAATATGGAGTCTCTAATAAGACTTAGTAAGTGTTGGCATTTTGCTACATTGATGGAAATTGTAAGGTAGTTATAAGATATTATTGTTTCACACTTTTAAAAGACTAAACTGAAGAAACAATTGTCTCAGCTATTCTTAATGAATGAACCATTGTTTTCCCTGAGCAATGTGCTAAAGAAAAAGTAATTTCTCAAAGCTACGATGGTGCCAGCATCATGCGTGGTGCAACAGGTGGTGTGCAAAAGAAAATCAGGGTGTGTACCCAAATGCACATTATATTCATTGCTATGTCCACCAACTCAACTAATCAGAACTAACTTAAGACAAAATCCTAAACTTACTAACATTTTGGTATTCACAGAAGGCACTTACTCATTTTGGTATTCATAAAAGGCACTTACTCATTTCAGTATTCACAGAAGTCATTTAGGAGTCCTAAAGTTAGGGGTCCTAACTTTATGACTCCTAAATGCCTTCTGTGAATACCGAATGTCTTAAAATTAGGAATGTTCTCAGTTTAGGAGTAGTAAAGTTAGGACTCCTAACTTTAGGACTCTTAAATGCCTTCTGTGAATACCAAATGTCTTAAAGTTAGGATTCGTCTCAGTTTAGGAGTAGAAAAGTTAGGAGTCCTAGCTTTAGGACTCCTAAGTGCCTTCTGTGAATACCAAAATGGTAGTAAGTTTAGGATTTTGTCTTAAGTTAGTTCTGTGAATCGGACCCCTAGAATCCCAAAATGATTTTCTGAGGTGGATGGTATTACAGCATTCATGCAAATTCCCCAAAACGGACTGACATTCTTTAACAAATAGTTTCAAGAAGACTTCCAAGAGGGCCTGCAACTAGCTGGAATTTCAATATTCGAGTAATAAACATCATTTATGAATACAGAGATGCTCTTCTTGAATGCATGAGGACCACTGCAAACAGTGGTGATTTTGAATCCAATACTATATGTGAAGCTCATGGGTTACAAGAAAATTGAAGATAGAGAGTTTATATTCCTTCTGTTTCTTTTTCATAGTATAGTGCCCGCGTAGACATTTCATATAATCAATTATAAAAGTGAAACATTGACACTGTGTTTGTCCAGAAAGCTCCTGCATACTTTGTGAAAATCATCCCCCAAGTTTGGGAATCTATTGACAGTGTGGATTCTACACTGCCACAGGAATCCAGGGGCCAGATGTAGGTAATTCTATTTTACCGATTCATAAATACCGAATTTTACCGGTTCGGTATTTATGAATCAGTAAAATAGAAGGGGGAGATGTAGGTAAAATCGGTAATTGAATTACCGAATCTGTAAAAATCGGTATTTACCGAATCGGTAAATACCGATTCGGTAATGCCCATTGATTCATAGGAATCAATGGGCATTACCGAATCGGTATTTACCGATTCGGTAAATACTGATTCCAGCAAGGGTGCAGGGGGTGTCACTTTGACACCCTCTAGCACCCCAAATACTGGCATGTGTGCCATGTGGCACACAGACATGCCCTATGGGCATGTCTGTCTCTCACATGGCATAGGTGTGCATGCACACATGTGCATGCACACCTGGATTCGGTATTTTACCACCCAATTGGATTGGGTGGTAAAATACCGAATCTGTAAGGCCTTTGGGACTCAGAAGAGTCCCACCTACATCAGGAAGTTACTGAATCGGTAAAAAATACCGATTTGGTATTTTACCGATTCGGTAAATTTACCGATTCTGTAAAATAGGGCCCCTACATGCCAATTACTAAATACCGGTCGGTAACGGCCGAAATCGGCCGTTACCGACCGGTATTTCAGCTCCTACATCTGGCCCTAAATGTGTAAAAACAAACTCATATTTCTTAGAGGATGTGAACTCAAACCACAAGCACCCTGTGAAGACAAAACCTTGATAGTGCCACCTCAGAATAGGTGGGGTTCCTATTCAGAGGAGAATACTGACACATGGAGACCTAGTCTGCAGAAGATGTAACAGAAGAAAGACATTGACCCATGTGGAAGAAGTGAAAAACTTAACATTGTAGTGTATGAGGGGCGGGGGTTAGGCTTGCTACCCGATGGGGCTGTGCCCACCTTTCTCCTGTTTTGTATATCTTGCCCCCCGATGACTCCTTCGTATCACTATTGTTTGCTGATATCCTGATTTGCACATTATTGCGGGACTGTGTGCGATTGTGCGACACCTTCTTAGTTTCTTATTTGAAAAATGAACCTCTCTAATCCTGATTTTCACCTGTTGTGTATGATTGCAGGTTGTGCACTGTTATTTCTTCCCCCGGGGGCCGAACTGCTTTAACTACGCATAATGCTTGCTTCACTTCAATAAAGGTTAAAAAAATAAAAATAAAAAAAACATTGTAGTGTAGTTCCTATTTTCCCAATAGGCTCTGCGCATTGGAATAACATAAACAGCAGTGTAGACGTAGGACTGAGGTCATCTAGGTCTCTACTGACTATGTTAAACTTAATTTAGGTTTGCGCCAGCTAGCTCAGAGGTCACTGGAAACTTTCTTGAATGAAATAGGGAGGGACAAGCTCCCCTGGCTCAGACAAGAAGGGATTCAGTTTCCGACAACCGCATAAACATGAAAACTTTGCTCCCTCAGATTAAGAGTATATCTCTAGAGTCGTGTGAAAACAATAGACAGCTATTTCACTCAGTCAGCAGTGCATACTTAGTTTCAGCAGAATGCAGAGAAATAGAGAGACGGGCGTTTTCAATAAAAAGGTGTTATTTATTGAGCAGTCTTCTTTCTCATGCAAGAGAAATGAATTGCCACAATTGCAATACTTAAAGTAAAGTAAAGTGCGTACAGTAAAAGTAGTATTATGAAATAATACTGTAAAAGCATTGATACGGTTTCTTAGCCATATGATACTTTAAAATGGATAAAATATATACATACATAAATACATTGACTAAAGTACTCAACTGGTGCTTCTAACTAAGCCTACCCCGGTGTACCTGGCCTAAGCCTAATACTTGGGAAGGGATGAGTAAGTAGCAGTTTTAAGTTAAGTTGGTTAAGATAATTTCGCCAAGAATCTGCATCAAGAATTCTCTCAAGGGTCTAGTCAGCTCCGTGCCTTGGTAATAGAATGTGGGAGGTCTGGTATCTCTTTCCTCAGGACTGGATATCCCAGCAACCTGCGAGGGTAGGCTGGAAACACCGGAGCTGGATTTTCTCGGCTGGAGAAAAAGACAGCGTCTCTTTCAGTGCGTCAAACAGGAGGGGCGGCTTCCGTGGGCAGTCGCATCAGCTGGGCTCTCGGGCAAGTAGATGGCCGCTCTGCTCCAAACCACTGTGTGTTTGCTTAAGGCAACTGTTGGTATTTTATACCTGAAAGGTGCCGGGTTTGACGTAAGGTTGGACATAAGACGTCACCAAGAAATAACAGTTCTTGCTGAACTTCAGGAGTTCTTGTTCAAATCAAAACAAAAGCAGTTTTCCCGGGCTGCTGGAGGCTTGATTTGTTTAAAGAACGTGTTGTGCTTGCTAGGAGTCGATGGGAAAAGCCGTGCTGTGCTTTGGATTGCATGGGCTATTACTGAATATGAATCTGATTCTTATGCCTTTATAAGGATATTATTGATTATAACCTCACAAGGGCATAAATCGGGAATATCGAATTAGGGTCCTAGATATGAACACGACACCCACTCCACGGATTGATGTCCATCATTACTAAAATGTAAGCAATAGTAAACGTTCAATGATGCATGTGTTTTTTCCAACCCACCCCAAAATACATATTTCGCATTTGAAATGGTATAAGGTAAATACACGAAAAATGAGTGTTTGTACTGTACGCTTTTCAAGCAGTGTCATAATTCAGAAAAAAGCATATATATATCAGCTGAATGAATTGCGAAAATCACACATGAAATGGCTCTAAATACAGAAAAGAAGGTCAAGACCATTTCATCACATATTTATACAAATTGTTGTATATGTGCTAGAGGCTGAGGTAAAATATTGTCTCTAGTATCCTAAAATAGAAGCTCTGTTCTCTAAGAAAAGTTCTACTTTAAGCAGAGTACCATGTGCCAAAAAAGGTAAATATTTTGAAAATATTGGCAAAAATAATTTTGCTTTCAGGGGAAAAGTTCCAAATATTTTCTGTAGCTTTGTTTATCAAAAACTGAAGGCCGAATTCAGAGTTCAGGGAACGCTGTGTGCTCATTGTATATTAAGAGTTATTCTCATTGCTTGGAGAGAACATTATTTCAGGCAGACCTGCAAAAAATTGGTCTACCACATTAGGTGAAAGTTCGACCAAGTATGAAAATGCTGCAACTATGCAGTTCTCTGTGTGAGTGCTATCATCGATGGTTGGATCAGCAATGCTCACAGAAGGCTGTACCTGTTCGGTGCTGCTTTCCTCTCGTACCTCACCGCCACCTACTCGTAGTGGTGAAGTCTCCACGAATGCCGTCATCAGAATCAGTAGCCGCTGGGGACAACACGATGCATGAGTCATTACCGGACCTAGCAAAGTATCGATATCCATTGGTATTGCTGATTGTAGTGTAAGACAGATGTCCAACACGCATTCTTCTCCGCATAGCAGACATCGAAGCACAGATATGATACAATCTTGCCAGATCGGTCTGAATGAAAGAAACCAGGTTGTACTTAGATCTCTTAGCCGGGCCAATCCGAGGACCTTAGTTATACGGTCTCGGTATCGTATCGCTAGGATCGTTTCTTCCATCATTGCTAGAGTCTTGCCTGTGGATTGGCTTGCCATATCGGTGCAGAAGGAGCAAAAATAAAATTCCTGCCACGAGCCCCAAGATTAAGGGTAGGCCGCAAGAAGACAGAATGGACAAAATTCGGGAAGATGCCCAGAACTGTTTCAAAGGGTGCTAATAGTCCCGAAAAATTGTCTTAAATACATGTGCAATGCCACTGGTATCAGACATGTTTAAGATTTGGCTTAACACTTCTACGAAATGTACGGGGCAATTTGTTGATAAAAGGGTATGTATCTCTGCTGCTGTCCTTGCAACTTGCAGATCATATGTTTCTTTTGATGACGTTAGAGGCACAGTTGTTTGTAAAAGAATAGACTTTATTCTGCTTAAAGTATCAATTCGAATAGAAGAGATATTCAACCGAGGCCATAACACAGCCCCCATATCTGGATTGCTGTGTGGATACAATACTTGCACACAGCAAATGGCCCTGGAAGTTACAGTTGTCAGATAGGCTTTTCCTGGCAGCATGCCACAACAGCTGTGGTCACTTATTAAAATGTAACTACCGTTTGAAAGTGGTCTAAAAAATGTCTCTATCTGTTTTGCAGGCGTGCCATGCAGGTGACATGAAAGGTTGTTTGAAGACCCTTTGCAGGCCCCATGCAAATTAATTCCTTGACACAGAAGTGTACCGCTTAGTGATTTTTTACAATTTTTACCACTAAGAAATACCTCCTTGTTTCCTTCACTGTAACATCTGTGTGTATAAGGTACATCCCAGGTTGATTTGATGTATTCTTTACCCAACCTTTCATACTGGCCAGCTGGTATATACTCTTGACAGCATTTAAACTGGAAAGTTGTTATCGGAATTGTAATCGTTCCATGCATTATCCATTCGATGACAGGTCTATCTGACATTGTCAATGGTAATCTCTCGAGTTTTTCAATGCTCAGAATCGTATAGTCTGCTCCTTTTTGTGCCAAACTGATTTGTTTATCAGTAAGGTTAAAGATACCGAATAATGACGTTGTGTTGATTAAACGCCATGTTTAGTAGCCTGAACGTAGATTTTGCAACGTTCAGCCAAGCTGTACAATAGAACGTAATTGAGACTGACCATGTTGTAACATTAGTAAGTCCTGCTCTACTATATATAAGGCAGACGATTCAATGCTGTCTAGGGAATATATTCTGGAAGACAGAGTCGTTAACCAACTGTCCACAACAGAAAGTGATTTTTCCAAATTTATACGATCAATTTCTCGTATTTTTTCTGCTGTCTCAATTTGCATTACTTTCCATGCTTCGTTGTACGCAGCGTATATACCGGCCGCTATGAAACGTTTTTGACGCTGTTTGCGTGGTGCCGTTATGAAATCACGCAAGTCAGCACCGTCTTTAAGTAAAGTCAAGTGTTGCTTAATTTCAGCCAGTGTGGATTTCTGTAGCCACTCAAGGCATAGTTTCCCTACACTGTATGTTGTAACTATCCCTGGATGTTGTCTCTGGGAATATTTAGGGTCTTGTCTGGTCATTTTGAACCCCTGTGTTTTGTTCAGGAATCTATCTTGACAGTTATTCATGTCTGTTGGCCAGATCAACTACTTTTTCCAATCAGTATGTGTTCTGTTTTGGTGTAAAATATTAGAAACGTCTATCTCCACATCAGTAGTGCTGTCACTATCAGGCATGGGTTTCGGAATAGACGGTGTATTCAAGTCTTTTATCTTAGCTAGGCCAAGACAAGTAGTTTGTTGAATTGTGTCATTCAAGAATATCATTTGTTCTGGGAACATGCAGGCCCTAAACAGTGCTTCTAGGCCTTGTACTTGCCAATCTTTGGAACCCCAGATTGTTTTTGTTTCAATGGTGTTTTTCCAAAATTCGAAACCTAATGTAGACATCTTGTCATAAAATTTTTCTGAATAAATCAATTTAGTATTAGTCAACATTGTTTTCATTCCTGTTCTATTTACCATTTTAAAATAAAACATTCTTGGATCACTGTTTTTAAACCCTGAGAAGTATTGGAATTTCTCAAAAAATTATTTCGAACTGCCTTTTGGTGGAGTTGGACAGTCTTCCCACTGGTTAAAAGATAAAACATTTCTAGACTGAGCAGTTTTATGCAGATAGTGATCACCATAATGGTTGTAGCAGTATAGCTCTTTATAATTGGATGAACCCTGCAAGTAATCTTGTTCTGTAAATTTGGCTGACATTACTAAATCTGACATCATATTATTAACGTTTTCAAAGTCCCAGTCATCAGAGAAGGTACTAGGTGTCACAAAATCACTTAATGAAATCTTGAGCTGGTGAGGATACTTCAAGAGCTCGACCGGGCCAAGAATGTCATAATCAGTTCTGTCCCAAGCTACCCCACCGGGTATTGGAATGGCTGTGATGTTCACTGATGACAGTTCTCTTTTCTCGATGTGAGAGGATGTGTGTGGCTTTAGGACCAAGTTGATGTTCTGACTTGCTGTGTCCATTGTACTATATTTTCCCTCAATGAATTTTCCCAAACATAGAACCATGATGAGCCAAAGCAGGAGGAAAAGTACTCCTAACATAATCCAAAATTCAATCCATGGTGAAATTAGATATGTCTCTTTCAGTTGGTGAAAAAGTTCAATTACTTTGTTTTTAAAAGTTGTTGTAGGAGGCGTTTCTTCATGCTCGCTTGGGTCTTCAGAGAAATTGTCGAAATTGATGAAGTAGCCTGATGCAGTTCTGTCAATTGTTGGAATTGCTTCCGGATTTTCATTTGCTTTTGCATTTTTCTTTGTTTCATTAGAATACTCTGAGGCTACATCATTGTAGATTGGTGTTTCTTGACGAACTGTTACTATTTGGGTTTCAAGAGGCACAAGTTCCATGGAATTATTGCATAGTCCTTTTTTATTCATTGCAGATTTTTCAATTTTGATTAGTCTCTCAGCATGAGCCTCTTGGATTGTAGCGAACTTCGGTATTCTGCTATTTCTTGGGAGTCCACTTGGCCTACTACTTATTATTGGCCACATGATTGTGGTTTTACCAGTTCGATGGATACAACTCGGTTCTCCTTTTTACCAGCAAGGGGCAGTAGTACTACTGATCTTGTTCCGTTGATAGCTAAGACAGGTACTGCTTTTCTGTACGAAGGCCCAAATTCCTTCTTTACCGCGATCTTTTCTCTGACCAGATCCCCAATCTTGGGAATCCAGACAGGTCTTGCTGGGACAGGTGGTTTTTCTTCAGTGGCTGTCGACTGTTGTTTCAACTTTATGTTACTCATGCTTTTTATTTTTTCATTTAAATCCTGTAAAACAGCCAAACGATCTTTGATATCAAAGGTTTTTTCTTCTACCACTGAAGTGTGACTATCAAGGTCCTGAATATGCATTCTAGTTCCGAACAATAGTTCATATGGAGTGAGACCTTTTAGAGAGTTTCTTGGCAGATTATTAAGACTAGGTTGGACACTTATTAAATGTTTAACCCACCCATGACCCGAACCTAATATCCTCGCCGTTATAGATTGCTTTATGTCCTGGTTTTTTCTTTCCACAACCGCATTTCCCTCAGGATGGAAGGGAGAAGAATACCGCAACACGATGCCCATACTGTTCATGGCCTCTTTGTAAGCTCGAGAGCTAAACGCAGGACCCTGATCAGAATGTAGCATGCCAATTGCGTATGTGCCGATAAAGACTCGCAAATCTTTGATAACAGTTCTGGCGTCAGCCGAGCGCTGGGGCCACATCCAAATGAATCTCGTACAGGAATCCACTGCGACCATGATATATTTATAGTAGCCATCCCTTTATAAGGGACCACAGTGGTCCAGGTAAACACATGCTAATGGTTTATCTGAGATTAGAAGGGGCGTCTGTGCTGGTCGTTTTACTGTTGATACTTTCATTCTTTGCCATATTTCGCATTCTAGAACATAGTTCTTAGTTTGCTTCCTAATACCCGGCCACCAATATCTCTGTTTTAATAATGATGTTGTGGCGGAAATACCAGCATGTGCAGATGCTAACCCTTCGTGTGCCGCTGAAATTAGTCCTAATCTGTGTTCCATGTTTGGAATCGCTCTATCCCCCACTCCAGGGATTCGAGCAAATGGAACGTTATTTGCATCAGTTATGTATGAGTACTTTACTGGAAAGCCTTTCAGGAGTGTTTTTCTGTCATCTTTTACTGACGCATTGACAGCTTGTAGTATGTCGCTGTCTATTTTTGTTTTTGACCGGGTGATAGCAGCTACGAAAGCCGTTTGCACAGCTGCCTCCGCGGCTTCGTCAGCCAAGGAATTCCCTGCAACGTGAACGCCATCACGTTGATGACTCAGTGTGTATATCACGTGAGTCTTTTGTAGTTCTTTCTGTAAAAGAACTATTTGTTCCCAAAGCATTTTATGCTTGATTGTGCCACCTTTTGCAACTTTGCAGCCATTTTGAACCCAGTTTTGCAAGTATTCATTATAAGACTGAATGCAATAATATGAATCGCACACTATTAGTGTGGGGAATTCGCAATCGGTATTTTCAAGCGCCATCTTAAATGGTAGTCGTTCAGCTCGCTGAGCTGTACAATCTCCTAGAGATTGAGTTTTAGTGACCGTTGGTCTAAATTTCTCTTCATGCCATCGACCTTTAACGATCGCGCATGCAGCACTATATGCTTGTTTACCCCCAACTGCGGGTTGTGCTGATCCGTCTGTATATATTATACATCCGTAATGATCCAGAGGCAGGACTTCAGCTGGCAGAGGACATTCATATTCATATTGCAGAAATTCTTGTGTTTTTAAATTAGGATCAAATCCGTATACTACATCTGTAGCAGCAAGAGAATTAACCCATTGTATCCATCTCGGATGTAAATCTTTGGCATTTAGTATGCTTGCTTTTGTCACTGCTTCTAAGGCAGGTATCGGTGTAACGATTATTATTCGTTTACCTTGTGTTAGGGCTCTTTCTTTTGCTACAGCAGTTTGATCCGCAGTTAGAATTTTCTCTGTGGAGCTGAATTTCATTTCAGCTTGAGTGTACAAATGTGATTTGTAAGCTATAGGTACCGTTTATCCCTCATTAGAGGTCAGGTATGTGAATCCGCATCTTCCTGGGATGACTCGGATTACAAGATTGCGTGTGTTCTCACGCGTTCGCAATTTTGTTTTAGTTAACATGTCTGTTTGTAGTGATCTCAAAATTTCTGTGTGTTTCTGAGTCCAATTGGACAAATAAATAAATAATAAATAAATAAATAAATTGGTTTGTTTGAAATCTGGTTTTATTAATTCATAGAGAGGTTTAACCCTCTCAGCATAATTTAGAATGTATGTTCTTCCAAAATTCAGGAAACCTAGTAGTGATTGTAAATTCTTCAGCGTTTTTGGTGCTTGGAGTACAGCACATTTCTCTAAGAAATTGTCTGCCAGGCTTTTGCCTTCACTTGATAATTCATATCCTAACAATAGGACAATTAGATGGGCAATTCGTGACTTTTTAAAGTTGAATTTGTAACCCTCTGAGGCGAGTCCAAGTATTATGGTGTTCACCCTTTTTAAGTGAGTTTCCAGGTCATCATCTGTGAGATAGATGTCATCGACATATGATAATGCTTCATCATCATATATCTGTAGTAACTCTGTTACCCTTGCTGAGAATAATCCTGGGCTATTCTTGAAGCCCTGTGGGAGTCGGCAAAATTGTTTTTGCGATCCAAATATTGAGAAAGCGGTCAAATACCTGCTTTCAGGTGCAATGTTTTGATAGAAGAATCCATTAGAGATGTCTAATGTCGTTTTATATTTTTTGCGCACAATGTTATTCATTAGTGCTGCACTATGTGAGTTTTGTACTGCAAATGTTTTACAACAAGAGTTAAGGTGTCTGTAGTCCAAAACTAGACGATATGAATTGTCTGGCTTGGAGAAAGGAAACAAAGGATTATTCATTTGAGAGGTGCATGTTTCGATCACCCCTTGGTATTCAAGTTGATCTAAGATCTCCCTGACTTGTTTTTTAGCTTCTTGTTTAACTGGGTACTGCCTTTGTGCAGTGGGCTGATTTTTTTACTGGATCTTGTGGTGAGGTGAGTCCTCATCCCATCCTACATGATTTTTGTACAAAGCAGGAGCTTGGGCCACTGCCCATTTTCTTGCATATGTGTATTTTTTATGAATCGGGATATGATTCGAGAAGGCAGGCATAATCATTTCTTCGCCATGAGGGCACTCCCTGACAAACTCTGGTGGCCAGTCTTTCTCAGCTAACAGAATGTCATAGCCTTTTGAAAGTTTTTCCCAAAAGAGACTTTTTATTTTCCTGGTTTTATCTCCCTCTATATGTAATGTTATTTAATATAGCTTATGGGGCACACTAACTCGTGTGTCTGCAGTTTCCACTTGAATGTACTCAGTCGTGTCCACTGTCTCCAGAAGATTCATCAGGGTCTTGCGAGCTATGGTCACTTCTGCTCCGCTGTCTAATATTGTCTGGGTCCACTCTCCATTTTTCAGCTATGTCTTAAGAATTCTCGGCATGTTTAATCTTAATACTTGCTACCTTCTTTCTGGGAAATTGTAATTTTTTACTTTGATGAGCAGGTTCCTTGTCTTTGGACTTGACGTGCTCTTCTCTGTGTTCTGACCGTCCTCTTCTTTCCGATTTCTGTGAGGAAGATCGAGAAAGATTCAGTGAGAAGGATCTAGAGGGACGTGTATCAACATCTTGATATCTGTCTGGTTTTCTTATTTTATCCCTATCTCTAAGGTTGTATCTTTTATCAGAGGGTTTCCTTTGGGGAGACTTGTCTTCTCGGCCTGGAGATCTCTCTCTACGCTGAGGAGACCTTCCTCTGGACTGGAAACGTTTTTCCCTGGGAATGGTTTGTTTATTACCTTCCCAACTCTTTTTTGGAGTCTTTAAATTATTTTTAATAAATGTTTTTTCAGGATTTTCGGTTAGTTAGGGTTTTACCGGTTTCCCACCCAAACTATCTCTTCCTAGCTCTTCGTAGGATTTTTCTATGATTCTGGCAAGTTCCAATTGTTGGGCTGCTATATCTGTTTCCTTTAATTTCTGGCGGATCGCCACAGATGCTGCTTCACCTTTTATGTTGGCTAATAATATAGCCGAGACCAGCTTGAAGTCTTTTAGTAATTTCATACCCAGAGTTAAAGCTGGTTCTGGACCGTATTCATTTTGAATCTGTCTTAATACATCTGGTATGACCGCCATAGGCGGTACACCATGTGTTTTTGTGTAGATGGGAGCAAATACTGTGCCCCAAGTGTCACAGTCTTCCACATGTGGTGCGATCCCTATCGGGAGGCAGATAGTCAGAATTCTGTGTTTCTCAGTAGGAGTAGTATCTGGAAATACTGCCTCTATTTGAGTAATTTTCTGTGCTAACCAGAATGGAATTTGTTCCCGTTTTATGGGTACTTTACCAAGACATGATTGTATGTTCTGTGGTGTAATTTTGTTTATGTTCCACTGGTGAGGGGTCTGCTGTGGAATGTTAAATGTCGGTTGGACTATTGAAGTCCGCATGACATATTGGACTAATTGTCTATGTATTTTAATTAAGAGTTTTAGCTGAGCTAAAAGTTCAGGAACTGACATTTTATCAATGTCTGGATGTGGTATGTAGCTGGCTAGAACCGGCCACGTTGCTCCTGGTCTACCTAGTGGACCGAGCCTGGTGATGTGATCATTATATTTTAGGGCGCCTTTAAACCAGAGCAGGTGCTCTTGGTATTTTAGTGGAATTTCAATCTCCTCGAAAGGAGTGTATTCATCCGGAGGTTCCTCTATTTTGTAATAGTGGAAGTCTTTTGTCGGAGCATGTGCTGATGGAAAATGTATCCATGAATAGAATACCTCTGTCTGACGGTATTCATGTGCCTCTATCACGAATATGACTGTACCACCTCGTGGTGTCAGTCCATTTTCTATAAGTTTTAGAGTTATAGTTCTTCTTACATTGACCGGAATGATTATAGCATCCGGTTCGGTTTAATGGAGATGTGCATCTTCCTCTAAGAGTCGAGCTGCTATTCTTGCTCGCTCCCTTTCTTCGTCACTTTCTGCCATTTAACTGACTGAAAGTTTTCTGTTGCAGATCGAGTTTAAAGGAAACAAAGATTAGGTGCACAATATTTTGGAACACTGTATCCTTCAACGTTGATCAAACCAAAAACTAATACATAGGATTCTCATCCTACTAAGTTACGGCGGATATTAACCTTCCACCCACTCCAGACGTCTATTGGAGTTTTTACGGGGAAAGCGTTCTGTGTGAAAAAGCACGACTGAGTTACTCTAGTGTCTTGCGTTAGATTATCGCCTTACCAAACGTTGGGCGCCATGTAGTGTAGTTCCTATTTTCCCAATAGGCTCTGCGCATTGGAATAACATAAACAGCAGTGTAGACGTAGGACTGAGGTCAGCTAGGTCTCTACTGACTATGTTAAACTTAATTTAGGTTTGCGCCAGCTAGCTCAGAGGTCACTGGAAACTTTCTTGAATGAAATAGGGAGGGACAAGCTCCCCTGGTTCAGACAAGAAGGGATTCAGTTTCTGACAACCGCATAAACATGACAACTTTGCTCCCTCAGATTAAGAGTATATCTCTAGAGTCGTGTGAAAACAATAGACAGCTATTTCACTCAGTCAGCAGTGCATACTTAGTTTCACCAGAATGCAGAGATATAGAGAGACAGGCGTTTTCAATAAAAAGGTGTTATTTATTGAGCAGTCTTCTTTCTCATGCAAGAGAAATTAATTGCCACAATTGCAATACTTAAAGTAAAGTAAAGTGCGTACAGTAAAAGTAGTATTATGAAATAATACTGTAAAAGCATTGATACGGTTTCTTAGCCATATGATACTTTAAAATGGATAAAATATATACATACATATATACATTGACTAAAGTACTCAACTGGTGCTTCTAACTAAGCCTACCCCGGTGTACCTGACCTAAGCCTAATACTTGTGAAGGGATGAGTAAGTAGCAGTTTTAAGTTAAGTTGGTTAAGATAATTTCGCCAAGAATCTGCATCAAGAATTCTCCCAAGGGTCTAGTCAGCTCCGTACCTTGGTAATAGAATGTGGGAGGTCTGGTATCTCTTTCCTCAGGACTTGATATCCCAGCAACCTGCGAGGGTAGGCTGGGAACACCGGAGCTGGATTTTCGCAGCTGGAGAAAAAGACAGCGTCTCTCTCAGTGCGTCAAACAGGAGGGGTGGCTTCCGTGGGCACTCGCATCAGCTGGGCTCTCGGGCAAGTAGATGGCCGCTCTGCTCCAAACCACCATGTGTTTGCTTAAGGCAACTGTTGGTATTTTATACCTGAAAGGTTCCGGGTTTGACGTAAGGTTGGACATAAGACGTCACCAAGAACTAACAGTTCTTGCTGAAGTTCAGGAGTTCTTGTTCAAATCAAAACAAAAGCAGGGGTTTTTCCCGGGCTGCTGGATGCTTGGTTTGTTTAAAGAACGCGTTGTGCTTTCTAGGAGTCGATGGGAATAGCCGTGCTGTGCTTTGGGTTGCATGGGCTATTACTGAATATGAATCTGATTCTTATGCCTTCATCAGGATAATATTGATTATAACCTCACAAGGGCATAAATCGGGAATATCGAATTAAGGTCCAAGATATGAACACGACAACATGCACAGCAACAATTACACCTAACGTACTATGACAGACAAATTGCTGCCCCCAAAGTGTATACACATTGTGACCCCTTGGTATAATTACTACTACTGCATTATGGGGCCTACCGTAGACACCGCATAAATAGCATAGCCAGAGGAGTGGTGGATACATTCTACCGCTGCATAATCAGGCGGTCAGGGCTGAAGATGGAGGGACAAGTGTTCCTCTCCCAACTGTGCGTCTACTGGGTTAAAATGAAGAGAGTCTAGTTGTGAAATAAAACAATAATTTACTACTTGTACGCAGAGGTAATACATAACACTGGGGAGAAAAACTCGACCCCAAGAGTGAAACCCTCATATTGAGATGAGGCTAGATTCCAATCAGCTCTTTCTTCACGTTGAATCCTTGTATGAACCTTTGAAAACGTTATAGCCACATGAGTTATAAGGTTTATTGTTTCACACTCCACGTCACAGCTATGAAGGCTACTACAAGAGAGAGAGAAGGGAGTAAAAGTCCCTAGTCAAAGGTATTGAACAGGAGAAACAACCCTGTCATAAAACCATATTGGCCAGCTTGTTGTAGGGACTCTACATAGCTATGCTTGGAACCATAGAACATCAGTATGTAGGGACAGAGTCAGCATACCACATCAGTGTCTATGATCCTGAGTCCTACTAGCCATAGTGCCTCACTTGCCCTACTAACCTTTCCAGAGAAACAAGTGAGTTGGCACCCCAAAACACAACAGAGGACCACACCACCTACATGCAATAGAAGGGGACTCAATTATGTATAAAGCACTGACCCTGATGCACCAAGCCCTCCACAATAAGGGGCCTCTGTACCTTAAAGAAAAAAATAGGGAATATAGCCCTTGGAGAGCCCTGTATTCTAGCAATGCCGGACTAATTGTGGTTCCTCATTTTAAAAGGCTACAGAGGGGAGGTTCTTCCTTCACTGTTAGAGTAGTGGGTACATGAAATCAGCTGCCTGAACATGTGAGGTCCATTTCAAATTAAGCAAAATTTCAAATAGAGATGAAAACTCTCTCATTCAGACTGCAATGATGACAGTATATTAGAATTGCCTAAACACCACAGGACACTCCTTTTCAGCAGCTGTGTGCTACGGAAGAACTTATCATTAATCTGTTTCATGACCCGTAACAAAGAAATTTGAAAATATAATTATGTCTTGATGTGAAGTGTTTAACCTAAAGAAGATGTGATTTCAATATTTCTCTAGATCTTAAGCTTTTTGCAGTATAACAATATTCTTTGGGTTATACAAAGATTCATGTCTATAACTGTACACTGTGTGGCACTGTCCTGTCTGGTTTCTTGTGTCGAGCTACTTTTAACAGTTTTTGGCTTGAGTGAGTCAGAATGAAAGAAGTATGATTGACACATGTGTGAGTGTGTCTTGAGTATTTTAGTACAAGTGGGTTCTCAGAAGGCAGAGCTAAACATTGATTTACCTGCTTCACATTATATGTTCTGTTAAATTGAAACCATTTTTGACTAGTCGTATAATATTGTAGATGATTGTGTTAACTTATGCGAAAAGCACAAACATTGTTAAAAACATTGTTCAATAAATAACTTTCTTTTGAAGGTTTTGGCTCAAGATTATATTATGCATGTTGATATTGGATGAGTTATACCAACACTAAGCGGTTGACTTGGCAGATCCACTCCTCGCTCCTGCCTTGAGTGGTCGCTCCCCTGTCTGCTTGCTGAAAGGCGGTATCGTATTGTGAAGCTGCTTTTGTACGAAGTGTTGTTTATTTTTTTTTTTAACAGCGCCAGGATTCAATAGCGTTTTTCATTGCTTGGTCACTGCTTTACTGGCTGCTGGCTGCTTGCTCTGATATTTACCTGCGCATTGCTCTCGTGATATCCCCCGGCGCCCTGCTCTGCCCTCCCCTCCATTTTGATTTTGTTGTTGTTGTTCCCTTGAGCCCGCCACGCCTCCCAGCTGAGCCGCCCTCGCCCCTCCCCCTCCACTCTCCTTATATGACAGTTACTCCCGCGCGCAGCGTTCACGCGCAGCGACCGCGCCCCATCCTAGCCCTTAACCCCGGCCGTCCCCCGAACTGCGTCCAAGCCGCTCCTGGACACACCCATGGACCTTTCTCATGCTACTCCTGCAAATTCTTCTGCAACGTCAACCACTCCGCTACGATCACACCTCTGATTCCCGACACCAACCACCTACAATGCATCTTGCTCAACACCCGATCGGTCCACAGGCACGCCATTGACCTATGGAATCTACTAGACACCATCTCTCCGGACGTCGCCTTCCTTACTGAAACATGGATGAACGCCTCCTCCGCCCCAGACATCACCATTGCCATCCCAGAAGACTATAAGATCATACGCAAGGACCGTACCGGCCACACAGGAGGAGGAATCGCTATCGTCCATAAGAAATCCATACATATCTCAACCAGCTCTGACGTCAACCTCGCCAACTCTGAACACCTTCACTTCCAGATCCACATCGACCCCAAGGCCACACTCAGAGGCACCCTCCTTTACAGGCCTCCAGGACCCCGCGCACAATTTAGTGAGGACATCACGGACTTCATCACTCCACACGCGCTCCCCTCCAAAGATTACATCCTCCTAGGAGACCTCAACTTTCACCTTGAAAAGAACAATGACCGCAACTCCACCACCCTGCTGGACAACCTCGCCAACCTCGGACTTAAACAACTGGTCACTTCCCCCACCCACATCGCAGGTCACACCCTCGACCCTATCTTCACCTCCAGCAATCATGTCTCCTTCAGCCACACCACGAAGCTCCTTTGGACTGACCACAGCTGCGTTCACTTCACCTACAACAAGCCCAAATCCAACAACCACCCCCAACCAACTCTGCAAAGAAACTGGAACAAAATCACCATTGACCAGATCTCCTCATCACTTCTTCTAAACCCCCCAGCCCACTCATCTAACCCCGACCAAGCCGCCACCAACCTCACCCTTTGGCTATCCAACAGCGCCGACATCCTAGCACCACTGAAAAAACGACAAATCAAACTTGGCAGCAAGAAGGCCTCATGGTTCAACGATGATCTTAAGAAATCCAAGAAACTCTGCCGCTCCCTCGAGAAGGCCTGGAAAAAAGATCCAACCACCAGCACCAAGGAAGCCTTCAAAAACGCCACCCGCATACACCATCAACTGATCCGAAAGGCCAAGAAAACCGCCTTCAAGGAACGATTAGATAACAACGCCCACAACAGCAAGGAACTCTTCAACATCGTCAAGGAATTTACCAATCCCTCGGCCAACTCTAACGACATCACCCCCTCTCAAGCCCTCTGCGACTCCCTAGCCTCATTCTTCCACAACAAAATTGCAGACATCCACAACAGCTTCGACAACCAACCCGGAGACCAACCCACCCAACCATCTGCTGGACCTTCACCCCCCTCAAACATCCTTAATGACTGGAACACAATCTCCACTGAGGACACCATCCGCCTGATGAACTCCATCCACTCAGGTTCCCCCACAGACCCATGCCCTCACCACATCTTCAACAAAGCAGACTCCATCATAGCTCCGCACCTCCGAGACGTTATCAACTGCTCCTTCAAATCCGCCACCTTCCCGGAAAGCTGGAAACACGCTGAACTCTGCGCCCTTCTGAAAAAACCCACAGCGGACCCCACCGAACTCAAAAATTACCGCCCTATCTCGCTCCTTCCATTCCCGGCCAAAGTCATCGAGAAAGCTGTCAACAACCAGCTCGCCGCCTTCCTCGAAGCCAACAAATCCCTCGACTCCTCACAGTCCGGCTTCCGAGCAAAACACAGCACTGAGACGGCCCTCATCGCAGCAACAGACGACATTCGAACCCGACTGGACAATGGAGACACAGTCGCCCTCATCCTCCTCGACCTCTCCGCAGCCTTTGACACAGTCTGCCATAGCACCCTTCTACAGCGTCTCAGAGACATCGGAATCCAAGGAAAGGCACTGGAATGGATCACCTCGTTCCTCACCGGAAGAACCCAGAAAGTCCGCCTCCCACCATTCAAGTCAGAGGCCACTGAAGTCATCTGCGGCGTACCACAGGGATCTTCACTCAGCCCCACCCTTTTCAACGTATACATGAGCCCCCTCGCGGCCATCGCCCGCCAACACAACCTCAACATCATCTCCTACGCGGATGACACTCAACTGATCCTATCACTCACCAATGACCCTAGCACCGCCAAAAACAACCTACATGACGGAATGAAAGAAGTAGCCGAATGGATGAAACACAGCCGTCTGAAACTGAACTCTGATAAAACAGAAGTCCTCATCTTAGGTTCCTCCCCCTCCGCATGGGACGACTCTTGGTGGCCAGAAGCCCTTGGAAAAGCACCCATCCCGACAGACCACGCACGGAACCTGGGCGTCATCCTGGACTCCTCACTTTCAATGAACAGACAAGTCAACGCCGTCTCCTCATCCTGCTTCAACATTCTTCGCATGCTCAAAAAAACATTTCGTTGGATCCCCACCGAAACTAGGAAAACGGTCACCCACGCACTGGTCACGAGCCGCCTGGACTACGGAAACACCCTATACGCCGGGACTACCGCTAAACTCCAGAAAAAACTCCAACGAATCCAAAACGCCTCTGCCAGGCTCATACTAGACATCCCGCGTAAAGAACATATGTCTGGTCACCTGAAAAACCTCCACTGGCTTCCCGTCAATAAGAGGATCACTTTCCGGCTCCTAACCCACGCACACAAAGCACTCTACGAAACCGGACCAGAATGCCTCAACACACGACTGTCCTTCTACACCCCCTCCCGCCAGCTTCGATCTTCCAACCAAGCCCTTGCCACTGTACCTCGCATCAACAAGACCACCATGGGAGGTAGATCCTTCTCCTACCTGGCAGCTAAAACCTGGAACTCTCTTCCCACTTACCTTCACCTTACCCAGAACCACCTAGCATTCAGAAAGCAACTTAAAACATGGATATTTGACAAGTAACTCCCCACCCCTTCTTAAGCGCCTTGAGACCCTCTGGGTATGTAGTGTGCTATATAAATCCTTTGACTTGACTTGACTTGACATTTACATATTTTTGCAGTTTTTTTCCCTTGGTCCTGCCACTCTACAGCTAATTTTTTAGGGACCCTCCATTGTTTAGTAGGCTTAGCCATCTTTCAGTGAACACTTTGGATAGTGTTCTAATCCTGAAGGGTAGTGTAAATATTAAAAATACTTTGTGGCCACTCCGGTTTCCCTTTATTTTGGTTGCCAATGGTATGATTAAAATGCAAGTAAAATTTGGGTTAATTAAGGGCAGGGCTACCACCCATATACCCTGTTCTAAGTAACTGAAAACTTGATGGAAATACACAAACAAATACTAGCATTTGAAAAAGCATAAAGAACTTACATAGAGGCAATGATAAATTTGAACTGTTGAACCCGGTGACTGGATTGTAAAGCATATTTGGAGATCTCAGACTAACAGTTCATGAGGATGATCATGACGATAATTTACAGGATAGAGAGGATGGTGGGGTACTATGTTCCACTTAATGAACATTGAATTGTCCGATGATGTTTTGGATTGCAGGTTAGAAGGGATTGTGAAGTTAATACATATTTGTTTGCATAACACTTGACTACTGCAGCCTTTAACAACCATATTTTCTTATTAATGCTAAAACCCAGTAAACAAATGTTCTGGTCTATTATGCTGTAGTGTAGTTCCCACTAGTCTGTAGGATCTGCACGTTTGTGGACAACCACTGTAGGATGAAGTAAATTATTTTTTGTCTACAATTTTTTACCTGACCAGATCCCCAGTCTTTTGGACCCAGCCAGGTCTTGCCAGTGCAGCCTTCACTTCACCAGTGGTGGTGCATTTTACTTAGAAGTTGCTTTGTGTATCCCAGAATTAATGTAGTTCCTGCAAAACAGCCAAATGTTCATGGATGTCAAAAGGTTTTTCTGCAGCCACTGTGCAGACATTTTTTGTATGTCTGGAATCCACATTCTTACGGGAAACAGGACTTCATATGGAGTATGGCCACCCAGAGATGTTCTTGGCATGTTGTTAAGTGCCCTCTGGACCCCATTTAGGTGATTAGTGGTTTAAAGGCTACTTTAAGTCATGGTTTTTCCTCCCAGCTATCGAATTTCCCTCAGGATAGGGGGAGGACTACCACAAGGTCACACCCAAACTTCCTATGGTCTCTTTGTAAGCCTGAGAGCTAAAAGGTGGACCCTGGTAGGAATGTAGTGTTGCCAATTTTATGTATGCCAATGAAGACTCGCAAGTCTTTTATACCAGTTTGGGCATCAGCCAACCGCTGTGGCAATACCCACAGGAATCTGGAGAATGAATTGACTGCTACCAAGATGTACTTGTAAGCCCTATCATATTGTAAGGGGCTGCACTGATCCAAATGGACACAAGCCAGAGGTTTTTTTTGCGACCAGTAGAGTTGTCTGTGGTGGACATGCTATGGTTGAGCCTTTCATCTGCTGGCAGATGTCACATTTGAGGACAAAGACCTTGGTCTGTTTGGTAAGACTAGGTCAGTCAGTCAAATTCACTTTATTCAGTTATTTAAAACCATAAAAACATTAAAATCACAATAAAAAAAGAAAATTCGTACAAAAATTACAAAAACACGATCATTACAAAATGCAGATAAATCAGAATCTGGATCATCAAAATTCACAGGAATAATTAATTACATTTTAAAACATACTAATTAATAGCGGTCCTTCTTTTTTTCGTATTCTTACTGCTGCAGTCAAAAAGCTAGCTTTGTTAAAGAATAAAAAATAAGACAAAATGCATAGGGTCCTGAGTGGAAAAATTATCACATGTGCAAACATTCAGGTCCTGAGGCTTTTTTCCATCCCAATGGTTCTGCAAGACATAAATGTAGTTGATTCAAATTAAATTTCACCAGGAGGAAATTATGATGGTGATTAGTAACTATATTTAGATATGGTTCAATTGTTTCTGTGGTGGATAACTGCTGGTGTGCCCGCACAAGGGACTTGGTTAATTCTACAGCCTCTCTATCCATTTCTGATAATTGCAGGTACATGCTTTTAGCCCAGCGCATGTCCACCTTTCGGAGTTTCTCTGGGGGGCTAAATAGCTCTGGTCTCCTCAGATAAGATGCAGACCTTTTCACATGGCTTAACCAAGGGATACTATTTGCTCGGTCAAGAGCTAAACAATCACTGATGATATCACGGTTCATCCCGAGCTCCGGGTTTGTCCAAATACTTATCCATTGAAGTAAAGGTGCCATACCTATAGTATCTGATATGAAACATAAACCTGTTTCTTGATGGATAATATAGGTTGGTGTCAATTGTGGCAAGGATAGAAGACTCCTGAAAAAGTTATTTTCCACTATTTGGATATCACCGCTTCTTTGTATCCCCAGAGATCTGAGCAATAGTTTGCTATTGCAGGCATTTAGCTCTAGAGATGTTTAAAATAGCATACTTTGGCTTCGATCCCAATCTACGTTCAAAATCTAGGGCAGCAAAGGTTGATCTGGCCATTGTATTTCTCTTGGCTTTCATTTGTGGGACCCATGTACCCTTCTCATCGAATAACACTCCTAAATATAAAAACGACACCACCCGTGTTATTATATCCCCTTCGCAGTAGTGGGTTTTATATTTCTTGGGTTTTACCCCCATAACCATTGTAGGGGAGTTTGAAAAATTAACATCCAAATCCAAGAACTTCATAAAATCAGCAAATGATGTTATAAGATGCTGTAGGCCATTCGCTGTTCTAGGTTAAAGGGCAGCATCATCTGAGGATAGGAAAGCCGGAATTAACCACTCACCTACACGAGGAATGTCCAAGCATGCACCCATCAAAACCATGTTAAGATTATTCATATATAAAGTAAATAAAAGTGGGTCTAGGAGGCAACCCAGTCTCACTTCTTTAATAATGTGTATACTATGTGTAAGGTTACTTTTTTGGTCAAATCTCACCGTGGTCCTGATGCATATCCGCCAAAAAGTTTACTATATTATATAGTCCTAGTTTTAGTAACAGGTGCGACAATTTGGATCTATTAACACGATCAAATGCCGAAGAAAGATCCATAAATGCCAAATGAAGTGAACCTTTCTTCGCAATTGTGTATTTTCCAGATAAAAGAAGCACATTTAGGCACTGGTCTGCAGTTCCTCTCCTTTTCCTAAACCCGTACTGTAAGTTTGAGAGGATGTTATCGTAATTGAGCCACTGAGTGAGTTTTCTTAAGACCACTCTGCCTAAAAACTTCATAGTTGAATCTATCAATGAGATTAGACTATAGCATCGCGGATCACCTCTGTTCCCCTTTTTAAAAACCTGAAATATCACTGATTGTGACCAAGATGGGGTAAACCCAATTCAAAGACTTTATTAAAAACATTAGCTAGTAATTTACACCATACAGGTATATCAGCTTTGTATAGGTCAGCTGGGACGCCGTCCGGACCAGGGGCTTTATTCATTGACATTTGACCAATAGCCACTGCTATTTCCTTCTCCGTAAAAAACTAGGGAATATTTCCTACCTACATATGGGGAACTCCAAAGTTCCAGCTCACCCACGTCCCCATGTATATTTTTAAAATGATTAAACCAATCTTCTTCAGGGATATTACACTCCAGCAAACTCCCTTTGTTATCCGGGAAGAATGGTCTATTCACAACATTCCAGAACTTGGCACTATTTTTTGACATTAATTAATTCAGGGCATCATTTTTAATATCTGACTTACGTGTATTGATAGCTGATTTATACTCTTTCCTAAGCATAACTATTAAACTTTTATATTGTGGATTGTTTTTTAAAACGGCCATCAGCTTCTGATGCACCACTGAACACCTATGGTCAAACCACCTTTCTCCTCTATTGAGATAGTTCTTGCAGTCATACGTAAGGTCTTTTGCCACCTGCAAACAAAGTATACCATAAGCAGTTAAAATCCCATTTGCAGTGTATGTTTGAGGTGTACATCTGGATACGTACCAGGCCCTAAGCTATCAGTGACATAGTAGCTCTTGGAACAATTTATTTAATTTTATTTATTTTATTTATTTTATTTATTTTTTTTTTATTTTTTTATTTTTTAAACCTTTATTAGTTGCGCACAGTACAGAAATGACAAAAAAAATAAGAAACATGACAGTGACAGCATTTGCCATACAGTAGAGCAAGTCTCATGGTACAATCAATAGAGAGGCAACAGCTTCGCACAGTTCACTACAATACAGGCATCTTATCATGTGTACAGCAATGGGTTGCCAGAGCACCAGCAACTTCCCTGCCAGGTAATGCAGCTAATTTCCAGTGAAGGGATATGCGGGGCAAAGCACAGCGCTAGGCCGTGCCCATCGTCCCCCTTCTCAAGCATCGATTGCAGCTCTGGGTGTATGTGGCCATCCGTGTGAGTGCCCACCCCCTCTATCCCAGGATCTGGATGGGCGCAGGAGATCCCTCCCTACCCCATTGTCCCAAGGTCCTCAGGTATCCCCAGTCCCACACTATCAGTGTATAATCAACCGTCATGGCCACCCATCGTACGTTAGGCGGTATGAGTACCCCCCCGTCATGTATGAAGTAATATGGTGAATACAATGCACATCGTCTACATGCTCACAGGCCCGGGGCCGGCTCGTCATCTCCAGAGGATTCGCTATGTGTCGCCTGGGACAGCCAGTATACCTGCAAGGGAGACCAGAAGTCGCTAGGCGTGCAGCGGGTTGGCAACAGTTCCGCATATACACCATGTTGGTCCTGGCAGTATGTGAGGTCTTCAAGCCAGTCCTTAAATTTTGGCGCTCTCCCCCTCCCCCATCTGCAAGCTATCCTCCGCTTAGCAAGGAGCAGCGCAATGTCAACAAATTTGCGATCCGGTTTGGGCACATGTTTGGTGTAACCCAAAAGCATCACTATTGGCTCCATGGGCAATGAGCTAGCAATCATTATCTGGAGTGCGGCATGTACCTGTTCCCAGTACGTATGTATGGCCCCACATTCCCAAGCCAGGTGGAGGAAATCCGCGCCGCTCGCACGGCATCTTACACATCTATCATCTTCCGAAAGATGAAACCTGAGTTTCCGGACTGGAGTATAATAATAGCGTTGCACAAACTTGTAATGAATTATTTTCAGCCGGCAGCTGGAGGAGACTCTCGCCGTGCCCGAGCAGCAGTAATTCCACTGCTCATCTGTGAGCGCAGAGGGCAGCTCGGAGTCCCAGTTAGTACGGGCCTTTGACAACATCGATGGGCGTTGCCCACGTATGGCGGCATACAGTTTAGACACTAAGTGCTTGCCATCCGACACGAGCATGGTATGCAATGGCAGCACAGTCCCAGGTTCTTCCGGGAAGTTGGGGAGTATGTCTCGCATGCCCTGCCTGAGTCTGATATAGTAAAACACCTCCATGGGCGTCGGGGGGGTAGCCTGGAACATCTGATCTTTTGTACGGAACGTCCCTTCTAGAAATAGGTCACCCCATGTATTGAGGTGTATGCGTTTGCACATGGACCGAAATCCGGTTTCCGTTAGAAGTGAAAGTTTCGGGTGGTACGCAAGGGGCAGTACCGGGGAATAAAGTAAGGGGGCGTCCAGCAGTTTAGTTACTCTCCGCCAGGCATCAATGGTGCAGGTAACAGTAGTAGCAGGCGTCTCGACATCCCCAGTTAGTCCCATCAGCATGCCCTTAAGCGGGAGCGGATGAACGATCCAGTCCTCGGCAGCGATCTGTGGCATGAAGGGAGCGGGGTTAACCCAATAATAGGAGTGTTGAGTCTGAGCGCTGAGATAGTATAATTCCATATCGGGCACATCGAATCCGCCCCTATCGTATGGCTGCGTCAGGACCCTCCAGCTAATGCGTGGTTGCTTTCCACCCCAAAAGAGGCGCAAGAGCTCAGAACGAAGCCGTTTAAAAAAATAGGCCCCTGGGTAGTAGGGAATGTTTTGGAATAGATAGAGGAACCGGGGGAGGACGACCATCTTAATCAGGGAAGCTCTCCCTGCCATTGAAATTGGTAGGGCCCGCCAGCGGGATACATTATCAGTCAGCTGCGAGATAGCCACCCCATAGTTTGACCGAATAGTGTCGTCCTTAACGAGCGACACCTCTATGCCCAGGTATCTCAATTCGGAATCACACCATTCCAGGGGGTAATCCAGCGGGAACCGAGCCACTGAAGGTGTGAGGGGGAAGAATTGCGACTTCTTCCAGTTTATATGTACCCCTGATATACCGCCAAACGCCACGAACTCCCTCAGTAGCGAGTTAAGGTGATCTTGTGGGTTACGCACGTATAACGTGACATCATCCGCATAGAGCGAAATACTTATCTGCCGCTGATGGCAGTTAAAAGCACTGGCCTTGTGCAACTGTCGCACTCTGCAAGCCAACGGTTCTATCGCCAAGGCGAAAAGCAGGGGCGACAGGGGGCAGCCCTGCCTAGTTCCTCTCGTGATTGGCATATGTGCCGAAAGCACCCCATTGACTACGACCCTGGCAACAGGTGAGGTGTAGAGCAGCTTCACCCAGGCTATAAAGATACGGGGGAACCCCATTCTGCCAAGTATGGCAAGTAGGTAACCCCATTCCACCGAGTCGAACGCCTTGGTGGCGTCCAGGAACACGGCCGCGATCGGCAAGTCGGGCGAAATGGTGGGTATAAGGGAGAACAGTGTGCGCAAGTTGTGGGACGTAGCTCTCCCCGGGACAAAGCCAGATTGATCAGGTAACACCAAGGTGTTCATAAGCAGGGACAGCCTTGTCGCCAGCACTTTTGCGAGGATCTTCGCGTCGCAGTTTAGCAGCGAAAGGGGGCGATAGGCATCCGTGTCCTTCAGATCCTTCCCCGGCTTCAACAGCGACGTTATCGCCACCTCCCTCATGGATCCCGGCAGTATCCCAACCTCGAGAGAGTCCTCGAAGACTTCCTTCAGTACCGGCGCCATGATATCGATATAACATTTATAAAATTCGGCCGGTAGGCCGTCCAGCCCCGCCGCCTTGCCATTGCTAAGGGACATAATCGCCTCTCTGATCTCGTCCAGTTCGAACGGGCACCCCAAGAACGCCCTATCGCTATCACCAAGCCAACAGAGTGCGATATCGTCCAGGAAGTTCCCGAACTCCACCTCTCCCACCTGCTGCGTGGAGTATAAACGCTGGTAGTGCTGTAGGAAGGTGTTATGAATTCCCTGGGAATCTTGGTGAGTCCTACCCTCCCTATCAGAGATTTCCAGGATATGGGTGGCGAAGCGCTGGTGCCTCGTGAGAGCTGCTAGCACCTTACCCGGTCGATCCCCTTCGCAGTAGCGCCTAGCCGTCCAATATTTGCCCCGGAACTTTGCTTCCCTGGCCGCTTCTTCCTCATAGGTCGACAGCAGTGCCCTGAACTGCCCAGCGAGGTCAGGACAGGGGTCCCTAACCATCTGTGCCTCCAGCGCTTTAAGCTCTGCTTCAATTTTAAGTAATGTGCGCACAATGCCCCTTAGTATCCCGCAGCTTTTAGAGATCGTGATCCCCCTCACTGTCACCTTAAAGGCTTCCCAGATCGTTTCAACCTTATCGACCGACCCTTTGTTCCTCGGAAAGAAGGCTTCAATCTCCTCCCCTAGTTCATGTCTAAAAACAGGGTCCAGCAAGGCTGAGGGAAAGAGCCGCCACGGCGGGCGCACCCTAGCGTACCCCGGCATCTCCAGGACCGTCAGGACTGGGCAATGGTCCGAGTAGGTACGAGGCAGATGTTTCACCCGAACAACTCCTCCAGCGAGGCCTCGTGAGATAAAGCAGTAATCGATCCGTGCCCATGAGCGCGCATGTGCCGTAAAATGTGTACCCTCCCTAACTGTTGGGTGTGTGTGCCTCCAGCCATCCACTAGTCCAGCCTCTGTCAATATGCCCTGAAGTGTATCCCTGGCGTTCGTGTTGTATTGTGTACTGCCGTCCGATCTATCCGCCATAGGGCATAACGACAGGTTGAAGTCCCCCCCCCAGAGAATGTGAGTGGCTTCAATGTCCAGCACATGGCCCCACAGCGACAAAAAGAATCCAGGAGTGTCAACATTAGGGGCATAGCAATTCACAAGTATTATCACATCAGTGCCCAATCTTCCCCAAAGAATGACATACCTCCCCTCATTATCCACCCGCACACCCAGCTTTTGAAACGGTAATCGTTTGTTGACCAAGATAACAATCCCCCTAGAGTAAGTGGAATAGGAGGAAAACTCTCTCACACTCGCCCATCTGCTCGCAAACTTAGGGATACCATTCGGGTTAAGGTGGGTTTCCTGGAGCATTGCTATCTGCACATGGTGCCGATCTAAATAAGCAAGCACATTCCTGCATTTGCGGGGGTTATTAAGGCCACGGACGTTCCAGGACATTATGGAAACAGTATTCGGCATGTCATCACCTGTATTTGCCAGCATATCCCTGAAGGGAGCTTTTAGCCGACCCTGCAGCTCTCGACCGAAATGTACCTGACGCAGATCTTTCCGCTGTCCAAAACATTCTCGTCATGCAAACATCCGAACGTTCACACAGACGGAGTCCAGTACCTGCGCTCTCGTCACTCATTCCATACGCAACAGTAATTCTACGTTCAACAACAACTCGCACCCCAACATCCAAGTCCCGCACCCCCCCCCACGCACAACTGTTCAGCCCCCAACCCCCAACTCCCCCCTCCACCCACTGAAGCAACCCAATCTTGCCAGTATCACATCCCTCCCCCCCTCCCCGACCCCAACAATCAAGAGCCATTGAAAAACCTTTTGGGGAATCCCCTTCTGAGGACACCAGAGGAACGCACTCCAACACCCCAACACTCCTCCCTCGACCCGCATGCACCATACGGAGAAGACAGAGAAGGTGGGGCGGTGCCTGGCATATGTTACCCCTGCAGGTTAGTACCCATATGACAAGACATTTTCTCATATCCCCTCCCCTCATGCCAGAAAAAATACCAAAAGATTCAGGAGGTCTATCACAGGAGCAATCGCCACCCAGTTCAGTACAAATTCTGCCTCCAGTGTGGCCAACTCTAGAACAACTTCAGCAGAGGGGCAGGTATATACCAAAGCAGTCGTCGCTCACCAGTGACCTGCAGAACCGCAGGTCTACCATAAGAGCCATCACTGGCAGTTACTGATCCCCTCACCGGCAGCAGGCATCTCCGATCTGAGTACAATCTCTAATCCATAGTTCAGAGCCAGCAATCCATTGTTCAGAAGGACGCAGTTAGGGATCCACGTGGTCAGCCGGGTTCACGTCTGCCTCCTCGTCACCCTCGTTTCGCCTGTCCCTCCTGGCGGTGCGCAGCTTGCGGGCATAGTCCTCGGCTTGCTGTGGGTTTGTAAAAAAATGTTGTTTACCCTGGTGGGTCACCCTGAGCCGCGCCGGGTATAGTAGTGCATAGTCCACTTGCATGTCCCTCAGTTTTTTCTTCACGTCTAGGAATTTCCTCCGCTGGTCCTGCACCATCGGTGTGAAATCCGGATACAGGGAAAACTGCACTCCGTCACAAGCTAGATTCCGAGCCGTGCGGGCTGCACGCAATGCCGTGTCGCGGTCCCGGTAGTTAAGTAACCGGGCAATGATGGGTCGCGGCTGCATCCCCGGCTTTGGGACCGGGCCCAGGGAGCGATGCGCCCGCTCGACAATAAATTGGCTGGAAAAGGCCTCCTTGCCCACTGCCGTGAGGAGGATACGCTCCACATAGTCCTCCATGCGTCCAGTGTTGGTGGATTCCGGGACCCCCGTGACGCGTATGTTGTTGCGTCTGCTCCTCGCCTCCAACTCCTCGTTCTTTGCCGCTATTACTCTTAGGATGTTATCCATTCTGGTTAGGCGCGTGTCGTGGGACGCGGCAGTGTCCTCAGAGGAAGAAATGCGTCTCTCCGCCTCCCCCAGGCGCTCCTCATGGACCTCCAGTTTCTGCGCAACCCCATCCATTCTGGAGGACAGGCGGTCGACCTTGTCAACTATCGTAGCGAATCCCTGCCGCATTTCCTCCATCATCAACTTAAGTTCCGGGGCCATGGGGGCAGTGGGGGGCTCAGCGTTCGACGGCCCTGGGGCTCCGCCGGTCCCCGTCGTGCTGCGTAGCGGTTTTTTGGTAGTCGCCGGCTCGAAAGAGAGCTTGGGCTGCTTGTTGTCATTTTTGCCCATAGTGCCGCGACAGGAAGCACCCACACGAGCACCGCAGCTGGCTGTTTAGCACGTGTCTGTAGCTCCCAGTGAGTGCGCGTTGATGGCCCCCCCGTGCGGCAGCCACGTCCAGAGGGGTGTCCCTTCCTCGGTGCACCGATTGTCCCAGGTAGCCCCTCGTCCCAAGGATCCCCGCTCCGGCGTGTCAGCTATGGGAGGTGGGCGGCCGCGGCCGACACCGCGGTCCGGAGCCCAGGGAGAGTCAACAGGGGGTGGCGGCAGGCCGCTGGGGCTAGGAGGAGATCAACGCGCCACATGCGCGGGGTAGAATTCGCAGTCCGGGCAACCACTATGCCCTCAGAGTGTCCGCTGGTGCGTCGCAGGACCCCACTCACAGGTGGCGGCAGTGATCGGTGTCAGCAGCGGGGTTGCGGGGAGATGGCCGCCCCACACGGCGGCTGCAGGCGTGCCCCGCGATGGTCTCCCGGTCTCGTTGAAATGCGCCGGAGCAGCACAGAGCCCCCACAGGTTGTGCAGCGGCTCCGCAGGGGGAGAGACTCACCTCCGCAGTCCCTCGAGGGCCGCCAGCAGTGCCCTCCGTCCGGGATACAGGCCTCTCAGTCCCGAGGCCTAGCCGCCTCGTGGAGAGCCGCGGCCTTGCGTGGGCCGATGTCCGGGCGCCACCGCCGTGCACAGCAACAGCGCTCACCGGTCCGGTCGCCCAGCCCCGTATCTCAGGCTTCCGAGGGCGGATCGCTCCCAAAGTTGGGCCGGAGCAGCAGCACAGGTCGGGCCACCGGTGTAGCGATTTCTGGGCGTCTATTCGCAGGAGAACAGGATAAATGCAGGATCTGCCTGGCCAGGCTGCCAGAGCCACGCTAGAGTGCGGCCATTAGCTGGTGCGCCCTCTAGCGCCTCCCCTTTTATTTATTTTATTTATCTCATTTATAAAGCGCTCTATCACCTAACAGGCATCCTAGCGCTGACATTAAAAAGGTGCATGTTGAAAGTAATGCTGTACGGAAAAATTACCACAGATTATGCTTTGGGGAAGAGCCAGGTTTTTAGTCTCTTTCTAAATGAGAGAAGGCCCCCCAGTTTTCTCAATTCTAGTGGGAGTTTCTTCGATCATCTGGCGGCCGAGACACTGAAGGCTCTGCCACCGGATTTCATTTCGTTCTTGGTATTTTAACTAATCTGGCTGAGGAGGAGCGAAGGCTTCTCTCAGGTACATACCAGGTAAACTTCTTCAGCATAGATACTGGTCCAAACCCATGCAGGGCCTTAAAAACTAAGCAGAGGGATTTAAACTGAATTCTTTGCATTATCGGGAGCCAGTGCAGCTCTGCTGAAGCCGAAGAAGGAGAGGAACCTCTGGGCCTCCCCAAGGCTAACTTGGCTGCTGTAGACTGAATCCTCTGGAGCCTATCTATTAGATATCTCGGGGACTCACACAGCAGTGCATTACAATAATCCAGTCTGCTTAATATAGTGCTTTGTACTACCAACGCTCTCGCGTGAGTAGGCAGCAGAGGAAAAATCTTCAGCAGAATTCTAATGATAGTGAAGCAGCTTCCCACAGTTTTGTTAACCTGTAACTCCAACATCAGTTTGTTATTGAACATAATGCCCAAATTTCGTACCTTTTCAACAGGCTTCAGTAGATTAGATGTAGCTAGGGGCCAAAAATGTACAGGCAGCGCAGATGGAACCTTCCCCACTGAGCTATAGAGAATCTTGGTTTTACCGGCATTAAATTGCAATGAATTCTCCCTCAACCACTGAGCTGTAACGCGCAGGCATTCATGAAGCACTTCCAGAGATGTTGACTGTTCTCCCTCTAAGGAGAGAATCAGTTGCGTGTCATCTGCATAATTTACAATTTTAATGTTATGCACCCTTATGACCGCAATCAGGGGTTTCATGTAGATATTAAATAAAATCAGGCTGATTTCAGAGCCCTGAGGCACACCATGCATGATGTTGGTAAAGTCAGACTGGTAAGGAGGGAGGGCCACCGCTTGTCTCCTCTCTGAAAGAAAGGATTGAAACCTGCTCAAGGCCAAGCCTGCTACTCCTACCTCCCTAAGCCTCCTCAGCAAGATAGCATGGTTGACCGTGTCGAACGCGGCAGACAGGTCAAGCAGAATAAGAACTGCTGCTTGACCTCTGTCTGCACGCATCCGAACCTCATTCTTCAATGTCACCAAGGCAGTCTCAGTGCCATGAGCAGGCCGAAAACCAAATTGCACATCCTCTAAGATCTTACTGGTTTCCAAATATTTCGAGAGAGATCTGCTAACCACACTTTCTACAATCTTTGCTGGGAAAGGCAACAGGGAGATCGGCCTGCAATTTTAAGATCAGGCTGGGTCCAATGTGGACTTCTTTAAGAGAGGGGTCACCAATGCCTGTTTCCAACAGGTCGATACCACTCCGCTAAGAAGAGATTGATTACAAATAAGCCGGAGTATAGGGAACAACTCTGCTCAAAACTCCTTCCAAATTTTCTGTGGCCAGAAGAAATACCTAGAGCCACTTTACCAAAGTCCTCTACTGACAGTATCTCGAATTCAGTTAAGGTATTAATAAACTGGGTCTCTCTCCCTCTAGTTACGTTATCTGTGCCACTCAAATTACTGCCACTTGAGCCATTGACCTCTAGGTCTTCTATCTCAACTTGCCGAAGATCCCCACCGAGGTAGTCAATGATAGTTTTAATTTTGTCACTGTAAAACCTCGCAAGACTATCACAAAGGTCTTGTGTGGGAGGCATCTGGTTCTTGGCACAGTCAGGACTAATTAAAATATTCAGTATGTTAAAAATGCTTCTGGATTTCTTAGGAGCATTTAGAATAGCATTGGAAAAGTAATCTGCTTTAGCAATATTTATTTATTTCCTATAACCAATAATTTTCCTCCACCTGCTTATCTATCGATAAACAGTCCTCAAGATAAAACACAGGGTATATACCTCTCTTTCTTAAGAGGGCCTTCCAGTCTCTACTAACATAGTTACTTATAATACTGGCTGCTTGATTATTACAAGTGGGATTATGCACTTGAAATTTTATCAAATAATGATCGTACCAACCCACAGGCAAAATGTCCAAGATATTAAGAACATGGTCCTCTGAGAAAATTAGATCAAGTGTATGTCCTCACTTATGTGTTGCTTTGACAACAAAGATGTATATTAAAATCTCCTAAAAAAATAACCGAATAAGAAGTGGCTTGTTTCTCCTTATAACCCTGCAAATAGGTTTTAAGCCTAGACAAATGTTCAAGGACTGTGGTTCTATGAAATGAATTATGAAAATTAACAATTGAAACTTTAGTTGAATTGGCGTGTTTAATTTTGACAGCTAAACAATTTATTAGCCCTGTTTCTAGTTTTCGATGAGTACCTGTAACCTTGAGGGAGATTAAAGTGATCAAACCCCCTTTTGGTCTTCCCACTGCAGATGTTCTCGCAGGTTCAAAGTAGATAGTGTAGCCATCCAACCAGAAGGTATTACCCACTTCCCAAGATTCTTAGAGCCCAATCATTTCATATTCCTTAAAAAAATTATTCCATATAACGTCCTCCATTTTATTTTTCAGCCCTGCAATGTTCTAGCTAAGTATTTTAACTGGACCTGCTTCATTTGGCTTACTTACTTGTGTCATGTTTTATTGCTCCTTTTTTACTTGACGCCACTAATTTCTCGGTTTTAGGAGATTTAAACTTACATTTTGATGACCACAACTGTTCCATTAGCTCAACGCTAATTTCTGACTTGGACGCTTTAAATTTGCCGCTCCGCAATTCTGAACCCACGCATAAAGCAGGACATTTGTTGGATCCTATTTTTTCCAACTTAAATAATATAACATGCAAACCTACTATACCTTTACTCTGGTCAGACCATTACTTAGTTAGCTTTAAGCTTAAGCAGGTGGCGAACCAGGAGACATCATTCGCCACTGCCAACACAATTTGGTCCAGAAATTGGAAAAAGCTTAACATGGACCTTCTAAACGCCCAACTGCTCAATTCGAAACCAGACTTAAAAGAAGTCAAAATCTCAGATACGAATATCATTAATAACTGGTTAACTGGATCCGCAGATACTCTTATCCCGCTAACTAAGAACAAACCGATGTACCATTGTCTTCCAGCCCCATGGTTCTCAGAGACACTTAAAGCGGAAAAAACGAGATGTAAGGTGTTAGAGAGGCAGTGCAGAAAACACTATGCACCGGGGAAAAAATGTCTTACAAGCAAGCCATTATAGCTTACCAGTCACTATGCAAAACAATATTCTGGCTGTACAAAATAACCCAAAACTTCTTTTTAAAGGGGTACAAGAACTGTTGGGTGCAGCACACCAATCAGAACCTCCTAAACTATCTGTAACACAATGTGAACAGCTAGCGAGGTATTTTAATGATAAAATTGAGAACATTTATACCGAATTTAGTATAAACGGAGAACAGAGCCCTGAACCCATTCAAACGTCAGAAATCCCCACTCCTCTTAGTGAGACGGTAGAATCTTCGGGGATCATACTTACCAGTTGGCAACTGCTAGATACAACATCTTTTATGGATATATTAAATAGCATTAAGTCGGGCTCCCCGAAAGACCCTTTCTCTGTACACATTCTAAAAAAACTGGATCCCCTGATCTTAAATGGGAGTATGGAACTCCTTAATGCCTCAATTGAGGAAGCAGTGGTGCCTAATATTTGGAAACACGCAATGGTTCTCCCCTTACTGAAGAAAGCGAACGCTGATCCGGAGGTCTTTTCCAACTTTCGCCCTGTCTCACTACTGCCTGCATTTTCCAAAATTCTGGAAAAGCATGTCAATAATCAACTGACTGAATTTGTGAATTCCCAAAATTTCTTGCACCCGTCCTAATCCGGGTTCAGAGCAGGCTATTCAACTGAGTCAACACTCCTAGGAGTGGTGGAAACGATCCGTCAGAGGTTGGACAAGGGTATCACAGTGGTACTCATAGTACTAGATTTGAGTGCCGCCTTTGACACCATATCCCATGTTACCCTGGTCCGAACTCTTAAATCGAAGGATGTTGGTGGCACTGCCCTGAAATGGTTGGAGAGTTTTTTATCGAATCGTACTTTCCAGGTTTTCTCAAAGAATAATAACTCCAGCTCTCTTGTTTCCCTTCACGGAGTGCCTCAAGGCTCTATTTTAAGTCCACTGCTCTTTAATGTTTATATTAGCCCCCTAGCAACTATAGAAGAAGAAGCGGACCTTACAATATTTTCCTATGCAGACGACACCCAGTTTGTCTTCTCTTTATCTACAGATGACAAGTCTACGGTGTCCTCTATTCAAACAGGACTTCAAAAGATTGCTGAATGGATGTACTCCAACAATGGATGTACTCCAACAAATTGAAGTTAAAAGGAGGCAAAACAGAGCTTCTCATATTTGGGGAACAGAAGGAGCTTTGGGGCCCACAGCACTGGCCGACCCAAATGGGTCCATCTCCTCAACCTTCACAGTTTGTTCAAAACTTGGGCATCATTATTGATGACCAACTGTCCATGCGACAACAAGCAGTTAAGACTACCTCAATATGCTTCGCCATCTTAAAATGGCTGGCAAAAAATCTATGGCTGCTACCGGAAGGGACAAAAAAGACAGTAGTCCAAGCCTTGATTGTGTCAAGGTTGGACTATGAGAACGCCTTATACTTACAGGGCCAATAAAGATGTTATTCGTTGATTGCAAGTGGTCCAAAACGCTGCAGCCAGACTTCTATACCGTCTTCCTAGAATGACCCACATTACAAGTTACCTCCGCGATCTACACTGGATAAAGATTGAAAGTCGCTCTAAATTCAAAGCACTTAGCTTAATGCACAGAATCAACGCTGGTAAGGCTCCCAGTTATCTCTGTGAGTTGGTTAAACAATACATCCCCACTCGTCATCTTTGCTCGTCGAAGCAGGCTAAATTTGTGATCCCAAGATTCAAACGAGTTCGGATGGGTGGTCGTTCCTTTGCTCAGCTAGCTTCTGCATTGTGGAATTCTTTACCAGTTTTGCTCCGCCATGAACAGAATTATGTTAAATTTCGAAAAGGCATTAAGACATGGCTATTTAATCAGTAATTTCCTAGACCTTTCCTTTTCTTAGCTGATGTCCAGGGCGCCGGGAAACCTCCAGGTAGCTGTTGCGCCATACAAATTTAAAAATAATAATAATAATGTTTTTTGCGGGATCCCTTTGTATACCCTCCTCCCGCCCTTGAATAAAGCAGACAGTGGTTAGTCAATCATTGCCGTCCAACTCTCTCAATAGTTAAAATCTATTTGTTATTGCCACCCCACTAAGGGCTTGGCTTTTCCCTACAACCCCCACAATTAAAGGAGTTATTTGTTCTGTTTTTCCCACTTATGGGGTTTTTCTTATTCTCTATCATAAGTTGTTTTACCGTGAGTGGTAAGCATTGTTTCAAAAGCAATATACCTCTCAATAGGAGGGCATTAAGATAAAAAACTTTAGTGAGTAACACTAAATGTTCAGTGAGATGCTGGAATTATGTATATTATGTATATAGATGTCTGATGACTTATATGTAGATATATGTATATATGTACAGACGATGTTCTTCTCTGTTTTTCCTTTGACAAACTCGCATATCAGTACATAGCGGTATTATCAAATTTGTGAATCAAGAAACACTAGCCTTATATATACAATATAATTTGGCATAGAAACGGTCTTTTGCACTGTAATACTTAGATTTGTAAATATTTAAAATACTTTTAATATGTTTTTACAGAAATAACGATGGTACAGTCCTGAGGAAGACACACCTGTGTCGAAACGCGTAGACAGGAAACCATCTTTTAACTGAATTATGATATGTATTTGATAAATAGTTGAACCTATACATATGTTACAATGTTGAAACATTTTATCATGCATATATATGAATGTATCCTATTTTTATAAATGAATAATCTTTTATGAATTAATTAAAATGCATCAAATGTGCAAAGACTTGTTTTGATTGCTTTTTATTGTTTTGTTTGGCAAAAGCCAGTATTCATGTGCTAGTGTTCATTATAGATTTGCCTGAGTACTATATTCACACAAAAGGGCTAGCAACCTTTGTCTCCTGCAGCTTGCAAGCAGAACATGAAAAAATTGCAACTAATAGTAAAAACATTCTCATAGTAAAAATGAAATACAAAAATACTGAGCAAAATAATAGGTCAATAATTCTGATCAACGTATACATCCAACCAACAAAAGCGAGCAGAATGGATATATGTGCCACCATTAATACTATACTGTTGGAACAAATGTTAAATAACCCATCAGTAGACTATGTGATGACTGGGGATTTTAATCTGAACCTATTAACACCATTTATAAGGGATGATGTAACACAATCCCAGGACCAACAATGGTTAATACCGCAGCAAGAGCAGCCTGGCGTTTCGAGCATTAAGGGGCGAAATCATATAGGGACAACATTCGTTAAGGATATGGAAGCGCTGGGTTTGCGAGTTCTTAATGGACGATTTAAAGATGATAGTCCCCCTGCAAATACATATATAGCCCAAAATATAAGCTCCAGAATTGATTATACAATGGTCTCACTGAATTTATTTCAGAACATAATCTCTTATGGGTTGGTTAAAGTCGAAGACAGTGACAATTGCCAGCAGATAATAACCACCAATATTACAAACAATATGAATCAACAATATCATACTATGCCAGGTCTTACTGGAATGATAAATTATAAAAAATTAATTTGGACCAATTTCAATAAGGACAGCATGAATGAAAAAGTTGAAAATATTATAAAGAGTTGCTTCACTGAAAATAGGAATGAGTCAGCCATTGATCAATGGGTGGAATTTACCAGAAAATTAGTGAAACCCCAATCCCGGACTAACCCAAGCAATATGAGGTTGAATAAGGATGCTGATGAAAAAGACTCACACATGAATCTCCCCTATACAATAACAAAGTTAAAAAGAGCACGGAATAGGCTAAGAAGACAACAAAATTCCAAAATGACTAGTGAGGAGACCCTGAGTAACTTAAAAACTCTGAACCAGCACCTCAAGAAACATATGGAATGAGAAATATCAAGCAAAACAGGAATTATGGTCCAAACTATTACACGCAAGTAAACAGGCTAATGCGAGAGAATTCTGGAAAATTATAAACAGATTAGTACGGCCAAGCAAATTGGTAGTCTCGTCATCAATAACCGAACAAGAATGGGCAACTTTCCTAGAAAAACATCTAAACAACAATGGTGCAGTAAAAATCGCTGTGAGTATGCAAAACAGCTTTACAGCCAGTGATGAGATGCAAGAACAATTTGTAATGTCTAAAATGCATTTGATAAGATTGATTAAGAAGCAGAAAGATGGAGCGCCTGGACCAAACGGGATCCCATTTGCCCTATATAAAGAAAATCCGGATTTTTGGTCGACGTACCTAGTAAATGTATTCAATGAAGTGATAGAGACGGGAATAATCCCTGATTCGTGGCGAGGATCTTTAATCTCTCCTATATATAAGAAAGGTAATTGGTCTCTTGCAGAGAACTACAGACGTATTACCTTACAAGACACAGATGCTAAACTGTTTGCTGGAGTGCTGTTAAACAAACTAAATGAATGGGTAACAAAAAACAATATTTTACCAATGAATCAAACTGGATTCATTAAAGGGCTTGGAACAATGACAAACATCATGGCATTATCGCTAACAATTGAAAAATCACTGAGAATAAAATTGCCCTTATATCTATGCTTTGTAGACTTTAAGTCTGCTTTTGACTGTGTGCAAAGAAATCTATTGTGGAAAAAACTTTTGGAAAAAGGCATCCCGGCCGCGCTACTAAAACTTATACAGTTGCTGCACAACAAAACCTGGGTGAGAGTAAGGATGGGAGATGGTCAGACATTATCAAAGGAAATTCCTGCATTGGAAGGGCTGAAACAGGGATGTGTTCTGGCCCCCCTCCTTTTTAATCTATTTTTAGGAGACCTATCGGTCAACCTGAACGACCTTAATGCACATCCCCCTAAGCTGGGGGGAAAATTGATATCCAACTTGATGTATGCGGACGATGCGATCCTATTAAGCCACACTAAAATAGGTCTCCAGCGCTTAATCAACAGTACACTCTTGTATGCAAATGAAAATGGAATGGTTATTAACGAAACCAAAACAAAAATCATGGTGGTATCCAGGCACAAAAATATGAGACAAAAAAACAAATGGTACATGGGAAATAATCAACTTGAACAAATAGAGGTGTACAAATACCTGGGGGTACTGTTTGACCAGAAGGGAAATTATCTCCTACAGAAACAGGACATCCAAAGGAAAGCCAACTCACTAACAGCAGCATTCAAGATAGCACAAAAATCCCTTGGAAGTTTAACTTATGGCCCACTATTGAAAATCATAGGTGCTAAATTGCTCCCAACTATTACATATGGAAGTGAGGCATTAATGGGTAAGGATGCGGCACCAATTAATAAGGCACTTTCTAAAGTATATAGATCTCTCTTCCACTTTCCAAAGAATGCTTCACCAGCACAAATAAGACTGGAATTTGGTTTGACCAATCAAGAGTTAGCGAGAAAAGGTCCGTTTATTAAAATGTGGTATAGGTTTAAGAATGACCATGATAATCAAATTATACAAATACTCTGGCAAGAAGTAAATAATAATAAAAAATCACTTGCTGGGAGATATCTTCATGATGCACTAGAGGAGTTTTCACTGATGCCTATATGGAACAATACAATAAACAATGGATCGTTTAAAAAAATAGTGAATCGAACAACCAGTTACTTATTACTATTACATGATAAAAACGTGCTGGCAAAAAGAAAGCACGCGTGGACAGTAATAAATGGATATGAAAAAAAGAAAGTGCAAGAATACTTGGAGATACCGTGGTCTGAGAAAAGTAAACAATGTTTCATGAATGCAAGATTCGGAATTCTGCCAGGCCTTAGTCACGCTCTGCCATGGAAAAAAACTAACTCCAGTTTATTGTGTAGACTTTGCAAAGGCGGAGAAGAAAATATTGTCCATCTCCTATGTATCTGTCCTGGCCTTAGCAGGGAAAGATGTGCATTACTTAAACCTCATTTTAATCTTCGGGCCACAAGAACATGCAGGCAGGCATTGAAAATTTGTCTTGATCCAAATGATATAGTTATGAACGTTGCCTTTGTAAAATGTTTAAAAATTATAACTACCGAATTAGAAAAGTAGATGAGGAAAAAAGCTTTTATGAAATCATAAACAAATAAATAGATAATTTTTAAAAATTTTACTATATTTTTATTTAAGTCCAATCATCTCAATTTTAAGGATAAAAGAAATGCCTTCTTTTTTTATTGTATTGTATTGTATTGTATAAATTGAAAATGTTTTTGTAATGGAAGTATTGTAAGATTTTAATTAATCAAACAATAAAGAATTACATACCCTATCATGTCAGCTTGTGCAGAACATAAAATGTGTGCATGTTCATGTGTCCAATGTGTAATTGAACATTCAGGTCTTATTAAGTCATATAACAGTTTCCCCCGTTCTGCATAATCCAAAATGTATGTTCTGCTAAAATTTACAAATTCTAAAATGAATTGTATCTTTTCAGAGTTGTTGGAGGTTGGAGAAATGCAATTTTTTCTAAAAAATGGGTATCCAGCCATTTGCTTTCACTTGACAACTTGTATCAAAAAAATAAGACATGAGGTAGGACATTTTTGATTTTTTTTTAGTTACAGGTTTTGTAGCCCAAGTGAGAAAGCCTCGGAATTTTGTGACCTACTCTAAGTGTTCTATTAAATCATTATCCATTAGGTATATATCGTCAACGTAAGACAATGCCTCCTCATCAAAATTTTGAAGTAACTCTGTCACTCTGGTTGAAAACAGCCCAGGGCTATTCTTATCGACAACATTGCCTCTGTGAGCCTAGTGCTGAAAATGCTGTCAAATATCTGCTTCCAGGTGCTATATTTTGACAGAAGTATCGATTTGCAATACCTAATGTTGTTTTGTATTTGATCTGCACAATGTTATTCATTAGTGTGGCACTATGTGCATTTTGTACTACAAATGTGTGAGTAGATGTGTTTAAATGTCAGTAATCTAATACTAGACAGTATGATTTGTAAGGTTTCATTACGGGAAACAAGGAGTTATTCATTGATGAGGTGCAATTTTCTATAACACCTTGATATTCAAGTTGTTCTAGGATTTCCATAGCTTGTTTTTTAGCTTCATTTTTTATTGGGTATTGTCTCAGGGGTTGATGAAATGAATCATGCGATAAGGTGACTCATCATGGCATCCAACATGATTTCGGTATAAGGCAGGAAGGAGCTGGCACTAACACCCACTCCATGGCGTAAGAATATTTTACTGATTCTGGAACGAGGTTGGAAAAATCAGGTAAAATTACCATTTTCCTGTTTGGGCATTCCATTACGAACTCAGGTGGCCAGTCTTTTACAGCCATAAGAATGTCGTAACCATATGTCAAGTTCTCCCAAAACAGAGACTTGATGGTTCTGAGAATGTTCCCCTCCAACTGTAGTGTGATTTCATATAAACAATGGGGAACACTTACACTAGTATCAGGTGTTTCCATTGTGATATGCTCACTCAGCCCTATTTCAGACAGATTATCCATCAGGTTTTGGTGCGCTATTGTGAGTTCTGCTGCACTGTCCAGCATTGACACAGCCTATCCCCCGTTCAGAAGCAGAGTCCTGAGTAGTCTGGACATGCCTGATCTTAATCCCAGCTACTTTCTTCTTTTTGAATTGAGGTTTTTTATTCTTTGGTTTTTCTTCTTTATTAATAATGTAGTTAGACGAGCATTGTGGTTCCTTCTTCTGCTTCACATGCTCTTCCGATTTGCGCTCTGACCCTCCACCTCTCTCCAAACATGTATCAGATGACTCCTGAAAGCAACAAGAGAAACGTTTATCAGTGTTCTGATACCTGTCAGACTTCATAATGTTATCACGGTTTCTGAAATTATATCTTTTTTCTGTGGTTTCCTGTTGAGGAGGAACACCCCGTGATCTTTGTTTGTCTTTATTGTTCTATTTATTATCCCACTTCTACCTATTTGAAGAGTTTGGTGCTTGCTTAGAGTTATCTTTTTCATAATTAGTCCAAAGTTGTGGTTTCCCAGGTCTGGGTCCCAAATTATTGCTACCTAAGGTAGCATAGTTTTCTTTAATACTTTTTGGTAGTTCCTACTCCTGTTGTGCAGGAGTAAAATCCCTCAAGCGTTGGCGTATATCTAACGCAGCTGCCTCTCCTTTTATGTTACTTAACATAATGGTGGATACTGCTGCAACATTTCCGATCAGTTTCATCCCTTAGTCCAGGGCAGGTGCAGCTCCGTACTCATTCATAACCTGTTTTAATACATCAGGTAAAACAGCCAGTGAAGGGGTACCATAATTTCTGCTATGATCGGAAGCAAAGACTGTTCCCTAAGTGGCACATTCTTCTTCTGAGGGAGCCATCCCCATCGACAAGCAAATAGTTAGTATTCTGTGCTTTTACTGCAGGATCGTATGGGGAAATACTGCTTTAAGCGGACACATTTTTTGTACTATCCAGAACGAATTTACTCCCGACTGGTGGGAATCTTTCCCATAACACCATTCAGTGTTTGATACTCGTAGTAGCAAATTGAGGTTGAGCCACTTGAGCAGCTCCCGCAGGGTTAACTGTGAGTGTTTGCATTATAAATTGCTTTCTATATATTTTCATTAAATCTCTGTATAGTGTATGCATTTGTGCTGCAGTTATATTGTGAGTATTAGGACGGAGTGTGTATGCAGCTAGGACCAGCCAAGTCGCTGCTTCTTTGCTGAGCGGACCGAGTCTCACTTTTTCTGTAGTGTGTAGGAAGGCACCTTTGAACCAATAAATATGCTGTTGGTAAGAGAGAGGAATCTCTGGTGGTTCATTTTCAAAGTAGGTATGAAACTTTTGTGTACAAGCATTTACAGCTGGGAATTTAACCCAGGAATAGAATACCTCTATTTTGAATGCTTTGTGGGACTCTACCATAAAGGTAATGTCTCCACCCATAGACCAACATTTAATAATTTGAGAGAAACTGCATGTCTGCAGTTCCCTGATTTTTAATTACCCTTCGACTTCAACTACCATTGTTTTAAAATGTTTGGAAGAAGAGGAGATTAGTAAATGAATTATGGAGATAGGGTAACACAAGGTGGGAAGTTTATCCTACATGCTTGAATAACCTACAGCCAATATATAGGGTATACCTACTCAGCTGAGGTGGATTTCCCTACCTCCATGGAAGTCTTCAGTTTGAAGGTGAGTAGGGATCTCTGAGAATACACAATTGAATTAGTAAGATTATCCATAAAATAAGAACCCAACCAATGTTGGCTGCGCCATGTCGTGTAGTTCCCACTAGTCCATAGACTTTGCGCATTTGTAGACAACATAAACTTTGGGTGAGGTACCTAGACTGATTCCCAGCACCCCCATATTATATGTTGGCCTAGAGACCAGCTAGCTCACAGTGTCACCATGAGGCCCCCTAACCAAACAAGGAGCGAATGCTTTCTTTGCAACCACTGAACATGATAACCTTGACCCCTGAAGGATTGTAGTAACAGATTAAAACCCTTCCACTAAGTAACTTATGCTGTTTTTTTCTCAGAGAAATATACAGTGAATACACAATGGGACGTTTTCGATATATATTTTTTGAACCAACGTTATTCTTGTAGTTGTACAAAATATATGTGCTGAGATAATCTGTAGAAAGAAGCAGATGAAAGTTATTATAATCACCAAAAAAGTAAATAGCAGATACAGTTCCACCATGGAGCTAAAACAGTGTATATATATACATATATGCAGGTGTTAGATTTGGGGGTCTCTAGTTGGCACAGGTAGGTACTTGTGACAAATAGGGACCCTCTCCTCTAGTCAGGACAAGGGGATTACACTCCTAAAATAACCCCTGCTCACCCTTAGGCTGCGTGGTGCGAGCAGTCAAGGCTTATTTCAGAGGCATTGTCAGTTAAGCAGTTGTGACCACATACAGTAACCCAGTGACAACACTACAAATGGGCACCACACAGGTTTTATATCAAAAATAAGTAGACTTTATATAGAGTTACCACAAGACCATAAACGACAAAAATACACACTATGATTACTTTAAGATGGTAGATTTAAGCTTAGTTCAGTTCAGTTCTTAGATGCGGCACTCAGCGTCAATGTACCTTAAGTTGCGTTGCGCTTCCATGACAAGCAATGTCGCAGCGAAGGGAAATGCGGCAAAGTTCAGGTGCAAAGAAATAAAGACCTGAAGATCTTCCAGATGCGGCACGCTTCTCGGGGATGCGAGAAACTCTCGGTTCGATGCGTGGACTGCACGCTCCAACCTCATTGCGAGATTCTTCTCCTGATGCGGTGCAGTGCGACAGCTCCAGTGGTGACACCCTCCTTCTTCGGAGTTGCGACTGCAGCAGCAGCGACGGCAACACGCTTCCTCTTCGTTGCGGCACGCTTCTCTCCAATGTGGTGCAGTGCGACAGTTCCAGCGGCGACACCCTCCTTCGGAGTTGCAACGGCAGGCACAGCGATGGCGACACGCTTCTTCTCGTTGAGTCGCGCTTCCAGCTCCTTGTGACACGCAGTTCCTCAGAAGGCCCAAAACAGCAGCAGGCACTTCCAAAAGAACTCTGGGGAGCTGGGGGGGTGAAGTCTGTTGTCCCTGAGACTTCAGCAGGAGGCAAGTTTTTTTCAAAGCCCTTGGAGATCCTTCACAAATTGAAAGCAAAGTACACAAAGTTCCTTTCTCCTTCCTTTGAGAGTAAGGCAACCACTGCAGGCCAATCCCCCAAGCAGCACTTCATCTTGGGAATAGTCTCTCCTCAGTTTCTTCAGGTTCCTCTCCTCAGTAAAGGTTTCTTCTTGTAGTCCAAAGTGATCTAATTTCATGGGATCAGGGTCCCAATATTTATACCCAGAAATCCTTTGTTCTCTGAGGGGAGAGGGGCCTTTGCCCAGTCCAAACCAGTTCTGAAGCACTCTGTTTACCAGACTTCTCCTTTCCTTTCACAGTCCAGGGCATGCACATCAGACACCCCTCAGGAGGTGGAGCCTGCATTGTGGAAGGCAAGTACAGTCCTAAAGCACTTTGTTTAAAGGACTCCTTCTCTTCTTTCAGTGTGCAGGGCAGAGACATCAGCCGCTCCCCAGGGGGTGGAGCCAGCATTGTGGAAGGCAGGCACATCCCTATTCAAGGTTCAGGTGTAACTCCTCCCTCCCATCTAGATGAGGATCTCTCTATTCACCACTGGGTGACTCAGCCTGTCTCCTGGAATTCCCCAGCCCTGTCACTCACAAAACCAGACATAGGAATACACAAACTAGCAGAGGCAGGTTTGAATGGTTAGACAAACAAATACCTACTTTCTAAAAGTGGTATTTGCAAACACAGAATATTAAAATAACCTTCACTAAAAGATGTATTTAATTATTCTGAGTTCAGGCATACTAAACTTGAATTTCTACCATGTTCTCGGAGACAGTTAGGATTATAAAATGTAATAACTCTAACAGCCCATTCTGGCCTATGGAGAACAGGTAGCCTTGCATTAGTGAAAAACGAAAATGGCTGTAATTCACTATTAGGACATGCCACACACATCAGGGCTTGTCCTACCTTCTACTTACAATGCACCCTGCCCTTGGGCCTACCATAGGGGTGACTGATATGAAGAAAAGGGAAGGTTCAGGGACTGGTAAGTGGGTGCACGTGCCCAGTCAGCATGACTGTACCAGACTGCACACAGGCTCTGCAATGACAGACTTTAGACACATTTTACAAGGCTGCTTCTGTGGGTGGCACAACCAGTTCTGCAGGCCCACCAGCAGCATTTCGATTTACACGCCCTGGGCACACTCAGTACACTAGACTAGGGTCTGACAAGTAAACCACATAGCCAAACATGGAACCACTGATTAATACATCAATTTACAGTAGGAAGCACTTGCACTGTGGCACTGGATAGCAGTGGCACAGTGCCCAAATCATCTACCACCAGCAAAAACACATGAGGCAAAAGCAAAAATGGAAGGGAGACCCACGCCAATGGTTCCAGGTCTAACAGCAGGCATATAAAACAAGGTACTAATTAGGTGTGCCCCTACTATGCAATACCTACTTTATTCATATCTAGAGTGTATGTGGGTGTAGAGCCAAGAATCCCCCCACAGGATGATCCAACCCGATTACCTGGCGGCAAAGTATGTAACACCCTGTCTTGGTCATGGACTGTACACCGCTCAAGTAGGCGTTATACAGCTGCTTAGTGAAGCCTCAGCATGCAGGAACTTTCAATGTCAGCAGAAGTGTCTCTGCTGCTAATAACCAGAAAAACCTTTTTATTTATAATAAAAAGCATCCTTGTGATGTACATGTAGATTAGCATTGTTATGGATATGTGGATAGCACTGTTGCCCAATGGATGAAGATAGAACAACATTTGTACATTGTGCATACAGGCCTTGTACTCAGTGTTCAAGGCATCATGATAATGTTGTGTGAAGCCAGATGTATTAGCAAAGCAGTTTCATTGAAACTTATCCAAAATTGTCACGCACTCGAATATGTACAACAAGTCACAACAATAATGTTATTGTGTACAAAAGAGGGCAATGTAAGAAAATGTGCAGCATTGATACATGGGCCTAACTCGGACACAGAACAATGCGAGATGCCCAGTATTCCCAGGAACCAGGGCTTGATTTTTAGGTCTCGCCTACGCAGCGCGCATGCGCTACGTAGGAGGACCTTTAGCCACCGCTCTGGTCATTTTCAAGCACACACTTGTGCTTGTGGCGGCATCCACCTTACGGGAGCAAGCAGGGGCGCACCACAAGCACAAGTGCAGTGCTTGAAAATGAGAAGACTGCGTGCGCATGTACGCAGCACTCCCGGGCTCTCTCTCTCTCTCTCTCTCGCTCTCGCTCTCTCTCTCTCTTTCTCCTCTCGCCTTCTCTCTCTCTGTCTCTCCCACTCTCTGTTTCTCTCTCTCCCACGTATCCACCTAGCCCTCCCCCACCTCCCCCAGTTTCATACGTCTACATTTTTGCACAGATCCACAGTTGTGTGAGCTTGATGGCTTCCTCAAATTTTGCAGTCTATTCGATTTCCCCAGTTCTGCATTTATTGATAGTCTGCAGTTTTCGCAGCCTTCCACCACTCCAGTTTCTCACAGTCCTCCAGTGTTGCTATTTTGCAAATCAACACGTCTTGTTCTGATTTGTTTCTGGGCCCCTGTATACTGCTGCGTCACTGCGTGTGTGCGCCGGGCATCTGTTCTCTCCGGCCCCTATATCCTCTCTGGCCTCTATGTCTCCCAGGGCCCCTCGTGCTTCCGGGCCCACGTATGCTTCTGAGTCCTCTGTGCTGTGCTCACAGGTGGGCCCCTGCATCCTTGAGGGTGACTGTGCACTCTTGGGTCTCCCCGCCCTTACCGCCTTTCCGCCAGGCCTCAAGGCGCTGCCGTGCCTCCCACTCGCCTTATTGTAGGGCAGCGGCGCGGTGGCAGCGACCGTGTGGACAGACAGTAAAGATATGTTATGGGCAGAAGGACAGGCACTGCTATCAAATCATAGAAATGCTAATGACTTTGTGCTGCCTTTCTTTACGGCGGGTGTAATACAGACTTCAATCATAGACCTAAAAACAATCTCCTTGCATGTTAATGGCCTCCATCATGCTCCCGCGTGTCCGCGGCGCCGGGCCATCCATCACTCCCAGCGCTCTCAATGAAAATCCTGCCAGGCTCCGCCACTCGCTGCAAATTGATTGTGTTCGCAGGCGGTGTTTGTCCTGTCCTATTAGGGGTAAATCAGTATGGAAGTAGCCCTGGTGCAATGCCCTCATCTGGTAATTGGAGTCTGAAAACTTGTCAAACGCAGCAGCCACCCTGGAGGAGGGCCTAGCACCCCCAGCACGTGATGTTGAACGGCATGTGCCCAGACCACTCGCAAGCTACGATCCAGGAGGTCCAACTTCATATGCACACTCTAGGCGTAGGGAGAGCTGTGAGCAGCCTGGGTCTTCAAAAACTACCCAAGAACTGCAACACTGCCAGGGCGAACTGGGTGGGATCTACTCGGAACAACGTTCCTATATGCTTTTTTAATTTCATCAAAACAGTTCCCACACTGTTTGTTAACAAGCATTGGCATAGCTAATAGGTCTCACCTTTGGGACCGTATAAGTGTTTAGTTATGCAGCACAATATCCTTGGTGCAAAAACATCAAGTGTTGCATGACTAAACACTTATAAGGTCCCAAAGGCGAGACCTATTGGCTAGGCTAATGCTTGTTTTTTTTTAACTGTTGTTTCTGTAGAAACTTTGATGTTCATATTTTTGAATGACATCTGCTCTCATTGCCATGAGCTCACCTCTGCTCTTTATAACATCTAAACCTCTCATATATATGACCGACTCTAGAAGCATCTATACTAGAGTATAAATATGTGTTACCCATATCTCAGGGAGCTCGACTCCTAAGCCAGTGCTGGGGGATACTCGAGCTTTATTTTTCTGATTCACAGCTCTTGGAAATGTAGTTTCCCATAACAGAAGTTGTCAGAAGTATGACGATACTCATCGTGGGTTGTTACGCAGGAGGTCCAATGGAACCTGCAGCAGCAGGGGTGAGATGTGGTGGCTGCTTATTAGGCACAAAGGTGCCCACTGATGTATGTAAAGTGACACGCTCACTAGCAGCTACTCGGATTACAAGCTGAATAACTGGTTCATTTCAGTTCTACATTGAGGTTGCTCATCGCTCGGCATTGTAATTCTTTGAGAATTCAATTATCCACCTCTGCTGTCGTTTCATTTATGGGGGGTCATGCTCATTAAAAGCATCACCAGGAAACCCACACTGGATAAAAAAAAGCAAAGACGACATCCACCCAACCACATGCCCTTGATGGTAGTGCTTGAAGCCCATTTAGGCAACCCCTTCAGTGCCCTGTAGTGTCCTGCCAGGACACAGTCTAGTTGTTACAGCCCTGTACTACACTGATCACCCACCCACCACGGACGTCACTGGGTCAGGTGACGCTGCCAATAAAAGAGGCCGAGCCCACGTGCTCGAGGCCATAGTCGTACTATCGAACTGGTGTCCTGTGTTGTCCTTTCATTCAGCATTCGGGCCTAGGGCCCCATCTTTACATGCCCCACACAGAGGTGGTGAGCACTTTATAAATTCTGCAATAAGATGTATAAAGCCCATGGATTTGGACAGGTCAGAGTCGACTCGGGCTGCATTATCTCTAGTTAGTCGTGGTTTGTTTGCTGAACCCTTGAACGGAAACTCTGAGCTGTTGCATGATCTGTTCTTTGATCCTGGGGGAAGCTGTAAAAATGCAAACGTTCGACGATCGAGGACGCCTACACTACAACAGTTCATAGGTGTTTTGCTTAAATCTCATCCCTGTTTCAAAGGAATATGCAGAATTTGTATTTTATATGATAAAAAGGAATACCTTCTTACAAAGCATTTCTAACGGACATAAACTGATAAGAGTATTCTTGGCAGGAGCGGGTGCAATTACAGAGCTGGCTCTGCTGAGAAACAAATCTGATCACGTGATCCGGGAGCGGCCCTGATCGAACCAGGGGCCTCTTGCTGTCCGGACTTGACACCATCATTCTCAGCCAGATCGTCTCGAAGCTCAACAAGTGTGGACTGTGGAGCAGAGGTGAGCCTCCACCCTCCACCCACGCCCGAAGAAAGCAGCAAACACGGGCCGAGGCCAGGGTGGGAAGTTGTTTACACAGCACGAGCTGTGGCCAGGACTGTGTTTTATGCCAACTGTAACCCAGTGCATTGTGGGTAATAGCCGTCAGGCATAAGTGGCCTCAAAGGACATATAGTGCCTCTGGAATGATACAACAGGGGGAAATCAGGTCAAGCAGCACGATTGACTAAATTGTGCGACAGGAAAAGGTACATTATACAACATATTTTGTGATAGTATTGCTGCATCAATTATTATTATTATTATTATTATTATTATTATCAATTATTATTCTTGTTGACATGTTAGCACTGTTTATGTACTCAATAACAGCTTACCAATCAAATACAGTAATAGACAATTGAAAGGAGACGTGTCAACTTTTGCGAAGAGCCTTCCACTGCGCAACTTCCGCCTAGACGTACAAAGCATATTTGCTGTCACTAACTGCACTATTCCCAGATTGTGAGTGTAACAAATGCATTATGTAATGTACAAACACCAAATTGCGATTCTGTAACTTGTTACCGAATCACAGTTTGGGTCTGCAATCCCTATGTGGAAGGGGCGTGTTCAGGGCATCCCTTCCAAATAGGGAATCTGAATGGTGGGTGCTAATTTGTTTAGACCAAAATGCGGTCGCACAACTTTCACACTTTGCCATCAATTGAAAGTTTGTGATAACCCATTTGCACATAGGAAGGAGTCCTTTCAGGAGCATAGCTTGAAGGGGGTGTATGGGGTGTAACACCCTCCACCTCAATAAATATACTTTTTGGAAAACAGTGTGTACAGGTGCTTTCAGTCAGGTCAGGTGAGGTGTCTGTTGAATGTCGCTAGGAATGTTGACATACACACAGACAAAAAGCACACACACTCTCTCTCCCTATCTCTTTTTGAAACTCTTCAAAACTGTTCGTTATTCTACAAGATATTGCATTTTTATCTCTCTTAGTAATCGTATCAGTCTGCGTTCCTCTCCCTTTCCCTTAAGTCCCTCTCATGCGCCCTTGTATAACGTATTTAACACTATATTTATTTAATTATTATTATTTATTTATTTAACGATTTGTAGAGCGCCTGGTGACCCGGAGGCATCCCCGCGCTATAAAAAAACTTGTAGTGACCAAGGGAGGAAAGAGGTACTATTTGGGGAAAAGAAGAGTTTTCAGTTTTTTACGGAAGAGGAGGTGGTAGGGTTCCAGCCGCAGGCAGCGGGGGAGCGTGTTCCATCCTGAGGACGCTTTTACTGCGAAGCGTCGACCGCCGCTGCGCACCTTCCTGAATCTAGGGACATTGGCCAAGCGCTCGTTATCCGTCTGTGTGATTGTTGGAAAATCTGAAGCTCCCCCTTTCCCCATCTTACTGACCAAGCTACACCCTGGCTTTTCTTACCCTTTGCAAATGTTTAAAAAAAATATTTTCCCAAGGACCACTGCCCAAATGAAGAGCATCCTCTGGGACATTGCACGAGTAGTCTCCTGAACTGGAGGGCGTCGCTTCAACTTACAGGCTGGGACCGAAGACTCACATGCATGACTCTTCTCTGGCAGGGAACCTTGCTGCATTATGCAGAAGTCCTGGATAGGTTCGCAAAATAGGACAGGAAAGAATCACTCAACTCTGGGATGTCTGGTCAGGTACCCACACTCAGATGTTTCAGGAACTACAGAGGCAGTTTCCACTCTCTAGTTCCCAGTTTCATAAGTACCTACAATTACGCAATACCCTCCTAGCTCACTTCCCTTTAGTTACTGAAGTTCCTGATTTTAGCCTCTTGGAGATGAAACTACTAACTGGAGGCTTGCTAACACCGCAATCTCATACGTTTAACGTTCCCTGGTTTTTCACTACCCTGACCGGTTTGTGAGTCTGAAGCAGAGGTGGGAGGCATGGGTGGAGGAACTAGATGACACAGACTAGAGAACAGCTAAGATGGCACATTGGGAACTCCATACACCTCAAGTTGATTTAACTCAACTATCTACATCTAACCTACATGACCCCTCAATTGCTTCAGCTGGAAGTAGGATTCCTCAAGCTAAGTGCTTTGTGCCCAGTGCTGACCCCATACTGGTGGCAATAGAGTAAGAACTCTCCTCTATCCTGGACCAGCCTCTAGACTTCTACCCTAGAGTGACCTTCTGGGCTTGCTAGAGGATTTGCAGGTACCGAGACAGGAACAGTAATTCATAGGGGGTGGAATTCCAAAAACTCTCCTTCCCTGGCTGCCTGGTGGGCGGGGCTAGGCTGATGTGCTCAACAAGAAAAGCCTATCTACACGGCCAGGGGTTGTTCACAAAAACATGGATTTGGGGGAAATAGTGGAACAATGACATTTTGGGTCTGCATGACTGATCGACTTATGTATGTGCATTGTGGTGTTGTCTTTAACACTGTTACGATTCCATCATGCCACCTCTGGGGCACGCTGTACCTGGACCATCTACAGCCTGGAAATTGCCATTAAAATTAATTTGGGGTCGTGTCCAAGATGGCGACTGCATTAGGGTGACCAAAATCTCAAAACAAAAAGCGGGGACAGGTGTTATAGACAAAGAAGTAGGACTGACAGAAGTACCCATGGCATTAAGTGGGATGAAAAAAACAGAGGGGGGTGGCTCTCGAGGGGCGTGGCCGATGTAATTAAGGATGTGGCTTAAAACACATAAGCTAAAAAAATCTGTACTTAGCATAGAATGAATGAATGAATGAATATTTATTGTTGGTTACTAAAAACCATTACATAAAATCAGCAATACAAAAGTCATCACGTTACAAAAAGAAAAGGTTAAAATTAAGGACATTTCAAAAGTCAAGTTGTATAGTTATTCCAAAAATGCATAGAAGCCGGAAAAAAAGGTTCATGGGACCGGCTGAGGGCTCTGTGGTCTGGCCAGTGCAAGTCATCCGCATTGCCTGTGCTTTAAAGATAAACTTCCCAAAGGCAGCCATACGCATTACTCTGGATAGGGTGTAGAGATGAAAAATCCCATCCTTTGCAGAGCTTGACCCAGAATGTCTGAGTAATGGCCTAAGGTAGAGAGTGCGGGGCAACCGCAAGGCTGGGCAACAGAAAAGAAGATGTGCCAATGACTCCCGTTTATAGCTGCAGAGCCTGCATGCCTGTGCACCTGTACTTAGCATAGCGTCCCGCCCGAAAAATGTGCACCTTCTGTCATTGTATCCAGAGAAATAATATGACGAGTAACATCACACCTAGAACAAGCCTGGACTTTTGGCTTTGTCAACGGTTGTTAGTTGCATAAGAGAAATATGCAACAACTTTGGCTTCGCTGTACATAACATTAAAAATGCCTCAGTTCTGGAATGAAGAAACAGACTGTGAAAGAACTATAACGGGTCTCTTTAAAAGCAGTGAAGGGTGGTACTGCTGCAGCAGTAAGCTTTTTTTTTCTCTGTGAGGGCAAAAATGGAAAGCCCAATAGAGACCCATCTCAGCACCAGTGAGAAGTAAAGCAGGCACACCGAGCGAGACACTATTTAAAAACCGGGACATTTATCTGTTTAAAAAGGGCACTACGCAAAAACCGGGACATTTCTTTAATTTATAGCAAAGTGTCGGGACACTGCTCCAAAAACCAGGACCGCCTGGGGAAAACCGGGACGTCGGGACACCCTAGACTGCAAGGGACTCCTTTTGTGGAGCTCTTGTGGACCTGCAGGCCCTGCAGTGCAACGGAGGAGGAAGAGGCGCCCTGGAACAGGCATTGGCCCCCACCCACCGGTGGGGTGACAGCGGCAGCAGGCAGAGTGGACTCCCGTGCCAGTAGAGGACGCACGGCTGACTTTCCGCCCTAAGCTCTCGGGGAGGGCGGAGGTCCCGCTCGCGAAGCTGGCAGTGCAGGCCTCGGGTGACCAATCTGTTTTGCAGAAGCTGCATCGATTGATGGGCAGTGTTTGGAGGCCCACGCCCAGCCTCGTCCCCATCAACGGTGAGTCTTTGCTGTCAGGAACCCGCGGGCGGGTGGGCCGCAGTAGATCAAGGCCGACAGGCTGCGTGGTTGCGGTGCGTCTGCTGCTGTGGCTGCGGGGAACACCTATAGACCCCGCAGACGTGTGAGGCCTAGAACTGAGAGCCAGCCCTGACTTTCGCTCCTTTTCTCCTCCTGTCCCCTTCTGGGCACAATTGCTTTGTGTGGCAGGGACCGGGCCCTGGCTCGCCTGTACCACATGGCCCGCATCGGCTGGAGGAAGGCTTGGGCTTGAGCGTGCTGATCGGGCTGACTTGTGGGCCACCCCCAGGCATGAAGATCAGTGGTTGAGATCTGGAGGTCTTCGAGCCAGAGCTGAATTGGTGTGACCGAGATGTGATCTAATGGGGGCCCTACATTTGAAGGAGTGGGATCTATGAGATGTGGTGCCAGCCTTCAAGGACAACTGAGGGGCCATCAATTTCCCAGATAAAAGCTAAGGAAAGTGGATGGGAATTATCTAGATTGGGGAGCGTGACTCTCCTCTGCTCACTTGGTCATCAGGATGACGCTTATTAGTGTCTCTTCGATGCAGTCACACTCTGGTGCAGGGGATAGGACTCAGCCCACATACTGATCAAAATCCACATGCAATAGCCTTGACCTCTTCATCCCGTACTGTTTGAAAGATCAGAGACCAGGGCTGAGACCTGCAGCCTGCTGCGGCACACACCTTGTGGGCCAGCCCATCCTGGTGGTGAACCCCCGTTAGGTGCATTGCAGCTGGTCGCATGGACACCGGGTTCCCCGCCGGGCGGCCCCTGTACCTGTGTGGGCTGAGGCCTTTGGGTTTGCTGGGCTTCAGCGGGAGATCCCAGAGACATCATAGCAACATTGTGGGAAAGGAACTGAATGACATTACATACCAAGTAGGCCTGAAGATCTAGCTATCCTATACACCTTGAGGCTAGGGCTGCTCCTTGTAGCCTTCTGCAGCCTATAGGACATGGGCTGGCCCACCTCATATGAACCATCTCTTCCACCCTTCTCTTTCTTCCGCACCCCCAGACTACCCCTTGAACAGGGACATTCACCGATCGCCCTTCACACGGGGAGGGGCGCATGGCTTAGAGTGACCCACTGCATGACCTTGACCATCAGTGACTGCTGAGACCCTTTGGTATACCCGAGGACAGGACTCATAGGGAGAGTGCGGCCCCCCCCCTCTCTCAGAGCACTACTTGTGGTGAGACTCACGGAGTAGTACAAAAGGGGGTGGTGATGGACTTAGCATCTGAATCAATCAAACACTCACACCCAGTCAAAAGATCTGGGTTTAATCCATCACCGTTCTTTAGCCCACTCTGCCACCCCAGTTCAGACATGGCCATATGCAAATCAGTCCGACCCTGTGCCTCATGGGAACAGTCCAGCCCGAACTGCCAAGCCATGTCTTCCCTGGACCGGAAACAAGCTTCCGAGGACCGGTTTCTGGCATTCCAGCCGTCTTCAGCCTGGCTTGCTTGAATCCAGTGGCAAAGTGAGCAAGGGACTCACATCTGAGCATACCCTGCCACACTTATGGCGGCCAAAAGTGGTACAAAAGGGGGGGGTGATGGACGGAGCATCTGAATCAATCAAACACTCACACCCAGTCAAAAGATCTGGGTTTAATCCATCACTGTTCTTTAGCCCACTCTGCCACCCCAGTTCAGACATGGCCATATGCAAATCAGTCCAACCCTGTGCCTCATGGGAACAGTCCAGCCCGAACTGCCAAGCCATGTCTTCCCTGGACCGGAAACAAGCTTCCGAGGACCGGTTTCTGGCATTCCAGCCGTCTTCAGCCCGGCTTGCTTGAATTCAGTGGCAAAGTGAGCAAGGGACTCACGTCTGAGCATACCCTGCCACACTTATGGCGGCCAAAAGTGGTACAAAAGGGGGTGGTGATGAATGGAGCATCTGAATCAATCAAACACTCACACCCAGTCAAAAGATCTGGGTTTAATCCATCACCGTTCTGTAGCCCACTCTGCCACCCCAGTTCAGACATGGCCATATGCAAATCAGTCCGATCCTGTGCCTCATGGGAACAGTCCAGCCCGAACTGCCAAGCCATGTCTTCCTGGACCGGAAACAAGCTTGACTCTCTATCTGAATGGCTTGTCTGGTGCAGCTTCCCTATGATGAAACTGACCCTAGCTGGAAGACCCCTGTGACATGGACCCCAATATCTGTGTTTTGATCGCTACCCCACTGGGGAAGTTACTTGTTTCAATATCTACTTAATGTCTCCTCTATAATTCTTTTTCCGACTTCCATACCCTTTTTCCTATGTCTACTCCACAGTTTTATCCCTTTCCTGGAAGGTTGAACAGGCATGCGCTGTGAATGGGGGGAGGGAAATGAACAACATTTGGGCTTCAATGGTAGTGTCCTTGCTTAGTCCCAATGTCCGAGGTCTTAATGCCTCAGCTAAGTGACTGGCAGTCTTCTCCTTTCTTAAAGATTCAAAGTGTGATATATGTATGCTTCAAGTTACATGCCTACTTCAGAATGACTGGCGCAGAATGCGCTATCGTTGGTTTGACCAGCAGTACATTTCATCACGGTCTACCAAGAAGCCAGGAGTGGCAATATTCCTTGCCACTCACTTTGTGGGAAGAGTGGAACAGGTCTTTTTAGATATCCCAAGTTGACTATTAGCACTACAATTCTACATACAAGGGGTTTGATAAACCATAGCCACTGTCTATGTGCCAAACGGGAAAAAGGAGGCCTTATTTAAGGACACAATGGGACGCCTGTTGACCGTACCGGACATGGAATTTGTGGTTGGGGGTGACTTCAACTTTGTCATGGAGGCATAGAAAGACAGATCAACTATACGAATGGGACAAGATGTGGGACTATCTTTGGGCACCAAACACTGGATGACTGACTCAGGGTTGACAGGCACATAAGACATACCCATCCTGCATAAGTAGCTTACACCTTTGTCTCATCAGTCCATCAGACTTTAGTACGCATCAACTACTTCCTCACAACCATGCGAGTATCACGCAACACACTCTTGGTGGATATTGAAGCGGCCGCCCTCGCAGACCACTCTCCCATTTATATGTTGTTTCGTCCCAGCTGATGGGCGACCGCCCCCCTCTGCTGGCAACATAACAATAGATTCTCACCTACGACAACATCCATCCAAAGACACTGACAGCCCTAATCTCATTTCTACAGCTCAACGACACACCCCACACCAACATCTCCAGTTTGTGGTAAACATTAAAAGTTGTCCTGAGAGGACACTTTATTGCGGTCACCAAGGGATACAATAGGTAGCTGTGTGGCAAACGCTGCAGACTGGACATGCAGATTAAAGAATTGGAAGCTGCACATGCTCTATCGAGCTCAGTAGCAACCAGTCGCCAATAGACAGTCATCCGTAAACAATTGCAGGTCATACACATGGGAAGGGAAGAATATGCGTTGTTAAAGCTATGTCAGATGTATTATGCTGGGGGCAACAAAGCAGGACGTATGTTGTGCATCGTCTCCAGGCACAGACTGTGGATCACAGGATATCGGAGATGCAGGGGACAGAAGGCAGCATCTGTAATTCGGATGAGGATATCACAAATGCATTTGGGACCTTCTGTAAGGCCCTCTATTCCGCCGATCCACTGTAGGATTCTGATGTAGCGACCTACCTGGCATGAGTGTTCCCCCCTGTGGCGGGAGCACCCACTTTTGCTGCTTTGGAGTAGGTCATTATGACTCAGGAGGTTCTCAATGCGATAAATAAACTGCAACCAAATAAGGCCCCGGGCCCGGATGGCTAAGTTGTGAAATTTTATAAAAGTTCCGCACCCCAATTGCTGCAGATCTTGACACAGTTATTCAATTCATTTGATACGGAAAGTCCCCTACCTGACTCAATGCGACAGGCCACCATTACAGTGATCCCTAAGCAGGGAAAGGTCCCTAGGTGTTGTACATCATATCGTCTGATCTCTCTGCTGAATGTGGACCTAAATCTCTTCACAAGTGTCCTAACCCACAGACTGGCTCCATACGTACAGGGATTTGTTGACCCTGACCAAGCTAGGTTTGTGTCGGAGCGTGGATGCAGCGATAATACAAAAAGACTTTGCCACCTACTGGACAAGGTGCTGCATTCTCGGGTGCCAGCCCTTCTACTGACGATTGATACTGAGAAAGCATTTGATCGTGTGCACTGGCCTTATTGTAGGGTAGTTCCTATATTCCCAATAGGCTCTGCGCATTGGAATAATATATCCTATAGATGTGACATAAGACTTATGTCTACTAGGTCTCTATCGAATATATTAGACTTAATTGTGACGGCCAGCTAGCTCAGAGATCACTAAAAACTTTCTCGAGTTCACAAGAAGGGATTTAGTTTCTGACAACCGCATAAACATGACAACTTTGTTTCTCCAAGATAAAACTGATCTTCAGAATTGTGGAAACAATAGATAAATATTTTACTCAGTCATTCGTGCATGCTTTGTTTCACCAGAGGTGCAGAGAAATAGATAGACGGGCGTTTTCAATAAAAGTATTTATTGAACAGTCTTCTTTCTCAAGAAGAAGAAATGAACTGCTACAATCGTGATACTGGTTGCAAAGTATAATGCATACAGTAAGAAGAGTAGAATAAAATAATACTGTAAAGCATTGTATGGTTCCTAGACCATAGATAAATACATACATAAATAACAAAGGCTAAAAAGTACTCAACTGGTGCTTCTAAAATACGCCTACCCCGATGTACCTAACCTAAGTCTAGTACGAGGGAAGATGTAAGTGAGGTGTAGCATAAATTTAGTATTTGCCAATAATCTAGCCAAGATTTCTCTTAGGGTCTAATCAGCTCCATACCTTGGTTTAGAAAGAAGAAGGTCAGGCTCAGGACTTGATTTCCCAAGAACCCTCAAGGGCAGCTTGGAAACACTGGAGCTAGATTTCTCTGCAAGAGAAAAGACAGCGTCTCTCTCAGTGCGTCTGCTGGAGGGTCGGATTCCTTCGGCACTTGCTGTAGCAGGATGCGTCAGGCAAGAAGAAAGTCGAAGTGCTCCAAACCACCTTGTGTTTGCTAATGCAAGTGTGGGCATATTTATACCTTGAAGGTGCCGAGTTTGACAAAAGGTGAACATAATAACGTCATCAAAGAGTCTCAGTTCTTTGAAAACTCCATGAGTTCTTGGACAAATCAATATTCAAGCAAGGGGAAGTCCCTAGCCGCTGAAGCCGAGTTTTCCAAGAAATCGTTGTGGATTTTCGGAACTAGTGGAAGTAGCTATACCGTATTTGGACTGCATGAGCTATGTCTAAATATAGTTATGATTTCTATGTCTATGTAAGGATATGGTGATTTATACCTATAGAAGGGCATGAATCTGGAAAATTACACTATGGTCCTAAAATGCTATACCACAACCACTCCACTTTATTATGTTCAACATTACTAAGTTCAAGCACTAAAACATATTTCTAAAGCATGTGTTTACAATCCCACCCATAAATACATAAAATGCATTTGAAAATGGTTGCACACGAAAATGAGCATTTGTACTGTACTCATTTTAAAAGCAATGATTTGGTATACAACCTTTACAACGAAACTTTTACCACGCACTACCATTACAACGCAGTCATTACAACGCAAACCATTACAACGCATTGCTATGGGGGGCGCTCTAGGATAGGGAATAAGTTTAATTTACTATCCAACACCTTCCCTAGTGTCCACGGGGACTGGAGTTGGAATAGTAAATTAAACTTTTCACTATTCAGCACCACAAAGCGCTATGCGTTGTAAAGGCATGCGTTGTAAAAACTGCGTTGTAAAGGTATGCGTGGTAAAAGTATGCGTTGTAACATCATACATCCCAATGATTTCATTTCAATCATGTAGCCTGTTGTTAGTATTGCTAACTGAATGAATCATAACATTTACATTTATGAAATGGCTCTAAATACAGAAAAAAAGGTCGAGACCATCCCATAGCACAATATTTGAACTGTTTTGTTTTCTTGATTAGGTCAATATTGTTCCTAGGAAGTTATCAAAGAATTCTTGTTCTCTAAGAATAGTTCTACTTTAAGCAGATTACTTTGTGCCAAAGTTCAGTTTTGGAAAAAAGTCAAATCAAATCGTAGAGAAAAAAAACATAATAGAGCTCCAAAGTTAGAAGTTTTTGTTGAGAAACAGCAAAGGTCGAATTTCAGAGTTGAAAGAACGCTGTGTGCTAACTTCAAAAGTTATTCTCGGTGTCAGGAGAAAACCTTAAGTCGTCTAGGCTGGCAAAGAAATCGTCTACTACAGTAGATGAAAGTTGAACCACTTCATTAAGTAGATCAATCGTACACAGATGAGAAGCATCGCCGTCAGCGTCGGTCGCATTAGCAATGTTCGCAGTAGATGGTACCTGTGTGCCTGTTGGTCCGCGTATCTCACCCTCAGCTGGAATTGCCGGTGACACCTCAATCAATGCCGTCATCAGGAATGGTAGCCGTTGGGGGCAACACAATACATGAGCCGTTATCGGACCCAATAAAGCGTCAACATCCGTTTGCATTGCTGATGGAAGTGTTAGACAGATATCCAACACCCATTCCTCTCCACAAAACAGGCATCGTAGAACAGGTTAGATGCAATCTTGCCAGATTGGTCTGAATGACAGGAACCATGTGGTATTCAGATCTCTCAAACGAGCCAAGCCAAGAATCTGCGTTATGCATTCACGATACTGCATTGCCAGAAGATGGTAATCTGGGTATCGCTGGTGACCGGACTTGCCATAACGGAGCAGGAGGAATAAAAATAGTATCCCTGCTACGAGTCCCAAGAAAATCGTCACTGGTATCGTGATGGTGCCATGTATTATCCATTCAACGGCTGGTTTCTCAGAAACGGTTAACGGTAATCTTTCTAGTTTTTCTATGCTAAGCACTGTATAGTCTGCTCCCCTCTGTGCCAAAGAGATTTGTTTATCTGTAAGGTTAAATACAGTAAACAATGACGTGGTGTTGATTAGACGCCAAGGCAAATAGCCTGAACATAGGTTTTGTAACGTCCAGCCTAGCAGCATTATAGAACGTAATTGAGACTGGCCATGTTGTAACATTAGCAAGTCCTGTTCCATTATGTCTATGGCAGAGGATACGATGCTGTCCAAAGAATAAATTCTGGACGATAGAGTTGTTAACCCATTGTCAACTACAGAGAGAGCTTTCTCTAAATTAATACGATCAATTTCCCGTATTCGTTCTGCAGTTTCCATTTGTGTGACTTTCCATGCTTCATTATAAGCAGCGTAAATACCGGCGTATGTGAAACATGTATATCTTTGTTTGCGAGGTCCAAGTAAGAATTTTCTCAAATCAATGCCATCTTTAAGTAAAGTTAAGTGTTGTTTTATATCTGGGAGTGCGGATTTTTGTAGCCACTCACTGTAAGTTGTTATTATCCCAGGATGTTGTCTCTGGACATATCTTGGATCTGGCCGAGTTACTGTAAACCCTTGTGTCTTGTTCAGCAATCTATCTTGACAGATATTCGTGTCTGTGTGCCAGATTAACAATTTTTCCATTCAGGATTAGTTCTGTTTTGTGGTAAAATGTAATTTACGTCTAACTCCTCATCTGTAGTTCTATTACTATCAGGTGTGGGCATAGGTATGGACGGTTTGTTTAAATCTTTTACCTTAGCCAGGCCAAGACAAGATGTCTGTTGAACAGTTTCATTTAAGAACATTATTTGTTCTGGGATGTTGCAGGCTCTGAATAATGCTTCTAAACCTTGTACCTGCCAGTCTTTTGTGCCCCAGACAGTTTTTGTCTCAATGTTGTCTTTCCAAAAGTCAAAGCCTAATGTGGACAATTGAGCATAAAATGCTGCAGGATAAATTTGCTTAGTATTAGTTAACATACTTTTCATGCCTGTCTTATTCACATTTTTAAAGTAAAAGGTTTCTGGATTTGTGACATTAAAACCTGTAAAGTATGGACATTTTTCATAAAATGTTTTTGAGCTACCCTTTGGTGGCGTTGGACAATGTTCTCATTGATTATAAGTTAAAACATTTCTGGGGTTTGCAGATTTGTGCAAATAATGATGACCAAAATGATTAAAACAATACATTTCTTCATAATTTGATGAACCATCTAAATATTCAGGTTTTGCAAATTTTGCTGACATTTCTAAGTCTGCCAGCATGTTATTGATTGATTGATAGGCTTTATTTCGGTATACAAATACCATAAAAGCAATACAAAAATACAATTTATAAAAATGTCATATACAATCTATTTATACACAATTGATAAAAGCAGGTACAAGAATTGATTAGACAAGTTAAAACAAAGATTAAATTGACACGGAAAGCCTTCTATTGCGAATCAACCAAGCCCATTTCAAGAATTTTGACACAGCACATACAATCACAGGGGATGTGTCAGTCATTAAAATGCGCATTGCCACTATACACTGACGAATGCCCAGCAGTCTACAGAGTGGTTTAAGCCAACGGATCCGCGGGACACGGTAGTCCGGGCATTCAAAGAAGATGTTATTTTGTTACTGGCATTTATTATGCGCACAGCTGCTCCAGCGAAGGAGCGTCCCGGCGCCTGACAAGGAAGCCACGCAACATAACTGAGAAGATGGACGTTAAGAAGGGAGAGGACTATGGGAACAGTAGAGTCTTGACAGCCCTACGGAATGAGAGCAGGTCGAAAAGGGTCCGGATTTCAAATGGAAGGGCATTCCACAGAGCAGCAGCACGCACCCGAAAGGAGCGCCCCCCAGCTCGGCTGCGTTTGAAACGTGGAACTGCTGCTAATTCACGGTCCGAAGAACGTAAGGAACGACCCGGAATGTAGGGACACAGAAGATTATGAAGAATCTGGGCAGAGGGACCTTTTAAGATCTTAAAGGACATGCACAGTACTTTAAAGTGAATCCTCTGCCTGATGGGTAGCCAATGGAGAGCACGCAAGGTTTGAGACACAGGACAAAACCTAGGAAGGCCTACAACTGCTCTGGCGGCTGCATTTTGCACTCGCTGGAGGCGGGTGAGCTCGGCCTGATTTAACCCTATAAAAACGGAGCTGGCATAATCAAGCCGAGACAGCACCGTCGCCTGAACCACAAGTTGACGGGTCGCGGCGTCAAAAAATTTGAGTGCAGGTCTCAAGTTACGCAAAATGCCAAAGCAGCAGGCCGCAATCCTTTTGGTGTGGCATGCAAAACTGAGAGTAGGGTCCAACCACACCCCCAGATTTTTTATCTCCGAAACCGGGGTGGGGGTGGGACCCAACTCAGGGGGCCACCAAGTGTCGCCCCAGAGATCCGTCTGTTTGCCAAAGACCATAATCTCTGTTTTTTTGGCATTCAGTTGGAGACAGTTGGACGTCATCCAACTGGCCACCGCCCGTAGTCCGTCCCGGAATCTTGGGGCCTCCACCTCAGAATCCCCGCTGATCGTGACCGCACCGCTAGCTGAGTATCGTCCGCGTATGACACCATGGTCATACCGCAGTGCTTTACGACCTCAGCCAGCGGCCTCACGTACAGATTGAACAACGTGGGGCTCAGCGAGGAACCCTGCGGGACCCCAAGCGTCAGAGGATGGAATTTGGACTGATGGGGCGGGACAGCCACACAGAAAGAACGGTCCGCCAGGAACGATCGAAACCACTGCAATGCAGTGCCCGTCACGCCTGCCTCCTCAAGGCGCTGCAAGAGGATCCCATGCGAGACGGTGTCAAAGGCGCCGCTCAGATCTAATAAAACAAGCGCCGCCGTTTGACCCGCATCGAGCACCGCCCGCAAATGCTCCACCATGAATAGGAGTGCTGTCTCCGTACTGTGGCCAGCTCGAAAACCATTCTGTGTGACATCCAGAACGTTGGTGCGCGAAAGATGGTCAGAAAGGGCGATGTTGACATGCGCCTCCGCGACTTTAGCTGGCCACGGGAGAAGCGAGATCGGGCGATAGTTCTCCGATTTACTGGGATCGAGAGATGGCTTCTTCAAAATGGGCATTACAACTGCCTGCTTCCACTTCGAAGGTACCAGGCCAGACGTGAGCAAGATGTTAATCAGATCGCAGACTGGATTAGAGGGTATCAGGTCTCTAAACATTGCTGGCTTGAGCGGGTCTGCCGGAGACCCTGACTTAACTTGAAGGGCCAGAGTCTTAAAAATCTCTGGTGTAAGACAGGGAAAGGAATCTAACACCACCTGTCTGGGGAGACCATGCAGCCCGGCGCCTGTATGCACAACCGTGGGAAAGGCTCTATAGATGGTGTGAACCTTCTCCAGGAAAAAGGCCGCCAGCGTTTCACAATGAGTGTTGGAGCCAATAACGTCCACAGAGGGCTTTTTAGCCACAAGGTCCTTGAGAGCTTTAAAAATGGTTTTGGATGGATTTAGACTGTTGCGGAATTCCAGGGCATAAAATGCGGCCCGGGCTCTGCAGACAGCTCGATGGTAAGACTTGACGGTCGCCATATAAAAGGCTTTTTTGCTGTTATCATAAGTTTTCCGCCAGTCTCTCTCTGCGCGTCTGCAAGAGCTTTTCAACGCACGCAGTGTATCATCATACCAAGGACTTGGGTCACGCGGTCCACACTTACTCGATGTCATTGGAATAAGGGAATCAAGGGCTCTGGTTACCCATTCGCAAAAACGGTCATAGCCAGATTCCGCATTCTCCACACGGCCCAGTGGGTCTTCGGAAAGAAGACGATGGAGGTCTTCCAGTTTTAATTTACTCCAACGCCGTCTGAGTAGGACTCGCGTCGAGGGCTTAAAAGGAGACTCTGGCAGTGGGCATTGGATAGTCACCAGCGAGTGGTCTGTCCAAGACATAGGAAGAGGAGAGGCCACCTTTACCTCTGCTAAGTTTGAAAAAAAGGGGTCCAAAATGTGACCACCAACATGGGTGGGATCCGAGACTGATTGAAACAATTGGAGGGCCTCAAGGTCAGCCACAATACCACTCACTGAAGGCAGAGCCAAGGTGTCAAAATGGAGATTCAGGTCTCCTAGAATAGAAAAGTTGGCACACCCTACTGCCAGTGAACTAATGGCATCAGGGAGAGCCTCCCTAAATGCCACATCGCTGCCCGGTGGACGATAAATTTATGCCAGTAACAATAACAAAATAACTTTTCCTGGTGCTGCCCCCAATGCTAGGCCGCACTATCCGTCGCTGTGGTGCGAGGACCGGTTCCAGCCAGCTCCAGCCGAAACCTCGTGGTCGACTCTGCTCCCGATCCGCCAATCTGCTGATTCCTGGTGGTCCGATGCCCTGGAGTTGTCCTCAGGCGGCCCTGACCTCCGCTTCTCCATGGCCTCTTCGTTGCTGCAGGCTCTGTGGTATTGGGTTCTCCAGGCCTACATATTCCGCAAAACCCGCTACACCATAAAAGATGTTGGCACGGAAACTGGAAAATGCAAAAGACAAGTTTATTAAGACCCCATGGGGTGGTGGTACATTCCTACAGCACCCTTCGGCAATGCAAGAAGTATCACACCGAACATCGGTGCGAGACCTCTTTTATACAGTTTTACAGTAATAAAAATGTAGGCGGAACACATCTACAGAGTTTAGGTACATATATGGTCATTGGACAACTGACTCAACACGAGTGGGACAGGATGCACAAAAAGGTGAAAGTTGGTGAGGCCCCTTCCAGCGGGCGACTACCTCCCCTACTGGTAAGGTCCCCACATGAAACTTGAAATACAGAGTGCGGTCAAACGGGATGGTGATAATGTCAAGATAGGGTTCGTATGCCACCACATCCTTAATTCTCACAAAAGCTACTGTTGTGTTGCAATGGCGTGAGTCTAGATGTAATTTCGCAGAGACCCAGTTCCAATACAACTTTTTAATAGTAGCCTTAGGTGGGGCAGATTTTGTGCACCAAGCGTCAGCTAACCCTATCTCCATTAGTAATCTTTTGACGTCCTTCAACCATTTGATCCTAGACCACCCTGCCATCTCCATAACCGCAGACAGAGCATCCGCGTGGGAGGCCAATTTGGGCACCCGCCACAACCTTGCCCATAGAAGCAGTGGGCGAAGTTGCGCTTGGTCCCCGATAGGTCTACAGCCTAAATCCAATAGCACTGGCACAGTTGGAGTGCTTCATGGCAAAGCCATCAGGTCTTTCAGGAATTGGTTCTCTGATTTGACTATTGGGTCCAGGTTGCAGGTACCCCACAACTCTGCCCCATATAAAGCGGCACTGACCCCTCTCGTTTTGTATATATCTACTACTGGGGCAATGGGTTTGCAGGATGAGGAGCGTTGCTTCTTGAGTAGTGCTCCTCCTACCCTTTTGTGGCCCAGTAGCATTTTATAGATGTGTGGATTCCAGGAAAGGGAGTCGTTGAGGCGGATACCTAAATAGTCAAATTCGGAAACTCTCTCTAATGGCTCTGAGTTCAAGGTCAGAAGTCTGCCAAGTTTCCTGGGGGGGTTCATGACCAGAAACTTTATTTTGTCTGTGTTGATTACTAGGCCTCTCGATGGACAAAACTCCTGGAAGCTATTTAAAAGGCTCTGCAGACCCATAGGGGACTTTGAAATGAGGAGAGTGTCATCCGCAAAAAGCAGTGTAGGGATCCGTTTGCCCGCCAAGGAGGGAGCATCCGAGGGAGTGCCAAGCAGATGTTCGACCACTCCGTTTACATAAAGCGAAAACAGAGTGGGTGCTAGGACACATCCTTGTCGGACTCCCCTTCCCACAGGAATTCTTTCTGTTTTTTCTCCCTTCGTGCCCCAGTGCACCTGTGCAAAGTTGCCATCGTGAAGTTTTAACAGTAGGGAGAGAATGTAAGAGGGCAACCCTAAGTCTAACAGGACCTTCCATAGTTTCTCCCTGGGAACCAGGTCGAAGGCAGTTCTTAAGTCTATAAAGGCCAGGTATAGACTGCCCCCTCCCAACACCACCACCTTCCAGTGGAGAAGAGTTAATCTGAAGGCCTGCTCAATGGTCCCAGTACCAGAACGGAACCCAGCTTGGAGGTCCGACAGAATGTTGTTGTCGTCCATCCATTCGAGCATCCTTCGCAAGATCACCTTCCCCGCCAGTTTTTGGGTGGAGTCAATTAGACTTATTGGCCTGTAGTTGGCAGGGTTGTCCCGAAACCCCTTCTTGAATATCGGGACAACCTCTGCCCCCTTCCAGGATTCAGGAATGGGCGCGCCCTCATTGATGGCATTTAACAGTGAGGATACGAGAATCCCCCACTCCTTGGGGCTTGCCCGTATTATATCACCAGGTAACCCATCGGGCCCTGCTGCTTTCAATGGTACCAGGGTTTTAATTACGTCCATCACCTCTCTACCGGTAAAAGGAACAATCTCTAATCCCGTAATGGAAATTCCTGTAGGGGGTGCGTTATTGGTAGGTGGGTCGCTTGCAACATAGAGGGATGAGAAGTGGTTGAACCAGCTCTGGGGGGGGATATTGCACGTCATTAATGTACTATCTGGCCTGTCCCTAGATCTTATAAGGGTCCAGAAACCTCTAGCATCCCTGTCCAAACTTGCTTTCCTCAGATCCTCCCAGAAGCAGTCCTCCCATTCCCTCTTTGCTGCGATCACAGTCAATGAGTAGTTTTTCCTTGCCAAACGTATGTCGGTCAAGGACTTGCTCTTCAAAGCGCAAATCAAGGAACTTTTCATCTCCCTGCATTTTATTGTATACCAAGCATAGGGATTCTGCCTAGGTTTGGGCTTTCCAACACGAGAAGCCAGGTTGGGAAGATAGAAGAGTTCACTCAAAGCCTTAGTGGTAGCACAAAAGAGTGATGTTACTTCCTCTGGATGTAGCGAGGATTTAACTAACCTGGACTGGGCAGAGGTCAAAAGTGTTGAAATGGATAGGACTTTCTCTTTGTCCATGACAATATTACCCCATTTTAAACGCCTACCACAATTAGAAGGGTAAAGCTCCTGGTGAGCTAGCGCTAAGGAGGACGCATCTACTCCCGAATACCCCGTCCAGAAAGGGCGAAGAGCAAGGGAGAGCAGATTATGGTCGCTCTCTACTGAAGGGAGTACCTCCATGTCCAGCAAGTGGTCCCAGGAGTTAACATCAAGAAGGATATAGTCTATTATAGATGTATGATCCACCCTATTGTAGGTATGCGCTCCAGAAGGATCCAGAGAAGTCCTACCATTCACTGCCCTAAGATCGAATTCCAAGGTTAGGAAGTAGATTTGGACTGCCACTTGGGACCACCTTCTGATAGGAGGTAAGGTCAGTGGCGTTACGAAACTTGAGGGGGCCCCCCTGCAAAGCACAATGAGGGGGCCCCCCCTAGCGGCCCGGCTCACCACCTACCACTTTGCCCCACCGACAAAAATAAGCAGTCACGTAAAGCCGTATAATCAGCACTTTTCTGTGCATACTTCGAACAGCAAATGTAAATAGAAAGGACTTTAATTGTGTTCTAGGGCTGCCTCAATGATAAGATCCATGACTGATAATTAAAGGGAACGAAGACAGAAAAGTCACATTACAAATTAATACATACTTTTTTATTTATAACCCTATTTAGTGCCAAGATGAGGTCTTTTCAGGCTCTTTAAACACATGGCTGCCATTTTTCTTTCGGCAACCCTACTTTATATTCCTTTCTGGGCTTATTACCTGATCTCTGTGAGGAGCCAGACTCGTGCTGTGTGCTTCCCTGCTTCCCGGCATTTCCTGCAACTGTTCGCGACACCCGCTTCGCGGGTGCCGCTCACCGCCTCTTTGCCCCGTCCTCCCTGGTGTGAGCGGCTCCACAGTCCGTGGAGAGTAACGCGCTCCCAGGTTGAGTCTTGAATCACCAGATTGTGCGTGGAGCCTACCGGGGGACTGCGAGGTCCAGCAGCCTCAGCTGCACACAGCTGCTGCCTCTTCCCCCGGCGGCCACGCCCCCAGCCTCCGCACTTAACATCGCCTGGGTTTCTGGTTGACTGGCGCTTTCTGGGCTTATTACCTGATCTCTGTGAGGAGCCAGACTCGTGCTGTGTGCTTCCCTGCTTCCCGGCATTTCCTGCAACTGTTCGCGACACCCGCTTCGCGGGTGCCGCTCACCGCCTCTTTGCCCCGTCCTCCCTGGTGTGAGCGGCTCCACAGTCCGTGGAGAGTAACGCGCTCCCAGGTTGAGGCTTGAATCACCAGATTGTGCGTGGAGCCTACCGGGGGACTGCGAGGTCCAGCAGCCTCAGCTGCACACAGCTGCTGCCTCTTCCCCCGGCGGCCACGCCCCCAGCCTCCGCACTTAACATCGCCTGGGTTTCTGGTTGACTGGCGCTTTCTGGGCTTATTACCTGATCTCTGTGAGGAGCCAGACTCGTGCTGTGTGCTTCCCTGCTTCCCGGCATTTCCTGCAACTGTTCGCGACACCCGCTTCGCGGGTGCCGCTCACCGCCTCTTTGCCCCGTCCTCCCTGGTGTGAGCGGCTCCACAGTCCGTGGAGAGTAACGCGCTCCCAGGTTGAGGCTTGAATCACCAGATTGTGCGTGGAGCCTACCGGGGGACTGCGAGGTCCAGCAGCCTCAGCTGCACACAGCTGCTGCCTCTTCCCCCGGCGGCCACGCCCCCAGCCTCCGCACTTAACATCGCCTGGGTTTCTGGTTGACTGGCGCTTTCTGGGCTTATTACCTGATCTCTGTGAGGAGCCAGACTCGTGATGTGTGCTTCCCTGCTTCCCGGCATTTCCTGCAACTGTTCGCGACACCCGCTTCGCGGGTGCCGCTCACCGCCTCTTTGCCCCGTCCTCCCTGGTGTGAGCGGCTCCACAGTCCGTGGAGAGTAACGCGCTCCCAGGTTGAGGCTTGAATCACCAGATTGTGCGTGGAGCCTACCGGGGGACTGCGAGGTCCAGCAGCCTCAGCTGCACACAGCTGCTGCCTCTTCCCCCGGCGGCCACGCCCCTAGCCTCCTCCTTCTTTGCTGGCCTCAGATCTACCGCGACGAGGAACGCGCGCGGGACGCAGCTCGGGGCGAAGACCGGGCAAAGAGCGGGCCGTTTAAGGCCGTTCAAGGACGGCAGAGGACGGCCCTGGCCCAGAACTCTTGTTTCTTCGCCCTTGATAACCATAACATCCAAGATGTCGACCATACGCAACAGAACTCGAAGTTGCGCGAAAAAAGCTACGGCGGTAGCACAGGTGACTGGACCTATTGATCTTTTTATTTCACGTGTACATGAGACTATTGACCAAAGTATTGTTTTATTGGAAAAAAGAGTCTCCATGGACCTTGCAAACGCTAGGCGCTCATCCCTGGGCCCTTTGGCAAAGGTTAAATCACCTGCTCTGCAGACTTTGAATAATTGCTCCTTACCCATAACCATGCCTACTAGTAGTGTTCCGACTGTACCAAATACTGTTGACCTATCGGTTGCCCCATCAGACTCAGACCCGTCTTTTGAAGACCTGGAGGTTACACCAGACCTAGAGACCTGTCAGTCACCTGACAAAGCGGTGCCGAGTCTGAGCGGGTTTAACGATGCGGAAACAGCTCCTGTACCCATTGTCCCCCGGGGAAGGGCTCCTAACCTCCCCAAGGTTACATCGAAGGGTAAAAATAAAGGAAAAGCACCAGTTAGGAATCACAATTTGATTTCCCCCACTCCACAAATGACACCAGGTATTCCGTGCTGGGTGCAAAACATGGTAATAGATTTAAAACTAGACCTTGAAGCCACTTTAGCAGCACAAATCAAGCCTTTAATTTCTAAAGTGGACAGGCTTACTTCTTTAATACACTCTAAATGGCCACACAAAAAGCAGGGACAAGGGCCTGACCAGCTACAAGGGACCACAGAATTAGCCCCTGAATGTTTATCGAGTATCCAGCCCCCTAAAGACGTATTAAATAAGGTTCAAGTTATTGCAGCCCCTGGGAACCCAGTTATATCCCTTGTGTCGCAAACAGGGAACAACTCCGTCCAACCAACAACTGTACTGGTTTCGAAGGAGAAGGCTCCTGTTCAGGCGAATCAACACCCTGTTGTTGATAATATTACCACCTCTACTATTCAAGCTAAAGATGTTGCAGGAAAACCCAATCCAAATTCTGCGTCTCTCCCTACAAACAAACCAGAAGGGCCTAAGCTAAAGCAGGCGCGTTTTAGGTCCATTAATTTACCACCAGAGGTTTCCCCTTTTGTTGTTGTGTTGACAGCAGTTCCCCCATTGAAGGAGGGAGTAAAAGAAACGTTTACCGAGCTTAGAAATAAATGTGCTCAATGGCTCCACCTACATAAACCCCTACCTAATAACATGAACGGTGAAATCCTTACCGTGCGTAGAGGGGACTGGGTGGGCAGAAGCAAGAAAACAATAGTAGGGGACGTAATCACAGTTAATTTTAGGGATGTAGGGGCAGCAAGCTATATATGTAATGCACCCAATAGTGGTCCTGCGACCCAAATCAACCCACTTCCTTTGTCTTATTTTTTATCAAAGCCCGCACGACCTAACCCTCCCTGTTCCACTTTCCAAAGTAACAGAGGACCTGGGTATCTTCCACAGCAAGCTGCCAAACCTTGGCTGCAACCACCTTATCCGCCTCCTTTTTTCCCACATTATGTTAATTTACAACAGCAGTTATCAAACGCCTCACCTTTTCCTATGCATCAAGTTAAAGCCCACTGGCAACATCCTTTTCATTTCCCGCCACCTTTACCTCAGTCTGCTTATCAATGGCAGCAATCCTTTCAGCCACCACAATTAGATAAACATCCGTGGCAACAAACATGGCAGGACCTGCCCCACTCCCAAGACCCCATGTCCTCACAATTCGCCCATCCAAATAGATATGCCGTGCTAGACGAGGTAGACTGACTCAGCCCTCCAGAAGCACTGGATCTAAACATTCCTACGCCCTTTCTTGATATGGTGTGTTCTTTTTCCCCTGTCACGCCCCTAGCCGTACTTCCTGAATCCACTATATTGACATCTCTAACACCACCCCAGCATATAGGTAATTGGGGTAGCTCCAATACATGTATAACTACTGCTAGCCCCAGCCTAAGCCCAGTTATCATCCTTCGGGAAGAGGGACCTGCCTTATTACCACCAGCAAATCAGTCGGAGTTGTCTGTCGTTGGTGATCTTGGTAAACCAGCAGGAATTTCTCTTATTTCTTGGAACATCGCTGGCCTTTCCGGCAAATTAGGTACACCCTTTTGGACCAGCTTTATGGGTGAGGGATTTGACCTAATTCTATTGCAGGAAACTTGGTGTCCAGACCCTATTTATATCGAAGGGTATGCATCCTTCTGTCTTAGAGCAACCAAATCCAGCTCGGGCAGGGCTAAGGGGGGCCTTTTATTGCTTGTGTCAACCAAGCTGCGTGACTGTACGGTCAAATATAGTACGACCGTAGGGACACACAGCCAAGTTATAAGGGTGGAGTGTAGGAAGAATATTGATTTAATTATTGTTAATTTCTATAACAATATTTTTGATGCTACTAGGGGGGATATTTTACTGCCTCTAGAAAGGGAAATTACTAAGGCCCTTGATATTTCGAAAAGAAGGGCTGAGGTGGTTTGGGCTGGCGATTTTAATTTGCAGCCCTGCCATCTGTCTAATGGGAACATCTGTGGCTTCGATGCAGCATTAAATAGCCATTGGGGAGACCTGGGGGTGAGGGAGGATTCTCTCCACTTCCAACACTGCAGTTATGGTTCCACGTTAAATAATATGCTAGTCACGCTAGACATGACCCTGTTAAACTGCAATGTTAACAATCGGGCAATAATATGCCCTACATTTACCGGCAGAGATGCAGGTTCATTTATAGATCACATTTTGCTGTCTAGCAGTGGAAACTATACTGATTTGTATGTAAACGAAGAAAGTCTCAGTGACCATAATAGCCTACGTGTTACCCTTTTGGGGCATGGTACCTCATTAGTTCCAGGTGGTAAATGTACAACCGACATAGTGCCAACCAGACCAAAGGGCCTAAGGATCAAATGGACTGGTTTAAATTCTAAAGTTAAGCAGAAGGAGGTCCTTATTCAATGCAAGAAACAAATTAGTTATTGTTTGGATGATGACTGTGATTCTGGCTGCTTAATAGATTACTTTGTATCTATGAATAGTATCATCGATGGTATTTTTACTAAGACCCCGTCAGCCAATAGTGGTCCTAAGCAGGGGTGGTTCGATAAGACCTGTATAGTCGCCCTCCGTGACCTAAAGAATGCTTTAGGCACCAAACCACGTGTTAAGGCGGATATACAATACCTCAGGGCCAGTTACAAAACAGCTATCAATAAAAGGAAAAGGGTATTACAGACTGAAGCGTGGGATAAGTTGAGGGAGGCTGCTGAGACCAAAAATAGTAAACTCTATTGGGAAACAATTAATAGCCCGTTTCTCAATAAAGAAAACGTTCCAGAACTGACCTCATATGTGGCATGTAGCGATTGGGTTAATCATTTTTCCAAAATATTTAATCCAGAAGGGTCAACTTCTGAGTCACCACCATCAGATATAAACCCATGGTTGCCCCTTTCAATGGCTATAACACTAGAAGAATGCCATGAAGCAATCTCTCTAAGTAAAGGAGGCAAGGTCCCTGGCCCTGACGGGGTCCCGCTGGATTTATATAAAGATGAAACAGCTTTATGGGCTCCCATTTTGATGAGGGTTTTTAATTGTGCGGCTGAAAGTGAATTTCCATCCACTTGGGGTCAATCGATTATCATTCCTTTACATAAGAAAGGTGACAAATCAGAGGCCTCTAATTATCGTCCAATTTCACTACTGGACGCCTCTGTAAAGGTGATGAGTAGGATTTTGCTGAAGAGGCTAGAAGACTGGGCAACTGATTTTAACATCTTAACTAGAGTCCAATATGGCTTTCGCAAAGGCCTGGGCACACTGGACCAATGCGTAAATCTGGACCTTTTAATCAGTAAATATACTGCGGCTAAAAGTGGCAACCTCTTTTTATGTTTTGCTGATTTGAGCAGCGCTTTTGATTTGGTTAACCATAATATTCTCTGGGAGGTTCTGCTTGATGCAGGGGCCCCAAGGGAAATAGTTTATTTTTTAGCTAGACTGTACGAAAAACTTTCATGCAAAGTCCGCTATGGCACCCTTGGTGAATGTACCCCGTTCTTTAGAGTGTCTCGGGGCATACGCCAGGGTTGCGTTTTAGCCCCGCTTCTATTTTCCCTTTTTATTAATGGTGTCGACCGATCCTTGACCGACATCCCAGCAGATGCCCCCCTGATTGGTGGTAAACCTGTTCCGCTGTTACTTTATGCGGATGACGCTGTTCTTTTATCTCGAACACAGATGGGCCTACAGCGCCTAATTGATAATTTCATGCAGTTTATTCAAGCTAGGCGGCTTCGTGTGAACAAAACAAAGACGTATGTAATGTCATGTGGTCAGGCAGCCAAGCAGGTAAAGCATACTTTTTTCCTAGATAAGGAAAAGTTGACCTCTGTTAAGTCCTTTTGTTATCTGGGAATAACATATAATAATAGTGGGTCCTGGAACGTGGAATTTGATGCTGTAAAAATAAAAATGCTACGGTCTACTAGTAGCATATTTCGTTTTGCCTCTAAACTTGGCTCACGAAGTATCTTAGATATGATGAACATATACAATGTATGTTGTGTTTCCTCTGCTCTGTATGGGGCAGGGGTGTGGGGACACTGCGAGGGTACTTCCCTGCAGAAGGAGGAAAACAAGTTCTTAAGGAGGTTGTTATGTGTTCCCCCTTCTGCCTCCATCCAGTTGATCCATGAAGAAGTCGGGATCGAGTATATCTCTGACTTAGCAGCAGTTCGGCCACTCTTATTGTGGCGTTCTATTTGGGCTAAGCCAGAGACTCGATTCACTCAGGATATTATCCTTGATTGTATAGGTTTGGATCACTCCTCACGTATATTATGGTTAAGATACATTCATCGCTGGTATCTCCTTCTTTTTAACATTGATGTGTTCCGTGAGCCTGAAAAGGTTGTTTCCATTTCAAAAAAAGAAATTAAGACAACGTTTTTAAATTTTCGTAAAGCTGAGCGAAATAAAACCGTTGGCAATCTTGTCACTGTGAAATTCTACAAAGATTTAAATCTAGCTCCTGGACTCCAATCCTATCTTGTATCTCGCCCCTCTCACCAGTATGTTTTAACACGGGTTAGATTGGGCATTGTTCACCACTTGGTTGCTTTTCCAAACACAAAAACCAGTTCAAACATACCCTGTCCGTGTGATAGTACCTCCCGGCAGAGTAGTTGCCATTTCTTACTTTTTTGTAAATTTTTTCAGTTTCTCAGGATAAAATACCTTAAACCAATTTTTATCAAATATAACATTTATACCACACAAACAGCATTGATATTTTTATCTTCATTAGAGAACGAGGAGATCTGTTTCTTCTTGGCTACTTTTATTTTAAAATGTACAGCTGCCAGGAAAAGTATTGTACTTTAATAATGTTTACTTACCTGTCTGTACTTATGTTATACAGCTGCCAGGAACTGTTTATGATGATATTACCGTTAACACTCCTGTCTGTATATATATGCTTTCATTTTTTTTTTTTTTTTTTTTTTTTAAACTTTATATCAATTTCTGTAATTAAGGTATTATTATATATGTAGAGGTCCACAGTATTGAATGATTACTTAATAATTTTAATGTACAGTTCCCAGGAAAGGCCTAGTGAGTAACTCCTACTGATCCCCAGTTTGTCCATGTAAGAATGTTTCGTATTTTATAACAATATGTTGACCTAAAGAGGCATGATTACTTACTATTTGCTGCACTTTAGCCTTTTTACCTCTTTAGGAGAGATTATATGGTGATTTTAATATTTCAATTATGTACTTTTGCTTGTATGATTTGTATGTACAAATCGAATAAAAGCTTTTGAACTTGAACTTATATTCCTTTTCATGAAATGCATTCTCACACTACAGCAGTAAATGTACATTTCAAATACAAGGAATAGGCAGAGTGGGGGCCCAGGGGGTACTGGAACAGAAAAAAACCTAAGCCTCTGTAACCAGTTTACAAAGGTATGTAAATATGCAAATGGTCTTTGGCCTCGAGGCAGTTGCCTTCAATAACCCTTGTTTCTGGGCCTGAAAGCTCAGGTCAACTGCTCCCACAGCATGCAGCACGCACCATTTAATTTATGAAGTAGGACTGTTATGAGACAACTCACTGGTACAACCAACGCCGGCGAGAGAGTGTAGTGCTGCCTGTTTGTACTACAGCGCTGTTGGGGCCCCTGGAGGCTGGAAAACGGGGGCTGCTGGGGGCATAGCTGCCAATATTTTAGATTGCTATGTGTGACATTTTCATATCTTCAGTGTAATTATGAGTGATATTTCCACAAATATGAGTGACACTTTTTCACAAGCAAAATCAGGGGATGAAGACGAGGAAAACACAGATAGCAGAAATGACACCCATCTGAGCAATGAGAAACGCTTAACTTAGCTGCTAACATGACTTGAAATGGAAGGTCATTAACGAAGTGCCCTTCACGACTAGGCCACCCTAACAGGATGTGTGAGGCCCCAACAAACTATTACCCTGAAGCAAGTGGTCCACGGCCCAGTTGGCACGCCGCTACATGCCCAGCACCGGCGTAGCCAGCGGCCGAGATGAATATCCTTCATAGCTGCCAAGTTTTCAGATTGCCATGTGTGACATTTTCCTACTTCCAGTGTAATTATGAGTGACATTCAACGACTACGAGTGACATTTTTTGCGAGCAAAATAAAGCAACAAGTGTATGGAAAGAAATATTAGGAATGACACTTGAGCAATGAGAAGCTTTAAAGAGATCTTGAAACTGCCACAAAAACACCTGGAATGGAATGTCACTAATAGACTCTCCTCAAATAGGCCTCTATACACTTGCACAATCTCTACACATCCTAAATTTTACACCTGCTCCACTGCACCTGCTTGCACTACTATGGATAAATCGCAATGCCTGGCCATGCTTGCCTCTATACACTTTACCATAGGGATGACAATTACATCCAAACTCTTCCTTCTCATAGGTAAATACCAAATTACACCTCTCCAAAGAGGCATCACTCTAACCAGTTAGATGTCCCTTTTGGCCTGGCTACTTACCCACTGATGGGAAATGTTGAATGCTACACTGCATGTGCTTCAATGCTGTGCAGTGCTGGACTCTTTGGCCCGGCTGGCGTCACACAGGTAGGCAGGTTCCAAGCCTCTTTCTCTGGACTGAGGGGGTGGCTCAGATGGTGCTGCAGTCAATGGTGAGCTGAGTCTGTTAAACTTGTTAGGTATGTCTTTTAATCCCCAGACACAAGCCTGTGCCCCCACTGCCCTCCAAACGCAGCTGGCGGGCAGATGAGCTGTTAAACGTGGGCCTGCCCAAGCTGCAGAGATTTCTGCCTGAGGGCCATGGCTGCTGATCCAGGGGGCCAGTCCAGAGGAACCAAATTTACCGATGATCTGGCAGAGGACTTGACTATTCTCTTCTGCTTTCCAGTCTTCTGCTGGTGTTAGGGGCCTACAGATGTGCACGACAGGCCCAGCTCTGTGACAGCTTCAGTCAGGGGGAGCGAGGTCGCGACGGATCCAGGCCTTCACAGCAGCGGTTTTCGCCTCCCAGAGGCGCAAGGATTCCTCCAGACCACTGGACAGGGCCGGCTTTACCGCTGGTGGCGCCCAGTACGGCAATGTTAGTTGGCACCCCGCCCTCCCCCCATGACCACCTCCACCATGGGTATCTCTCACTAGCACCCTTTAACAGTGACCAAGTCTCCCTAACTACTCTCTCTCAGATGCACTGAATTAGTTATACAGCGCCACTCATACCAGTGAAGGATGTCAGAGCTTTTAGCATCACACACACACATTACACAGAGACAATTAAACATAGGTTTGTAAACCAGCTTATAGGAAATGTTGCATAAGCCAAAGGACTAAAAGTGTAGGAGTCACGTGTCATCCATACTGGTAGGCCGTATAGTTTAGGAGTGCTTGGTGTGGAGAAGCTCAAACTCAGAGTCGAAAAAGAAACAGCATAGTTGGGAGTTTTCTTTAATAAAAATAACCCTTTTTGTAACATTAATCTATGTTCTAATGTATACTTTGCAGTGTGTATGCAGCTCTATGATGAAAGTTATTACCTCATTGTTCTATATTGGGACTTTAAGTTATCAATCGCAAGGAACAAAAGGATGTTGCTTCTAAAAGCTGTAACCTGGTGATCTATTAAAATTATATGCACTCTGTAATGTACATTGTACACGTTTTTTGCAGCAGGCATGTTAACCCTCTGCACTACCTTGACATAAGTCAAAACATCAACTATACAAAACTCCAATCTCCAGCTCTGCCAAGTACCACGCTTCGGGAGTTAGACTAACTCATTTCAGTGTGGTGATCCGCATGGAGAAACTCCAAAAAGATCTTAAAACTGCTAAAAAGCACCAGAAATGGTCTCTCTGTCCCCATGGGACCCGGCCCAACAGGAAGGATGTGTGAGAGCCCAACATGAACAAGTTACACACTGAGGCATCTCAGCTGCCTAAGTGTCCCACAGTCTCAGCTGACTGCACAGCATACAGACTGTCAATGATGAGGAAGAAGAAGAGAAACAACAGGAGCAGGAAGAGGAGAGAGAGACGGAGGGAGACAATGGGAGTAGGGAGAGTGGTGAGAGGGGAAGAGGTAGACAAAAGGAGGAGAGATGTGAGAGAGGGAAAGAGACAGGAAAAAGAAGGGGCGTAGGTGAGATTTGAGGAAAGAGGACAAAAGCAGAAATGAAAGGGTAAAAGAGAGGGAGTAACCAGGGGCCTCATTTATGAGGCTGTGCGTCACTTTTACGCCGCCGGTGCGTCACTTTTTGTGACGCACCAGCGGCGTAAAAAATGTGCCTTGTTGCGCCATATTTACAAAGTGACGCATCTATGTAGATGCGTCACTTTGTAAACCCCTGCGCCACATTTTACCGTGCTAGGTATAATGTATGCAGGGGGGGCGTATTGACGCAAGGAAGGGTCGTAAAAGTGACGCAGTGAAATCTATGAGATTTCACTGCATCACTTTTAGGACACTGTTGCGTCAAAATCTTGCGCCTGCCTCACAGCAGGCGTAAGACTGATGCATGCCCTTTCACATGGGGCTTGCCCCAAGTGAAAGGACGCATTGCTGGAGTTGCGTCACTTTTGTGACACACTCCAGCAATGCGTCATTTTTGCGCTTACAGATACGTCAGAAATACTGAAATATCTGTAACTCCTTGCGACATGATGCGTCATACATTAAATATGATGCATCAGGAATGTCGCAAGGAGTGCGCACTGAGAAGTGACACATCGCTGCTTTCACTCAGCGATGCGTCATTTCTCATAAATGAGGCCCCAGGAGAGGGTGTGGCAGGTAAGTAGGAATAGAAGAAAAAGGAGGATTTGTGATAGGGAGGAAGAAAAGAAGGATGAAGAGGCTTTGAGAAAGACAAAAGAACTGAGACAGAAAAGAGGTTAGAAGATAGATGGAATAGGGTAACGAGAGGAAGACATACAAAAAGAAGTAAGAAATGTGAGACAAGAAGGAGGAAATGGGAGGTACTAAAGCAAAGTGATCAAAGTGACTGGGAGAAAAGAAGAAAGGCAGGAGAGACAAGAGGAAGAAGATCGAAGGTAGGAAGGATCAAGAGAAGGAGATGAAGGAAGAGGGAAAACGAGAAAAAGGGAAAGTGAGAGTGAAGGTAGGAGGAAGGGGTGATAATGAGAAGAGGAGGATGGGAATTAAAACTGAAGAGGAAGGAGATAACGGAACAAAGGTAAGGATGGAGAGGGAGAAGGTATCAAGAGTTACCTGACTTGTAACTACAATAGAAGGATGGATACTGTGTTAGTACACTTTCGGACAGCAGCTTAGGGGCCTGGTTTAGAGGTAGGCTGCAATCAAGTATTCATAAATTCCTGGGGAAGTGCGAAGTATACAAGACAATCCACTGGTGATATATTTTCACCATAGGTTGTCAGGTTTTCCTCAGACTGCCCCTCTAGCCAGGTGTGATGTCAAGCCCAGCTGCTCTCAGCTTCCTTGTGCTCTGGTCCTGTTTGTGACAACACTTAGCAGAATGAAATGCAATAGGGAAGGCTCCCATTTTCATCCTGAGTACACTCTGTATGTGGTTCACTGGGCACAAGTTGTTGTACCTGGGAGCTCTGAACTGCCAGTGTATGGGTCATCTTTGTCTAACAGTTTCAGGGTATCAGCCCTGCCAAGTGCTACGCATCCTTAGTCTTTGCATAAGTGCAAGCATTAGAGTTTGCCATGCAAATCTCCTGATGAGTGGTACTTGGCAGGACTGCAACAAACTGGTGCACCAGGTTTCACTGACCCTGAGACAACAGATTGCTGGATCCCACTAACTCGCACCAGTGTAGCAGGGTTACCCCATAGGTTGTAGAGGGATAACAACATTGTTATTGGACAGCAGAACTGTCTTCCAGTTTACAGAACTCTTTCAGGCTAACACCTTGCACAACAAAGCCCTTCCTCGTGCACGCCAGTCTCTTAGGACACGGCATGGTATGTACATGTCCTTGTTTGAGTAGGTTTTTGTAGCGCTGTACAGAAGGGCGCGCTTCTAAGCACCTGCTGGATGTCCGTCAGAGCAGAGTGCAACAAACAAGATGGAGATTCCCTGCTTTTGAGTCCATTCGCAATCGGTTTAGGTGGCTGCATGTCCTGCTGTCTGTCTGTGCGGGCAACGGAGACACTTAAATTCGGGAAGGGAGGATCGTCAGGGGGAGGGCATGGTAATCTCCAGAAGCTAGTACTGCTGAAGTACAAATAACTGACATGTTAAAGGCCATATAAACACATGAGAAGACAAAAAACTGCATAGTTTGCAAAACAAATTGTGAAAAATGGAACAAATTATGCAGAATAGTCATAATATACAATTAAGCCTTCTAGCACAGGGATGGGCACCAATCAATTCACTCTGGGAACAAGGCCGAAAATAACTTCTAAAACAAAGTAAGATTCATAAATTGAATGTCGACTTTTCAAATTAAGAAAAACACTGACATTATCGTCCACCCACGTTTCCTTGATACTCCCTTCACGGCTGAAATCCACTAGTTTGCTCTTGGTCGCAACAGATCACTGCCAGGCCATTACTACAATCCGTTCTGCGACACAAGCAGCACCCAGCCACCGACTGTAGGCAGCTCTGAAGTGAAAGCTCAGAAGGGTAGTTTAGCTAAGCAGGCCTGTTAGATATAGGAGGCATCTTTGAAAACCCAGATAAGGGATGTTTCACAGGGTTAGATTAAGTGCATTTTCGACAGGAACGTTTGAAAGACAACCACACAACGGTAAATTTAAAAGGCAGGGGTGACAAATCCAGGGGGGAAGCGGTTTGACAAGCGCACTCCCATTCAGCAAGTCATACAAAGAAAAATGTTTGACTTAAGCACTCCGATGTTTGGGACTGCATGCGCATTGAGAGCGTCGTAAACAGCGGGGCATCCAGTAAACATGCTAGGCACAATAAACAATGCTGCAGTGGGTGCCGCCTTCCCATCCACACCAAGGACAATGGCACCAGGAGCGTCCCTCCCTGGGCATGCACTGCACAGCTCAGCATGCAAGGGCAGCGTAAAGTACCAGACTAGCACTCACCGTGGGTGGAGGCCCAGGCTGCATGTGTCCTACTCGGTAAAACCTGCCGTCTCGGGGACTCCCTGCCTTGCATCGGGACACAGCTATCTCTCCAGGTGAATAGAACATTAGTTACAAGAGTTAACTTGGCAGTTTTGTTAGGCCCGGTGATTGCCGGCGGAAAGGAAAGCGGCAGCAGGTGCTATGAAAACAATACAAACTGCATTCAGGGAGCTCCCAGCAAGCCAGCACCCAGTGGTGGCACTGGTCGCATCTGCCACCGGACGAGGTTACAAGCTCATGCCCTCTGCCCCCACAGCACCTACTCCGATGGGATGAGGGGGTGCTGCTTTACGCCGGAGGCCGGAGGGAGATTGGAAGCAGAGGCCGCAGGTGCTTCGGCCCCTTCCAAAGATCTCCTAGCATAGACTGACTCCTCCTTCTTCTGGGCTCACCTCGAGGTGTCCGAGTCTAATATACTCACATTACACGCGGAAGAGCCTCAGAGGGGTCCGGACGTGCGCACCAAAAATGCCTTCACTTAATAAAGAGGCCGCCTGGCCTTGGGCGGCGTGCGCGTCTGCGCAGCATTTCATTCATGATTCGAAGAAGAGGCTTGCTGGCTGGCTCCAATGAGGGGCCCCCTGGAGAGTGAGGCCCCCCGCACTGCGGGGGCTGCGGGGTCCTGTGTTACGCCCCTGGGTAAGGTCAGAGCTGGTATACCTCTCCTGTTATCATCCTCAACAGTCCCCAGGGAATCCTCGAACGTACAGTTAAAGTCACCTGCGACTAGAACGTGGGAACTATCGGGCCCCCTCTTAGCCGGGATTCTAACTCAGAAACAATGGGTGACAATAGACCTCCCTTTGTTCCCCTAACATAGATGTTAAAAATGTCTAGGGCTGGCCCTCTCTTGGGTCCTGTGAGCGATATACTCAAAAGGTCAAGGGAGTCAGTCACGCGCTGGGTAACCTGACAACCAAGTGAAATAGCGACGCATATAAGAAGACCTCCAGAGGGGCGGCCTTTCCCAGAAGGGGAAGGGACTGCTGGCAGGAAGAAGGATGAGTATCCTACCTTGTGGCATGGTTCCGTACTCCAAGTTTCTTGGAAGATACAGATGGAGAAACCTTTCACGAAGATGTTCCAGTCCGGAACAGCCAACTTCCTCGCAATCCCAGCAACGTTCCAGCTAAGAATCTTTATGACTGGATCGGCCGTAATTGGCTCGGCGTAGGGGACAAGATTAGTATCCTACCCTCCCTCAGGGAGTGAGCAAAAGGCTCTGCTTCCCCCCTCAGAACCACTACCAAGACTGTCACCCTGAGGCTGGAGACCACTCTCAGTGGAGATGGATATCCAACTGTTGATGGTAGTCTCCAAGGAGCAGGGATCCAACCGTGGGCTCATACCCAGGGGTGAGAAAACTGTCCCAGGGAGAATGTCGTTTCAATAGCCTGCGGTTCTTCCATAGGTTCCCGGCCATGGGGTTTGCTGATAAGGCACAGAGAGGTATTCGGGTCCTAGGTCGTAAAGGGCTTTGTGTGCGTGGGTGAGGAGATGGAACTTTATTCTCTTGTTGACGGGGAGCCAGTGGAGGTCTTTCAGGTGACCGGAAATGTGAGCTTGGCGGGGGATGTCTAGGATGGATCACTGAAATAATATCGAGGGACAAAATATCGACTTGCCAAAATATCGTGGACAAAATATCGACAGTCAAAATATCGAGTTTGTATCTACAAACAGGTAAGTACAAAAATATCGAGTACAAAATATCGTTAACAATAATATAGATGTAAAAAATATCGACTTTATTAAAACAGTGTTAAATTAAATTAATATTAAATTTTAATTACTAAAATATACTTAAACATACTTAAATTAAATTATAATAATTAAATAATAAATGAAAATAATAAAAATAATTTTTTACAATCTTATTTGTTGACCCTGAACCCTAAAAATACCCCTTTACCCAAAAACTGAAAACTGACCCTGAACCCTAAAAATGCCCCTTTACCCAAAAATTGAAAACTGACCCTGAACCCTAAAAATACCCCTTTACCCAAGAACTGAAAACTGACCCTGAACCCTAAAAATAGCCCTTTACCCATGAACTGAAAACTGACCCTGAACCCTAAAAATACCCCTTTACCCATGAACTGAAAACTGACCCTGAACCCTAAAAATACCCCTTTACCCTAAGACTGAAAACTGACCCTGAACCCTAAAAATGCCCCTTTACCCAAAAACTGAAAACTGACCCTGAACCCCAAAAATACCCCTTTACCCTAAAACTGAAAACTGACCCTGAACCCTAAAAATGCTCCTTTACCCAAAATGTATCAATATTATTTAATTGCCAATTAATTATTAATTAACAATAACAATAAAGTAAATATATTAGCACATTAGCTGTAATTATTTTAATAATTAATATTATTTTTTCCAAATTAATTACTTAAAAATAAGACAAAATTATATATATTAAAAATTTACTCTAATTAATGTAATTAACTAATTACAATTAATTAATTACCAATTAATTACTAATACAAAATATGTTCAAAATTATATTAATTAATTAACTAATTAATATTAATTAATTATCAATTAATTATTAATTAAAAATATTAACAAACATATATTAATTAATTAATTATTATTAAATTACTTCCCACCCTATTCCCCTATAAACCCACAACCCGCTACAGAATTACATTACGCAATTATTATAAAAACAAAATTCATTTAATAAAATATTTTATAACATTAAGACACACTTTTCACACATATTATTACATAAAAATACACTATAAAATATTATATATTATTAAAAATTCGATATTTTTGCTATCTATATTTTATACAGTCGATATTACTTCACTTACCTGAAAAACGATATTTTTGTAGTCGATATTATGTCCAGTCGATATTTTGTCCAGTCTATATTTAAAACTTGATATTATGTCCAGTCGATATTTTGGAGTCGATATTTTGTCTGTACACCGTCTAGGATCAGTCTGGCTGAGGCGTTCTGGATGCATTGGAGTTGTTTTCTGTAGTTTGGCTGTGGTTCCGGCGTAAAGGGTGTTTCCGTAGTCCAGTCGGCTTGTGACTAGTGCATGGGTGACCGTCTTTCTTGTTTCGGTGGGGATCCAACGGAAGATTTTTTTGAGCATACGTAGGATGTTGACGCATGATGATGAGACGGAGTCCAGGATGAAGCCCAGGTTACGTGCGTGGTCCGTTGGTTTGGGTGCGTTTCCCAGGGCCGGTGGCCACCATGAGTCATCCCAAGCGGATGAGGACTTCCGTTTTGTCCGAGTTCAGTTTTAAACGGCTGTTCTTCATCCACTCGGCCACTTCTTTCATCCCGTTGTGTAGGTTGGTTTTGGCGGAGTTTGAGTCTTTGGTGAGGGAGAGGATCAGCTGGGTGTCGTCTGCGTAGGAGATAATGTTGAGTTTGTGTTGGCGTGCGATGGATGCGAGGGGACTCATGTATACGTTGAAGAGGGTGGGACTGAGTGATGATCCTTGTGGAACGCCGCAGATGACTTCAGTAGCTTCCGATTTGAAAGGGGGGAGGCGGACTCTCTGGGTTCTTCCAGCGAGGAACGAGATGAGCCAGTCCAATGCTTTTCCTTGTATTCCGACGTTGCTGAGGCGTTGTATAAGGGTGCTATGACAGACTGTGTCGAAGGCTGCGGAGAGGTCAAGTAGGATGAGGGCAGCTGTTTCTCCGTTGTCCAGTAGAGTTCGAATGTCGCCTGTTGCTGCGATGAGGACGGTCTCGGTGCTGTGTTTGGCTCGGAAGCCGGATTGTGATGGGTCGAGGGAGCCGTTGGATTCGAGGAAGGTGGCGAGCTGACTGTTGACGGTTTTCTTAATGACTTTGGCAGGGAAAGGGAGGAGCGAAATGGGGCGGTAGTTCTTAAGTTCAGTGGGGTCTGCTGTGGGTTTCTTCAGGAGGGCGCTGAGTTCGGCATGTTTCCAGTTTTCCGGGAAGGTAGCGGAATTGAGGGAGCAGTTGATGACATCTCGGAGATGGGGTGCGATAATGGAGTCTGAAATGGAGTTGAAAATGTGGTGGGGACATGGGTCGGTTGGCGATCCTGAGTGGATGGAGTTCATCAAGCAGATGGTGTCTTCAGTGGTGATTGGGTTCCAGGCGCAAAGGTTGTTAGTGGGGGTTTTTGTTCGGAGGTAGGTGGGGTGGATTGGTCGCCAAAGCTGTTATGTATGTCAGCGATCTTGTTGTGGAAGAACGAGGCTAGAGAGTCGCAGAGGTCTTGAGAGGGAGTGATGTCGTTGGTGCCGGCAGTGGGGTTGGTAAACTCTTTGACGATGTTGAATAGTTCCTTGCTGTTGTGGGCGTTGTTGTCGAGTCAATCCTTGAATGCTGATTTCTTGGTGGTTCTGATCAGTTGGTGGTGTTTGCGGGTGGCGTTCTTGAAGGTGGCCAAGTTGTCAGTGGTTGGGTTTTTTCACCATGCTTTCTCGAGGGTGCGACAGATCTTTTTGGATTTCTTAAGGTCATCATTGAACCAGGGGGCTTTTTTCCTACCTTGTATGATTTGATGGTTTTTCAAGGGTGCTAATTCATCAGCGCTGTGGGTGATCCATTGTGTGAGGTTGATGGCTGCTTGGTTAGGGTCCAATGATTTGGTAGGAGGGTTTTGGTGAAGCGATGTGAAGAGCTGGTCGGTGGTAATTTTATTCCAGTTTCTGCGGGGGATTGGTTGTGGGTGGTTGTGGGTCGTGGTCTTTTTGTAGTTGAAGTGAACGCAGCTGTGGTCCGTCCAATGGAGTCCTGTGGCGTGGTTGAAGGAGATGTGCTTGCTAGAGGAGAAGATTGGGTCGAGCGTGTGCCCGGCATAGTGGGTGGGGGTGTCTACAAGTTGTTTGAGTCCGAGATTGGCGAGGTTGTCTAGAAGGGTGGTGGTGTTGCTGTCGTTGTTCTTTTCCTGGTGGAAGTTGAGGTCTCCCAGTAGAATGTAGTCCTCGGAGGGGAGGGCGTGTGGGCTGATGAAGTCCGTGATGTCTTCGCTGAATTGTGTGCGGGGGCCAGGTGGTCTGTAGATGAGGGTGCCTCTGAGTGTGGTCTTGGGGTCGATGTGAATCTGGAAGTGAAGGTGTTCGGCAGCGGCGAGGGTGTCGTCAGAACTGGTCGTGATGCGGATGGTGTTCTTATGGACGATGGCGATGCCTCCACCTGTTTGGTTGATGCGGTCCTTTCGGATGATCTTGTAGCCGCCCGGGATGGCTATGGCGATGTTGGGCGCTGATGAGGCGTTCATCCAGGTTTCTGTAAGAAAGGCGATGTCCGGCGATGTGGTGTCTAGTAGGTTCCAAAGTTCAGTTGCGTGTTTGTGAACCGAGCGGGTATTGAGCAGGATACACTTCAGATGGTTAGTTACGGAGCTCTGTTTGGAGTTTGTGGATTTGGTGTGGGTCCTGATGCTGTCGAACTTGCAGGAGTGGCAGGTGAAGGGTCCATGGGTGTGTCCTGGGGTGGCTTGGTAGCAGTCTACCATCTGCTGAACCTCCACCCCCCTTGAACATCCTTAATGACTGGAACCCAATCTCCACTGAGGACACCATCCGCCTGATGAACTCCATCCACTCAGGATCCCCCACAGACCCATGTCCCCACCACATCTTCAACAAAGCAGACTCCATCATAGCACCGCACCTCCGAGACGTCATCAACTGCTCCTTCAAATCCGCCACCTTCCCGGAAAGCTGGAAACACGCTGAACTCAGCGCCCTTCTGAAGAAACCCACAGCGGACCCCACCGAACTCAAAAATTACCGCCCCATCTCGCTCCTTCCATTCCCGGCCAAAGTCATCGAGAAAGCTGTCAACAACCAGCTCGCCGCCTTCCTCGAAGCCAATAAATCCCTCGACTCCTCACAGTCCGGCTTCCGAGCAAAACACAGCACCGAGACCGCCCTCATCGCAGCAACAGACGACATTCGAACTCTACTGGACAATGGAGACACAGTCGCCCTCATCCTCCTCGACCTCTCCGCAGCCTTCGACACAGTCTGCCATAGCACCCTTCTACAGCGCCTCAGAAACATCGGAATCCAAGGAAAAGCACTGGAATGGATCACCTCATTCCTCACCGGAAGAACACAGAGAGTCAGCCTTCCACCATTCAAGTCAGTGGCCACTGAAGTCATCTGCGGCGTACCACAAGGATCCTCACTCAGCCCCACCTTTTTCAACGTATACATGAGCCCCCTCGCGGCCATCGCCCGCCAACACAACCTCAACATCATCTCCTACGCGGATGACACTCAACTGATCCTATCACTCACCAATGACCCTAGCACCGCCAAAACGAACCTACACGAAGGAATGAAAGAAGTAGCCGAATGGATGAAACACAGCCGTCTGAAACTGAACTCAGATAAAACAGAAGTCCTCATCCTAGGTACCTCCCCCTCCGCATGGGACGACTCTTGGTGGCCAGAAGCCCTTGGTAAAGCACCCATCCCGACAGACCATGCACGGAACCTGGGCGTCATCCTGGATTCCTCACTCTCAATGAACAGACAAGTCAGCGCCGTCTCCTCATCCTGCTTCAACATTCTTCGCATGCTCAAAAAAACATTTCGCTGGATCCCCACAGAAACTAGGAAAACGGTCACCCACGCTCTGGTCACGAGCCGACTGGACTATGGAAACACACTCTACGCCGGGACTACCGCTAAACTCCAGAAAAAACTCCAACGAATCCAAAACGCCTCAGCCAGGCTCATATTAGACATCCCGCGTAAAGAACATATCTCCGGTCACCTGAAAAACCTCCACTGGCTTCCCGTCAATAAGAGGATCACTTTCCGGCTCCTTACCCACGCACACAAAGCACTCTACGAAATCGGACCAGAATGCCTCAACACACGACTGTCCTTCTACGCCCCCTCCCGCCAGCTTCGATCTTCCAACCAAGCCCTCGCCACTGTACCCCGCATCAACAAGACCACCATGGGAGGTAGATCCTTCTCCTACCTGGCAGCTAAAACCTGGAACTCACTTCCCACCCACCTTCGCCTTACCCAGAACCACCTAGCATTCAGAAAGCAACTTAAAACGTGGATATTTGACAAGTGATTCCCCACCCCTCCTTAAGCGCCTTGAGACCCTCTGGGTATGTAGTGCGCTATATAAATTCTCTGACTTGACTTGACTTGACTTGGGAGACGGCCGGGGTTTAGTGCTGAGAGGGCGGTGGCGTTGTACGTTATGCGGGTGGAGTGGATTTTGTGGGGGCCAGGGGGTTTGGTGCTGGGCGCAGTCCAGGCGCGGACGGGCGTAGACGGGCTTACCTGTGGCGCACATTCTGCACGCATGGGGAGCGCCCGCTGCGCGTGAAGGCTGCGCGTATGTTGCTCTGACATAAGTGGACAGTGGGGGGGGGGCGGAGCGAGGGAGGAGCAGCTGGGAGGCGGGAGCGGGGTGGAGAGCCGGGCTGGGAGGCACAACAACAAACAACAAAATGGCAGCAAAACCAAAAGCGAAACAGGACGAGATTGGGGCACAACCTTAATAATCGCTATTAAATGGGCAGTGGCACCGGCACAATCAGGCACAAATAATTAAAGCAGGCAAAGCGAGCAATGCACAGTTGAATAATAATTGAAGAGCAGTCTAGCAGTAAAGCGCTACGATATCGATATAATCAGGCACAATTAATTGCAGTAAGCAGTGCGCAATTGAATTCAATGACAATGAGCAGTCTGGCAGTAAGCGCTACGATACCAATTATTGAGCAGGGAGCAGCGTGAGGAGCGACCGCTTCTGAGCAAGTCAGGACGGTCACAGCGCTTTAACGAGCGGGTAGAGCCTTAACTTTCAGTGGGAGGGAGGAGCAGCTGGGAGGCGGGAGCGGGGTGGAGAGCCGGGCTGGGAGGCACAACAACAAAATGGCAGCAAAACCAATAGCGAAACAGGACGAGATTGGGGCACAACCTTAATAATCGCTATTAAATGGGCAGTGGCACCGGCACAATCAGGCACAAATAATTAAAGCAGGCAAAGCGAGCAATGCACAGTTGAATATTAATTGAATTCCAGCAGCAGACCTCTCCACGAAGCGGGACCCGCGAAGCGGGTTCCGCGAGCAGTTAGCTTGGAAACACAGCGGGCAGCCCAGCAGGATCGTCCAATGATGCAGCAACCTTTCAAGGGCACAAACGCGGTGCAAAGAGTCCCTCCGGTCAGCAGCTAGGGAGAGTTTTTTAATGACCTGTGCGCAGGGGGCGTGGCTAGCAGGGAGAGCGGGCCAGGTGTTTCAAGTTGGCCAAGCAGGGACTTCTGGGAGATGGAGTCCCTGCACTCACGCTCGCAGCCCTGCCCTGCCCCTAGGCTCCCCAGTGACAGCAGCTAATTCCAGCAGCAGACCTCCTCCACGAAGCGGGACCCGCGAAGCGGGTTCCGCGAGCAGTTCGCTTGGAAACACAGCGGGCAGCCCAGCAGGATCGTCCAATGGTCTAGCAACCTTTCAAGGGCACAAACGCGGTGCAAAGAGTCCCGTTTTAAAGTCCCAATCATCAGAAAATGTACTCGGTGAAACAAAATCACTCAAGGAAACCTTAAATTGGTGTGGAATCTTTAACAGCTCGACAGGGCCATAAATGTCATAATCAGTTCTATCCCATGCTATTCCACCAGGTAGAGGAACGGCTGTAATGTTTACTGATGACAGGTCTCTTTGTTCACGATGAGATGATTTGTGTGGCTTCACCCTCACGGGTGAGTAGTGCGCTTTACAAATTATATGATTGATTGGCTTCAGGAGCAAGTTGATGTTCTTACTTGCTGTGTCCATTTTACTATATTTTCCATCTATCAGTTTTCCCAAACTTAAAACAAGAATAAGCCGTAGTAGGAGAAAAAGTGCACCCAACACAATCCAAAATTCAACCCAAGGTGAAACCAGATATGTATTCGCAAGCTGGTGAAAAAGTTCTGTTACTTGTTCCTTGAAAGTTTTGTTTGTTGGCGTTGTTTCAGGCTCACTGGAATCCTCAGAAAAGGTATCGAAGTTGATGAAATAGCCAGAGGCTGTTCTGTCAATAGTTGGTATTGCATCCGGATTATTTGAAATCGCTGGAGCTGCTTGTTCCCTTGACATGTTAGTATAGTCAGATGCTACATCATTGTAGAAGGGAGTTTCTTGACGAACTGTTATTTGGGTTTCAAGAGGCACAAGTTCCATGGCTTTGTTGCATAGTCCTTCTTTTCTCATTCATATTCTTCAAAGGTGATAAGTCTTTCAGTTTGAACCTCTTGGATGGTAGCAAGATTTGGTTGTCTGCTACATCTTTAGAGTCCACTGGGCCTACTACTTAATATCGGCCACATGGTGTGGTTTTAGCAGGTCAATAGATACGGAGCGATTCTCCTTTCTACCAGCAAGGGGTGGCAGTAACACTGTTCTTGATCCGTGGACTGCTAGTACAGGTACTGGTTTTCTGTAAGAAGGCCCAAATTCCTTCTTATCCGCTATTTTTTCTCTGAACAGATCCCCAATCTTTGGAATCCAGACAGGTCTTGCTGGGACAGGTAGTTTTTCTTCAGTGGTTGTTGGCTTCTGTAATGTGTTGCTTAGACTTCTTCGTGTTTCATTTGAGTCCTGCAAAACAGCCAAACGGTCTTTGATATCAAAGGGTTTTTGTTCTACCACTGAAGTATGACGATCGAAGTCTTCGACCATCATTCTAGTACCAAAAAGGATTTCATATGGAGCGATTCCACCCAGAGAATTTCTTGGCAGGTTGTTAAGACTACGTTGGACACTTATTAGATGTTTGACCCACCCATCACCCGAACCTAATACCCTTGCTGTTATAGATTGCTTTATGTCACTGTTTTTTCTTTCCACAACCGAATTTCCCTCAGGATGGAATCGACTTGAAAACCGCACTGCAACGCCCAAGCTGGCCATGGCCTCCTTGTAAGCTTTGGAGCTAAATGCAGGACCCTGGTCAGAATGTAGCGTGCCGATTGCGTATGTGGCGATAAAGACTCGCAAATCTTTTATAACCGTTTGGGCGTCAGCCGAGCGCTGAGGCCACATCCAAATGAATCTTGAGAATGAATCCACTGCGACCATGATATATTTATAGTTGTCATCCCTTTGTAAGGGACCACATTGGGCTAGGTAAACACACACTAGTGGTTTATCTGAGATTAAAAGGGGCGTCTGCGCCGGGCGTTTCACTGTTGAGACTTTCATTTTCTGGCAGATTTCACATTCCAAAACATAGTTTCTAGTCTGCTTCCTCATGCGCGGCCACCAGTATCTTTGCTTTAGTAATGACACTGTGGCAGAAACACCTGTGTGTGCAGAGGCAAGCCCTTCATGTGCTGATAAGATTAGTCCTAACCTGTGTTCCATGTTTGGGATTACTCTATCCCCCACTTGAGGGATTTGAGCAAAAGGAACATTATTCGCATCAGTTATATATGAGTACTTGAGTGGAAAGCCTTTTGGAAGTGTTTTACCGCTGTCTTTTATTGAGGCAGTGACAGCTTGCATTATTTCGCTGTCTATTTTTGTTTTTGAATGAGTGATTGAAGCTATGGAAGCCGTTTGCACAGCTGCCTTTGCAGCTTCATCAGCCAATGAATTCCCTTCAACGTGAACGCCATCACACTAGTGACTCAGTGTATGGATCACGTGAGTCTTTTGTAGTTCTTTCTGTAAAAGAACTACTTGTTCTCAAAGCATGTTATGCTTGAGTGTGCCACCTTTTGGGTCTTTAAAACCATTTTGAACCCAGTTCTGCAAGTATTCGTTGTAAAATTGGACGTAATATTACAAATCGCACACTATGAGTGTGGGGAATTCGTGATCAGTATTTTCAAGCGCCATTTTGAAAGCCTGTAGTTCAGCTCACTGAGCTGTACAGTCTCTGAGAGATTGAGTTTTTGTGACCATAGGTCTGAATTTACCATTGCGCCAGCGAACTTTAACAATCGCGCACGCAGCACTATAAGCTTGTTTACCCCCAATTGCGGGCTGTGCTGATCCGTCTGTATATATTATACATCCTTAATGTTCTAGAGGCAGAAATTCAGCAGGCAGAGGGCATTCTTGTTCGTATTGAAGAAATTCTTTTGTCTTCAAGTAGGGGTCAAAAACGTATTCAACGTCTGTTGCAGCAAGAGAATTAAGCCATTGTATCCATCTTGGATGTAGAGCTTTTGCATTTGGAATGCTTTCCTTTGTCACTGCCTCTAAGGCAGGTACAGGAGTAAGGATTTTTATGCGTTTACCCTGTGCGAGGGCTCTCTCTTTTGCTACTGCAGTTTGAACCGCTGTCAGAATTTTTTCTGTTGAAGTGAATTTCATTTCAGCTTGTGTGTACAAGTGTGATTTGTAAGCTATTGGTACCTTTTCACCTTCATTAAAGGTTAGGTATGTGAGTCCGCATCTCCCTGGGATGATCCGGATTACAAGGTTGCGTTCGTTTACGCGTGTCTGTAAATGTGTTGTTGCTAACATGTCTGTTTGCACTGAACGCAAAATTTCTGTGTGTTTTTGAGTCCAATTAGTTTGTTTGAAATCAGGTTTGATTAGTTCGTAGAGAGGTTTAACCCTTTCTGCGTAATTTAGAATGTAAGTTCTTCCGAAATTTAGGAATCCTGGAACTGACTGTAAGTTTTTCAGCGTTTTTGGAGGTTGGAGCAGTGCACATTTTTCAAAAAAGTTTTATGCCAGGCTTTTGCCTTCACTTGAAAGTTTGTATCCCAAGAATAGGACGTTCAGGTGGGCAATTCTTGATTTTTTTTAATTGAATTTGTACCCTTCAGAGGCGAATCCAAGTATTATGGTGTCACCCTGTTAAAGTGCCTGTCCAAATCATCATCTGTAAGATCGATGTCATCGACATACGATAATGCCTCATCATCATACGTTTGTAGTAACTCTGTTACTCTGGCTGAAAATAACCCTTGACTATTCTTGAATCCCTGGGGGAGACGACAAAAGTGTTGTTGTGTCCCCATTATTGAGTAAGCAGTCAAGTACCTGCTTTCAGGTGCAATGTTTTGACAGAAGAAACCGTTTGAAATATCTAATGTTGTTTTATATTTTTTGCGCATGATGTTATTTATCAGTGCTGCACTATGTGCATTTTGTACTGCAAAGGTTTTGCAACAAGAATTTTAATGTCTGTAGTCCAAAACTAGACGATATGTACTGTCTGGTTTGGAGACAGGAAACAAAGGATTGTTCATGGACGAGGTGCATGTTTCAATCACCCCTTGGTATTCAAGTTGATCTAGGCTCTCCCTGACCTGTTTTTTAGATTCTTGTTTAACTGGATACTGCTTCTGAGCAGTTGGTTGATTTTTTAACTGGATCTTGTGGTGAAGAGAATCCTCATCCCATCACATATGATTTTTATATAATGCTGGTGCCTGGGTCACAGCACATTTTCTGGCATAGGTGTATTTTTTAGGAATAGGAATATGATTTGAGAAGTCTGGCATAATGATCTCTTCGACATGTGGGCACTCCCTGACAAATTCAGGTGGCCAGTCTTTTTCAGCCAGAAGAATGTCATAACCCTTAGATAGTTTTTCCCAAAAGAGTGCTTTTATTTTCCTAGTTATGTCCCCCTCTATTCGAAGTGTTACTTCATATAACTTATGTGGTACACTAACCCTGGTATCTGCAGTTTCAACCTCCACTGTCTGCAGATGATCCTTCTGGATCTTGCGAGCAATGGTAACCTCTGCTGCACTGTCCAGCATTTTCTGGGCTCACTCCCTGTTCTTGAGTTGTGTCCTCAAGATCCTCGGCATGTCTGATTTTAAGACTTGCTACCTTCTTTTTGGTAAATTGAGTTTTCTTATTTTCAAAACGTGTTGATCGTCTTTGGACTTCACACGTTCTTCCTTGTGTTCTGATCGTCCTCTTCTTTCGGATTTTTGCGAGGAAGTCTGAAAGGTACGAGAGGAATGTGTATCAGTATCTTGATATCTATGAAGTTTTCTCAAATTATACCTGTTTCTGATGTTATACCTTTTTTCAGAGGGCTCCTTTTGAGGAGACCTTCCTCTTGATTGAGAACGCTTCTCCTTAGGAAGTCTGTCTAGTATTTTCCCACTTCTTTTTAGGAGTAGTGAGTGTGTTTTTAATAAAAACTTTTTCAGGATTTTCTGTTAGTTTGGGCTTTACTGGTTTCCCTCCCAAACTATCTCTTCCTAGTTCTGCATAGGATTTTTTTATTATTCTGGCTAGTTCATATGGTTGCTCAGTTACATCAAGTTCTTTTAGTTTTTGGCGGATTGCCACGGATGCTGCTTCACCTTTAATGTTAGCTAATATTATAGCTGAGACCTGTTTGTAATGTTTCAGTAACTTCATACCGAGATTTAAAGCAGGCTCTGCCCCGTATTCATTTGAATCTGTTTCAGGACGTCTGGTATTACCGCCATGGATGGAACACCATGTGTTTTTGTGTAGATAGCAGCAAAGACTGGACCCCAAGTGTCACAGTCCTCCAGGTGTGGTGCAATCCCCATTGGTAAACAGATTGTTAAAATCCTGTGTTTCTCATGAGGTGTACTATCAGGAAATACTGCCTCGATCTGAGTAATTACCAATGACTGATTGTATGGTCTGTGGTGTTATTTTGTGTGTGTTCCCCTGATGAGGGGTGTGCTGGGGAATTCTTAAAGCAGGTTGGACTGTTAGAGTCCGTATGGCATATTGTACCAATTGTCTATGGATTTTAATTAATTGTTTTAGCTGAGCTAATAGTTCTGGACCTGTCATTTGTTCAATGGCAGGATGTGGTGTATATCTGGCTAGTCCCGTCCATGTTGCTCCTGGTCTACCTAGTGGACCGAGCCTGGTAATGTGATTTTGATTTTGTAGTGCGCCTTTAAACCAGAGCTGATGCTCTTGGTAAGTTAGTGGAATTTCAATGTCCTCGAAAGGAACGTATTCCGCTGGATGTTCCTCTATTTTATAGAAGTGGAACACATGTGTTGTTGGATTTGCTTGTGGAAAGATAATCCATGAATAGAATACCTCTATCTGCCAATATTCATGTGCCTCTATGACAAAAATTACCCTACCACCTCTTGCTGATAGGCCATTTTCTATGAGCTTTATAGCTATTGTTTTCCTTACGTTTTCCAGGATGATTATAGCATCCACATCGTCTTGTCAAAAACCTGTAACCTCAAGACCTGGTTGGTTTGCATTTACTGCAGCTCTACTGTTTTCTTCGTCACTATTCGACATTTTGTTGAAACTCTTGCAGAGCAAGTTTCAAGGAAATAAAGATAAGGTGCACAATATTTTGGAACACTGTATCCTTCAACGTTGAACAAAACCAAAAATTAATACATAGGATTTTTCGTCCTACTCAGTTCTGGCGGATATTTTATCCTTTAACCCACTCCAGACGTCTATTGGAGTAATTTACGGGAAAGTGGGGTCTCTGTGAAAAGCACGACTGAGTTACTCTAGTATCTAGCGTTAAATTAGTGCCTTACCAAATGTTGGGCGCCATGTAGTGTAGTTCCTATATTCCCAGCAGGCTCTGCGCATTGGAATAATATATCCTATAGATGTGACTTAGGACTTATGTCTACTAGGTCTCTATCGAATATATTAGCCTTAATTGTGATTGCCAGCTAGCTCAGAGGTCACTAGAAACTTTCTCGAGTTCACAAGAAGGGATTTAGTTTGTGACAACCGCATAAACATGACAACGTTGTTTCCCCAAAATAAAACGGATCACAGAGTCGTGGAAACAATAGATAGATATTTTACTCAGTCATTCGTGCATGCTTCTTTTTACCAGAGGTGCAGAGAAATAGAGAGACAGGCATTTTCAATAAAAGTATTTATTGACCAGTCTTCTTTCTCAAGCAGAAGAAATGAAGTGCTACAATCGTGATACTGGTTGCAAAGTATAATGCGTACAGTAAGAAGAGTAGAATAAAATAATACTGTAAAAGCATTGTATGGTTCCTAGACCATAGATAAATACATCAAAAACATGCGTGGAGGCAGCACTAGGAAGGAAGTAAAAAAGCAGCCAATATATTAGGTTTCATTCTCTTTTATTCTTCGTTAAGTATTCATAGTTGGACAACAGCCAACGCGTTTCGTTCCAAACATGGGAACTTCATCAGGGCTGCAAGCAATACAAATATACATATAAATAAACATATATAATATACAAAACGTACAAAATGCAACAAATATACATATATATATATATATATATACAAAAAACACACCATGACATAAAATCCCTAACGTAACAAACAAGAACATAGCCTAGAAAAAACACTAAAGAAATGGCACAAAAATATAACATACATATACCCTATTGTTTGAAAATACATCTTTTGAATTGATTTCAGTCAATGTTACAATTGACAGCACAGATTAGTCCCTACATTTAAAGAGGAGGGACCACAAGTTAAAACCAGTTGATATTATACCAATTATGACTGGGAAGGGAATGGAAACAAATACAAAATTAAATTAAACTGAACTAAATAAAAGGAAAAGCGAGTAAAAGAAATGAAAAGAAGAAGGAAGAAAAATCAAGAGAGGCAGGTAATCAACGGACAAACGTTACATGTAAGGCTACACATCAGAAACCTCACTGAGTAGAGTCATTAATTAGAACCAACGCATCCAATGTTGCGGGGATCTTGATTGATGTAGACAATTGACAAATGTAGTTTCAAAGATGGCAAATCAAGGTATAATGTCGTACCAGACTCGGTGACAGAATCTGTAGGTATAAACTAAAAAAATGTATTTTTTGGTTGACATCATATTAGCCTATTCCATGTTTGCTTGTCGAGTTCAGGTTTTTGCCGAAGACAAAAAGATATAAAATATCGAGTTCTAGTCTTGGGATTTTTTTGAATGGGGAGACATTTGTGCAATATTTATACGAGGTCATGTCCTCACTTAAGTAGCTTGTGTATATGTTTCATTTATTGTTACACATGGGGATTACAAGGCCTCAAATCGTATTTATAATCTGCAAATCTTTGATTCAGAAAACATTCTGTTTTTTGTTCTTTTCTGTACTATATGTGATACGTTTTGTCTTCTTTCTTAGACCCTGATACTAGTGGCCTATCATAGCCTCATCACTATTTGAAGAAGGGTCATCGGCACTGATTTATTTATGTGAGTCTTGCCTATACCTTTGACTTGCAGTCCACTAATATGCATGGGGATTATTGGACCTCTATTTGTATTTATAATGTGTACGCTTTTGCGTTTGGTAAAGCTTCTGATTTGCCGGTTTACCCCCGTTTTTCCGTGTTTATTCTCCTTGCTTTAGACCCTGATACCAATGGCCCATTATAGCCTCATCAACTATTGAAGATGGGTCATCCGCACTAACTATTCGTGTAAGTTTTACTTGTATTTTTTTGGGTGTGTTGATCGTTTAACTATTCGAGTAAATGGGTACCAATTCAATTCAAAAGTGCTTTATTCGAGTAATTACTCATAAAAGCAAGACATACAAACATTTTAAAAAGCGATTAAATATACAATTACACAGAAATTACAAAGCACTTACAAATCCATAAAACCATTGTATTTAAAACAACTACAATGTTAATAAGCAAATAAAAAGGTGTAAAAGTTCATTATTAAGATCTTGATTTTAAATGACCAAAGTTAAAACAAAAATATGCATTTCACGAAGACACTGATATAATACATTAGCAGGGAATAGTCGATTCACTAGCAATCTCTGCTTGTCATCGGTGGAGAATAGTTACATTACTAGCAGTCTCCTCATGATGATCCAAGCCCACCCAAGATATTTTGCAGTGGCAATTATGATCCATGTAAGGAGGTTGTACATAGAATGCACAGCGCAACTCTACTACATGTGGTACCAAGGTTTCTGCACATAGGTGCCAGCCAGACTCGTCTAGGGACACTATAGATTTTACAAGAGAACAAAAAATGTCCGAGAGATTCTCTTCCTAAGCCACAAGCAGGGCAGATAGTGGACCCTCCAGAGCCCCATTTTGCTGTTAGTGATCTTAGGGGGAGCGAACCAGCTCTCATTTGAAACAAAAGTTTCCTGTCTAAGGGTTTAGATATAAAATCCCAGTACGTTTCAAATACAGGAAACAATTTGGCCTCCAGAAAACTAACAGCCATGGACCCATTATTAGAATGACGCAAACTGGCGTTAGCAACATATTCCCAATACATATTCTTTAAGATTGACTTAGACGGGAATAACGCTCCTGATGGGTCAAACCACAACTCACTTAGCCCGAGCTCAAACAACATCAGTTTTAGCATTTTAAACCAAGTAATCTTATGGAAACAGTCTGCTTTGATGACGTCAGTAAATCCTTCCGCGTAGTGGGCGAGCTCAGGAGTAGTCCAGAGCCTACGCCAGTATAGAATTGGCCGTAGTCTGGCTAAGTCCACAATTTGCTTCCTGCCAAGATCGTATCTCAAGGGCAATAATGGAGTGCTATTCGGGGTACTAGTGATTAACCTCAAGAATTTATTTTCAGATTTTTGGAGCGCACTCAAATTTTCATAACCCCACATCTCTACCCCGTAGAGCGCAGACCCGATTGCCTTGGCTTCATAGATCATCAAAGCTGGTTTAACTGGTTTAGTCAAAGACTTCCTATGTTCGAGATTGATAACACCAGCTAATTGTTTATGACGTAGAGTTGCTATATCAATGTGATGGCACCACCTATTGTTATCCGCTATGTGGATCCCCAGGTAGGTGAATGACTTTACCACATCAAGAGGACGTCCACTCATAACGATTTTGGACTTAAAGCTACGATGTGGATTAAATATCATAAGCTTCGTCTTAGAGACATTCACCTCCAGACGGTGATCAACACAGAAGGTATCAAAGATGGTCAATGCATGTTGTAGACCACTTGGGGTTTTGGATAAAATTAACGTGTCATCCGCAAACATTAAAATAGGAACTTTTACACCTGCAAGAGAGGGAGCATCCACTGACTGAGATAGCATACGTGGGACAATACCGTTGATAAATAGGGTAAACAGGGTTGGGGCCATTGAGCACCCTTGCCGGTAAATGGGTACCACTTAATTGGCATGTGGGGTCATTATATCTAGTTCGGATCAGTGTTTGCTTAGCTTTGAAATAGTGAAGCTTTATCAAGAGTTGCATGTCATTGTTCCAAATAGAACTTAGCCCCAACTGCGGTGACTCAGGTCTATTATCCTGTGACAACTTTGAATATAAGTGTACTATGTAACTTTTTGTGCAGGTTTTAATATCAATTATTTTATATCTTTTTGTCTTCGGCAAAAACCTGAACTCAACTCGCAAACATGGAATAGGCTAATATGATGTCAACCAAAAAATATATTTTTTTAGTTTATACCGACAGATTCTGTCACTGAGTCTGGTACGAGATTATACCTTGATTTGCCATCTTTGAAACTGCATTTGTCAATTGTATACATCAATCAAGATCCCCGCAACATTGGATGCGTTGGTTCTAATTAATGACTCTACTCGGTGAGGTTTCTAATGTATAGCCTTACATGTGAAGTTTGTCCGTTGATTACCTGCCTCTCTTGATTTTTCTTTCTTCTTCTTTTAGTTTCCTCTCTCTCCATATTTTCTTTCTTTCTTCTTTTTTGCTCGCTTTTCCTTTTATCTAGTTCAGTTTAATTTAATTTTGTATTTGTTTCCATTCCCTTCCCAGTCATAATTGGAATTGGTATAATATTAACTGGTTTTAACTTGTGATCCCTCCTCTTTAAATGTAGGGACTAATCTGTGCTGTCAATTGTAACATTGACTAAAATCAATTCAAAAGATGTATTTTGAAACAATAGGGTACATGTATGTTATATTTTTGTGCCATTTCTTTAGTGTTTTTTCTAGGCTATGTTCTTGTTTGTTACGTTATGGATTTTATGTCATGGTGTGTTTTTTTGTATATATATATATGTATATTAGTTGCATTTTGTACGTTTTGTATATTATATATGTTTATTTATATGTATATTTGTATTGCTTGCAGCCCTGATGAAGTTCCCATGTTTGGAACGAAACGCGTTGGCTGTTGTCCAATTATGAATTCTTAATGAAGAATAAAAGAGAATGAAACATAATATATTGGCTGCTTTTTTACTTCCTTCCTGGTGCTGGCTCCAGGCATGTTTTTGAAGTTTTGTCTCTGGATTTCCAGTGAGACCCAACCACGGCAGGTCTCGGAGGCTATTGGCACAGGACTTGATACTTTGTTGGGACTGAATGATTGAGGTGCTCGACATCTAGTCAGCTGTGGTGTCGTGTTTTTCTCCATAGATAAATACATACATAAATAACAAAGGCTAAAAAGTACTCAACTGGTGCTTCTAAAATACGCCTACCCCGATGTACCTAACCTAAGTCTAGTACGAGGGAAGAAGTAAGTGAGATGTAGCATAAATTTAGTATTCTTTGCCAAGAACCTATCCAAGATTTCTCTTAGGGTCTAATCCGCTCCTTCCCTTGGTTTAGAACGAAGAAGGTCAGGCTCAGGACTCGATTTCCCAACAACCCGCAAGGGTAGCTTGGAAACACTGAAGCAGGATTTCTCGGCAAGAGAAAAGACAGCTTCTATCTCAGTGCGTCTGCTGGAGGGTGGGCTTCCTTCAGCACTTGCTGTTGCAGGATGCATCGGGCAAGTAGATAGTCGAACTGCTCCAAACCACTGTGTGTTTGCTAAGGCAAGTGTGGGCATATTTATACCTTGAAGGTGCAGAGTTTGACGTAAAAGTGGACATAATAACGTCATCAAAGAGTCTCAGTTCTTTGAAAACTCCATGAGTTCTTGGACAAATCAATATTCAAGCAAGGGGAAGTCCCTATCTGCTAAAGCCGAGTTTTCCAAGAAATCGTTGTGGATTTTCGGAACTAGTGGAAGTAGCCATGCCGTATTTGGACTGCATGAGCTATGTCTAAACATGGTTATGTTTTCTATGCCTATATAAGGATATGGTGATTTATACCTGTATAAGGGCATTAATCTGGAAAATTACACTATGATCATAAAATGCTATACAACATTATCTGTATCAGGTGATAGAGTGTGAGGGCCTCGGCCCAAGATTCTGCAGATGGATACAGCCCTTCTACACTGCTCCCCAGGCTAACATCCGTGTTAACGGAGTAAAGTCGGCCACCTCCCCCATAGAACGAGTGACTAGACAGGGCTGTCCACTCTCCCCTCTACTCTTTGCACTATACATGGAACCATTTGCAGACTGGATAAGGGCGAATCCACATGTGACAGGTATCTCGATGGGGGGGGGGGGGGGGAACATAAGATTGTATTGTACGCTGATGATGTCCTCCTGACCCTCACTGATGCAAGCAATTCCCTGAAAGTGGTTATGGCAGAATTAACCAGGTTTGGAGAGGCTTCAAGTTTTAAGGTCAACCCGCAGATGTCCCTGATTCTTGACTTAACTCTCTCAGTGCATCCGTCTTCACACCCAATTCCTATTTCACCCACAACAGGATCCCTTACTTAGAAATACAGGTAAAAGCCACACTCTCGCGCACCATAGCATATAACTATTGAAACCTGATAACGCTGACAAGGACGGACCTCTCTAAATGGAAAACACACGGTCTATCGTGGTTGGGGCATATAGCAGCCGTCAAAATGATGTCACACCCCAAATTGCTATGCATTATGTAAACGCTACCCATTAAACCCATCACCCCACAGTTATTGATCATACTACAAAAACTATTCTGGGACTTCATTTGCGAGAGTAAGCAAGCAAGACTAGCTAGAGCACGTGCATTCCTTCCAATGTCACTGGGAAGCCTAGGCATCCTGAACCTGTGCTATTACTATCAAGCAGCCCAACTGCACTATATGGTGGAATGGTTCCATACACTTACAGAAAAACACTGGTGCTTTATAGATCAGTCTATTGTGGCTACACATATATGGAAAGTGCCTTGGCTACCTAAAATACACAGACCCTCTTGATGTCTCTCTAGTTGTTAGATCTACAATTGGGATCTGGGACAGGGTACAACCGAGACATGGCTTTTCCTCACCCATCTCCCCCAAATGCCACTAATTGGTTATCCTGACTTTCCACTGGCAGCCACGGGACAGGGATTCAAGAAGGCTAACTGTAAAAGGAAAGGAGACCTGTTTGACGCTGAGGGACTCATGGACTTTCCTATACTACAAATATGCTATGATCTCCTGGACATGGCGAGATGGCCATACTTAGCATTGGCACACTGGGTGAGGTGCCCCTGGATACACCCACACACCAGTAGTGAACTGACAGCATTTGAAAAGTGGATTGTAACACGTTCCACAGACAGGAAACTACTGTCCGACATCTAAGTGTTCCTGGTAAAACCACAATGTCCACTCGACATACCCGCATGGGCTAGGTGGGAGAGAGAATGTGAACAGCCCTTTACAGACAAAGGATGGAATGACATTCTACACCGGGCGCGAACCTCCATGCTTAATACCACCAGTAAGGAGCTGCTCTTAAAGATAGCACATTACTGGTACCTCACACCTGCAAGAATTACCACATGGAATCACACAAAAGGGGGGCAATGTTGGCGAAAATGTGGACAGCAGGGCACACTCACACACTTTTTATGGCACTGCCCCAAGCTGGAATCCTTTTGGACCGGGATACTAGATTCAGTAAATACCATGTTTGAGACAGACATATCCAAATTTCAAAGCAATATAATACTGGGCCTTCCTAACCTCATCACTGACCCACTAAGATCCCCTAAGAGCAGGGCAATCACTTTAGTATTAGGGGCAGCAAAGGAACTCCTCCTTGCCAGATGGGGAACGGAGATGGCTCCCACACACACGGATTGGCTGGGGATGGAAAAGCTTCCCTCAACCGCTAGGCAACAACTCCCCCACTTTGATAAAATGCGTCAACCTTGCATACAATACCTGGATGATGAGTTCCGTGAGTTGACGTACCCACAGTATCTTCAGATATTGCGCTTGACCTCTCCAACCGACACTGCAGACACTTAAATAGTAACGCCCTTGCAACTAACATTTTCACCCAGGACACGCCCCCACACATCTCCCCCTAATCCCTACTCCCAACGCTTCTTTCTATCACTTTCTGCTCTTCAACGCTACATGTCTCACCTCTCTTAGCTTTATGCAACTACCACCGGCTGATGGTTGTAGGTGGACAATAATGTAACGTCTCTATTTGCTGTAAAACCAGTAAAACAGATTTAAACCACAAAATATTATTCAAAGTCCCGCTTTGACTCCTGCCTGCTTCCCATTTGAATCTAATATGTGATTGAAAACCTACATTTGCTTCCATGGACTTCATGCTCCATAATGCACTGCCAAATATTGAATAAGACCTGGAGTATCTATCGGAGTACTCCTGTTCTTCCTCAGCACTAGATTCTCCTCCAGGACTTGTGAGACACTGGAACTGCACACACCTGTGAACAGTTTTGTGCAGCCTAGTCATATGACTCTGCCCTGGGCTTGCTGATGCCTGAAGCTGCTTATACGCTCATATTTGCTGAAGCTTCTTGTTCATGCATTGAAGTTTGTTCATCTGTGTACTCAACTTCTTGGTGCTTGATTTCTAATCCAGTTCCTGCCTTGTTTCAGCCAAAGTCTATACCCTGTTCCTGTGCAGCCTGCTACAAAGTTTCCCAACCCTGCTTTGCTTTTGCTTGCTCCCTTTTCTGTCTTTTTCTACACTTGGGTGCAGTCCCTGTGCTGCTCTCTTACTAATTGTTCCTTCTCTTCCTGCTGTTATTTTCCTTATAGTTATTCCCTTTGCTTCTACCTTAGCTTTTGTATTTCTCCTCAGTCTCCTAGATTTTGGCCCTGGTTTATGTTCCTTTTTTTAGTGATTCTTATGCTGTCTTTTGTTCCCTTGAAGTTCCAGTCTCTCGCTTGTTACAGTTCCTAGAATCCTTGTGCTTGACTTGCCTTTTTGTTCTCCAGTTTGTCCATGAATACCATGATCCTACTACGTGCAACAGCTTACAGTTGCCTTTCCAGTATTTGCACTGTATTTTCTACTTTGGTCTTTTGTGTCTGGTAAGAGTACTATTTGGTCCTCACTCATGTATACGCTCATTGGAGTGGTGTGGCTCACTGGTTAGAGGCGGCAGACCCGTAAGCAGAGAATGGCCCAGGACCAGGGTTCAATTCCCGACGCGGCAGGGTCGTGGACCAGGGTCAAAACGGACTTAATAATTCTCACCTCAGTGCCTACTCTAACCAGGGAACACACTCGGCAACTCTGGGCATTAAGCTTGCCTCATCTCTACAACGGCCCCCCACAGATGCCGGGGATACCTGGTTTCACCTTTAAGATACCCAGAAAGGGACCATCTCACAGGGAAAACCAGGAAGGGTGTCCCAGCGGTCTTCAGCACCAGGATACTCCATGGAGTCGCAGTGCGCTTTACAAGTACACCCACCCACATTCCTTTGTACAGGTGTTGACTCCTGGTTTCCTCGAGGCAATTCCTGCCCCATTCTTTGTCTTGTGTTACACGTATGATAGTGTGCCATTTCTGTTTTTCTTAGGAATTGCCACTGTGCCTTCAGATGGACCCATAAGGGCTTTTTGCGTGTATGTAAGTACAATACTTGTTTGTGCCCTAGGGTCTGTAGAAGAGTAGAATCTGCTTGCTATGGTTACCCACACTTTTTTCTGGTGTTTCACTGTTTCTTGACTTTAGTCTGGCTGGGGCCCTGCTAACCAGGACCCCAGCCTTGCTGCTTCCTTTATAAAATGATTGCGTGTACTTTAGGTACCTTCCAGATTGGTTACTGGGTTACCCTTGTGAGTCCCTAGTATATGGTACCTTTGGTACTAAGGGCATAGGTACCCCAGAGTCCTACCAGGGGTAGCAGCATGTATTATGCCACCCCTGGGAAGATTTCCGAAATTGCACCACAGGACTGCTACTGCAGCCTGGGTAAGGTGGTGCATGCACCCCTTACTTAGATATAGTATACCTATATCTACCTATATACAAACACATATAAACCTATAAGTCACTCCTATGGCAAGCCTTGACCATCTTGGAGGCAGAGTGCTTGGTTTTGTGTGAGAGGGTGCCCAAGCATGAGCTGAGCCCCTCTGCAGCTTTCAGAATCCCTTTCTTATTGCTGTTCTGTGATACAGCCATACCATATACTCTTAAGTGCATTATAACCTTGCAGTAAAAGCTAACTTTGGAATGGCTGCATCAAAACATGTTGTGTTTGGTGTTAAACACCTTGGAATCCTACCCCCCCCCCCAATCCTGGCGGCGGGTGTAGAATTCCACTCTTCTAGAGGGAGAAGACTTGTACACCTTTACTTTACCAGTAATAGTTTTAAAGAGCCCCAGCATCACAAAATGGATGCTGCTGCCACAGACACGAGTCTGACCTCCTGCTGCTGGACAAAACTCCTTCAGGGGAGGCCTGGACCAAAGGTTTCCTGTCCAGGGAGGTGTAACCATCTCCCAGGACAGCTTTAGTGTATTGGGGCAGGTTGGGTGCATTAATTGAATGCTTTTCAGACAGTTCCTGGGGCACACAAGGTGTCCCTGTGCATTTCCCAGTTCACACCAGTTGCTGGGGTACTCAGCCCCAGCTCTGGCGCGAAACTGGACAAAGGGGTAGGGGTGTAACCACCCCCTCCACAGGTCCTCCCATAGGTGGGACATTAGAGTTAATCCATCCCCTAAACTTATTATAAGTATAGGAACCCAGTTACTAGGACTTTAGATTACCCTGGACGAAACTCTGCAACATATATCCTGGAACTTCGACATTCTATTTTGACTAGAAGACGGAAGGATCTCCCTTGGGGTTAAGGAGTGCCCCCTGTTCAAACAGGCACCAAAGAAGCATTTTGCCGGTCTGCATTTTCGAGGCTCCCGCCGGATCCCGAAGAATCTGCGACACAGGACATGGACTTCCAGACATCTCTGAGGCCGACAGGAGATCACAGCAAAGCTGAGACCCACAACCATCACGAGAGAAGTGGGACAGGAACTCCTGGACACCGTGCATATTTCCAAGTGCACCTACTTCCCGAGCTTTCCCAAAGTTGCGCCTTGGGCTAGTTGTAGTCCAAGCCCTGAGCATCATCTGTACGGAAGATTGTGGGCCTACACTCCATGAGTGTTCTGTGGGCCCACTTTTAGCAATCCTGCTCGAGGCTCCTTCACGATCCAAATGGTAGTTCTCAGCAGAAGGGTGTAGTAGGGTTGACCCTGGGATCTGAGATGGGCTCTGGCCTAGTTAGAGTTCCAACTCAGGCTGTGTTAGTCTGTGATGAAGGCATGGATATAACCTCCTCTATGAGTCCCAGTAACCTGGGCAAGTACAGACAACGGCCTTTGATAAATGAAAAAGAGGCTTTCGCCTTCAGGGACACAGGGGCAAGTGTCACAATGGTGACACCAGACTTTGTGGACCCTGGACAAGTCATACTTGGTGAGACTTACCAAGTGATCAATGCTAGCAATGTCAGGACCAACCATGCCCTGGCAGTTGTTAATTTCTCCTGGGGAGGGGTAACTGGCCTTAAGAAGGTTGTGATAAGTGCAGACCTCCCGGTTGAATGCTTGCTTGGAAATGACTTAGAGACTTCAGCCTGGTCTGAAGTGGAGTTGAGGACCCATGAAGATGTGTTTTCTGTGACTAGGTCCCATGTCAGAAAGTCTAACACTGAACAGACCCTGGATTCTGGAATAATGGACCAGGTGCCTTCCAAGAAAAGGAGCAGTAGTGTTAAGGCAGTGCCTTCCCCTTGACTCAGAGTGATGATCAGTCTCTTGAGGAAGATGATTGTGAGCCTGAAGAAGGAACTGTCCCAGAGGAGCTTGAGCCTGATCAGTTTGAGTTCTTGGGGACAGGGGGGCCTTCCAGGGCAGATCTGAGTCAGGAGCAGCTGAGCTGTCCTTCTCTTGAACTCCTCAGACAGCAAGCTGCTGCTGAGGCTGCTGGGAATGCTAGTGGCACCCATAAGATTTATTGGAATGATGGACTCCTGTACTCAGAGAGTAGAGACCCCAAGCTTGTTACAGCCAGGAGGTTGGTTATACCTCTAAAGTTCAGGGGCTTCCTATTGACACTAGCCCATGAGATTCCTTTAGCAGGACACCTAGGCCAGAATAAGACTTGGGACAAAATTGTCCCTTACTTTCACTGGCCCCACATGTCTGAAGACACAAAGGAGTTTTGTCGCTCCTGTGTAACCTGTCTAGCCAGTGTTAAGGCAGGTGGCACTACAAAGGCGCCCCTGATACCACTACCTGGGGTAGGGGTTCTCTTTGAAAGAGTGGGGATTGACATTGTTGGACCAATGGATCCTCAGATAGCATCTGGACACAGGATTATCTTTCTGGTGGTGAACCATGCCACTAGGTACTAAGAAGCTATTCCCCTTAGGACCATTACAGCACCTGTTGTGGCTAGAGGCCTCTTGGGAGTGTTCTCAAGAGTTGGGTTTCCTAAGGAGGTAGTATCTGACAGAGGTGAAAACTTTATGTCTAGCTACTTGACTGCGATGTGGAAGGAATGTGGAGTGAACTACAAATTCACCACACCCTATCATCCACAGTGCAATGGTTTAGTTGAAAGATTCAACAAACTTTAAAGGGTATGATTAAGGGTCTCCCAGAAAGGCTCAGGCGGAGATGGGGCATCCTGCTACCCTGCCTTTTGTTTGCATACAGGGAGGTTCCTCAGAAGGGGGTTGGCTACAGCCATTTTGAACTTCTATTTGGACACCCTGTCAGAGGACCATTATGTCTGGTGAAGGAAGGGTGGGAGTTACCTCTCAACCCTCGACTATGTACTTGTTCTCTGCTCCAGGATGGCTGAGTACATGAAAAACTGAAAAATAGAAACAAGAACTACCCTGCCAGGGTAAATTTCGAGGTCCTACAGGGATCCTTGCAATTGAATGTGTGGTGACAAAAAGATACGTATCAGAGCCAATTATACATCACACAAAGTAAATTGACCTTTTTTGCAAAAATATGTATAGTTTATTTGTTATTTGTTAAATTCATATAAAAGATTCATATAAATACTAAGAGACATATACATTAATTTAGATTCAACATCACATATAAGGTGGAGAGAAAAACCGTAGTGTTTGTGGTTTTAAATTGAACCAAAGTTTGAATCAAGCGGAAGGCAAAACTCCCAAGTCCCACACACTCCCAGAATCATCCACTAGAATCACACTAACTCTCAGACTCACTCGTTACACTAATATACAATCTCATACATAACATTCATAAAGGTACATGAAGGCCTGCAGGGAAGGTATCTTATGGCTGCTAGAACTGCAATCACATTATGGAGGCAGGTAGATGAGGTAGTTTAGCAAGAACTGCACTTTGGGCCATCCATAAAGGTCACGCCAACGCGCGTTTCGGTGTATGGCCTATTTAGGCTGCACCTTCATCAGGGCGAAGATGACCAGGGGGTGGGGACCCACACACACTTTCCACGCTGCACAGGGGGTGCGGGGTATAAGTTTCACCGGTGTTTGTAAGTTCTTTCTGTGACAATAGTAGGAGAGGATCTGTGAGGGCAAGATCTATTTCCGCAGGTCCGGTGGCTGGGGTTCTAGGTAAGCTCGAGGTTCGTTAGTCAGGTATCAGGTCAGACCTCCTTGTTTGCGACAGGAGACAAATAGAAAAGGGGTAGAATCGGAGGAAAGTCCTTCGTGGAGGTTGAATACTCGTTGGATCAAAAGAGGTCTTTCATAGATAGTGAGGATTTTCCTGAAAGTTCGATAATGGCGGAGCCGCGTAGCGATCAGGTCTTCTAGGATCCAGCACGGTGGTCGTCTCCCATCAAAAGAAGGACACGAGCAGGATGGGGATAGCCTGGAATCATCGAGCTTCACACGGACTGCAGGGCGGCGTCCTCTCTCGGAAAGGCAACTAAAAATCTTGTGGCTAGCCAGGAATTACAGAAAGCCTGGCATGACCAAAAGGCTGTACTGACTGTTTACCAGCCAGGACAGAAAGTGTGGGTGTTGGAGCGTGGCCCCAGCAGCTCTCCAAGACAAGTAGAGTGGACCCCACACTATTGTTGAACAGAAGGGAGTGGTTACCTATTTGGTAGATCTTAGAACTCCCAGAAGCCCCCATAGGGTGTTTCATGTCAACAGATTGAAACTATATGTTGACAGGGCAGACATGGGCTTGCTCATGACTACTGATGACAGACAGGAGGAAGAGAGTGACCCTCTCCCAGACCTGCTCTCTCAGAACCCCAATGATGGATCAGTTGATGGAGTAGCCTTGGCAGGCAGCCTCACTGATCAGCAGCAAACTGATTGTAGACAGGTTCTATATCAGTTCAGACATATGATTTCACTGACTCCAAGTCAGACTAACTGGTGCACTCATGAAGTGGACACTGGGGACAGTCTGCTCGTTAAAAGTAAGATTTACAGGTAACCTGATCATGTCAGTGACTGTATCAGGACAGAAGTCCAGAAAATGTTGGAACTGGGAGTTATTGAACTCTCAGATATCCCTTGGGCTAGTCCAGTGGTCTTGGTACCAAAACCTCCCACCCAGGGTGGTAAGAGAGAGATGAGATTTTGTGTTGACTACAGAGGTCTCAATGCAGTCACTAGGACTGATGCCCATCCAATTCCCAAAGCAGATGAGCTTATAGACACTTTGGCCTCAACCAAGTTTCTCAGCACATTTGATCTAACACACAGCTTTCCAAACTTTTCATGTTGGTGACACACCTTTTAGAGAATATTCAATAGGGACACGGTAATGCCAGCGAGCTAAGCGAGTGAGCCTGAACCACCGCAGGGGGTTACAATTTTGAAAAAATAGTGGGCAAATTGTGCATTTCCAAGCAAAGTTATATTGCCGCTTTGCATGGTAAGAGTCATGGGAGCAGATTTGCGCCTCTTTTATGCCGCCGTTGCGTCACTTTTGTGACGCTGTGGCGGCGCAAAGCCAGCGCCATGCTGCGGGGTTTTTACACGTTGTAAAGCCAAGCGCCACATGTAGGCGTTCTGGCGCAGGGGGGGCTTTCCTGCGCAGGAACGCCTCCTGAAAGTGGCTGAGTGAAATCTGCAAGATTTCACTCAGTCACTTTTCCGACCCCGCTGCGTCAAAACCCTGCGCCTGCTTGAAGAAGGCGTAAGAATTGCCCTAGCATGTTAGGGTTAGGGCACCCCCGAGCCTTGCTGAAGCTGCGTTGCGTTTGCGACGCAACTCCAGCAATGCGCCGCCTTTCCGACAGGGATGCGACACGCATCTGCCCATCTGTGCGCCACGGTGCGCCGCACTGTAAATGCGGCGCATCAGTGTTGGCGCACGGGTGGGCAGATGCATTGCAACTCTTCTGGCGCATCCCTGCTGATTACCAGAGATGCACCAGAAATAGTAAATCTGCCCTCAGGTTTTGTTTATCAAAGTCAAATATAAATGCTCCAATTACAAAACAATGGCAAGTGATCTCATTCATCTCACAGTCCTAAACTCCAAAGGCAAGTAACTTTACATCCCTTCACAATTACCGCCGTGATTAATTTCTCTTGTTGACTTTATCGGAAAGCCCTGCCAGGCTCCATCCTTTGATTTTTTATTTTTTTTAAAATAATTTTTATTGCAGTCATGCCTGTACAGGCCCATACATGTGCAAGTAGCTTCATAAAATTGAGCAGGTATACAATATTAATTGGTGGTCAGTACACAGCCGTTATGCCCACAACCCGGGGGTCGGGCGGCGATGATATCCCTGCGCTTACATGCCCGACGTTCAGATCAAAGGAGTAATCGGTGTCCGGATCGTGTGCATGACTACTTTTACAGTCCTACTTAACTTATGCGCTAACCCCCAACTCCCACCCCCTGCGCAAAACCTAGAACTCCCCCCCTTATCCCACCCCATTCACCACCACCCATCTAAGGCACTTATAGCGTTCGTTCCTGGAGTACTAGTGCCTGTCCTCCTGTTTATCTGATGCTCTCGGGGCCTCAGCTAGTCTCTGTCGCCCTTCCTGCCTCGGGGGCCTCTGCATCCTCATCTGCCTCGTTGTCCCTGAGTGCCTGTACCATTACTTCCCATGAGGTCGCTGTATCTGCCGCTGTCTGGCTAGGGGACCTGCGCGCCAGCTGGTACCTATATGAGCTGTCAGCCACCGCCCACTTCAAGAATTCCTGCCGCCACCTCCGTGGAGTTGGCCCCACCCTCGCCTTCCAGTTCCTAGTGATCTCCCTCTTAGCCACCATCAGTCCCATATCAATGAACTTGCTCGTGAGTTTATTTTTGGGGGTATGGGGAAACCAGTGCAGGATGCATTCCGCTGGTCCATAGTCTATGGTCCTTTCAGTTACCTCGTTCAGCACCACCCCTATTTCCTGCCAATAACCCCGCAGGGCCGGGCACGCCCACAGCATGTGCACTAATTCGGCCCCCTCATCTAGGCATCGGGGACAGGACGCTGTTTCCGCGCCAAAATATCGCCTGATCCTTCCCGGGGTCATGTATGCTCTATGTAATATGTAGTAGTGGATTAGTTGGAATCTAGCGTTTCTTGTGCTGTTGCGGGCCCTTCGGATCAACTGTGCCCATGTCGTGTCTGGCATGTCCTTACCCAGGTCCGCCTCCCACTTGGCTTTCAGAGATGCAAGAGGAGGAATGTTCTCTCTTATCATCCGATTGTAAAGGCATGTTACCGCCTTGAGTGTTCCCGCCGCCATCATAGTGTACTGGCACGCTGCTGCCGTCTCGGGCTCCTCAAGTCCCGTGCCCCAGTGGGCCTGCATTGCCCTGGTTACCGCTGCATGAAGCAAAAATCCCCCTCTTGGGATGTCAAAGCGCTCCATTAACTCCTGAAACGGGAGCAGCGCGCCATTTTCGTACAGGTCCCCCACCACTTGCACTCCCGCTTCTTCCCATCCTTGCAGATGCGACCAGTCCCCGCCATGCGGTAGGGCTGTTAACATGCCCAGAGGGATCTCCGGTGCATACGGGCGCCGAATTCCGGCTCTCCTCTGTGCCCGGTTCCAGCATTGGCGGTACGTGCGCTGCTCCAGCGATAAATCCCTATTGTCCAGCCGCTGTTGGAGAGTAATATACGCCAGGACGTGCCTGGGCGTTCCCCGCAAGACGTCATCCTCCGGACCCCGAAACACCCTTGCCACCTCCTGCGTGAAGATCTGCAGTTGGGCTGCTAGGTAATAAAGCTCGAAGTCCGGAACCGCTAATCCCCCCTCATCTTTCGGGCGAGAGAGCGTGGCCAGCGCCACTCTACACCGTCCCGCTCCCCAAATGAACGTCGTGATCAGAGATTTAAGTAGTCTAAAGAAGGAGCCAGGTAGCCAGATCGGGAGCGTCCGGAAGTAATATAATAATCTTGGCAGTGCAACCATCTTCAGCAAGGAGATCCGGCCAGCCACCGATAGCGGCAATGTGGCCCAGAAGGTCATGCAGCCCCTCAATCCACGCACACATCGCCCCAGGTTGCCCTCAAGCAAGTCTTCCGCCTTATGGTAAATTTGGACCCCCAGGTACTTAATACAGGCAGGCTCCCAAGCTGCTTCCGATCGGTGTTGCGGCTGGGCAGCGCCCTCCTGCAGCGGGAACAAGCTCGTCTTGGGCCAGTTAACTTTCAGGCCCGACATCTTTCCGAAGCTCTCTAGTAGCGCTTCCGCTCCCTGCAAGTCCTCAACGCCGTCATGGAGGAATAGCAGTAAATCATTGGCATATAGCGAGATGAAATGTTGCCCGTCTCGGGCCCGCACTCCACGGAAGTGCCGCCCAATCCGGGCCTGTGCCGCTAGCGGTTCTATAGCCAGTGCAAATAGCAGCGGCGAGAGAGAGCAACCCTGTCGAGTGCCTCGTTCAACCGGGTATCGGAGGGACACCGATGATCCCACCCTCACTCTCGCTATCGCCTCCGCATAAAGGACCTTCGTCCAATGAATATAGCCAGCCCCCAGCCCAAACCGTTCCATTACTGCATAGAGGTAGTCCCACTCTAGACTGTCGAAGGCTTTTTCAATGTCAACCGAAAGGACCAGTTCCGTCCCAGCTCCGCTGTTCAACCCGTCCATGAGACGGACAAGCCTTCTGATATTGATTGTGGTGTTGCGCGTTGGTATAAAACCATTCTGGTCCTCGTGCACGAGGTCCGTCATGTGTGGCAGGAGCCTCGCTGCCAGTATGGAGCTCAAAATCTTATAGTCTGCGGTGAGCATAGAGAGTGGTCGATAGGACGCCGGGTCACTACTCTCTCTACCGGGCTTCAGCAGTGGGACCACCAATGCCTCCCGCATTGACTGCGGTAGTTGGCCCGCTGCCTTGGCCTCTTTATAGACGGTCAACAGTCTTGGCGCCAGGATATCTAGATATTTGCCATAGAATTCTATGGGGAGCCCGTCTATTCCCGGCGATTTGTTTCGTGCCATGCGTCGCACCGCCGACCTGATCTCCCCCAACTCAATGTCCGAGCCCAGGTCTTTCGCCTGCTCTGCCTCCAGCCGTCATAGAGGTAGACCTGTCAAGAAGGGTTCTGCTAGTCCCGGCCGGTTTCCGGGGGCACTCTTATATAGGCCCTCGTAATACTCCCGGAAGCCGTCAACTATGCCCAACTGAGTGTGCTGTACTACACCCGACGTATCCCTCAGTTGGAGTATGGGAGTGTACCGTCTAGTGGGGTTCGAAAGCCACGCCAGAAGGGTGCCCGCCTTGTCGCCGTCCACATGGGAGCGCAGCACATACCTCTTGAAGTCAAAGGCTCGAAGCCTCTCCACCTCAACTGCTACCGCCTCCCTAGCCGCGCAGAGTGTCTCCTGGAGTTCAGGGTGTCCGGGCCGCTCCCTTTCCGCTTCCCTCAGCTTAGTATCCGCATTAGCCAGATCGCCCAGCAACACTTTTCGCACGCCTACATAGTCTTTGATGCAGATACCCCTCACCACTACCTTAAAGGCGTTCCATTCCATCGCCCTGGAGGTCGCCGTCCCTTCATTCTCCGCGAAATATGAGGCCACCCCCTCCACCAGGGCCGCCTCGAATAGGGGGTCTTCTAAGGTCTCAGGCCGTAGTTTCCAGATCGGGATCCTGGGTTTCTCCGCCACCCAAGCTAACCGGATCAGGAGTGGATTATGGTCAGAGATCGTTCTCGACAGGTACTCCGATTCCGTGACGTATGGCTGCACCCCCCGGGAGCAGAGTATCGTGTCCAATCGGACATGCAAGTCATGCAGTCCGGAGAAGAATGAGTAATCTCGGTCAGCCGGGTGTTGCCCTCTCCAGATATCCGTCAGTTCCCAACTCTCTTGCCACTCCCTTCTACCTCTAGATAGCCTGTGTACCGGGGAATCGTGTAGGGGGGGATGGGACCTATCCAGCAAGGGGTCCGCAATGGAGTTGAAGTCACCCCCCAGCAGGACCGGGCCCGCCAGGGAGTGAGCCAGCGTTCCTGATAGTGTCGTGAGGAAAGCCAGCTGGTCCGAATTCGGGGCATAAATGCTAGCTAAGACAACATCTCTACCTTCCAGCTTCCCCTCCGCCACCACATACCTCCCTTCCTGGTCCACCCATTGGCGCGTGAGCTGGAAAGGTGTGCCTGCTCTAATCCAGATTAGTACCCCCCTAGCATATGCTGAGTAGCTGGTATGAAAAACCTGTCCCCGCCACCTTCTCTGCAGCGCCGCCCCCTCCTGCCGTGTAAGATGCGTCTCCTGCAGCATGGCGATGTGCACTCCCCTCCGCACTAAATAGGCATGTACTTTGTGTCTGCGCTGCATGGTATGTAGGCCCCGCACATTCCAGGTAATACAGTTCAATTTATTCACATTAGCCATTGTCCCAGTGATCCGGTCGACACATTTCCTCCAGTTCCCGCCCTTCAATGGTGGTGGTGCCCCCCCTTAACAAAACAAAGCATCTCAACAGTCCTACCCGTGGTGTACCCAGGGTCAATAACTTCAAAAAGGGTAAACAATCCCCAACTGTGGAACCCCCCCCTCCCCCAGAACAGGCCCCAATACCAAGATATCAGTCCCCATCCAAACTCCCACACCTGATTGACCCAGGCCTTAACTACACAGCCGTAGCCGTGGGTGCCTTAAGGGCCTACGGAGTGCGGCCTTGTCCAGAGGGGGGCTGCGCCGCCTAGCTCCTCGCTCCCTCCCCAATTTCCCATGTCCTCCCTGCTATGAGCACCCCGGTGTGCCCCGGCCCCCGCTATATACTTAGGCATGGGTCTCCCTCCCAGCTTTCCAAACATTACCCATAGTCTTCTGCCAGCAGTTCAGACATTCAGGGTCTCGTCCGCCGTCTGCGGCGTCACCAGCGGCCCTCCATTCCGATGAATCCCAGAAAGGTCCGATTCTGAACCTGAGGCCGATATAAGAGTGTCCGAGTCCGTGGCCCCCCCAGAACCGGGGCCCTCCTCTCGACTCAGCTTCCCCACTTCCAGTAGTGCGGCCTGCCGTTCTGCCTCAGTCTGGGAGGCTGTTGGTCCCAGCTTCCCCTGCCCTCGTTTCCTCAGCCTCTTCGACTTCCGCGGCCGCTGTGGCGAATGCTCCCGCTCCTTCTCCCGCTCCTCCTGTGCCCTGGCGCCGTCCGTCCCAGCTTTGTATGTCTCCCACCAGTCCCAGGCCTCTGCTGATGTGTTAAAGAAGCTCGCCTTGTCGTCCACCACCACTCGGAGCCTGGCTGGGAAAAGCAACGAGTAGGCTATCCCCTCATTCCGCAGTTCCTTTTTGATTGTAAGGAAGGAGGCCCGCTGCTTCTGTGTCTCGAAGGTGAAATCTGGGAAAAGTGTGACCCTGCTGTTCGCAATCTGGAAGGGGCCATCCTCTCGAGCTTTCCGCAGGAGCAAGTCCCTATCCTTGTGATGAAGCAACTTGGCTATGATCGGTCTGGGTGGAAGCCCGGGCTTGGGAGGCCCTGAGGGGACTCTATGTGCACGCTCCAGTGTGAAGAATGACGAGAGCCCTTCCGGCGCCACCACTGTTTTCAGCCATTCCTCCATGTAGGCAACCATGTCCCTCGTCCCCTCCGTCTCCGGTACGCCTACGATCCGCACATTGCTGCGCCGGCTTCTATTTTCCGCGTCCTCCGCCCGCCTTTCCAGGGTGCGTATGCGGTCCAGGGCTTCCGTTAGCTTCCCTTCCATCACCTTGTGAGCCGGCGCCAGGTCCTTGATCACCGTTTCAGCGTCCTTGACCCTGTCTTTTAATTTATCGTGGTCCGCCCGGAGCAAGCCCAGTCCCGACGCCACTTGCGCTATATCGTTGTGGAGCGCGTCTCGAGTGGCCGTTATGGCTTCCAGTATCCGGTCCTGCAATCGCTGCAGGTCCGTCTGCCCGGTGGGGCCCCCCTCCGCCGCATCAGATGTCGCTGCCTCCTCCGCCTTGGTCCTCGGCTTCCCCATTGTGGCTGACCTCGTCCTGCTCGGCCTGCCCGGTTGGCTGAGACCCCCCGGGCCACGGCCTCGCGGCCTGGCCCTGTGCGCTATGGGGTCGCGCTTCGCAGATGTCGCACCCCAGAAGTGGCGCCTGTCGTGATTCTCGGCCCCCGGGATCTGTGGATGATCGGTCTCTCTTCCCTCGGGCCTCAGCCACGTGGCCGGCTCCTGTGCGCCACGGGAACTCGCTGCGCTGTTACCGCACTCCAGAAGTAGCGCCTGCCGTGCAGCCCGCCCCCTAGGGACTGAGGTATACCGTCTTCCCTCTCCTGGGCTAGCGGCTCAAGTGTGGCGCGCTATCGGGAGTTTGGCGCTGCCGGGGGACCTCTGCTGGCCTGCAGGGCGTCTCCGCTATGTCTCCATCCACCATTCGAACCTTCGCGGCGGGGGGGCAACAAGAGAAAGGAGGTGGGGGCGGGGGGGCCCGGGCCGTGCTGCACTAGTTCCCGTTCCCCGTGGTCCACCTCTCAGGGCTGCCCCCGCTCACCCGCCATCAAGTTCGGTGCCCAGGGCTGGGTCGCAGTTCGTCTCTCCGCTCTCCTGGCTATTGAAGCCGCCTGGGAGCTCCGCCTGCAGTGGCGTACCTGGCGGCCCTTTCTTCTAGCGGTCGCGGTCGCCGCGCACCGCAGCCGAGGGTCAAGGAGCTTCTCCCGCTGCGGGGGGTATCGCCGTCGGAATCGTCCGAGACGGCGGCCGCGCCCCTTCCGTGTGCTTCGGGTGTGTGGACCGCTGCGCAGCCCTCGATCAGTCAAGGCTCCGTCGCGGCCGCCATCTTGCGCGCCGCCGTCTCTCCCTTCGCTCAGGCGGCCGCTGCGATCGGCGGCCGATCTCGGCGCTGCAGTGCCGCCAGCAGCTCAGATCTCGCCCAGCCAGTCTCCTTCAGGTCCGCTACCGGCGCCGGGGCACTTGCGGGTTCTCTGGCCCCGTTTTCAGGAGTATTGTGGGGGAAGAGGCACGGAGCTCCGGGCTCACGCCGCCATCTCCCTCGGGGCTCAAGCCACGCCCAGGCTCCATCCTTTGATTACGAGTACTCCGGAGGGATGATACACTTTTCTGGGAAAAACATCGATCATTTGAACAAAATGTAACTTTCTGGACAGACCAGAATATGGCACTTTAATAAATAGTTTGTATAAAGTCTTCTGGGCTTCTTTTTGACACAGTAATTCTACATCGGTTAACTTTAAATTAAAATAGGAATAATGTAGAAAATTCTAGGATACTCGTTATGGCCTTTAAATTGCATTTGCGGCTTTAAAATTAAATTTCAAAGGCTAAAAATGCCGGATTTGGGTGGTTATCTTGAGTGGTTTTTTCTAGACTAGACAGAATGCTAAAATACTTGTCGGGTAGCAACCCTACTTTGACGTATAGATGATTAATATCACATCGTTCAAGTTTGATACCTAGGAGCCAAGCAGCTTTGACCTGCAGAAATCTATGCTGGAAGTGGTGGGAGTAGTTTGGTCTTTAAACCAACAGGTGTGCTCCGACCCACTTGTAAATGCAATCCTGTGCAGCCTAAACAGAGTTTTAAAACACCGTAGTACCGAGTGCCTGGGTGGTCTCTGTGTGGGAAAGGGAACAAGGCCTCAAGCTTGTCTAACGCTTCTCCTTCCTCTCCGTACGTCGCTGTACTGTACTGTGTCACTGAATGCAAGCATTCGCTCTAATATGCCCGCAGACCCCAGCGCAGCGCGACACACCCACACATGGGAGGCGACACAGTACTGGGTCGGGACACACACTTTGGAAAGCACTGATCTAACAGCTGGCTACTGGCAGATCAGACTAGCAGATGATGCAAAGCCAAAAACAGCATTCTCAACCCCTAGTGGACATTATCAATTTGTTGTAATGCCCTTTGGTCTGAAGAATGTACCTGACACTTTTCAAAGGTTGGTGAATACAGTCCTAACAGGCCTGGAAGACTACTGTTTAGCTTATCTTGATGATATTGCTGTCTTTAACTCCACCTGGGAGGATCACCTGGTCCACCTGAGAAATGTTTTGGAGGCCCTGCAAAAAGCAGGCCTAACTATCAAGGCTACAAAGTGCAGATAGGGCAGAGTCAGGTTGTGTACCTGGGCCACCTTGTAGGTGGAGGCCAGGTTCAACCATTGCAGAGCAAAATCCAGACCATCATGGACTGGGTTGTTCCCACTACCCAGACTCAGGTCAGAGCTTTCTTGGTCCTGACTGGGTACTACAGCAGATTTGTCAAGGGGTATGGATCCATTGTGACACCCCTGAATGACTTAACTTCTGAAAGAATGCCTAAGAAAGTTCAGTGGTCAGTCAGCTGTCAAAAGGCATTTGATGACCTGAAGCAGGCCATGTGCACTGAACCAATTCTGCAAAGTCCTAACTACTCCAGAGAATTCATTGTCTAAACAGATGCATCCGAGTTTGGATAAGGGCTGTGCTGTCACAATTGAATGATGAATGTCAGGACCAGCCAGTATCTTTTATTAGCAGAAGGCTGACCCCTATAGAGAAACGTTGGTCAGCTATTGAGAGGGAGGCCTTTGCTGTGTTTTGGACTCAGAAGAAGCTGATGCCATACTTATTTGGCACTCACTTTACTGTTCAGACTGACCATAAGTCCCTCTTATGGCTAAAACAGATGAAGGGTGAAATCCCCAAACCTTTAAGGTGGCCCATTTCCCCACAGGGGGTGGACTATACAGTGGAACATAGACCTGGGAGTAACCATGCCAATGCAGATGGACTCTCCAGATATTTCCACTTAGAACATGAAGACTCAACTGGTCAAGGTTATTTTAATGTCCCTGCGTTTGGGTGGGGGTTGTGTAGGAGAGTAGGATCTGCTTACTATGGTTACCCTCACTTTTTGCTGTGTTTCACTGATTTATCGACTTTAGTCTGGCTGGGGCCCTGCTAACCAGGACCCCAGCCTAGCTGCTTCCTCTCTAAACTGATTGCATGTACAATAGGTGCACTCCAGATTGGTTACTGGGTTACCCTTGAGTGTCCCTAGTATATGGTACCTTAGGTACCAAGGGCATAGGTACCCCAGAGGCCTACCAGGTGCTGAAGCATGTATTATGACACCCCTGGGAATCCTTCCAAAGTAGCACCACAGGTCTGCTACTGCAGCCTGGGTAACTCCAGATATAGTATACCTATCCTATATACAGACACATATAAGCCTATAAGTCACTTCTATGGTAGAACTTGACCATCCTGGAAGCAGAGTGCTTGGTTTTGTGTGAGAGGGTGCCCAAGCATGAGCTGAGCCCCTCTGCAGCTTTATACTCTTAAGTGCATCATAACCTCGCGGTAAATGCTAACTTTGGAATGGCTGCATCAAAACATATTGTGTGTGGTGTCAAACACTTTGGAATCCTCCCCCCCCCCCGGACCGCCAGTCCTGGCTGCGGGGGTAGAATTGCACTCTTCTGGAGGGAGAAGACATGTACACCTTTACTTTACCAGTAATAGTTTTAAAGAGCCCCAGCATCACAAAATGGATGCTGCTGCCACAGACACGACCTCCTGCTGCTGGATGACACTCCGGCAGGGGAGGCCTGGACAAAAGGTTTCCTATCCAGGGAGGTGTAACCACCTCCCCAGACAGGCTTTAGTGTATTGGGGCAGGGTGGGTGCATTCATTGAATGCTTTTCAGACAGTGCCTGGGGATTACAAGGTGTCCCTGTGCATTTCCCAGTTCAAACCGGTTGCTGGGGCATTCAGCCCAGGCTCTGGCGCAAAACTGGACAAAGGGGAAGGGGTGTAACCACACCCACCCCAGGTCCTCCCATAGGTGGTACCTTAGAGTTAGTCCGTCCCCTAAACTTAGTCTAAGTATAGGAACCCAGTCCCTAGGACTTTAGATTACCCTGGATGAAACTCTGCAACATATATCCTGGAAGTTCGACATTCTATTTTGACTAGAAGATGGAAGGATCTCCCTTGTGGTCAAGGAGTGACCCCCCTGTTCAAACAGACACCAAAGAAGCATCTTGCCGGTCTGCATTTTCGAGGCTCCAGTCGGATCCCGAAGAATCTGCAACACAGGACATGGACTCCCAGACATCGCTGAGGCGGACACAAGATCACAGCAAAGCTGAGAGCCACAGCCATCACGAGAGATGTGGAACCGGAACTCCTGGACATGTGCATATTTGCAAGTGCACCTACTTCCCGAGCTTTCCCGAAGTTGTGCATTGGGCTACTTGTAGTCCAAGCCCTGAGCACCAGCTGCACCGAAGATTGTGGGCCTACACTCCGCAAGTGTTCAGTGGGTCCGCTTTTAGCAATCCTGCTCGAGGCTCCTTTGCGATCCCTGGTCTGTTGACTAGTGGTCTCCACGAAGGCAACTCTTTTGTTTTTTGGGATTTCCTGGTTGCTCCAGATGTGCCCTGACTTCCCTCCAAAGGGTGAGTACCTCGGACCTTGCTGGTCTGCACCAAAGCCAATCTTTGCATTCTGCGTGGGTTGCTGTTACCAAGGCTTGTTGGGTCCAATCCAGATACCGACGCTGCAGCACTCAAAATCCGACGTGGGACAGCTCGAATCCAGCTTCTGGTTGTCGTCGACGCCTCCTGGCTGAAGAGTCAAGCTTCACCCCCTGCTCCTGAAATCACAGACATCGGCTGGCATTTTCTTGTTGCCTCCCTGGTCACTGGCAAGTGAACCAAACTCTGACCCTTCTGCTTTCAGGTTCTTCAGATCTTCGATCCACCCTTGGATCCATCCGGACACTCTTCATCTGGTCGCCTGCAGCACTTCTTTGCAGCTCTCCATAGGAAACGACGTCGAAACCTGACACAAAAAAACACCTATGCACCCAGCTTCCCTGGGTGAGGTAACACAAGTACTTTGGTGCTCCCGTGGGTCTTGACTCTCAAACTGTCCAGTACTGAAGGGGTTTGTTCCTAGTCCACTCCTAAGTGTCCTTATTTTTTTTAAATCTAATCACAACTTTCTCCATAGAAGTCAACGTTGATTTGCGGCTTTGTTTAGACACTGCACGCATCCCCCGTGGGTATCATGCGTCCCTACCTTGGGTGGTTCCTGGTTGCCCCAGCGATTCTACCGGCCCTAGGCCTCGTCTCTATGTTCACAGCGGTAGTTATACCACTTTCTTAGTATATGGTTTGTGAGGCCCCTAGGGCAAAACATATACTGTGCTAATTTAATGTATGCTACTTAAGTTTAACTTGTTTACTTTTACCTCTAGCCTCATAAAGAGACTAGAGGGGTGTGCTTAGAATAAATACATATATATTTTATATATACCTGGTGTGGTTCTCCTTTTACTTGATCATTCATGAGATTATAAACTGGTAAAACAAGCTGCTTTACGTTCCTTCAAGACTTAGCCTGAAGGCTGCTCTCCACAGCTACCACTAGGCTAGCTTTCTTCAAAGGTTGTCTTTAAACCTACCATCAATAAGGGTCGTTTGGACTGGTGCAAGGTGCCCACAAGAATAGTGGACAACAAAACACAATTCACTCCTTTTCATGTGATACCTTGTTGCTGACCAATAGCTAGACTTTATATATGTGTTCTTTAACATAGGAATCAAGACCTAATACAGCTACAAAAAGGCGAGTAATATCTCACCTTGCATGCAAGATAATGCTGCATGCTACTGAGTGATTGCGTATGCGGGGAGTGTGTCTGTTGCATCCTGATGAAAGCCCTGGACCCAAGTGGCCTTAGTTAGGGGCTGAAACATGTTGACGAGTTGTTAGGGCTAAAGGACCATCATTTCCTTACCCCTATTGAGATTTCTTTAAATCATATTCAAATAACCATAAATAAAGGAAAACCGAGGTTGGTTTGAGGTACTTTTAACTTCCTAGGTACTCTGGAAATTATACTATCCTAACTGCTGCCAAAAAAATGGTTGAGCCCATCTTGGTTTTACGGGACCAGGATGACAACTGATGATGAAGCATGCCGCTACTAGAGTAGGTGAGGGTCTAACAAAAGAAAAGGAATCATTTTCTTTTCCTTTACTCTAAAGCTGACAGGGTATTTTCTACTAGAAAAACCTCTGATTTAGGCAGGGGATGACAATTTTTTTTGCTCGATTATAGGAGGAAGAATGTATCCTTTTATCCTGTTCACCAAAGGTCTTTCTCCCTCTCTTGAGTAGTGCTCCAGTGTGGACCCTGCTTCAGGTTATGTTGTTTTAGCAGCCGTTGTTATTCTCAGAAAATGCCATAAGTGTGGACGCAGTCAGTAGTCAATAGACTACTAGGTTCCCTCTCTCCTGATGATCACTTCCTGCAAACTGTGGCATCTGGCTATCCCAGCATGCACCATTCTGCCCACTTCCAACTTAGCAGAACCCCCCTCCTAGCGTTCAGACCTCTCTAACCCAAACCAGAGGTGTGGCTAGCAAGGGGGGCTACATGCTCCTGGAAAACTGATTTGGCAAGTGGTTTCCCCTTCCTCTTCCTGAGCGCCAGTCTGTCTACCTGAACAATAGGGCAAATCTCTCTCCCAAGTGTTCCCCATTTGCTTTTCAAAGGTGGCTTTCCCTTTGAAGCTCGCCTTCTGTGACAACACCTTTGTGGCTTCCTGCTAGATAGAGGTAACACTTCTCTACCACACAGGCTGCTATTGTCTTCTTTCCTGGGAGTCATTTGCACATCTCTCCAGGAGCGCAGAAAGCTATCTCAAGGGGAAACCCCATGTAAGGGCGTAGACGGATATCAGGGATTTAGGGCAACAGCTTGGCAGCTTTGTAAAAGTTGCACACTGTAATACGTTACATGAATTTCGACTTGGGCATCACGTGGGACTTAATGTAATGTGTTGTTTGATACCTAAAAGTACCAACTTTGAAGGTCCAAATCAGAAGTTACCGGGGCATCCATTGGCAGCCTACCTACAACTCTGCACTTGCCAATAGGGTTACTAGTCTTTTCCACAGTAAAAATGACAATTGTGGGTTTTTACTGTTGGAACATGTAAAAACACGTTCCACTTTAGAATATATAGCACCCTGCCTTAGGGTCCACTAGGCCTGCCTTAGGGGTCACTTCTGTGATTTAAGAGGGAAGAGTTGGCTTTGCCATGAATTTAAAATGCAAAGTAGAGTTAGCGGTTTGAAACTTCCCTTCTAGTCTGCAGTGACAGACTGGGAGCCATGTTTTACTCTTGTCTTTTACCCAGGGTGGTAGAATCAGTGCTTAAGTCCATGGTGTGACCCTCTAACTTACAGGCCATATACTAGTGACGTACAAGTAAGTCAGCTTATGCCAAATGGGTACAAGCCAAACAAACATGCACAGTTTAAGGGTAGGGCACAGGCAATAAAGTCTGGTTAGCAGGCCTTAGTGCACTTTCAGAGTTGAAAACATGCAGCATCAGTCCAAAACATACAAAAAGAGGCATTTCCTAACACAATGAATAACTGGTGGGAAGCAAGATTGCGCTTATGGGACAAGGAGTGGCGTGAGAACATATTACAAACTGTGGGAGTTTGTGTTGAATTTATTTTACATGATTAATGCACAATTAATCAAAATCATTGCAAATTATTCATTTAAAGAAACAATATACAAATACAATAGGATATTTGGCGACAACAACCGCCAGTAATTAAACAGTGCTATGAGACAGCTGACGTAGGTAGAAAAACATCAACATAATGTGGCATAAAATGAAACATTTCATAGCAAACGTGAAGAAAAGTTTTCATTCTATTAAGGACACAGAGATGAAGATTCTGCTTTTTTTCTTTCCTCGCCTATGCAGCGCGCATGCAGTGCATAGGCAAAAATACCTTTTGCCGTTGCCTTGGCTTTTCAGCTAAGAACGTACACTCGTTACATTGCCTTTAATGGCAACGCGTGCACGTCTGGAGATTCACTTGCGGGAGTGAGCGCCACCATATGGTAGCACTTATCGCTCCCGCAAGTAAATTGCGCCTCTCTCCCCTCCCCCTGTTGCTGCATGAGGCGCGCACACGCCCTTGTGCTTGTTTTTATTTCCGTGCGGCCAATGCTTGTTTTTGTGTGCACGCAAGGCAGAGGCTGAGGCATTTTGCAGGTATGTAGATGCTACAACAATGTTAACACTCCCTGGAGCTATATGACAATATCAATTAGCCGTTTACAGTATGGATTAAAGCAACATGCCCATGGCATTTGAACAACTGCTATTACTTCTGTCTTCCAGCGCTGAGAGTGGCTGATTGTGCGCCTATTGATTTTGATAATTGCGTGCGGCCAATGCTTGCGATGCCCTTCGTTCTTCCAGGTGGGTCTTCTAAGAATCAGTGTGCCATCTGGCTGTCACGGGGAACAGGTTTGAGCCATTAAAAGGTGATCGATCGGTTTGAGCCCTTTAAACGTGCTCATCTATCAAATACGGGTGCATTTTTCTGCACACGATCTTGGTTTGCTGTTAGGCATTGCATTCCTTGCCTCTTAATATATCCTCGTAAAATACCGGATAAAACATGTACTTTTTTATGTGAGAAAATATTGGTCTTGTCTGCATAACTGGCAATTTATGGTGCATTATTTTATATTAACAGCGTTGTTGTCAAAGCAGATGTGTCCCAACCCAGTGAACCCACACAATGCACTTAGCAAAATGACTCATTGCTCAGTTATTAATGAAGGGGCGTTGCACGAGCCCCTGAGATGCTCTGTACTCCATAAAGACTGATACACACAATCGATTCTTTCCAACTTGCTGTGTGTGTGTGTGTGTGTGGCTCTTGTTGTGCTTGCTTTTCTGACCCCCGTTCCCTCGTTGTGCTTGTTTTTCTGCCCCCCGTTCCCTCGTTGTGCTTGCTTTTCTGCCCCCTGTTCCTTCGTTGTGCTTGCTTTTCTGCCCCACCTGTTCCCTCGTTGTACTTGCTTCTCTGCCCCCGTTCCCTCGTTGTGCTTGCTTTTCTGCCCCCGTTCCCTCGTTGTGCTTGCTTTTCTGCCCCCGTTCCCTCATTGTGCTTGCTTTTCTGACCCCGTTCCCTCGTTGTGCTTTCATTTCTGCCCCACCCTGTTCCCTCGTTGTGCTTGCTTTTCTGACCTCCCGTTCACTCGTTGTGCTTGCTTTTCTGCCCCCCGTTCCCTCATTGTGCTTGCTTTTCTGCCCCCCGTTCCCTCGTTGTGCTTGCTTTTCTGCCCCCCCTGTTCCCTCGTTGTGATCGTTTTTTCTGGCCTCTGCTCCCTCTGTGTGGCTCTGTGTGTGTGTGTGTGTGTGTGTGTGTGTGTCTCTGTGTGTGTGTGTGGGTGGGGCTCTGTGTGTGTGTGTGTGGGGCTCTGTGTGTGTGTGTGTGTGGCTCTGTGTGTGTGCAGGTGTGGTTCTCTGTGTGTGTGCGTGTGTGGTTCTCTGTGTGTGGCTCTCTGTGTGTGGCTCTATGTGTGGGGCTCTCTGTGTGGGGCTCTCTGTGTGGGGCTCTGTGTGTGTGTGGGGCTCTGTGTGTGTGTGTGTGAGGCTCTGTGTGTGTGGGGGGACTCTGTGTGTGTGGGGGGGGGGCTCTGTGTGTGTGTGTGTGGGGCTCTGTGTGTGTGTGTGTGTGTGTGTGTGGCTCTGTCTGTGTGTGTGTGTGGCTCTGTGTGTGTGTGTGTGGCTCTGTCTGTGTGTGTGTGGCTCTGTGTGTGTGTGTGTGTGTGGCTCTGTGTGTGTGTGTTGGGCTCTGCGTGGGTAGCTTTTTTTGTAGGTGGGTCTGTGTGAGGGTGGCTCTGTGTGTGTGTAGGTGGGTCTGAGGGAGGGTGGCTCTGTGTGTGTGTAGGTTGCTCTGTGTGTTTGTGGGTGGCTCTATGTGGGTGGCTCAATTATCCATACTCCGGATTTTTAGCACCCCCCAACCTGCCCCTCCCCGCCCCGCCTCTCCGCCCCACCAAAACTCCCTCCACGGGCCGTGGCTGGAGCCACCCACACAGAGCCACCCACACAGAGCTTGTGCCTTCTTTTACCATCATGAGAGCCTGCAGTCACTCCAATGCTTACAATTGATAGCAGTAAATTCAGTGCTTCATTTGAACTGGTGCTTGCAGGTAGAGCCTATCAGCACTCATTTTTACGAACCAGCACTTACTTTTCCTCATCAGACTTTTACCCAGAGCAAGAGAGAGAAAAACACGAAATGGGGTAAGACAAAGTTGGAAAAACAGTGACAGATTAAGAAAGCAAGGACGAAAGTGGGCTTCTGAGATAAAAGGCTTTTGGCACAGGTACTTGTAATTTTACAAATCAAGCACTTTGATTATTCATGTATTCTAATAGTTGTTTGGAAGAAGCTAAAGCGCTGTGTGGTGGGGGTTGCAAACGCATGCAAAGAGTAGGTAAGGCTTAAGGCACATAGAATAGGCATTATCTGTCACTGTCATTTTTATGTGTGTCAGATAGTTCAAAATCAAATTGTAATCTCACATTACAAATGGATTCTACGATTTCTTGTCATGTCATGGGAGCTTTTGGACATATGACTATGTAATTCAGTAAGATAGCTCAGTGGACAAATGTGTCCATATAAAGCCGCGTGTGCAATGTGATGCCATCTGCAGCTCCACACAAGCTTTCAATGAAATGTGAAATGTTTAACGCCAGTAATGAGCGCCTAGAGATGTGGTACTTCTCAAAGGGAGCCTAAATATCACATTGAACCAATAGATAACTTTAGATACTAGATATGTGCGCCAAGTTACAACAGGACGTTTTATATAGCATTCCAAAAGGTGTTCAAGAAATCTTAAGTGAAGAACCGGACCAACTAGAAATAAACCATTTGCAACTGGTGAACTCGCTCTTCCACCTGGCACATTATGAAAAAGAACATCAGCCGCACCTCTGCTGAAACTGAACCGACCAGCATAGAAAAAAAACTAACACCAATTACAAGATGAAATAGTTAATGCATTTATTGCAACCATTTTAATTTTTTTTTGACAATCCTAACTAGGTTCCACAACTCACAAATGCCTGGAATGGGTTTTCTTTGTTTAGTCCATATTTTTATGTGCTGGTCTACTTTTATTTGCAAATCATGAGGAAAAGTCCCCTTTTGGTGATTATCGCGCTTTGCTTTTTTAGGTCGTGCGAGACATTTAGTAAGTGGCTTTTAAAAGTGCCACCAGAGGCTTTTGCTGGCCTACAGCTTGCGTTCACGAGCTTGTGCACATGCACAGCTGCCATCTGTGTTTTTAGGTTTCGCCTGGCGATCCGCTGCGCAGCAGCGTTCGCGCAGGCGAAAACTTTTGTTTACAAGTATGGGGCTTTGTTCCGCCTCTCTGTTCCATTGGCTAGCTCCATAAATGGAGGCTAGCCATTGGAACAGAGATGCGTCACTCATTCCCCGAGCAGATTCGTGGGCGTTCCGGCGATTTTTACTCATCCCGCCCATTTTCGTGCGTCATGCGGCGGTGGACGGTTGTTTTTTTTTTCGTATCGGCATGTTGGTTTCATTACCAACGACTGCTTTGCAGGGGTGGGCTGCGCGATTTCACTTTCCAAGAGTTGCTAGCAGGTAAGCGGCATATTTTAATAATTTTTTTAATCCCGTTCCAGCCCCCCCTCCCGCTGTCCGTGAGCCCGTTCCCGCCCCCCCTCCCGCTGTCCGTGTGCCCGTCCCGGCCCCCCCTCCCGCTGTCTGTATGCCCGTCCCCCCTCTCGCTGTCCGTGAGCCCGTTCCCCCTCCTGCTGTCCTGACAGCTTCACAGTTGACCTGAAGCTTGGGTATATCCCCTGCGTGCTTTTACCTACCATTGAAAAGGCTGATTGGTGATGGACTGAGGGCTGCCATATGGCCATTGGAATTACCACGGTTTTAATCCACGTTTGTGCCGAGATATACCCGTGCTTGTCTTAAGTACTTCGGAACAAAGCCTTCCAGGAGCTGTTTGTCGGCAACCTTTGCAAGCAAGCTGCCCGACACTCTCTTTCTTACACACGTCCCCTGAAGCGCTCATTCACGCACTTCTCTTTCTGTCTCTTTCATGCACACTCCCGCTCAGACAATAATAAAGACACACTAACACGCACTCTTTGTTTGTTTCTCCCCCTCTCTCACTATTTCCCATGATCTTTCTTTCTTTGTTCCTCTCTCTCAATATGTCACGCCATTGCTTATTTCTCTCTTTCACACAAACATACATACACACTCGTTCACACTGGCACTCCCTCACTCTTCCCCTTGCTGTACCTTCCACTTTCTCTCTTGCGATCTCTTTCCTCTAGACTCTTTCTGCCTCTCTCGTAGTCACTATCTACACTGTCTGTTCACACTGTTCGCCTCTGACTCTGCGATTTGCTGGCTCGCGGTGTAAAATGTGCTCGCCTGCCCAGCCGTGTTTCTCCAGCACATGCCAAGGAGAGTTTGGAAGTATGCAGGTTACATTTCATCTCCGATCTGTGTTGCCACCGTCTTGCACTTTCAGATACTCTAAAGAAGAATTGCAAATGAGAAGCTCAGCTCCTCTTTTCCTCTCCAGTACAGATGCTCCCCACAGCCCTACCAATCCAACTCTGTTTGGATTCCAGTGTCACTTCTATCATTAACACACAACTCGGGCACCAAAATAGACACAGGCTCTTCCCTACGCAATTCATTAATTCTTTTTGTTTTCACGACGATAATAATAAATACACAATGTTGATCATGCTAAAAACATTTTCAATTAACTACTGTTTAAAGCAGACCACATGAGTACTGGTGTCCGTGGAAAGGGAGGGCAGCTGAGACTGGGTGCTGCAAAAGATGCTCTGGGTTAGCGAAGATGATACTCCAAGCTACTTTAAGAGGGACGAGGATGAGAGAGAGGATGTCTCAGCAGCATTAACACTGACAACAGTGGATCTAACTTTAGAGAGGCTAGGGTAATGAGCCCCACCCCCCTCCGGCTGTACTTTTCTGGCATCAGATTTCTGTGTTGGCTTCTTTCTATCTCTGTCTCCCGTTTGGCACTGTACAAAATGTTCTCATAAAATATTGATGGTTTGAACAGTATTTTTTTATTCTGTAAAAAATAGGTGTTGTTGTCCAATCTAATGGTACTCGATTGAACTACCCCTGAAGAATGGAAGGCTGAGTTGGCCACCATTTAAACCTATGACATGCAGGTTACTGGAGATGTTTTATTTTTCATTCTCCACGATACATATTCTTTCTCCAACTTCATTCCATGCTTGTTAAATCACTTTCTCTTTGCTGCATTCTACAGTGTGTAAGATATTTGGTTTTTGAAGCATCCCCAACTTCCCACCTCTTTCCAAGAGTTTGACAAAATTCATTTCCTACCAAATGTTCCGTCCCTACTTGACTATAAAACTCATAATTCACCACCACCGTGAAACTATATAAATTAATTGACAGGGTGGGTGGGTGTTGCTCTGGGTGTGTGTGTGTGAGAGTGGCTCTGGGTGTGTGTGTGTGGCTCTGGGTGTGGCTCTGTGTGTGGCTCTCTGTGTGTGTGTGGGTCTGTTGTGTGTGGGTCTGTGTGTGTGTGTGGGTCTGTGTGTGGGTGGCTCTGTGTGTGTGGCTCTGTGTGTGTGGCTCTGTGTGTGTGTGTGTGTGGGGCTCTGTTGGTGTGTGTGGGTCTGTGTGTGTGTGTGGGTCTGTGTGTTTTTGTGTGGCATTTGCCTGAGATTAAACTATTGGCATTGTAAATGACAATGCCATTTATTTATCTGTTTTCAAAACCAACACATAAATACAAATTTTGTCATTTACAATGCCAATAGCTCAAAAGGCGAAACCATTGCATTGTAAATGCTTGTTATTGTTGTGATCAGGCTCCTCTGCTTGCACTACCCCCCTCCCTTTTCCGCCTCCCTCCTGGTCAGCTTCATTTGTATCTTCTAGCTGTGAATCATGCTCCTCTGCTCGCACTCCCCCTCCCTTCTTCCCCTCCTCTTCTTTAGTTTCATTTGTGTCTTCTATCACAGTGAATGCTCCTGCTTCCACCAGGCACACACACCACCAGCCGTCAGTGCACACTTCCACCAGGCACACACACCACCAGCCATCAGTGCACGCTTCCACCAGGCACACACACCACCAGCTTCAGTGCACGCTTCCACCAGGCACACTCACCACCAGTCGTCAGTACACGCTTCCACCAGGCACAAACAACACCAGCCGTCAGAGCACTCTTCCACCAGGCACACACACCACCAGCCGTCAGTGCACGCTTCCACCAGACACACACACCACCAGCCGTCAGTGCACGCTTTCACCAGGCACACCCACCACCAGCCGTCAGTGCACGCTTCCACCGGGCACACACACCACCAGCCGTTGGTGCACGCTTCCACTAGGCACACACCACCAGCCGTCAGTGCACGCTTTTACCAGGCACACACACCACCAGCCATCGGTGCACACTTTCACAGGGCAAATGCACCACCAGCTGTCAGTGCACGCTTTCAGCAGGCATACACACCACCAGCTGTCATTGCACACTTCCACCAGGCACACACACCACCAGCCGTCAGTGCACGCTTCCACTAGGCACAGACACCACCAGCCGTCAGTACACGCTTCGACCAGGCACACACACTACAAGCCATCAGTGCACACTACCACCAGGGACACACCGCCAGCCGTCAGTGCACGCTTCCACCAGGCACACACACCACCAGCCGTCAGTGCACGCTTCCACCGGGCATACACACCACCAGCCGTCAGTGCACGCTTTCACCAGGCACACACACTACCAACCGTCGGTGCATGCTTCCACTGGGCACACACACCACCAGCCGTTGGTGCACGCTTCCACTAGGCACACACCACCAGCCGTCAGTGCACGCTTTTACCAGGCACACACACCACCAGCTGTCAGTGCACACTTTCACCAGGCACACACACTACCAGCCGTTGGTGCACGCTTCCATTAGGCACACAACACCAGCTGTCAGTGCACGCTTTTACCAGGCACACACACCACCAGCCGTCGGTGCACACTTTCACAGGGCAAATGCACCACCAGCTGTCAGTGCACGCTTTCAGCAGGCATACACACCACCAGCTGTCATTGCACACTTCCACCAGGCACACACACCACCAGCCGTCAGTGCACGCTTCCACTAGGCACAGACACCACCAGCCGTCAGTACACGCTTCGACCAGGCACACACACCACAAGCCATCAGTGCACGCTACCACCAGGGACACACCGCCAGCCGTCAGTGCACGCTTCCACCAGGCACACACACCACCAGCCGTCAGTGCACGCTTCCACCGGGCATACACACCACCAGCCATCAGTGCACGCTTTCACCAGGCACACACACTACCAACCGTCGGTGCACGCTTCCACTAAGAACACACCACCAGCCGTCAGTGCATGCTTTTACCAGGCATACACACACCACCAGCCGTCGGTGCACACTTTCACCGGGCACACACACCACTAGCTGTCAGTGCACGCTTTCAGCAGGCACACACACAACCAGTGCACGCTTCCACTAGGCACACATACCACCAGCTGTCAGTGCATGCTTCCACCGGGCATACACACCACCAGCCGTCAGTGGACGCTTTCACCAGGCACACACACTACCAACCGTCGGTGCACACTTTCACCGGGCACACGCACCACCAGCCGTCAGTGCACACTTTCACCAGGCACACACACCACCAGTGCACGCTTCCACTAGGCAAACACACCACCAGTCGTCAGTGCACGCTTCCACCAGGCACACTCACACCACCAGCTGTCGGTGCATGCTTTTACTGGGCAAACACACCACCAGCCGTCAGTGCACGCTTTAGGGACACACACCACCAGCGATCAGTGCACGCTTCCACCAGGCACACACACCACAAGCCATCAGTGCACGCTACCACCAGGGACACACCGCCAGCCGTCAGTGCACGCTTCCACCAGGCACACACACCACCAGCCATCAGTGCACGCTTCCACCGGGCATACACACCACCAGCCATCAGTGCACGCTTTCACCAGGCACACACACTACCAACCGTCGGTGCACGCTTCCACTAAGAACACACCACCAGCCGTCAGTGCATGCTTTTACCAGGCATACACACACCACCAGCCGTCGGTGCACACTTTCACCGGGCACACACACCACTAGCTGTCAGTGCACGCTTTCAGCAGGCACACACACAACCAGTGCACGCTTCCACTTGGCACACATACCACCAGCTGTCAGTGCATGCTTCCACCAGGCATACACACCACCAGCCGTCAGTGCACGCTTTCACCAGGCACACACACTACCAACCGTCGGTGCACACTTTCACCGGGCACACGCACCACCAGCCATCAGTGCACACTTTCACCAGGCACACACACCACCAGTGCACGCTTCCACTAGGCAAACACACCACCAGCCGTCAGTGAACGCTTCCACCAGGCACACACACCACCATCCGTTAGTGCACGCTTCCACCAGTCACACACCACCAGTCGTCAGTGCACGCTTCCACCAGGCACACTCACACCACCAGCTGTCGGTGCATGCTTTTACTGGGCAAACGCACCACCAGCCGTCAGTGCACGCTTTAGGGACACACACCACCAGCGATCAGTGCACGCTTCCACCAGGCACACACACCACCAGCCGTCAGTGCACGCTTCCACCAGGCACATACACCACCAGCTGTCAGTGCACGCTTCCACCAGGCACACACACCACCAGCCGTCAGTGCACGTTTCCACCATGCACCCACACCACCAGCCATTAATGCACGCTTTCACCGGGCACACACACCACCAGCCGTCAGTACACGCTTCAACCAGGCTCACACACCGACAGCTGTCAGTGCATGCTTCCACCAGGCACACTCACACCACCAGCCGTCAGTGCACGCTTCCACCAGGCACACACACCACCACCCGTGAGCGCACACTTCCACCAGGCAGACACACCACGAGCCGTCAGTGCACGCTTATACCAGACACACACCACCAGCTATCAGTGCATGCTTCCATTTGGCACACACACCACTAGCCGTCAGTGTACACTGTCACGAGACACACACACTACTATCCATCACACACTACCAGCCATCCGTGCATGCTTCCACCAGGCACATACGACCAGCCATCAGTGCACCCTTTCACCAGGCATATACACACCACCAGCCGTCAGTGCACACTTTCACCAGGCATACACACACCACCAGCCGTCGGTGCACGCTTTCACTGGGCACACACATCACCAGCTGTCAGTGCACGCTTTCACCAGGCACACACACCACCAGCCGTCAGCGAGCGCTTCCACCAAGCACACACACCACCACCCGTCAGTGTACACTTCCACCAGGCACACACACCACCAGCTGTCAGTGCACGCTGTAACCAGGCACACACACCACCAGCCGTCAGTGCACGCTTCCATTAGGCACACACACCACTAGCCATCAGTGCACACTGTCACGAGACACACACACACTACCATCCGTCACACACTACCAGCCGTCAGTGCATGCTTCCACCAGGCGCATACTACCAGCCGTCAGTGTATGCTTTCACCAGGCACACACCACCAGCCGTCAGTGCACGCTTTCACCAGACACACTCACACCACCAGCTGTCAGTGCACGCTTCCACCAGGCACACACATCACCAACCGTCAGTGCACACTTCCACCAGGCACACACACCACCAGCCGTCAGTGCACACTTTCACCAGGGAGACACACCACCAGCCGTCAGCGAGCGCTTCCACCAAGCACACACCACCCCCCATCAGTGCACACTTCCACCAGGCACACACACCACCAGCCGTCAGTGCACACTTCCATTAGGCACACACACCACTAGCCATCAGTGCACACTGTCACGAGACACACACACTACCATCCGTCACACACTACCAGCCGTCAGTGCATGCTTCCACCAGGCACATACTACCAGCCGTCAGTGCATGCTTTTACCATGCACACACCACCAGCCGTCAGTGCACGCTTTCACCAGACACACTCACACCACCAGCTGTCAGTGCACGCTTCCACCAGGCACACACATCACCAACCGTCAGTGCACACTTTCACCAGGCACACACACCACCAGCCGTCAGTGCACACTTTCACCAGGGAGACACACCACCAGCCGTCAGCGAGCGCTTCCACCAAGCACACACCACCCCCCATCAGTGCACACTTCCACCAGGCACACACACCACCAGCCGTCAGTGCACACTTCCATTAGGCACACACACCACTAGCCATCAGTGCACACTGTCACGAGACACACACACTACCATCCGTCACACACTACCAGCCGTCGGTGCATGCTTCCACCAGGCACATACTACCAGCCGTCAGTGCACGCTTTCACCAGGCACACACCACCAGCCATCAGTGCACGCTATCACCAGGCATAAACACACCACCAGCCGTTGGTGCACGCTTTCACCGGGCACACACTACACCAGCTGTCAGTGCACGCTTCCACCAGGCATACACACCACCAGTGCACGCTTCCACTAGGCACACACACCACCAGCCGTCAGTGCACGCTTCCACCAGGCACACAAATCACCAGCCATCAGTGCACGCTTCCACCAGGCACACACACCACCAGCCGTTAGTGCACACTTCCACCAGGCACACACCACCAGCCATCAGTGCACGCTTCCTCCAGGCACACTCACACCTTCAGCCGTCGGTGCACACTTTTACTGGGCACACGCACCACCAGCCATCAGTGCACGCTTTAGGGACACACACCACCAGCCATCAGTGCACGCTTCCACCAGGCACACACATCACCAGCCGTCATTGCACGCTTCCACCAGGCACACACACCACCAGCCATCAGTGCACGCTTCAACCAGGCACACACACCACCAGCCAACAGTGCACACTTCCACCAGGCACACTCACACCACCAGCCATCAGTGCACGCTTCCATTAGGCACACACACCACTAGCCGTCAGTGCACACTATCACGAGACACACACACTACCATCCGTTACACACTACCAGCTGTCGGTGCATCCTTCCACCAGGCACATACTACCAGCCGTCAGTGCACGCTTTCACAAGGCACACACCACCAGCAGTCAGTGCACGCTTTCACCAGGCATACACACACCCCCAGCCGTCGGTGCACGCTTTAACCGGGCACACACACCACCAGCTGTCAGTGCACGTTTTCACCAGGCACACACACCACCAGCTGTCAGCGAGCGCTTCCACCAAGCACACACACCACCAGCCGTCAGTGCATGCTTCCACCAGGCACACACAACACCAGACGTCAGTGCACGCTTTCACCAGGCACACACACCACCAGCCGTCAGTGTACGCATTCACCAGGCACACACACCACCAGCCGTCAGTGAAAGCTTTCACCGGGCACACACACCACCAGCCATCAGTGCATGCTTCCACCAGGCACACACACCACCAGCCGTCCATGCACGCTTCGACTGGGCACACACACAGACAGCTGTCAGTGCACGCTTCCACCAGACACATACACCAACAGCCGTCAGTGCACGCTTTCACCGGGCACACACACCACCAGCCGTCAGTGCACGCTTTCACCAGGCAAACACAACACCAGCCGTCAGTGCACGCTTCCACCAGGCACACACACCCCCAGCCGTCAGTGCACGCTTCCACCAGGCACACACGCCACCAGCCGTCAGTGCACACTTTTACTGACTGCGCAGTACATCGCAAAATGCGATGCAGTACGCGCTACGAAATTCATTTTATTATTCAATTATTCACTTACCTCCAATTATTCATATTCTGGTTTTTAGCATCCCCCACCCTGCCCCTCCCCAGCCCCGCCTTCCTGCCCCATGGTAACTCCCTCCACGGGCTGTGGCTGGGCATTTGATTTGCAGTTTTAAACTTCCTGCAGCTTTGACATGCAGCTTCGCCAGGCATGGCAGAGTTCCGATTATCATGTCACTCTCCGTTGTGACAAATGAAACAAGGCTGCGCTGAAAGCGAAAGAGCGAGCATGAGTAAGCACTGAGAAAAGGCTGCACCGTGCCTGTAGTGACTAAAGAAAAGAGTTCTCAAACTAAACAGATAAATAATGCAGTTGGAAGGAGACTGTAATCGTCCGGTGCTCCTCTGTCTTGAACGGAAGTGAGATGTTGGCACCTAGAACGAGTCAGGATGCAGCAATTAAGAAGGGCACTGGAGGGAACCTGTGGCAAGCAGCAGGTGGGCATAAACATGGTGTAAGTAATTACAAAAGGTCTTTCAGACAGCGCATGCACTGTAGGCTCGACCTAATGAATGCCAAAGTAGCCTGGAGCTAAATGCCTACTTTAGAAAGTGCCCCCCGGCCGCTACGCTGACAAAATACTTTGAAGCGCACTGGATCAGTGAGACACACTGGCGGTGAGTGGCTCTCAAACCTCCAGCGTCCCCTTACCCACTATCTCTCAGTAGCTTGGGGCTGGTCACTCTCAGAGCCTGGCTGTTTGAATGAGCGGTCAGAGCCCAACAGGAGGAGTCCCTTGCAATTGCCGACCCCGCCTAAGTGAGCGGAAACTCCTGTGAGGCGGGGTTCAGAAGGCGCACAGCTGCCCATACTTGAGCTACCCGCACCGGATGCACCGGCCCGGTTCTCGGTTCCTTGCCTACACAATCAATGAAGGAGCCACCGTGAGGGATCTCCGAGCATGGAACCGCCGGGCAGCGCAACCATTCTGCGCAAGTAGGGAAAACCCTAAATTAAGGGAAATGTTAGAATGAATGACTGTACACAATAAAAATGACACAATCTGAAAACATAAAGGTAATCTTTAAGAAAAAGCACTTATCTGGCTGCTGAGCAGCAAAGAAAGAGGAAATAATTTCCCTTGAGGATGACTCTAATGGGGGAATAAGAGATCTGATTGGTGGACATTATGTTTTTCCTGCTCAAGTTGCTTGGACTCATGGGAGTTAAAGTCCTTTTGCAGTGTTCTGTTGGTTTTGGTTGGCTGCTGAGAAAAAGTAAATGAAGAAAGAAAGCTTAATCTGAAGCCTTCGGTCCTGACATAGAATTCACAAAACGTTTGGGACACAAAATGTCAGTGCTATCAGATATAAAAAAATGTAGTGTGTCCCTTGTACGGGGAAGGAAGGCTCTTCACACGGATTGCGCCAGTAATGAACTTTATTCCGTTACAAGGGAGAGCGCCGGGGTCACTCCCGCACTGTAGCCCTCGTGCAGAAATGGCGTCCGCCACTCCAGCTGTCATGTGTTGCAGAGCACTAGAGCGCTACACCACATATCTCCCCCCTTTAATAATGCCATAACCACATGAACTGTAACCCATCGACAAAGTGTTCGGAGATTCTGGTCCGGCCATTCATAACATAACAAGAGTCAAGAACTGTGAACGGGGGGCAGGGGAGAAGGGGGTGAGGGAGCATGACTCAACCTATGCGGAGTTACATATCATATTATCTATATTGTTGTGGTAGTACCACTGCCCTGCCTGTGCGGGTGCATGTCATGGGTACTTGTGTCGTGTGTGTGTCCCTCGTGAGTGAACCGGTGTCTTCTGTATTCCTCTGCTGGTTGCTAGTGAGAGCTGCGGAGGTTTGTCGCATGGTGTCTAATTCACGGACATTGCGGCGTTCCTGAGGCCCAAGTTAACGTGTGGCTTCAGGGTTCCTCTGATCTTGCATGTTGTCGTTGTCATCTTCATTATCTCTTGTTGTTGCGTTTCTCGGTATGTTTTGCTCTGGTCCATCCTGCTTGGTGTCCGACTCCCAGCTGGTGTTTCCAGTGCTTGTTGATGGAACTTCCTTGTCCCATCCAATCACTTTGTTGCACTTGGCCATTCTACTGTGGGACCATACTTTGCTGTCGCTTAATAAGGCGGATCGTGAGTACGTTTCTTGGACTTGCAAAGGCTCACTGAACTTGCTGTCACCTTTCCTACGTAGTTGTGCCAACTTAGCTCGGACCCATTCCCCTTTTTCCAACGAGATATCTCTCACTCTGTGCTTCTTGTTGTAGTGGTCCATTTAGATTTTCTGGGCCTTCTTCAAGTTGCTTCGGACCACAGCTGGGGAGCACTTGCTCTGTAACGTCAGGTTCATCCAAACCGCGTTGTCTCGTGTGAACGGGTTACGGACTGTATCCTGTCATTGTGGGAGTTATGTGATAAGACCATACGGTATGTCTGATTTCCATCTCCCAATAATTTCCAGCATTGATAGCTGCTTGCACGGACCACACGCGGGTGACCCTTTCCGCGAGGCCATTCCAGGCCGGGTATGTTTGGTGATAATGCCATTCCGTTTCATGAAAGCTGTCCATTTGTCTGACGTGAACTGGGGGCCGTTGTCACATGTAATGGATTTCGGAATTCCTTCCTTCTCTCCGTGTCCATGTCTGCTTTCTCACACAGTTCCACTTCTGGCCATTTCGAGTATCGATCCATTAAAACAATGGCGTACTTGGGTACACCCCAAAACTCGAGAATGGGGCCCAGAACGTCGACCAACAACTCTTCCCATGGGTTGGTGGGAGCGATGAACTTCCCCAGAGGCGGCTGCAGCATGGTCTGTGATTTGTCTGCTTTGTTGCACTGCTTGCAGACCATCACATGCTTCTCCACCTGGTTGTCAACTGCAGGCCACCAATAAGAGTGTTTTATGCGACTCTTTGTCTTCACGATTCCTAAGTGGCCTTCATGCAGGATCGTGAGTAGGCGTTCCACCAATTGTTGTGGAGGAAACACTTTGGGCCCAATGTAGTTGCCATAATACCGGTCGGTAACGGCCGAATTTGGCCGTTTCCGACCGGTATTACGGTTTCCAGATGTAGGGCATGCATTTACAGAATCGGTATTTTACCGATTCTGTATTTACCGATTCGGTAAAATTACCGAATCGGTAAATACAGACTCGGTAAAATACCGATTCTGTAAATGCAGATGTAGCTGGCACATGTCAGAGTGCCACAGGGCTTTAAGAATCGGTATTTTACCACCCAATACTATTGGGTGGTAAAATACCGAATACAGGTGTGCATGCACATGTGTGCATGCACACCAGTGCCTGAATTCAGGGTGCTAGAGGGTGTCAAAGTGACACCCCCTGCACCCTTGCAAAAATCAGTATTTACCGAATCGGTAAATACCGATTCTGTAATGACCATTGATTCCTATGGGCTGCAATGCCCATAGGAATCAATGGGCTTACCAATTCGGTATTTACTGAATCGGTAAATACCGAATCTTAACGATTCGGTATTTACCGAATCTGAAATACCTACATTTCCCCCCTTCTAATTTACCACTTCTTAAATACCGAATTGGTATGATTCTGTATTTTAGAAGTGGTAATTTAGAATTACCTACATCGGGCCCTTTGTCCCCTCTTAAGAGGAATATGGCATTCTCGCTGATAGACAGTTCCTCCCGCACTTCCCAAAATTTGTGGAGGTCAGCGTCCAAGTGTCTCTTCTCTCGCCACCCCTGCATGACAAACTTTTTCACGCTCACCAGGTGGGGTTTGTCTCGTACGCTGCTTTCCATTCTTGCGCACTTATGTCCTATGCCTGATCATCTGCAAACGCTATATCGTACTCGTCCCAGACCGAGTGGGTTGGCGTTTCTTCCATTGCTGCCGATCTGCTAAGGTAATCTGCCACTTTATTCTTGTTGCTGGTAAATATAAATATTCAACATTATATACGTAGTCCAACAATCTGAGGGTCATTTTTGCAATGTACGGTGTAGCACTGGCATGGCCGCTGGAGGTAAGAACTTTGACTAGCGGCTTTTGGTCTGACCTGAGGAGGAACTGCGAACCCAAGAGAAATTGCCGGAATTTCTCCATCACCCAGACAGCCGCCAGCATCTCCTTTTTAATGATGCTGAACTTCTCTTCATTGGGGGCTAAGGAGCGGGAAGCGGAGCTGATGGTGGTCACCATGCCTTCTGAGGACATTTGTGACAGGACGGCTCCCAGACCTTTGTCGCTGGCGTCTGTGGTGAGGATGGAGAGGGCGGATTGGTCGAAACTGTGTAGAGGCACAACTTCACAAATATCACGTTTGAGTTGTAAGAATTCCCCGTTGGAGTCATCCGACCAGCAGAAAGCAGTTTTGTCTTTAAGTAATTGACGCAGGTGATGTGTCTTGGTGGCAAAGTGCTTTATGAATTTGCTGTAGAACTTGGCCAGTCCTAAGAATGAGCGAACGTCTTCTTTGTTCTGAGGAGTGGGTGCTGCCATGATTGCTTCCACTTTGGCTCTCTTTAGGGAGATCCCCTTGTCGCTTATTTCATGGGCCAAGTACGTGACAGAGTGAAGGCCAAACTTGCATTTTTCCCACTCTGCTGTGAGGCCGTTTTGCAACAGAATCCTTAATACCACGGTGAGTTTCTCATCATGGTCCTGCTTGGTTGTTCTCATGATCAGGATGTCGTCCTGAAAGTATTGCACTCCACTGATGTCTTTGAATAGCCAGTGCATACGTTTCTGAAACATGGGCGCCGTGGACGCCTGGCCAAATGGCATCCGTCGGAACCTGTAGCATCCAAATGGTGTGATGAAGGATGTTAGTTTCCTACTTGAGGGGTGCAGTGAAATTTGGTGATATGCTGCAGTGAGGTCGATGTTGGAAAGCCATTTGATTCCCTTGGTCTGGGCCAACATTTCATTGATTTTGGGCAATGGGAATTTGTCCACTATGATGTTTTTGTTCAGTTCCCTGAGGTCTATGCAGAGGCACACTTTCCCGTGGGGCTTGCGTGCGACTACCAAGGGCGACAACCATTCAGCACACTCGACTGGCTCGATCACACCATTTTCTTCCAGGCGCTGTAGTTCCATCTGCACTGCCTCCCTGCAGTTAAACTGTATATTCGGTACTTTGTGGCATACTGGTGTGGCCCCTTTTTTGAAGGCAAATTCTGTGCGTAAATTTGCTGAGCTTGCCTATGGTGCCAAAGTCATCCTTTAGTGTACCTCCCTCCAATGTTGGTGGGTTGTCAGTCATGAGGACCTGGGTTGCGCCTCCTGGGTTAAGTTGAATCCCTAATGCCCCTTGGTCTGCCCACCCCAAAACAGAGGGTCCCTTTTCTGCCACATACAGTTTCCCAACTGAGGTCCTCCCTTTGAACTCAAAGCGGAGTGGGCGGAAACCTACCATGGGGATCTTCTCCCCCGTGAAGGTGACAGCCAGGGTGGACATCCGTGGGGTGTAAGTGAGCGCCTAAGGTGTGCATGAAGTCCCTCTCCTAAATGTTACGTTGAATGATGGTATAGGGGGACCCTGAGTCTGCCACCATAGATACCTGTGTTCCCCGTATGGACAATAAGCAGGAGGGTTTCTTCGAACTGTAGCAATCAATGCCCATAATCTGGTCATCTATGCATAGAATACTGTCCTCATCTGCTTCACCCTCCACCCCTTCAGTGTCAGAATCCTGCATAACACATTTTACTGAGGTGTTGGTAGGTTTACGTCTACACACTTTTCAAAATGGCCCATCACCCCACAAAAAGAGCATTTAACGCGAAATGCTGGACACCGTCTATCATTGGCTATGTGGGCTTGACTGCCACACCTGTAGCAACTAATCTTGTGGTCGCCAGTTGCTTTGTGGGGTCCAACTACTTTCGACATAGGCTTCTTGTTGTACTTGACCCCAAACAGGGTTGGGGTTTTGACATTGTGTGCTTTAGTGTCTTGCACTCTGCATACTGTGCCCTTACTGTCACTGAAACCAACCAAAAATAGCAAGAGGTCAACTCATATGCAAAAGCGGCTAGTATCTATGTGAAGGAGAAGCCAATACTCATAGTGTGTGCTGTAAAAGTCACGCTAAGGGTCTCCCTTTCCAGTGAAAAGATACCCATCAGTCACAACTCGGATACGCCCTTCATCATCTGGGATCCTTCACACCTGAAGGTGGAGTAGTATACCCACTGCGGACTGGCAGATGTCGAAGCCTAGATCTACATGTGGGACCCAGTGGTGTGAAATTAAATTATTTGTTTGAGGATGACTGAAAGCAGTGCTCTAAACGTGAAATAAAGAGTGAGAGTGCGTAGAAGTGAAATATCTATAAAATTGGGTAGGGAAGAAAAAAAGGGGAAGTTTAATATGTTTTTCTTCAATCCCAAATTAATTAAAAAGTGCCTAGTGGTCTAAACAAATAACCACTTATGAGAATGTAAGGTCGACATGTTTCTGCAGACTAATTAGATCTGACCGTCGGTACCCCGGGCGTCCTCCCACGACAGCCCAGAGGGACGCCCGGGGTACAGACGGTCAGAGCGGTGCTCTGTTTTACCTGCGCTGCAACCAGGTGAGGTGGGGCTTTTCTCTCCTGCCACATGGTCAGGAGAAGGATTTTGTCACTGAATTTCAGGTGATATTTTATCTTTTCTTAAATTGTCACGAAGCAGTAGCGTTAATGGTCCTGAGGAAGCAGCAAGATACCAGCTGGATCTAGTTAGTCTGCACTTCAGGTGTGAAGGATCCCAGATGATGAAGGGCGGATCCGAGTGGTGACTGATGGGTATCTTTTCACTGGAAAGGGAGACCCTTAGCGTGATTTTTACAGCACACACTATGAATATTGGCTTCTCCTTCACATAGAAACTAGCCGCTTTTGCATATGAGTTGACCTCTTGCTATTTTTTGTTGGTTTGATTGTTCATAGGGATGGTAGCATTGTTAGGTCATTAAACTGTCCCTCGGACCCTCTTTCCCTCTGTTGTGTACTTACTGTCACTGTCCTTTTTCGCCGTAGACGCAGAGCTGACAAATAGTTTAAAAAATACCCATTCCAGTCTTCCCACTTCATGGCAGGCTCCCCGGGTTTCAACAGCAAGGGGACTGGGTTGGTGAGGGAAAATGTCTGTGCACACATGCTGGCTGGATGATGGGGTCAGGGTTCGTGGGATGTGTACTTGTGGATGTAGTACGGTGGTTAGCTGGACCGAGGGACCGAACAATCCCAAGATTGTAGGCCGTCGACTGTGTGCATCCCTGGGCCTCTGCTCCAGGGGGCTGAGGTTGGATCGGCGGGGACAGGACACTCCTTGACTCTGCGGTGCCCCGCAGGATGCACAGGGGATGCGCAAAGCTTGGGTGCGGCCGGAATGATCTCTGTAGGCGATCATCCCCTAGGACTTGCACTGGAGGACAGTCCCCTAGGCTGCACAAGGCTGCATGGCATAACGCTGGCAGGATGGGTTCCCTCTGGAAGAGTCAATCTCCAACAGGCCAACGAGCTCCCACTGGCACTAACTGCGGGTGTGCAGGGCCACCGGATTCCGAACAGCAAGGCTGCTGGACGCAGGATACACAGTGCTTTGCAGGGCTGCTGGGTTCTTGGCTCCCGGTGTTGTGCAGGGCAGCTGGGCTCCACACTGTCCTGTGTCCTTCAGCTGGACGTAGGCGCACTGGGGCCCAATAGGAGGCGTCTGGTTTGCCCCTTATCCCTCTGCCACGCTCTCCCTCAATTAGCAGTGCACGTGAGGTCGGCGCCATAAGGGCGACACGAGCACCAGTCTCGTCGCCAAATTTGTAGTGTGTCCCTTGTACGGGGAAGGAAGGCTCTTCACACGGATTGCGCTAGTTATGAACTTTAACTATATACATGCCTTCTGGCAGTCTGTTTGGTCTTGTGTGAATATTATTTTTAAGACTAACAGACAGATTTATCATTGAACAATGGGCTCGCAAAAGGCCAGATTCTGAGAATCTGGCCCTTAGCAAGCGCAATTTTTGCATTTGGGATTCATCATCCCAAATGCAAAAATCGGTAATTGCAAAATCGCTAAATTACGAGGAATTGCATTTAAGGAATCTCTATTTGAGATTTCTTAAATGCAATTCATTAACCATTTTTAAATTGCGAAATTGCAATTTCGGGCCGCTATTTACCGCGAGGTCAAACCTCGTGGTAAATAGCGAAAACGTAGAAAAATGCTTTTAAATGCATTTTTCTAAGTTGCATGTTACACACACACATGTCCTTTGGACTTGTGTGTGCGCAACACCAATGTAGATTACATTTCAGGGGTGCTACAGGGTGTCCTTTGGACACCCCTGGCACCCTTGAAATCGCGTCCTTATTTGCGATTAGCAAATTGCTAATCGCAAATAAGGAATGACTCCCCATTCTAAAGGCCCATAGGAATGAATGGGGAGTTATTCCTTATTTGCTATTAGCAATTTGCTAATCGCAAATAAGGAGGCTGTAGGAATCGCAATTTATTTAGCGATTTCTACATGAATCCCGATTTGCAAGTCCTTAATAGCGATTCCTTAATAATCGCTATTAAGGACTCGCAAATCGGGACATTGATGAATCTACCTGTAAGATTCCCTTCTCCCCTTCAGCTATTTTCTTAGGCTCTCTTTTTCCGTCCTGGCCCCATAATCCCCTTCACATTAAACTACTTGACTTACTAATAGCTGTTGCTTTCCATTTGATTACCTCCAAGTGGAAAGATTCATCAAAAGTTACATATTCCGCTTGGTGGAATGCATTTGTTTTCACCATAGACTTGACTCTAATTAGGTTACTCCTATTTCCCTTGCAATCAAACGGGATTTATTATGGCTCCCACTTACTACATATTTGTCCTCTCTTTCCTCCCCAGCGTCCTCTATTATAACCACTACAAATAAGTCAGATGAGGTTCGTAAACCACCATGATTATTTTTGGTTGTCTTTTTTCCTCATTTGTCTTAATATTTTTCTATATTCATTTATTGATTTATTCATGTTCGACTTATAACCTCATTTATTAGCATACAGTGTTTTATTTAGATTGCTGTTACTCAAAATTGTTTCACTTTGCTTATCCACAGAATTTACTGTATTATCGTCCCCTTGCTCTCCTTTCTTTTCTTCTCCTTGGTTCAGTTATAACTGTTTATTGAATCCGTTTCACTAGGGATCTTTATTATATACTGTCATTTTCATACATATTTTTTATGCTTTGATGCAATGTTTTGTATTCCCTTATGCTTGGTTTCAATAAACTTGAACTTAAAAAACTGAACAAGACACTAACTGCAGGGACCAGCATCGTTGTAACCAACATCATACTTTTAGGAATCTTACAGTTAACTGACACGACTTCCCCTTGAGGCATTCTCCAGCTGCGGCTTCACAGGCTCTAATGTTCAGTTGTCTAAAAACGGTAGTAGGCAATAACACCAAAGACAGGGAAGAGAGATGCACAGGTGGATGATATGAGAAAGGGTCTCCATCATGGAAGGACAGGCCCTGCATAAAACCTCCTGTTCACAAGGGAAGCGCCCATGCTCATACGCTTCCATGAATCAGGCTGAGTTGTAAACAAACAGAGAGATTGGATGGAGACGATAAAGATGACGCCAGGGTTAGTGGTTGATAAAGATCCATAATTAGGTGTGCACAAGCTTTAGGACGAATTACTTGCCCACAGAAGCTGATTCATAGACCCCGGCTCAGCTGGTGCTCGCTTTACACAAAGAGAAAGGAAACGCGCATAAAGTGCATGGTTTTCTTGGCATGCCAAATGAAACTCTAGGCAGATTTGGGCCTGCACTGTACTAGGCGGTAGCTGGAATAGACGTCTGTAACACTGGCACTGTGCAAGATCCAGCCAAGCTGATAAGTGATTTTTATGAACAAAGGGCCCATATGTGAGAGTGGGCATCAGCTTACTGCCAATAACTTTGAAAATTGTAGAAAGGTCAGGACCCGTTAGATTTTTGGAAAGGCACTGAAAAGCCAAGGCAAGAGCATTTGCCGTAGTTGGCAGTGCTTCGATTTGCGAAGCTGGATGTCCTTAATCGTTTAGCCATACCCCAAGGTATTTTTTCAAAGCCCTTTCAACTTGTGTACCATTGATAAACCATGCCCCATACTCGATCTTCCTTTCTGCAAAGACTAGAATCTTACTTTTTGTTCTGTGTTGATGCTGATCTTGTTGACTTTGCAATCATCTGCCAGGCTGTTCAAGGATCTTTGTAAGCCTATTGCCGTTTAGTCTAATAAAAGTGTCAACAGCGTACTGCAATAGGTACAGGCGTCTGCCAGCAATTTTAGTGTGAAGGCTTTAGCTGTGCTTAAGTAATCATTCGAGTCAGGTAAATACAGATTGAAAAGTAGGCGGCCACAATACAACCCTGCACCATACCCCTACTGGTGTAGATCTTTGCTGAGGTGAACCGTTTGCCAGATACTCCCTCTGCTCTTCAAAATGGCTCTCTTGTAAATTTGGCTCACTCATTGACCCAAGCCCAGCGTTCTTTTTTAGCTTAATCGCCCCCTCTTATTATCTCTCCGTTGACCACCATCTGGAACACTTCACTCCAGACTGGAATTTTCCCCTCTGCCTGGAAATAGGCCATGCTTTTACCTATTCTAAAAAAACCTGATGCCGACCCTTCTGTTTCTAAAAACTATCGCCCCATTTCCCTTCTACTTAAACCATCGAATCCTCTTGAAAAAATTGTACAGGAATGAACCCGAGGACATGGTGAGTGCTGCGATCAGCGCCGAGCCACCACGTTCGTGAGCGGGCAAGCTGGTGTCCAGGACCCCGTCCTCAGATTCATTCCGCTCCATGTCTTCCTTGATTTACTCCCGGATTCCAAATTTGGACCGCCTTACTGCACGCATTGGATCGGGGCTCCGACCCTGTATCTCGCCTAATTGAATGCTGATTTGTCTGGCCATTAGGAACCCCTAGGAATACCGATTCCTTTCATCACACAGACGCTCTCATCACTGTGCTTCGCCTGTGGTTTCTTTCCTCCCCCGCTGGAACATTGTCCTATCACTGGGCAAGCCACGCTGCCCCTTGACACATGCTCCCTTCCTCTTACAGCACCCCAAACTGACAACCCGGTCGTGAAGATGATCCTGATTAAATAGGATCGAAAAGCTGACCAACCAATCATCGCAATTCGTGGTGCATAATCAACTATGTGCTACATTCTATGTTTTCCCTATCTTTTATTTATTTATTTCTGCTTGTATGACATCAGCCTGTTCTTCTGATGTCTGCTCTACACATCATGTTATGATTCCAATAAGACCTGGAATTCTAGAAGGTGTAAGAGCAGAGAGTCAGTTTGACATGAGATTGGTAGCTGTGTACTTGCTGATGCTGTGCTGGACATTAAATCTTCCTTTCTACAGTACTTGATTCCTGTCTGATTTCAACATATTTTGGCGACGAGGGTGGGAAGGTCAAGTTATTTTTAGATCTTTGCCTCAGGTTACAGTACAGAGTGATGGTAGTCGTGATAATTTGACTGTCTATAACGAAGCCTTATTACGCATAGAGAAAAGATTTAAACCGGTTACAAGTATTGCATTAAACAGATTTAAATTTTATACGAGGGCACAGAAATCTGATGAGAATTTTGATGATTTTCTTACAGGTTTGAGATCGCTATCTATACATTGCAATTTTGGGTTGTTAACAGATGAAATGATCAGAGATCAAATCATAGTACATGTTAAGAATAAGAAAATACAGGAAAGATTATGGGTTTTGGGTAATCCCACATTATCTGAAGCTATTTCAGAAGCCAAAGCTCTAGAACAATCTGAAAAATGGATGGAAGTGGTTAAAGATAATGTCAATAAGAAAGTTGCAGAAGAAGTATGTAATGTTAAGATTAGGAACGATGGTCATATACAACAAACCTTTCAACGTCCTCTATCTTCACGTTTTCAACAAAATTACAGGAGTGGATTTAATAGGAATTCTCAAGGAATGTTTGGTAGTATGACTGTCTGTTATAGATGTGGTAATAGATCACATTTAGCTTCTTTTCCTGGATGTCCTGCTCTTAACAAAGAGTGTAGAAATTGTGGAAGAATAGGACATTTCACTAGTGTTTGTAAAGATCTCAAACGCAATCCTACACCCTCTAAGGGAGCGGTATCGTTTCTCACTTGTAATGAATCTGCTCATTCTAGTGCTTTACAGGCTCCTTTACAAGATACAGAGATTGTTGATAAAGGCTTTGTGGTTTCAATAATTGATGTTGTTCCAGCTCATATAAAGAAATCACCTAATGCGGATTTTGTGATGTGCCAGGTCAATATATCCTTGATGGTAGACTCAGGTTCACCATGGACAATAATGACAGAACCCTATTTTCTTGAGAAGTTGAGTAAACAACTAAGTTTGAGTAATTTGGAACAACCAGATATCAAAGCTGTTAGTTTTGAGGGAAACCAAATTGAAGTTGAAGGTTTTTTTGAAGTATCCATACATTTTAAGCACAGACGCGCTGACATAAAACTTTATATTGCCAAAAAGGGTGTCAATGTCCTTGGTTGGCGTGACCAATACAAGTTGGGTATTATATTAAATCCTAGGGCTAAGGAACCTGTTATGTTGTGTGATGATACGTTATATAACCAAGTTGCAACAATAGATGAAAATTCCAAAATTGATGACGAAGTGCAGAAACTGATTAACTCTTTCAAAAATGTTTTTTGTGATAAATTAGGAAAACTTAAGAGCTTTTCACACAAAATTGTTTTGAAAGACAATGCTACACCAGTGAAACAAAAAATAAGAGGTGTACCTATTAGTGTGAGACAAGAACTGAAAGATATGTTAAAGGAGTTATCAGATGAGGGCATAATTGAAACTATTGAATCGGCTGAGTGGGTTTCCCCCATAGTTTTAGTCCGCAAGCCTGATCAAAAATTAAGAGTGTGTGTAGACCTCAGGGCTTTGAACTCAAACATTGTTATAGACTGTCACCCATTACCGAATATCAATGAGGTAGTATCAATGTTCGAGGGTGCCAGAAATTTTTCCACGTTAGATTTACGTTCGGCCTACCATCAGATTAAACTTAAAGAAGAATCTAAGAAGCTGACAGCATTTATCACGCCTTTTGGTTTATACCAATATACAAGAATGCCTTTTGGTCTGGCGTCAGCTGCGTCAGTATTTCAAAGAGTTATGTTTTTGATTTTTAGAGATTTAGATGAATATGTGAAGTGTTTTCAAGATGACATCCTGATTTTTTCAAGAAATAGAAATGACCATGTAGGACATCTGAATGAGGTTTGCAAGAGGTTAGAAGATCATGGCCTTACTTTAAAAGCCCATACGTGCAAATTGTTCCAACATACTGTAGAATATTTGGGGCATACCCGATCTGGAGATGGAATCATTCCAAAAAAAAACAATGTGGATGCCATAGGCAAAGCACCGTCACCTGTCAACAGAGATCAGTTATTGTCATTCACAAGAATGTGTGAGTACTATAGTAAATTTGTGGAGGGTTTCGCTACCAAAATGGAACCTCTGCGAAGGTTGTTAAGACAGAATGTGATGTATGTATGGTCAAAGGAACAACAGGAGGCTTTTGAGTTGATAAAAAGGGACATTGTTAATGCTCCTACTCTGAAACCTTTCAGGATGAAGAAGGAGTGTATAATAACTGTGGATGCTAGTTTGTATGGCTTAGGGGGTGTTTTGTCTCAGAGAGAAGGAAAAGAAGAATGGAATGTAGCTTTTGCTTCACGTAACTTAAATGACTGTGAGAGGAAGTATGCAGTGATTGAGAGGGAGTTACTTGCATGTGTGTGGGCTGTTGAACATTTTCGGTTGTATGTTTGGGGCTGCAGGTTTGTTCTGCGAACGGATCATAAACCTCTAGTTAATATTTTATCTACTGGTGGTGGTTGGCATTCTACAGCCAGAATCGCAAGATTGTCATCCAGGTTACAGGAGTACAATTTTAGTACAGAATATGTCCCAGGAAAGAAAAATGTCACAGCTGATTTTCTTTCTCGTCTTCCATGTAAACAAGATGATGTTGATGTTATTAGAGAGGTAGATTTTTCCTTAACAATTGCTGATGTATTAGGTGATCAGTTCCAAGAGATCACAGAAGAGAAGTGGAATCGTTGCATTGCTGAAGATGATAAGTGGAGCACTCTCAAGAAGTTTGTGATGGAAGGTTGGCCCAAGAAAAGTTTTATTGCGGAAGAGTTATTACCATTTGCTAAGGTAGCGGATGAGTTGGAAATGGAGAATGATTTTTTGTTTAAATCGGGCAAATGTGTTCCACCGCAGGGTATACGGGACATGATTCTTAAATTGGCTCACAAGACACACCCAGGCATATCTTCAATGAAGAGGTTGGTTAGGAGTTTCTTTTGGTGGCCAGGAATGGATGCGTTTATTGACAGAACAGTAAGGGAATGCACAGAGTGTGTGTCAAGTGAAAAGATGCTCAGAACCAATGTTCCACCTTTAAAGGTGGTGAAATGGCCGGAGATGCCTTGGCAAAAATTAGCTTTTGACATTGCAGGACCATTTAAGAACTTACCTGAGAATTCACGGTTTACATTGGTTTTGATTGATTTTCATTCGAAATGGCCCTATGTTTTCCCTATCTTTTATTTATTTATTTCTGCTTGTATGACATCAGCCTGTTCTTCTGATGTCTGCTCCACACATCATGTTATGATTCCAATAAGACCTGGAATTCTAGAAGGTGTAAGAGCAGAGAGTCAGATTGACATGAGATTGGTAGCTGTGTACTTGCTGATGCTGTGCTGGACATTAAATCTTCCTTTCTACAGTACTTGATTCCTGTCTGATTTCAACACTATGGTTCACATAAATGTCTAAACTATGACCAACCACTGTAAATAGTATTTCTTTATGAACCATATATTCTTGTACATATATTTTGTCACCTTGTCACAATGTGCCTTTCGCTGCTCTCTCACTTGTCACTTGCGCCATCACTTTTTGTGTGTCAGGAGCAAAATAGTCCTTTGGGTTGCCTTTGCAACTTATGCCCACAGTGCTGATATAACTGTTCTGTATAAATTGTTACTTTAAATACATGATGCCATTAGCACTTTCCAAAAACGTACCACAAGGTTCCCTTTTTAGGTCTCGCTGAACCAGCGTGCATGCGCTGTCAGCAAGACATATAGTAAGCGGGTTTCAAAAGGGCTAACCACCACAGCCTTTCAGGCGACCAGCTTGCTAGAACGTGCACACACGTGCGCGAAGTGCACAGCACTTTTTACGGTTGCGCGCTCGCGCACCACTCGCGTCTACAGCAGCAATTACTTTCGCTTTTGCGGCGCAGCAATTAGTTTCACTTTCGTGGGGCCGCGTTGTAATGCTGCTCTGTAGGTCTACCTCATTCTCCCTCAGCCCTACCCCCGAGAGACCGCTGTACCGCTGAACTGTAGATAAAAACACATACAAAGAGATACTATTGAATCAAAGGTTAATACAGTAGATAGCACACAAGTACCCACTAGCTCAAAGGTAAACTCACTCCTATACGGCCGGGAGACGTCTTTCTTCCACGTGTAATTTCAAAAGACCCGCCATACCATAGAAATCGGCATTGAATAGCCAACACAAAGTGAAATTACCAAACGCTCAAAACGTCTCCGTCAGGTGCAATGTATCAAGCACTCCTGACTTAGAACTAGTGCGTAAATGGATCCGAGACCTCCATTTTTGTGGTAGAATCTTGTGTTTTTTAACAAAGGTATCGAAGTGTATAGCCTGCGAGTGCAAAGGCCACCAATGCCACAAAAATAGCTGGTTAATAAAAAGAACAAAAACGGAAAAAATAGAGTAGGAACTAACCAAATAATAATCTATCATTTAAAATTGTAAGGTTGACCAATTTTAAAGAAGACAATGAAAAACTGAAGTAATGTGAGTGAAGTCTCGAACCCCGTGTGTCCATGCATGCTCCTCGGGTTTCAACAGGCCGTGCCAACCCTGAGACCCAGGACTGGATAGTATATGTCAGTACATAAAAGCCACGATAGTCATGGCTCCCGATTCATTAAAAATAATAGACATTTATGGTTATGTAGTTCCCTCCATAGGGACTGAATTTTCTTGTTGTTTTTAATCGGCCTCTGGGCATACGTACCGTTTAGGCACTGCGTACGTGCGTCACTGGCCCTAATTTGCACAGCAGTAGGAGCTCTTTGCAGCGCAGCCTAACTTGTTTTTCTTGTTCTCCGGAAACACGTACAGTGAAACCGCACAGAGGCACCATGGTCCCTGTTCTGTACTCACTGCACACATTGCAGAGGAGCTGTATGCGGGTTAGCTGGCCCATGTTATTTGTTTGTCTGAATTTTGAGTAATATTTACAGTAAGTCTGGGGGTGGAGGGGTGTTATTGGGCCTGAGCACTTCCGGTGGGCTGCCGTGCGCAGTCTTCCCTACGCCCAGAAGCACTGAAACCCATAAAAAACGAATCCGCTCCCTATATCCCCGTCTAGAGTTCTTGGCACTCTTGTAATTGTATCACTATAGTAGAGGCTTGCACGAGAGGTTTGACTGTGACATTGTGGGAAGTGGGCGTAGACGGCCTTCTGAAACCCATTCCCTCTCCTTTGAATGCAGCTTTTATCATGGAGACAGGCACCATGACTTAAAACTCACTTCCCTTCTTCCTACTGTCAGATGCCGCCCATTCGCTTTCAACTTCTACCCCCTCTTTCCTGAACTCTCCCCACGTCCCCTTTCCTTAACTCTCCCTTCATACACCTCATTAACAAGTGTGCCTTTGTTGTCGTTGGCCAATGCAGGGGTTATATTGTAAAGCTTGCAGAACTGTACCAAGCACTTAGCTGGTACAGTAGCTCACATTTCTTGGGGACTAGAATTGGATGTGGTCCCTCTGGCTGTACCCAAGCTAAGCCGTCTGGGAGCACTGCATTGGACATACTATTTCAATTCCAGTGGTTCAATATCTGGCCCTCTGGCTGAATTGTGGCTGACATTGTTGGGTTCCCTCTGTGATGTCATCAAGCTGCAAAATACTGGACACATAACTATTTGTCAAGAACCCCACATTGATCTGCCGTACTCTCGCTGACTGGTATAAAGCTGCTCACTGAGCTGCTTCCGCCAACTTAATCCTGCATGTATTCTTGCAACCCACATACAACCACCCACAGGTGCACGGACTGAGCTGTCTTGTGGGTTGGTAACCAGTGATCCGGCGGAACCCTGGTCATCTCGGGGAAATATCACAGTACACTTTCCATCTGTCTTGGTACCGCTATGTGAGTTCTCAGTCTGTATACCAACAGAGCTGTCTCAGAACCCTCCAGTGGATGTGCAGTTAGTCTTGAAGCCAGGTCTTCTGGCCTAGAACCCGATCCCGCCCATTGTAAATGGCCTTGGTGTCTTGGGGGGGAGGGGGCTCTAAGGAAATTAGTGGTGAATTGTATTCCCCACTTTTTATCTCTCCAACTATTGATTATCTATCTCTTTCTGTCGTACAGCGATCATGAATTAGTCTCACTGCCTACACTTGCCCTACTACTTCAGGCCCCTCAGATTGCCTGCCACCTAAATCATCCTCTTCTTTTATCTATGTTGCTAATTAAATAGATGTGGGGACACAAGGGGCAATAACTGTTAGACCCATAAAAGACTACATTACATTTCCACTTTTCCTAGTGTTGGCATTTCTAAGAGATGTTTGTAGATAATTTGTGGGGGAAAGGTATTCTGGTTAGTTCTAAGATGCAGAAAGTACAGCTTCTCTAAATAAAAGATTTTGAACCGATCCATGGTCCATAGGAGGCAGCGGCATCTCTAGTAAGAACCTGTTGGAATGCCCAAGGGAAGAAGTTAAATAGGTGAATGCTAAAGTGCTTACTTTTTGTTGTACAATGCCATCTATCCTGGGAAGATGATGGATGTGAATAATTAGAAAAGGAATCCAGTTTTATGATTTGGTCGCAGTGCATTTAATTTCTTCCCCAGTTATACTTTGAAACACTTCTTGCATTTGTAGCGAGGATTGACCTTGCTCTCAGGATTAAACATGTGTTTCTGAAATGAAAAAATCTGCAAGGTACAAAATGAGAGAAGGGTTGTGGCCTGTTAGATCTGTTTCTTGGATGTAACACAACTGTAGTTTAATGGCAGTCGGACACTTGAGCCATGTATGGAGTACTCCTTTAACAAATGCTCTTAATGTTTGAGAATCACGTTTCACCTACATGGGGTGCCGATGCCTAAGTGTCAGATGAATAATAGCTTGAAGGTATTGTGTGTTTATAACCTTCTTTCTAACATTTGGGACCATGGATCCTTGTTGTGCTGCCAGGTGTTTTCTATTGTAAGTGTGTCATGACACGAGTGCACATTTTATATCCGTGTATCCAATGCGTGCCCAGACTCCACTGGCTAGCAACGGAGCGCTGTAGTGGGGATACATTGGGGCTTATACATCTTTTTTGCTAGGACATTGTTGACTGCTGAAGGCATTCCATATTTCTCCAAGTGTTAAGCCTTCCAGAGAAATGGTTGCTGGGAAACCAAATGAGTCATGGACCCTTGTTCCATGATGTTTACATTTGCTGGTGAACTCTTAAATGGTGCTATGGCATGTGTTATTCAGCAAGTCAATACTTTAAAATACCCATTTGCATTGCACATTTACAGACTTCTAGATTGCATTGGGTTTGTATCTTGTTTTAGGTCCAGCCTGGGCAGCGCATGCACTGCTCTGCGAGGCATGCTGTAGTCAGGTAGGGACTTGAAGCTCCGCCCACTCTCCGCCTATATTTTCCATTGGATTGTGTCATTGCTCACTGTAAACTGTGGCTGTTCATTAGTCAAAAGGCTTAGTAGTCGCTGCTTAGTAGCACCTTGTCTCATTTTGTAACTCCCATGGAGACACCCCCTGTTACGTGTGTTGTTAATTAGAAATTAAAAAGTAGGCTTTAATTACAGCCTCTGGGCACTATTTTCTCAACTAGCTTTGCCCTGCCTGCTGTTTCAGGCAAGACACACACTCTCCTAACCCTCTGCAAAAAAAATTATAGCACATGCCCTAGCATTTGCAATGCAATAGTTATCGTATTTGCGAGAGTTTAAGCTTTTGGCATTGTCAATGACGATGCCTTTTATTTATCTTTTTTAAAACAACATATATATAAAAAGCATTGTCATTTACAGTGCCAATAGCTCAAACTCTCGTAAATGCGAGACCTATTGCATTGCACATGCTTGTTCCTTCTTGTAATGTCTTGTACATGCATGTATATTTGCCTTCCTCATTGACAACGGTTGAGACATTGTTGTTAGTTCTTGCTTACCTACCCAGATCTCAACCTGGTCTATGGGTTTTACTCCTGTTGCCATTTACTACTGAATCAATCCCCCACATCGAGATGGGAGTCCCCAATATATCAATACAGCAATGCAAAGTTAGCATAAACATTTAAAAAACAGGCCTAGGCCCTTTTCAGTTTGGTTACATATCCATCTCTTTTTGTAAAAGAGACCAAAAACTAGGCCTTAGCCAATCAGAACACCCTACCCTCAATCACACTCCTGAGAGACCCTCAGACCTTCTGATTTTCAACTGCACATTGTGCTAGGGAGTCTCCAACCTTTTCTTCAGAATTCTACTTATTGGAAATTCTTAATCTACTTTCCTGATGTCGGGCAAGTAGAAAAAGGGTCTTTTTAGAACCTGTGCCACCTGCTCTAAAAAAAGATTTCATGTTGATGTCCCTCACAATGATTGTATCTACTGCCTGTACTCTGACCACAAGGCCAAGGATTGTAAGGAAGTGGTACCTTCTCCACCAAAACGCTGAGGGATCGTGAGTGCATCTTCTCATTTGGCTCCAAAAGCTGAAGACCACAAAAAAGCCTATATCTAGTGAGGATAGTGATGAGGCCTCTTCTTCCTCATCTTCCAGAAGGTCTCACAAGAGGGGAAGATATTAACCTCACTCATCTGGTGAGCACCTTCATAAAGCCTCAAAAAAGACCACCCATGGGTCTTAAAGGCATAATCCTACAAAATCTCATCACCAAGGTGAAAAGGAGAGGAAAGGACATCTTACAGTGGACAGCAGGGTTAAGAAGGCGAGTTCTGTGCCCCCTTCAACACCTCTTAGGAGCAGGAAAATCTTCAAAAAGCCTTCTTCTGTTTCCCATGAGAAACCGTCAAGAAAGGCTTTACTGTCAATGAAATCATCATCATCAACGACTGCGTCAATGAGATCTTCATCATCGTAGCCGCAGAGCGATGCTTCCCAGGTATCTGCAGTCAAGGAACAGTCATTGTCGATACCCCCTCCAACTACGGCATCGATGATGGGATCGTTGTCAAAAACTTTGCATGCATGGCTGGTTATTGTACCGCTGACACCTTTGTCAGCGACGGTTTCAACAGTGACAACAATGATGACTACGACGACAACGACTTCAACGGCTCTGTCAATGGCATCGACTGTGACGTGTACAGTTTGCTTTCAATCCTGTCAACTGCGACAGTGGCTCCACCGACTACATCATCGACGACCTCGATCACGAGGGAAATAATTCCTGCAGAGAAATCAAGAATCAGAAACGTAACTCCAGAAGTCATATCACCTAGTAAGGTGACTCTTTTCATTCCTTCACATCTCCTGGAGGAAGAGGACTCAGAGGCAGATGATGTCCCCTTTGGTTACACCCACAGTCCATCGGAGCTGCATGTAAGATGCCAGGAAAATGACTTTGAGGAGGGCTATGAGGAGGAGCACTATTCCGTGCCTCCTCAGAACAGTTTCAGGAAGAGTTGGTTTGTATGCCATCCTCATTGCTTTCTGATCTGCAGTTTATGCTTTCGGACTATAGAAAAAGATTTCATCACCTTCTGCCATTCGGAACGTGCTGTGTGGCCTCCTAAACAACATTCAGTTCCTTCCACTCCACAATTAGAGACAACGTTGCACACAGACACTGCTACACCATCAACACCGCACCCGGTCACCTCTGATGACGAAAAAGGGGGAGAGGGAGCTTCCAGATCCACACAACGAATGGGCCAACTATAATATTCCCACCCCGTCTTCACCCCCACCGGTTCCTATAGATTTTCCACCTGAAGGCATCAGTGGTGTTCATAATCTTCTAGAAAGAGTAGCCAAACGATTCGATTGGCCAATGCCAACTTCCCAAATGGAGTGCTTTCTTTATTACTTCAGAGAACCCTTTAGGAAGTCAGTGCGAGCCAATCCCATTTTTGGTTATATTTGGAAGGAGGGTTTTAAGGTTATGAAAACCCCAGCCACAGTGATTACTGTTTTTCTAGATCAGAAAAGAAGTATAAGGCCCCAGAGGATAGTCCTGCTTGCCCGGTGGGCCACCCAAAGCAAGACTCAGTAATATCCCAGAAGGCTCGAAGGAAGTCCAAGAACCTGGCTGCTCCGGTCACAACACCACCTAACAAGGAAACCAGATGCCTTGACAATGCAGGCAAACAATTATCTTCAATGTCAAGACTGATCGCCAGATGTGGTAGGACTTAGCCCCTTACATCGACCAACTTCCTGATGGAACTAAATCAGATGCCAAGAAGATCCTCCAAGAGGGTGAGAGGGCTTCCTCTGAGGTTATAGACTGCGCAATAGACATCACTATGACAGCTTTTCGGTCTCTGGCAGGAACAGCAGTCTTACGCCGAGTAGGTTTGCTAAGAGCAACATCTTTTCGGCCTGAGGTTCAAAATAAAATATTGGATCTGCCATTTGACTGAGAGGTCCTTTTTGGTAAACATAGGGGTTCTCCAGTATATAAAGGAGACTGAAACAGAGAAGTCATTGGGGACGCTCCAGTACCGTAAGGTACCCTTTCGAGGGGTGCGAGGAAGAGGTATGGATTTTACCATAACAGATATCCCTCTTACATCCCCTCTACACACCCTTATCAACTGCATTCCACCCAGAGAGAATCTTAATCTACAACTTAGTCCAGATAGGCACCCAGAGGAAGAACAGGGCACCAGGGGAAGGATTCCTCATGTCACCAATGACAACTTTCAGGCTCCGGCACCTTTTCCTTCCCACGTTCAGGCGCCAATGGAGGGAAAAATCTCTTTATACATCCAGAACTGGCGAAAGATAACAACGGATCAATGGTGCTTAACATTGTTCAGCTTGGTAATATGTTTATTCAAATTCCACCATCGACTCCACCTCACTTACAAGTGACAAGGCATCTGCACCTCCTGCGCTTAGAAACCCAGTTGAAGCTCCAAAAAGAGGCAATAGAATCAGTTTGTGCATCCCAGAGAGGGAAAGGGTTCTACTCCTGTTTTTTGTTGTGGTACAGAAGGCTTTCAAAAAGTGGCAGCCTATCCTAGACTTGAGGACTCTCAACAACTATCTCAAAAAGATGTCCCTCCCTCTGTATGGTCTCCTTGCAAGACATACTATTGCTTCTAAATTCAGGAGGTTTCATGGCTACTCTAGACCTACAGGATGCTTACTTTCATGTCCCCATTCATCCATCGCACAGGAAGTATCTTTGCTTCACTGTAGCCAGGAGCCACTACCAATTCAAGGTCCTGCCATTCGGCCTAAGTTCTGTGCCAAGGATATTTACAAATTGTCTGGCCCCGGTGGCAGCTTTCCTCAGAAGGCAACATCACCAGGTGTTTTCTTACTTGAACGATTGGCTGGTAATAGCACCATCCAATTCGGCAGCCCAGGCATCCACCACAGAGTGCACAGATCTGTTCGAAAGTCTAGGCCTTACCTTAAAAAAGGAGAAATCAAACCTACAACCATCCAAAACACTACCTTTCTGGGTGCTATATTGGACATGTCTCTGAACAAAGCATTTCCATCACTAAAAAGACAAACCAAACTGATATCTATTGCTCAACTGTTCCAAAGAAAAAAGTCACTTTCAGTTCGCCGTTACAAGTCTCTCCTGCGGTCAATCTCATCCTGCATCCCCTTAATTCCCTTCTGCCGCATGAGGATGCGTCCCCTTCAGGAACAAATAGACTTAGAATGGCATCAAGTAAATGGTTCTATCGAGGATATCATCAAAGTAACACTGGTTATGCTCTAAGCCATGTCTTGGTGAACCCAGCGGAAAAACATTTCAAAAGGTTTGTATTTTCTTGCATCCCCAGCTCCGCGAGTAATAACCACAGATTCATCTCTAGAAGGATGGGGAATGTTCCTGCAAGACCCTCAAATCAGTGGCCATTGGCAGCAACATCATCGCCTTCTCCACATCAATTTGCTGGGACTAAGAGCAATTTGTTTAGCCCTACAAGCATTTCTTTCCAAGGATGCGAAACTCATCGGATCTCATCAGGACGGATGATACAACGGCGGTGCAATATGTCAACAAGCAAGGGGGCTCAAAGTCTCCTCTATTGTCACTGGAAGCTCAATGCATCTGGGAGTGGGCGATCTAGAATGCAGTTTCACTAAGAGCAGAACATCTTCCAGGGAATCTCAACACAACAGTGGATACACTCAGCAGGCGCAAGTCTGCCTGCCACTAATGGGAACTGCACCAAGAAACACTGGAAAACATTTTCCCGGCGCTGGGGCAAGTCAACCATAGACCTATTCGCGTCTCCAGAAAACAGGAAATGCTGCTAATTCACAAGTTGGCATCACCATCCGGGATCCTGGGGGAATGCGTTTTCGATGGCAGAGTCAGGCACCTTTGCCTACGCTTTTCCTCTCATTCCCCTCCTGCCAAGGCTTCTCATGAAGATGAAGGCAGAGCCCTGCAGGATGACTCTTATAGCCCCATCTTGGCCACGCCAGTATTGGTACAGAGAACTCCTTCTTCTTTCGGAGAAACAGACGATTCTCTTGGATCCTATCCCATCACTATTGACGATGAACAAGGGTCAAGTGCTGCATCCGGATCCCAAATCGCTTTGATTATTGGCATTGCTCCTGAACACAGAGAGTTCGATCATCTGAATCTTTTCACTGAGTGTAAAGACTAAAGACATTCTTTCTCATGCCTGGGCACAGAGCACTAACAAAACATATTTGATGAAATGGAAGAGGTTTTGTCCCTGGTGCCAGGAATCGGCCGTTCCTCCTTTCTCCTTTATAGCGCATCAGATCCTTCCTTACATCCTTTCATTGGCGAAAGCTGGCCTGGCTCATGCATCTATTAAGTTCATCTCGCGGCTAATTCGCGTTTTAGAAGAACCTCTTCAGGTCTGTCTTAATGGTCAGCGAGAATCATCAAACAATTGATGAACTGACTTTTTAGGTTCTTTCCTCCGGGCAAGCCCCCTCCTCCACTCTGGCACCTTAACATCATCTTCTCTCAACTTATGAAGCATCCCTTCGATCCTATCCATAGGGGGGAGATGAAATTTCTATGATTGAAAGTGGCTTTTATATCTGCTAGAAGAGTTGGTCAAATGCAGGCTCTCACTATTCAGGAGCCTTTTCTTCAATTCAAGGATGACAGAGTGATGTTATATACCAACCCCAAATTCATCCCTAAAGTTCCATCAGACTTTCATTTAAACAAACTGCTGGCTCTAAAAACGTTTTTCCCGCAACCTACAACACCAGCGGAGAGAGCTCTTCATTCTCTAAATATTCAGCGCTGTCTACAATTCTAACTCCAGAGGACTAAAACCTTCTGAAAGTCACCCCAACTCTTTGTGGCTGGTAGTGGTCCACGTAAAGGCTATCCCCTCTCCAAATGAGGCATCACACGCTGGATTTCTAGTACCATCCAATACTGTCATCAGGCAGCTAGGAAGCCCCTCCAGAGGAGAGTCCGTGCACATTTTACTTGAGCGGTCTCTGCCTTGACAGCATTGTTTGCTGGTGTACCTATCCAGGAGATCTGCAGGGCAGCGACCTGGAAGAGTATGCACACCTTTACCAGGCACGACTGCTTGGATTCTTTGGTTCGCAGTGACACTGCAGTGGGCCTGGCCGTACTGAAGAGCCTGTTTCCCTTCTTCTTTTTTTTTTCTTTTAAATATGCAATACAGAAAAGAGAAACAAAGAGTTATTTAATACAGCGACCCCTCCCACCCACCACCCTCAAGTCAAGAATGGGAAATTTTTGCAGCAGCAGAGAGAGTAAATTGTCTTCAATTAATAATCCCCATTAGAGTTCCTCATAAGAAGACAAGGATGAAAAGCACATTGTTATACAAACATCATACCAATTGTTAAAACGGGGAGTACTAACAGTATAAAGTGCCAGCGCATTCGTTCTTCAAGCTTAGAACAAGATTGTGCCATTGCTAAAAAGCTATTACTGATAAAGTGCCACATGATTCTTGTGCAAACATTACAACCATAATATAGCATACTAGAGAAGACAAAGAAGAAAAAAAGCGACAATAATTTAGATAAGATACAGTGGTATATGCCAGAAAAAAAACACTCTAAGGGCTTGTCTGATTGAGCCATTTGGATAGAGGTTCCCACATGTCTAATCCTTTCTTTTTTGCCCGGATGCCTTTTTTGGCATAGATAGCCTTCTCCAGGTTGCATGTGGCTACCAATCGGGCCAACCATTAGGAAAATAATGGAGGGTTTGTCTCTATCCAAACAGAAATCAAACAAATCCTTTGGATGGTCATAGCCACAAAAATTAATGACCCACCGGTCTTCCTGTCAATCCTATCCTGTATTCCCAGTAAGATGACAGTGGGGGTTAGCAAGATGTCACATGATAAAACCACCCCTAGGAAACTCTGTATTTCACTAAGTAATGGCTCAAGTTTTATGCAGGTGGAAAACATATGTACAGAATCAGCGCTAAACTTCGAGCATCTAGGGCAGAGAGTTCCTTTGCCTGTCCCCCACTTTGCGATCCTACTAGGAGTGATATATAAAAAGAAAGTAGTTATTATAAAACTGTGCCTGCAATTTGGCGGATAGCAATTCGCTCTGTGCCTCTCGCATTGGAATATAAAAAGTATTATTTGGAGTATCAAGTTTTTCCTGCCATTTGCTTGGAATCTTGCCCATGTCATCCGGCATTCGGTTATTCAATGCAGTGTATATACAACCAATGCGGAGCAACTTAGGTTTGTTTAGCTTGTCAATAAGGGCACTGGGGGCAAAGCCAGCGGATCCGCCAGCCTTGCGTACCAGAAAATCCCTAATGGCAAGTTAACTGAAGGCCTCACTATGGCTCAGATTGTATTGTATCCTGAGATTATCAATTATTACTACTTTAAGCAGTAATCAGAACTCCTAATTTTGATATGCCTGCTTAATGCCAGTTTGGGCAGTATGATCTACCGAATACTGCGGGCAGATGAACGTTTTTACTTTTGGGGGTATAAATGTTCATTCTCCCCAGACCTAAATATTTGCGGAGGTTGGAGAATAGCCTATAAGCCTTGCCTATAAGCAAAGTCTTGAATCTAACCCGCTTGTAGTATCCGTATTCTAACTGTCGCCAGAGACAGCCCTGAGGTTCAGCCTGAGTAATAATTCAAAGGGAGACGGGAGCCCTGTGGTTGTAGGAGGTGGGTGTTCGTTCAATAAAAAAATTCAATTTTGTAGGACCGTGGCCCAGTGATATAGCTTCATGTTGGGAAGCGCCCACGCCCCTCGTTGCCGAAGAAGGGATAAAAACTTAAAAGACCTCCTCGGCTGTGTGTATGCCCAAACAAATTGAGAAAAAAGTTGTTCAAATCTCTGTAAAGTGATCTTGCTAAATTCCAGAGGGATGGCCCTAAAAAAATAAAGCAGCTTAGGAAAAAAAATCATCTTCCGGATATTACACCGCCAGGGGCGTAACACAGGCCCCTGCAGACAACGCGGTGCGGGGGTCCCCCGCTTTCCAGGGGCCCCCTCACTCAGCAGAGCCGGCTGCAAGCAAACCTCTGCAAGTCTTTACGATTGAAAACAAATGGTGCACAACTGCGCCCGGCCTCCCCCAAGTCTCCATACATTAAATTGTGCACGCACGCCACGGTGACGGCCTCTAAGCTTCTTCATTAATTAAATGATGCCGTGCACATGCCCTGCCTGCCGGCCTCTTAATAAATTAATTAAATAGTTGGTACGCCAGGGCCCCGGGCCAGCCCGTGTGGGCCTCTGAGGCTCTTCAAAATTAAATGGTGCGTGGCATCGCGCAGTTGTCTCCGCGTCTGTGCGGTGCCGCGGTCTTCCGGGTGGGGCTGGTGACCAATGCCTGCCATTGTCATGCGCATTGCAATGAAAAGTGCGCGTGACTTGTGGTGAGGCATTCCAGGAGGACCCAGCCAGAAACAACTGTACTGAGAAGGGTGCGGCCGCCATGCCAGGATAATTTAATTATTTCTAAAGTACTAGCCCCTGCCTGGCTAGCCTTGCCCTGTCTTCTGCTGCCCTCTCGCCTTGCACCTTCCTCCGAAGCTGCAGGCCAGCCGCCACCACGCACCAAGGATCAGTTTGATAAAGAAAGCTTGTTTAAATGTATTCATCTAAGAAGACTGTACTTTCTAACACCTGTGCAGTGCTGGGGAAGTGAAAAACTTTTAAAAGGCTGATCTAGGAATGGGTACGTTTTCAACGAGATCCACCTCTCACAATGGCCTCCTGCCCTGTCAAGGGAGTGAGAGGCAGTTATTTACACATGTGTTTTGCTTGATTGTACGCGTTGAGGCCAATTACATTGATTTCTCATTATTTCATGGGTTCACTGGGGCAGTCTCAAGTGATAGACACCTTAGACTAATATTTAATGCATTTCGCTAGACTCAGGAAGGTGCTGGGACTTTAACCTTCACGACAAAGTAAAGAATATTGAGCCATATGTATCAAGCAAATTTGCATTCGCAAAGGCCGAAATTCGGCCTTTGCGAATGCGAATTTGCTAAATGGTATGTATAAAGCAAAATCTGGTGCAAAACAAGGAATCGCAAAATTTGCAATTCCTTATTTTTCAATTGCATTTAAGGAATTGCAAATTTTGCGATTCCTTAAATACAATGTATGAAGCAAAAAAAATTGCAAAATGTCCTTAAGGAATCGCACATTAAAGTTGCGAATTCCTTGAAAAATGCACATTTATGCATTTTTCAAAGTGCCATGTGGCGCACATACATGCCCTAAGGGCATGTATGTGCGTCACATGGCCCTTAGGGCATGTATGTGCGCCACATGTGCACCCATGCATATTTCAGGGGTGTAACAGGGTGTCCTTTAGACACACCTGCACCCTTGAAATTATTCTCAATTTGCGATTAGCAAATTGCGAATCGCAAATTGAGAATAACTTCCCATTCATTCCTATGGGCCTCCTGGCCGTAGAAATGAATGGGAAAGTATTCCTTAATTGCGATTCGCAATTTGCGAATCGCAATTAAGGAATTTTAAGAAATTGCAAAAAAAATGCGATTTTGTACATACATACCTATTTGCGATTCTCAAAAAGCGATTCCTTAAAAATCGCTATTTGAGAATCGTAAATCAGGTTGATGATACATATGGCCCCTAGTGCTAAAAATTAAGATGTGTAAAACTGATAAAATATTGATGTTAATAAAAAAAGATAGAATGAAACATTTTGCTGCATGACATCGTTCGTTCGATCCAGTTTGAGATTCACAAATTTCCTTGTATGTTTTATCAGTTAGAATAATAGCCACACCACATAGCTCATAGGGTTGAGGGGCAGCTACACAGCTCCGTGTATGGCTACTGATCTGAAATCTGGGAGTGTTAACTTAGCCCTCGATCCTTCAGTGTTCGATACTGTGACTATGATTAACCTGGGTGATAACAACGCCTACTATTTTTGTGACAAAGGTTTAATAAGCCTGTGGTGTATGCCAAATAAATGTTACATCACATGAGTTTGTTTAGCACATTCATACCATTTGTTTGGTTTCGAAGCACTTTCTGAAACTGGGCACCATTTGCAGTTGTGGGATTCTGGTTGAGTGGAACAAAAGTGGTGTTGATATTGCATTTGGATATGTTTCATTTCATTTAGATAGGGCTCATTGTTGGACGACGACTGGCAGGATGGTGTGCATTAAACTATCTAGTGTCTGACTTGATCTTGTATTATATCCACGTGAAGCATTATGTGGGTGGATGGATGTACTGAAGGAACGTTGTCATTTGTGTTGTTGTTCTGGAGTATACCGGATTCAGGTGATTGTAACGTTTTCAGGCACCTTTTACAATTGTTGGGTTTGAGAATATGCAAGGTGGCTGTAGTAGTTTTAAAGGGGATGGAAACGCACAGTACATGACCATCTACTATACAATGCGAGGCCATATCATGCCATTCCATGACTGAGTGCCCTTCCATTTCTGGTGTTTTAAGATCTTCTTCAAGTTTCTTCTTGCTCAAATGGGTGTAATTTCTGATATTTATATGTTTTGATCGTCTTCATTACGTAATTTTGTTTGCAAAAAAGTGTCACTCATAGTCGTTGAAATGTCATTCATAATCACACTGAAATTATGAAAATGTCACACATGGCAATCAAACCTTGGCAGCTATGCCCGCAGCAGGATGTTCCAGCCTCCAGGGGCCCATCAGCGCTGTAGCGCACACAGGCAGCATTACACTCTCTCGCCGGTGCTGGTTGCACCGGCAGTGAGTTGCCACTTGCCTCATAACATTCCTGCCTCATAAATTAAATGGTGCGTGCCGTGTGCGATGGGTGCAGGCGAACTGATTGTCCAGCCCCAGAAGAAAGGGGATTGAAGGCAACTGCCTTGAGGCCAGAGACCATTTGCATATTTTCATACCTTTGTAAACTGCTTAACAACGCTTAGTTTTTTTCTGGTTCCAGTACCCGCTGGGCCCCCACTCTGCTTGTTCCTTACTTTTGACATTATTGATACAAAGGTTGTAGTTTATATGTTAAGAGGGTTTCCCACTTTCTCATTAGAACTTTGAGAAAGACAATAAAGAGGCATTTCAATGTTGGAGGTTTCAATGCAAAATTTGCCAGATTTTTGGGTGGTGGGGCAAAGTGGTAGGTGGTGGTCTGGGCCACTGGGGCCCCCTCCATGTGCTTTGCAGAGGGGCCCCCTCAAGATTCGTTACGCCACTGTACACCTCCCCACTATGGTCAGGTGCAAATTATTGAGCCGGTTAAGTGCTTTCTTGGTTTCAGCTGCCAGTGGGTTCAAATTCTCACTAACGATTAGCTCAATGTCGGCCACAATGTTTACCCCTACGTATTTAGCCCTTTGAACAACCCTACTATCTGACCATGAAATTTCTTTATTTAAGATGATTTGCGTCTTTTCTTTATTAAGTGCATAAGCGGACACCTTGCCAAACTCTTGAGCCTCCTGTTCTACAGCTGAAATGGCTGTCTCAGGATCCGGAGTAACCAATGCAAGCTCATCGGCATAGGCCATAATTTTAGTATTCAGGCCATGTCTACTCACAGCCGGAATGTCTAAATTGTTTTCTATTTTCTTGAAAAAGGCGTTTATATACATCGCAAATAGCAATGGAGAGCAAGGACAGCCCTGCTGTGTTCCCCTTGATATCTCAATTGGCTCAGTAAATTTCCCATTTTATAGGAATTCACCCATGTTGCCTCTTCGACACAAGATGTTCAAATCCTAAAGATATTCTAGAGGCTAGAATTTTTTAGGAGACTTTTGAGTCGCAGTTAATAAGCGTAATCGGCTGTTATGATCCCATAACTGGCAGTGACTTCTTTCTTTGGAAGATAACGATCTTAGACGATGACCTGGAATCTGGTGGAGGAGCCCCGTTAAAGATGGAGACCACCAGTGTGAAGAGCAGATCTTTCATTTGAGGAAAAACTTTTTTTATAGAACTCCACAGGAATGCCATCTAACCCAGCGTCTTTACCATCTGGCAAATTCGCTAAGGCTAGAGCAATTTCCTCCCATAGAGGTGTTTTTTTTTTAATTGGTCATGTTCTTCCCCGCTAAGTTGAGTAAGCAAGACTGTATGCAGGTAGTTGGAGATCTCTGCCTCTGTAATATCTGGTGAACCAATTTTCTCCTCTGTATATAAGCTCTTATAGAACTCTCAAAATGCTTCTTAGATTTTAACAGGGTCGTTCGTAGTCTCCCCGTAGGAACTTGTATTGTGAGTATTTCATTAGAGGAGACCTGCTGTCTGGTTCGGATAGCTAATTGGTGACCAATAAGTTCACTACACCCGTAAAGTTTTTCCTGAGCAGAAGCCCATTTCGCAGCGACCTTCTCTGCAAGTTTTGACCCAATTTCAGCTTTGATGGCTACCACTTCAAACTGTGCTGCTTCGATTCCCACCCTCAACCTAACAGCCATCGTTCATTTTTCTTCCGTCTTGGCCATTTTATCCTGTAGCTTCAAGATGTGCACTTTTTCTTGTTTATTTTTCCTAATAGAGTACTGTAAGGTCTCACCTCGGATACTAGCTTTTAGTGTGTCCCACCCAACCATGACCGGTGCAGACCCTATGTTTATCTCAAGAAACTCCTGGATCCAGTTTCTCATATATATCTGATATCCGGTATCGTGCAATAGCTCTCTTTTGAAGCTCCAGGTGAGGTTTCTCCACTGGAGCCCAACCCTTTTAAATTTAAAATAAGTGGATTGTGGTCCGACATAAATCGCGGGGCTGTGTCAATGGAGCAGTCCCGGATCGGAGATGACGAAACAAAAAAATAATCCAGCCTTGCGAGAGAGAGGTGCAGGGCTGAATAGTATGTATAACCAGATTGATTCAGTTTTAGAGTTGCCCACACATCGCTAAGCCTGTGAGTGTACATTAAATTTGTTAAGGCCTGAAACACTTTTGGCTTCCTACCAGTGTATTTCCAATCACTGGCACTCCAATCACAAGGTAGGCTTATATCAAAGTTGCCACAGATGATAACTGGGAGAGGCCAGTGGGCTAATTTGCCTGAAATCCAGTCTATTACCCTAGGATCATCCGCATAGCTTCCATAGATGGAACATAAAGTAAAAGAGAAGTCAGATGATAGACCGCATTCTGCTTTGACCCATCTTCCAAGGGCATCAGATTTCACCCGTGTGGCTCTAAGTGGAGAATTCTTTTGAGCTAGAATTTCTACCCCTTTCACACGTGCTCCTTGAGATGTCCCCCCCAAATACTCTATACCCCAATGAATTCAGAAGGTGTCTCTGTGGTCCCTCAAGATGGGTTTCCTGGAGGGTCACAATGTCAGCCCCCAGCAAACATAGCCCTCGTGCCACCTTCTGCCTCTTCTGAGGATCATTCCAACCACAAATATTCACTAATACTATTCTCAGATTGGTTATCTTATTATTCATATTGATATATGCCCATGTTTCCCAAGATTAAACGACAACCAGTTTCCATATGTGATACAGTGAAAATAAATCTAAGATATGTCGGGAGCATTCCACCCTTCTGGATATAGCATACATCATTATCTTGTTTACAACACATCAGAATTTTCATTTTTCCCTTCCCCACACTGACAAATATACTTTTGTTTGTTTCTTTCTTTCCCTATTTTTTTTATCTTTTTCCTCCTCCCGTTAAATTTTTCATCTCTCTGTTTATCTTCGGAGTACCTAAAGTAATCAATAAGGTCAGGACCAATAGATCTCCCACCAATGTTCCATTTGAGACATACTACTACCCCCGACCCCCAATAATAGAGAAATCAGGATTTCCCTGAGTGATGATCGCCAGATGCGAGTTCCCGCCACCCTACCAAACCGTGTTTGTTTACTAACAGAAATAAAGAAAAACTTATAGCCGGCAGTTATGAGAGAGATATTCCAACTGGGAAGCCTGTCTAGCCCCCCCTAACTTGTCCACCCCCAGTACCATAAGGTGAAGAAAAAAAAGAATAGACAAGGAGAAGGGACCAGCTTATGCTGAGACTGTTGATTTTGTGTTTATCAACTAGAATGCTGTCTAGCTATTCCCTTTTTTGGCCTTAATCTCCCCAAGAAACTCCTCTGCCTTAATCTCAGATAGAAAGATATGAGAAGACCCATTTATAATTCCCTTCAGCCTGCCGGATTCATTAAAAAAACTTGAGCACCCTGCTGTGGAAAAGAAACAGTTAGCTGGCGCAAGCGCCACCTTCCTCTTCACAGTGGCATGACAAAAATCAGGTTTGGAGAAGAACATCGCCCAATTAGAGCCCTTCTGGGAATTGGGACGGGCCTGGTCACAGACTAACTGCCTAAGCAGGACGTTTCCAAAAAACACCAGAAAGGCCCTGGGCTTATCTCTGCTGTAGCTGCTGCCATGACGTCACTTCCTCAGATTAAAAGGAAAGCGGTGTGCCCTCTGGATCTCGTGATGCCAGTTCCAGTTAGAGTGTTCAGGAAAAGCATCTTGTAGCAGTTTAATAATAAAGCATCATGGATCGTCCCCCTCTGCCCCTTCGGAGATCCCAAGTAGGCGGAGGTTATTCCGGCGTTGTCTGTTTTCCTGCTCCTCCATCTTTGTCATAAGATCTGTTAGGCAAGCGGCTTGGGAAGACCCTTGTTGTTTTAAGGCAGTTACTTTGGATTCTAAGTCTTCAGTGCGGCCTTCCACCATGGTGACCTTTTCCCCGATGTCAGTCCAGATTTTACTTAGCTTTCGCATGCCTCCTTACAGTGTTTTAGAGGCCCCTTTGGCGAGGCGTCTGTCCGTGCGGACCTCTTCCTAAAACTGCTTTATAGAGACCAAAATGGAAGCTAGAGAGAGCTCCCCCGTAGGGTGCTGCTCCTATGCTCCCCCTACTTGAGGGTTTCAAAACCTCCTCTACATGAGAAAACGAAGGCTGTGTATTTGAGTAGTCCCACTTCAATTGGCTACAGCTTTTCTTATTGTGTACCTTACTTTCGGCGTTGAATAGTCCCTGTGTCTCTAGAGGGATTGCTATCATTATTATCAGAGATGTCTTCATCACTTGCGCTAGTCAGGCAATCCTCTGTTGCAGATTCTGAGCCATCAGATACAGAAAAAATTATCACCAGTTAAATCAGGAGTTTGTGAAACCATCAGCTCTGGGTCATTTTTTAGTATTGTGGGAGTCATTTACAGTATCTGTTTCAGTAATGTGGATGTTGGATTCCGGTTTTTTACACCTGGAGGCTTGAATGTGAGAGTCTGAGGGATCACTGAAATATTATCGACGGTCACATTATCGACTTGCTAAAATATCGTTGAAATATTATCGACGACAAAAATATCGACTTTCTATACTTATTACACCAACTACAAAAATATCGATTCAAAAATATCGACTCTTTAGAATATCGAGAACATAAATATCGCCTTAATAAATATCGACTACAAATATATCGTTTTTCATGAAATTACCCCTAACACTACAAAAATATCGACTACTAAAATATAGACTACTAAAATATCGAGTTCAAAAAATTATCGAGTTCATTTTTGTACCCTTTCATGTCTAAAATACCATATTAATCGTCAATAAAAGTCATTGCTCTATACAAAATACATTTTACATATAATACCTGTTACTTTTATAAAATTCCTATTTATCTACATTTGCTATACATTCTATTAAATGCGTTCTATCATTTTAAAAATATTCTTTACATTTAACTAACATTTTCATTATTTTTTCTCTCTTACACATCTATTTTATTTAACAACTAACCTGCTTTAATGCGGAAATCACCACATACCACCATTCTCACATCAACAAACACACCAATTAACAAAAGAAAAATTCAAACTAGCCTATACAATGCTTCATTTCATCCTACAACCAATCAAATCAAAGCACACAAAATGCACATACTATAAAAGGGATACATGCATTCTACCATTTGTTGCTGCTAACTCTATAGAAAGAAGATGCCAACACCCTGAAGAATTTGTTCCTGAACAAACATCTTTAAAGATCCAGCTCACTAGCTAATTATTCAAGTAAGTTACAGTGCATTATTTAGAAATCTAAATTAGTAGTGTACTATTTTACTTATATCTCCTAACTCTTGCACTTATTTTTTTTTTCTCCTCCTACATTTCTGATAGAAACTACTCCAAATAAATTCCTAATACATGCTCCTATTTCTTCACCTGGAAAATCAGATAGTAAGTATATAATAATGTTCTGTTATACACCAACTGCTGTTTTAAAACACTATTTCACAAGATTCATTCTTTATTTTAAACATTTTATTCACAGATATTCTGAGATTTTCCTATTTCAACACTACAAATGTATAAAACTACACTAATTAAACATGTAAGTATATATGTTTTTATTATTAAACACCCAATATTAAAAATGCTATTTTCTAAACAGCATATTTTGCATATTACATCTTCCCTACAGATCCTATAAAAACATCCAACATCAACTATACCAAAAGACAAGACTACCCTTGTAAAAAATGTAAGTATACTTGTAATTTGTCTAAAACTTCCGAATAAAACGCAAACTATGTTCTTAACACCATGTTATATATTTTATATTTCCTCTACAGATATTCTGAATACATCATACATCTATTCTACCTACAGCAAAGAAAACTACTTATTTAGAAGTTAGTATACTTTTAAATATTTCCCATTTCCCAACGGTTCCAAATATTATTTATAATAATTTACATTTATTTATTCTATCTTCTCTACAGATCTGAACTTTACTACCTTGATGTACTCCACCAAATACTACAACTCAACTATTTAAACAAGTAAGTATATGTAATGTTTACATCAAATGTACTACTAAGCAAAATAGAAAACTGCTTTTTCCTAGGAAAAACGTTTGTTATGTGTAAACATTAACTTAGCATTTCTATATTTTCATACCAACAGTAAATAAAGAAATACATACAAGAAAATCCTTCAAAATACATTTCTGCATTTGTGATTACTACTTTTAGTAACTGTAAGTATAAATACATCATTAATTATGTTTGCTCCACAAAGTGAAATATATTTTGTTTGATTTTGTTTCTTTCTACTCTTTCCTAGAACAAGTAAAACAAAATGACAGAAGGTGCAGAATTTGTTATGTCACAGAAAAATAAATTACTGTTATGTTATATGGGTTATGTTTATAATCAGGAAAGACAAAGTGGTAGAAAAGTTTTCTGGAAATGTACCAAATATTACTCAAACAAATGTTATGGGAGGGCTACTACTGAGGAAACTAATGTGTTATTTACCAGGGAACACAATCATCCCCCCAATGTCACAGAAATTGAAATAAGAGATGCTTTAGAAAGTATAAAAACTGCTAGCACACAAAGTGATAAACCAACAACACAAATCCTTAAAGAAGAACTGTTAAAAGTCCCAGCCCATGCTTCAGATCAACTACCCTCTATTGACTCCCTTAAACGCACAATTGCACGCACTAAAAGACTCACTAGCACAACCCAACCCAACCCTACAACTTTTGAGGAAATTATTATTTCACCAGAAATGTGCATCACACACAATAAAGACAAATTTATCCTTTTTAGGTTTTGCCTCGCCAAAGATGCGCTCTGCGCATCTTTTCGGCGCAGGCGAAAACCTGATGAGAAGAATAGTGTGGCTTGGTTCGGCCCTCGTCGTTGATTGGCTGGCTCCGTAAACGGAGCCTTGCCATTGGACGAGGGGCCTGTCCGTCAATGCCGGACCAGACACGGGGGCGTTCCCGACATTCTTTGGCTTTTGCCGACGTCACGCGACGCCGGGAACGCCCCCGAGTCTGGTCCGGCATTGCCGGCACCCGCCTTCCGTCGTCAGCGTCTTCCTTCGTGCTCCGTCTCTCCTCCCCCTTTCCCGCCCCCTCCCGCTTGTTTCCTCATGGCCGCCTTCCTGCTCCAAGGCCGTCGTCGGCGTCTCTCCGCCCCCTCCCGCTTTTCTTGTTATTGCCTTATGTCTTCCCGCCCCCCTCCGCGCCTGTCCGTGTGTGTCTGTTCCTGCTCCCCCCCCCCACCCGATTGCTCGTTGACTCTTGGGACAGTCCGTTTCAGATCTCCCGGCAGCATGGGCCTACTGGAACGTGTCCGCAAGGAATGGTTCATCCTCGGCATCGTTTTGGTGATTGGAGCCGCCAAGCTGCAGCCCGCTATCGGCGAGAAAGGGGGTGAGTGCTGCCTTCGTCCGGGCATATGGTGAGGGCTGAGGGGACCCCTGAACTCCCGCCAAGACCGTCACTAACATGCCTGTGCTACGTGCCCCCCTGTGCCAGTTATTCATGCGCCCCCCTTCCCGGTGATAAAGCTGTTGAGCTGTCAGAAAGTAGGCAGGGGAGAGGCTGCAAGAAGGAAGCGATTCAGCTCTGACACTGCGAGCTTTTCATCCCTTCTGTGCCGGCGCTGATCCCTTGCCCCACTGCCCGGTGTGTCCAGCTGTCCGTCCACCCACACCACAAGCGCCCGCGCTCTCACCTCTGCGCCCCGATGGTGTCCCTCCTGTGCTGCGGGCCGAAGATGGCGGCCTGCGGGATCGTGCTCAGTATTTGGGGGGTCATCATGCTGGTGAGTGGGGGAGGATGGGGGTACGAGCTGGGGGGGGGGGGGGTGGCGTTGGAATGACCTTTCCTCCGTGTCTCTGGAAGGGGGCGTGTGGAGGCTGTTGGATGTGTTGTTTCGGGGATGGTTTGGGTTAGGGGCCACAGGGGTAGACCAGCGACAGAGCTGTTGAATTGCATCATTGGGGAGCACTGCAGAGGGAGCTGTACCTTGTCAACCCTGAAAAGAAGGCTTCTTGAAGCTGAGGGATGTGCTGTACAGGAGCTTGGGGTGAAAGGCATATGAGGTGAGGTCAGCGCGCAGATGCAGGGTGAAAGGCATATGAGGTGAGGTCAGCGCGCAGATGCAGGGTTCTGCGGTTTCCACCTTTAAGTGGCACAGCAAGACCTTAATATGCTGGCTGGGCAGGGCACTAGTCTGTCATTTTCAGTCCGGTGTAGCCCATGACGAATTTAGGGCTGTAAGCCATTGAAAGCAAAGCAACAACTCCAGTAGAAGAGACAATCTGGCATGGAACTGGAAAACTTGAGAGCCCTGGTGATAACGCCCTTTAAGTCCTGAGGAATGAGAGCCCTGAAGTAAGTGCTTCAAATAAGTCTGGAATTAGAAGTAAGGAAACGCGAGGGAGTGGACTGTTTCCTGTTGTATGGATGGAGCTGTGACATGACCTCCGTGGGGCGGCCTGTGGGTGAGTGGAAGGCCAGTGGTGAGTTGTGGAGGAGGGGAAGACGTGTGAGAGGTCCGTGGAATCGACGGGAGGGGAGTTGTGGATTAGATACAGTGGATAGTGGAACAGCGACGAAGTTGTGGACCGCTGTATATAGAGGGACCTTTGAATGACCTCTGTGGACTGAAGACCTAACTTGGGGCAGGGTTAGAAACCTGGGTCTCGGGTGATGGCATGTGGGTGAGCATTAACAGTTGGCTCCTTCTTGTGGCTTTAATATGAGCTAGACATCTGATGTCCCTACTTCTGATAGTACGTCGGGTTCCCTCATACGAATGAATGGAGTTGGTGTCCTATGATTGTCTGTAAGGTCTGATTAGTATTGGGCATGTGATCACAGGAGGGTGTGGCTTCCAGTTACTGTTTCTGCCAAACTGCATGTGTTTACCAAGGAATGGGGGCCTCTAGGTGCTGCTCATCTAAATGCTCTTCAGTGTGGGTTCATGCCTGGTGTCCTGTGATTTTAACTTCAAATAATAGACTAAAGTTTCTTATGTAAACTTCGATTCCAAGTATTTTTTTTTCGTAATCCAGACGGTAGCCTTTTAAATAACTTACAGGCAAGCAATGAAACATCGAGCCCCTCCAGTTTTAAATGTATGATGTGGGAGGAGCTGGATGTCTGCATGCATTACTTTTGTACACGCTGAACCCCGTGGATGTGGCCAATAGTTTGGATGTCTGGTCCTGGCTGGAACTTCTGCTCTTGTACAACTTTTTCACTTCCTCTTTGACTAGTGCCTGATCTCGGATTCCTCCTCTGCACTTCCCTTCTGAGTTCTGGAAATTATGACTGCTACTGTAACAAGGTGGCGTTCTGGTGTACTTCATTCTTAGTTTTCTGTGATCTCTAGAGGTGACCCCAAGGGTAACTTCTTTATGTGCTGGGCATGTATAGATGGGATCCCAAGCAGCTTGCAGCAATTGGTACCTCTTCCTCAGATAGCCTTTGAAGCTAATATTCTGAGCTGTAGGCGAGTTCTGCCCCTTTTCTGCTAGCAGTCTTTTGAGGTAGCTTTCTAGCCTCTGGAAGTTAGTTTTCTCCCTGAGGTTGATTCATTGTCACTATGTGGGTTTCAGCGCCTTCATTGCAGGCCATCTTTAGAGATGACCTCCAGCTGTATGGGTGGAATATCCTCCTCCTACTCTGGCTGCAGTCTCTGGAGGTGAACTAAGCTACGGGTACCACGGCACCACCTTCTTCTAACAGTCTCTAATCATGACTCCTGCGGGCTAGGTGGTTGTGATTCTTCTGCAGCTGGTCTCGAGATTACCTTCTGATTTGTTTGTTTCAATTCCTATGCTGCACGCAGAGTCTGTAGGTGACCTCTAAGCTCTCTGTAGTTCATCTCTATATGCCATCTCCCTGGGTGGCCTGCTAAGCTCGTAGTTCATGTTGTCATTTACCCGCACTTTCTGAAGATGCCCCTTTGCAGTCAGTGTGTTCAGGCTTTCCTGTATCTGCAGCTCAAAGTTTTAAGTGGCATGAAAAAAAAGTTGGAGGTTGGGGGGCGGGGGGTTGTATCATCCAACCAGTATTTTGGTTTTTGCTGTGCTTTCTGTTCTTGCATCCAGCTATATAAACCAACAGCTGACATGTGGGCCCCTGTTGCCTGCTTGTGCCTCTGTGTGCCCCTGTTGCCTGCTTGTGCCTCCGTCTGCCCCTGTTGCCTGCTTGTGCCTCCGTCTGCCCCTGTTGCCTGCTTGTGCTGTGTTGGTGTGTGTGGAGGGCTCTGTGTGGCTGTGTGTGTAGGAAGCTTTGTGTGGCTGTGTGTGTGGAGGGCTCTGTGTGGCTGTGTGTGTGGGGGGCTCTGTGTGGCTGTGTGTGTGGGGGCTGTGTGTGCGGGGCTCTGTGTGGGGGTGTGTGTGGGGCGGCTCTGTGTGTGTTTGTGTGTGTCATTTGCGATAGATAAAGCTAGTGGCATTGTAAATGACAATGCCATTTATTTATGTTAAAAAAACATAAATAAAAATAATGTCAAGAGCAATGCCAATAGCTCTAACTTTAACAAAGGCAAAACCATTGCATTGTAAATGCTTGTTGACAATGAAAGCTGTACAAACAGAATCATAATGTTTGCAACTGCAAGTAATTTAAGAAAACTCCAACAGTGTCCCCAATGGATGATGGATGGAACATTTAAACCATGCCCAAAACCTTTTTATCAACTATATTCCATCCACGGTTTATACCATAACTATAACATCCCTTTCATTTACTGTTTGCTACCCAACAAACAGCAAAACACTTATACAGAAATATTAAATGTTCTCAAAACTGAAATCAATAATTATTTTCCACAAAAAATAATTATTGATTTCGAATTAGCTATGATTAATAGCATTTTGAGAACATTTCCCCACACAGCAATCCAGGGTTGCTACTATCATTTCAATCAGAGCATATGGAGACATCTCCAGAAATCAACTTTAAGTATTCTATACTCAACAGATAGCACCTTTGCCTATCAAATTAAAAAATTGATAGCCCTGGCCTACGTTCCTGTTACCGATGTAGCGGAACAGTACAATTTATTAATTGACAGCACATATTACAAGAGGAATGAAGATAAACTAACCCCATTACTGGACTATTTCGAAGATACTTGGGTGGGAAGGTTGCACAGATCTGGACATCGACGCCAACCCAAATTCCAAATCCCTTTGGTGGAATGTCTATCTTAGTACTTTAAACCAAGAGGCTAAAACAAACAACAGTGTAGAAGGGTGGCATAATGCTTTCCAAGCTACCACAAGCAGAGGCAAACCCACATTCCATAACCTACTAGAAGCTTTGAAAAAAGAACAAAGCTATCAAGAACTAAGAATGGAACAATCTGTGACCCAAATTGGTCCAAAACTAACTAAACAAACTAAACAAATGTTCTGACTACTGCAAAGTCAAGTCACACTATATCCTACAACTAGAGGATTAGAATACCTGTCAATAATAGCTAAAAGCCTACTATAAAAATGTCTACAAAATATACTAATGTCTTCTTACAATAATGGTAAATATAAAAATCATAAACATTTGTAAACAATTATAAATAATACATATTTGTTTAACAAACTTATCAAAATTTGGGACATTATTTCAGAACAAATATGCAATATTTATAATTACATCACACATACACATTACATAAAGATCGACATTTCCCACCCAATAAAAAAAGTACTTTAAATACTTACAATTTTTGTAGATGAAAAAGACGTAATCAAGCAAAATACAATCCATACAATCCATTCCAATGTAGGACAAATCCAATATGGGAAACCCTAAAAAACCCGAAAATTAAGTAAAAAAGAAATAAACGCTCCAGGAAATCCCGAAAACAGTAGTGTGGACACTTTAGTATTTAAAGTGATATACACACAACTTATAAAAAACGGTCACGCATATCAATGTATCAATCCAATACGAAACCCTCCAAAAACCCGAAAAATGTGTAAAAAATGTAAAATCCGCTCCTGGCAAACACGAAAAATAGGAGATACATGTCAAAATATAACCATAATAAGTCATACATTAGTTTCTCCGGAAAAAAACACGCTTCCTTCCATGTAGTTTTCATGCGAGGAAGCGGAACCTGTAAAAAAACATACATAACGAAACCCACCCACAAATAGCCCATAACATTTGTAAATACACTCACAATTAACATTAACCATGTAAGAAGACATTTCCTAACACTTAAAATAACACTAGAACTAAAACATACACGACGCATCTATAACGACGACATTTCACCTAAACGCTACATAAACAATTCATACATCCACACAAAAACACTACACAGTTCGAATATACCCTCAAACATTACCACTCAGTTATAAATAGTATGTAAAATTAACCTTACCTCTCTCCACGCGAAGCAACTCCCAACCGCGAGCTTCTCCAGTCCTGAATGAAGCGCAATAACCTTACGCGGTAAAAAAGTAGTCCCCTTAAACCATTTTTGAAAAGGTATCATAGAAAATAAAATGTTATAGTAAAAAAATATAATACATACACATTGTTATTTTAACAAGTTAGTACACTAGACTCATTATAATTTAAACTGTTTAAAAAATATAAATATATTTAATATTAATTAATATATAGTAATTATTATATATTAATAATATTAAAAAATTATGTAACACTTGAAATAATATATGTAAATAATTTCTTATTGTGTACATTTATAGGAATAACTCTGTGTTTGTTTTTAACTAAACATTATAATTGTTTATGGTAATAATTAATAATAATAAATAATATAACTTATTTATTGTTATTAATATAAAAATTATAACCATTTAATATATCAACAATGCCCTGAAATAATGTCTTTTTATTTCTCTGAATGTATGTTTTTTCTGAAAAGAAGAGATAAATGATTATGTTTAGTAATTAATAATAATATTAATAAATATAGTTGTTATTATTTTTATTAATTATTACAAAATGTTTTATAATAATTTCTAAGTATTATAAAAGTATATAATTGCATAAATACTCTTTTGCCAATACCAGATATTATTATTAAACATATTGTTCCCCTATACTGTTATAAAGTTTACAACATAATATATTTATATGTTTCATTTAAAAACAACATTGTCTGACATATGTACCAAAAAATGTCTTAATTTGTATTTCCATATTTTGAGCAAATATAATAATTGTCATGTTACTTTATAAAAATGTAAATTTAAAAAATATATATTTAATAATATTAATATATAATATTAACATTATTACATATAAATGGAAAAAGCTGAAAAAAAATGGTATTTTATTTAATTCAATATAAATACTTGTTACTCAAAGTTAATGATGAAAATATTTTTTATTTACAGAAAAAATGTTGTTAAATAATTTTGTGTGATAATTTACAACATGTACATAAATGATAATGTGTTATTCTGCGAATACTACATTTCAAAATAATGTTGTTATTTTTTATTGTGATTGTATTGTAGTACACATTAAAAAATAAAAAATGTTTAATAAAGTTTTGTGAAAACATCCATTTTGCATTATTTTGTAATATAATAACACAGTAATGTACAATTATATGCAAATGTGCTGGACACTGACCAATTAATATTTACTATTGCTACTCCAGTCAAGCTAATATAATGGAAGGTGCTGGACACTGACCAATAATTATTTACTATTCCTACTCCAGTCAAGCTAATATCAGGGAAGGTGCTGGACACTGACCAATGATTAATTACTATTCCAACTCCAGTCTAGCTAATATCTGGGAAGGTGCTGGACACTAACCAATTAATAATTACTATTCCAACTCCAGTCTAGCTAATATCAGGGAAGGTGCTAATACATATACATTTAAAATAAATTAATAACTTAATAATTTAATGTAATATTCTTTTTTTTAATTTCATTTAATTGATTTAATTAAAATTTATTTTATATTTACCCTGTACGCCTGTACCCCAAAACTGACCCTGAACCCTAAAAATGCCCCTTTACCCAAAAACTGAAAACTGACCCTGAACCCAAAAAAGACCCCTTTACCCAAGAACTGAAAACTGACCCTGAACCCTAAAAAAAACCCTTTACCCAAAAACTGAAAACTGACCCTGAACCCTAAAAATACCCCTTTACCCAAAAACTGAAAACTGACCCTGAACCCAAAAAATACCCCTTTACCCAAGAACTGAAAACTGACCCTGAACCCTAAAAATACCCCTTTACCCAAGAACTGAAAACTGACCCTGAACCCTAAAAATACCCCTTTACCCAAAAACTGAAAACTGACCCTGAACCCTAAAAATATCCCTTTACCCAAGAACTGAAAACTGACCCTGAACCCTAAAAATACCCCTTTACCCAAAAACTGAAAACTGACCCTGAACCCTAAAAAGACCCCTTTACCCAAAAACTGAAAACTGACCCTGAACCCAAAAAATACCCCTTTACCCAAGAACTGAAAACTGACCCTGAACCCTAAAAATACCCCTTTACCCAAGAACTGAAAACTGACCCTGAACCCTAAAAAGACCCATTTACCCAAAAACTGAAAACTGACCCTGAACCCTAAAAATACCCCTTTACACAAAAACTGAAAACTGACCCTGAACCCTAAAAATACCCCTTTACCCAAGAACTGAAAACTGACCCTGAACCCTAAAAATACCCCTTTCCTCAAAAACACAAAACTGACCCTGAACCCTAAAAATACCCCTTTACCCAAGAACTGAAAACTGACCCTGAACCCTAAAAATCCCCCTTTTCCCAAAAAACCAAAACTGACCCTGAACCCTAAAAATACCCCTTTACCCAAAAACCCAAAACTGACCCTGAACCCTAAAAATACTCCTTTACACAAAATTAATTCATATTATTTAATTACCAATTATTTATTAATTAACAATAACAATAAAGTAAATATATTAGCACATTAGCAGTAATTAATTTAATTTAATAATTAATATTATTGTTTCCCAATTAATTAATTAACAATAACACAAAATTAAATATAATAAAAAATTACTCAAATTAATCTAATTAACTAATTAAAATTAATTAATTCCCAATTAATTACTAATAAAAAATATGTACACATTTATATTAATTAATTAACTATTTAATATTAATTAATTACCAATTAATTATTAATTAAAAAAAATTACAAACATATATTAATTATTTAATTATTATTAAATTACTTCCCACCCTATTCCCCTATAAACCCACAACCCGCTCCTAAACATTAACTACAATTTATATTACTATTAATAACATTTTTTTTTTAACCTTTTTTCTACATATTCTCGATATTTTTTACTTTCACTATTTATCGATATTTTGTCTTGTCGATTTTTTTGAGTCGATATTTTTGTAATCGATATTTTTTTATCATTATTTTATTCGATATTTTGACCAACGATATTTTTGTTATCGATATTTTATTATTGTCGATATTTTTAACTCGATATTTTGTCCATTCGATATTGTGGAGTCGATATTATGTCTAGTTACCAGTCTGAGACGGGGGCAAGTAAGGTCGTATGACTCATGTTGTTTTTAGAGGGGGTCAGAGGGGGTCTGCCCGTCCGATGTTATCAGCAGCACCGGGAGCACCGACAGCACCATTAACGCTCTCTGTATCAGGGGTAGGAATTTTCATTATATGTCCATCCGGTTGCGGTGTGTCAAAGAGTTTATGCTCACCCCCTGGAGGCATTGTGATTTCCACGATAGGGGCAGGAACCTGGTTGCTGGTAAATGTTTAGCAATAGAGGGCTGAGATCCCTCCTTGGGCCCTCCTCCTCCCTCGAGTCTCCCCGCTGACTTTTTTGGGCCCCTGTCTTGTGTTTACCTTTCTGTGTAACGTCTAGCTCCTCGGCGTCTCCTGGACCGGCACTGCCAACTGTGATCTTAGCTATGAAGCCTCTCACTCCCTTACTTGTCATGCTCCACCTTTGCTCCCGCTGAACCCTGGAAATCATCCCGTAGTGGATCAGGAGCACGATTACCGACCGGCAGGTGAGTGTGTCCTGAGATTTCCTCCTGGGAAAGTTCTCAGGAGAATTCACGTACCCGCGTCTGGCAGCCCCAGCCTCGAAAGAGATCTCTCCGCAGAGCCGGGTTTCCTGATGCGTTTCCGGTGCCTTCAGACACAGCATCCCACGTCCAAGTAGCGTAGCCGACTATCGATGCGCTCCAGCATGGCGAGGGCAGCTGAGCGTCAGGGAATCACACTGACGCCATCTTGCTCCTGTACAGTTTTCCCACCTCTTCCTTCACTTTTTAGGAACCTCGCACATTCCTTTTTTTAAATTATTTTTCTCTCTTTATTCTTTCTTTTTCATTCCCACTATATGGGTATTCTGTCATATAGTTATATGTATTTTTGTATGTAGATAGATAGACAGACAGACAGACAGACAGACAGACAGACAGACAGACAGACAGACAGATAGCTAGATAGATAGATAGATAGACAGACAGACAGACAGACAGACAGACAGACAGACAGACAGACAGACAGACAGACAGATAGCTAGATAGATAGATAGATAGATAGATAGATAGATAGATAGATAGATAGATAGATAGATAGATAGATAGATAGATAGATAGATAGATAGATAGATAGATAGATAGATAGATAGATAGATAGATAGATAGATAGATAGATAGATAGATAGATAGATAGATAGACCATTGTTAAATGCTTTGTTTAGGCATGAAGTTTACGAATTACAAATGTGCCTTTCTCTTTTACTATTTGCGGTGTATATTCTATTCAAAGACAATTATAACACAAAAAAGTGCTCCTAACTGCTAGCTACTCTGATTCAAGCATGTCAATCTATGAAAGTTCCAATACTGGAGTAAGGAAAAAAGTTACTTACCCGTAACTATAGTTCTCCAGTATAGGAATCTTTTATAGAGTCACATGCGAACCACCGTCCTCCCCTGAGAAGCTCATCTTTTGAGACCTTTATGATTAGGTTTATCACACTAGTGCTGTGAAAATCTGAAAGTCTGAGGTTCTCTCAGGAGTGTTCTAGAGGGTACTGTGTTCTGGTTCGCTAAAGCCTAGTTTTTGGTTTCTTTTACAAAAAGAGGTGGACATGTAACAAAACTGAAATGGACCTAGGCCTGTTTTTCTAGTTCATACTAACTTTGCATTGCTATTTTTATATATCATGGACTCCCATTTCGACCTAGGGGAATGATTCAAGCATGTGAATCTATTAAATATTCCAATACTGGAGAACTATAGTTACAGTTAAGTTACTTATTTTCATACATCCTATACTTAGGGTATCCAAAGACATGAAAGGAGTTGTGTGTATGATGCAAAGGAGGTGGGCTAGATCGGGTACTTCTGCTTTAATTTGAAGAGGTGCACGTTGTTATAGTTGACACAAATGTTATTTTGGGTCAGACCCTATATTTAGAGGCATTTTTTCACATTTGTAACAAAACAGATTATTTTAACATTCCAAGTAATTGGATCTGTTTTTATTATTTAGTTTTAGTATTCTCTAAGATACAGCAAGCGAATAGAGTGAATTAAATGAATGATAAAAGAGTGAAACGTAGAATGGGTCGGGATATTCTGGATTTGTTTGGTGCGTTGATTCTCCCTATTGGTGTTGATTTGAATGATGTTAAGATTAGAAAGTTACCAATGTTTTGGCTATTACTACAGCAAGACGAGCATTGGCTAAACTTAATTAAGAAATGTTCGCCATTTATGCAATGGTGATTCTAAAAAGGTTTGTTTTAGCTATGCATTTAGTTAAAGAAGGTGTTGTTTGTCATGTAATTAAGGTTCAGCAATGTTGTCTGTGTGCCAGAAAACGGCATGAGCATTAAAAAGTATATTGATAATCTAACTAACATTTTGAGTGAAATTCATTCTTTAGAAGAAACTGGTGCGTGGAAGGCCGTTGGTGAACTGTTCAGTGAAATTGGTAAAAGATCTGATAAAATGGGTAACGGGATTCGTTAGAGTGGTAATACATTATTAAAAATAACCGTAACTGTGTTGTTAATATAATGTCATAATGGAATAGCTTCAATTATTAAGCTTTTGGAAGCTATTTGCTTTAAAGGAGGTTAAAGTGTTCTTGTAAGAGGAGAACAGTAGCAGGCAAAGGAAGAAGGAGATCAAATTCGATGAGATCAAATATACAATGATTTGAAGTTGAAGCCTTATAGTAGAAGAAATCAAAGGAGCTAACAACGATGAATAGGGTACTATAGAACAATGTAGTGTAGTAAAGTTTGATAATTAATTTGATCAAATTATCAGAGGGGACTGTAGGGGAGTTTTTACTAATTGGAAAATAATGACTAATTTAGATGTGCTTTGGTTGGCATAACTAGCTCTCAGACAGCTAGCACTGACATCTATTCATATTTGCAGAAAGAAAAATGCACTTTTATTTTATGCGAACAAGCCTCCACATGCATGTGTGCTGCATTTTTTCCGTTTCAGAAAATCAGCAAAAGAAAAGACTATCCATGGTCTTGTTTATTTAGTGAAACATAACTCCTTTAATTTGGGTTCCTTTTGAGGAAGCGTGTTCAGAATGTTCCGGTTTTCGTAACTTTCAAGTTGCTTTGTTCGAGTGTTTCTTATTGACCATTCATTACTTTAATTCTCTATTGTATTTGTACATTACATTCCCATCAAGTCATTTCATTAATTTTCTATGCACACCTCATTCATTAATATGCAGTAATGTAGGTATTCCTAGATGTATCTCATTTGATGTATTTTGTTATGTTCTGAAAACGTACTGAGCGCATAAACAAGGTTTTTTTTTGCACTGTCACAACCAAGTAGGAAAAGAAAGAGGGTTTAGGATAATCACAAGAATGCTTAAACAGCCAGGTCTTTCAAAAGCTTCCCGAACCTCTGGAAGTTAGGTTCCAACATGACCCAGGAATGGAAAGACTTCCATAGGATGGGGACCAGGATACAGAAGGGTTCCTCAACGGGCTGGCAACAGAGGATCTGAGCCCTTGAGTAGGAACATCTCTAAATTCTGTTAGCTAGAAAGGATGGAGCCTGGTTATGAATAGATTTGTAAATGATACAAGCTGTTTTAAAAAGAGCTCTCCGTTTAACAAGAAACCAGTGGAAGCTTCTTCAAGGCGGTAGAAATATGTGCATGTCTATGCAGTTAATGGATTATCCTTACTGCTGTACTTTGAATGATTTGTAGTATGTGTTAGGACGTTGCAGGAAGAACTAAATACTGCTATAACTGTTTTCAAAGTCTCAGGTGACAGAAGAGGAACAATATTTCTAATGGATTTCAAAAGACCAAAGCACTTCGTTTTGGTCGGGGGATCATTGACTGTTGAGTGTCTAGCATGACACCCAGGCTCTTGTCAGAGGTCGCTGGTACAGGAGAGGCACCAAGCTCAGAAGGCCACTAGATGTTGGCCCAGAGATCTCTGATGTGACTAGGATAACCAGCTCACCCCATCCAGTTCCAAATGGACTTCAGGGTAACTTGAAATTCCTGGTTGGTTTGGACAGTACCCTCAAGCCAGGAAGATGAGCATAGAGTCGTAAGCATAGTTGTAGAATCAACAGCTATGACTATCCAAGGCTGAGATCAATGGGCAGGTGTAAACATTAGGCAGCAAGGAAGGTAATGCTGACCCCTTTGGGACTCTCACAGATAACAGGGGTCTTAGAAGAGAAAACCTGGTATACCTGCTCTACCTGTGTGCAGTTTCCTAGGAAGGAGGATATCCAACTCAGAGTCTGATCTGATAGATCGACTACCTTCAGACGATTTAGAAGAATCAAGTTGTCAACAGTACCGATGGCAGCTGATAGAATTAGGAGAGTTGGCGAGAAGGGTGGGGCATTGTAATGGGGACTCACCAAAAGTAGAACAATGAAATTGAGCTGTCTACTTTACGCGGATAACTCCATCCTGTTAGGTTTAACTCTGATAGGTTTACAAAGAGTCTTAATGCGCTAGGCCATTACTCTGACTTATTTCCTGAAAACAAATATCTCAAAAAGTAAAATCATGGTTTTTAGGTCTCAGGGATGTAGGGTTAGGAAAATCAATCAATCAATCAGTGACACTTATAAAGCGCGCTACATACCCGTGGGGTCTCAAGGCGCTGGGGGGGGGGGGGAGCCGCTACTGCTCGAACAGCCAGGTCTTCAGCTTCTTCCTGAAGGAGAGGTGGTCTTGGGTCAGGCGCAGGTCGGTCGGGAGGGAGTTCCAGGTCTTGGCGGCCAGGTGGGAGAAGGACCTTCCTCCTGTAGTCGCTCTTCGGATGCGGGGGACGGCGGCGAGGGCGTGGTTGGCTGATCGGAGGTGGCGTTTGGGAGCGTAGAAGTTGACTCGGCTGTTGAGGTAGCTCGGGCCTTGGTCGTGTAGGGCTTTGTGTGCGTGGGTGAGGAGGCGGAAGGTGATTCTTTTGTTGACGGGGAGCCAGTGAAGGTCTCGCAGATGTCCGGAGATGTGGCTGGTTCGTGGGATGTCGAGGATGAGTCTGGCTGAGGCGTTCTGGATCCGCTGGAGTCTCTTCTGGAGCTTGGCGGTGGTCCCGGCGTAGAGGGCGTTGCCGTAGTCCAGTCGGCTGGTGACGAGGGCCTGGGTGACGGTCTTCCTGGTCTCGGTGGGGATCCACCAGAAGATCTTCCGTAGCATGCGTAGGATGTTGAAGCATGCCGAGGAGACGTTGTTGACTTGCCTGGTCATGGAGAGGGAGGAGTCCAGGATGAAGCCCAGGTTGCGTGCATGGTCTGTCGGTTTGGGTGCGGTGCCCAGGGCGGGAGGCCACCAGGAGTCGTCCCAGGCGGAGGGAGAGGAGCCCAGGATGAGGACCTCCGTCTTGTCTGAGTTCAGTTTCAGGCGGCTGGTCGTCATCCACTCGGCTACCTCTTTCATCCCTTCGTGCAGGTTGGCTCTGGCGGCGGCGGGGTCGTTGGTCAGGGAGAGGATCAGCTGGGTGTCGTCGGCGTAGGAGATTATGCTGAGGTTGTGTTTGCGTACGATGGCCGCGAGGGGGCTCATGTAGACGTTGAAGAGGGTGGGGCTCAGAGATGATCCTTGGGGGACGCCGCAGATGACTTCGGTGGCCTCTGACTTGTACGGTGGTAGGCGGACTCTCTGTGTTCTCCCGTCGAGGAAGGAGGTGATCCACTCCAGCGCCTTGTCCTGGATTCCGACGTTGCTGAGGCGCCGTACTAGGGTGCGGTGGCAGACCGTGTCGAATGCCGCGGAGAGGTCTAGGAGGATGAGGGCCGCTGTTTCTCCATTGTCCATCAGGGCTCGGATGTCGTCGGTGGCGGCGATGAGGGCGGTCTCGGTGCTGTGGTTGGCTCGGAAGCCGGACTGTGAGGGGTCGAGGGATCCGTTCGTCTCGAGGAAAGCGGCCATCTGCTTGTTGACGGTCTTCTCGATGACTTTGGCTGGAAACGGGAGGAGCGAGATGGGGCGGTAATTCTTGAGGTCGGTGGGGTCCGCTGTTGGTTTCTTGAGTAGGGCGCTGAGTTCGGCGTGTTTCCAGCTCTCGGGGAAGATGGTGGTGTCGAGGGATGTGTTGATGATGTCTCGCAGGTGGGGTGCAATGACAGCGTCGGCTTTGTTGAAGACGTGGTGAGGGCAGGGGTCGGTCGGTGATCCGGAGTGGATGGAGTTCATCGTGCGGATGGTGTCTTCGGTGCTGATCGGGGTCCAGGCGTGGAGGGTGGTGGTGGGGGGTGGTTGTTCGGTCATGGTGTGCGTTGGTTGGTTGTTGAAGCTGTTGTGTATGTCCGTGATCTTGTTGTGGAAGTATGAAGCCAGGGAGTTGCAGAGGTCTTGCGATGGGGTGATGTCGTTGTTTCCTGCGCTGGGGTTGGAAAGCTCTTTGACGATGTTGAAGAGTTCCTTGCAGTTGTGTGCGTTGTTGTCCAACCGGTCCTTGAATGCTGTTTTCTTGGCGGCGCGGATCAGCTGGTGGTGTTTCCGGGTGGCAAGTTTGAAGGAGGTCCTGTTGTCCGGTGTCGGTTCCCTTCTCCAGACTTTCTCGAGGGCTCGGCAGTTCTTCTTGGAGCTCTTGAGTTCGTCGGTGAACCATGGGGCTTTCTTGCTGCCGGGTCTGCTGGGCGGGGTCCTCAGTGGGGCGAGTTCGTCCGCGCAGTTGCTGATCCACTTCGTGAGGTTGTCGGCGGCCTGGCTGGGGTTCGCTGAGCTGGCAGGAGGGTGCTGGCTCAGGGAGGTGGCGAGCTGGTCTGCTGTGATCTTGTTCCAGCTTCTGCGGGCGGTCTGTTGCTGGTGGTGGTGGGTCGTTGTTTTCTTGAAGGTGAAGTGGACGCAGCTGTGGTCCGTCCATTGAAGCTCTGTGGTGTGGCTGAAGTTGATGTCCTTGCTGGATGAGAAGACAGCGTCGAGTGTGTGTCCGGCGAGGTGGGTGGGGGTGGACACCAGTTGCTTGAGTCCCAGGTTGGTGAGGTTGTCGAGCAGGGTGCTGGTGTTGCGGTCGTTGTTGTTCTCCAGATGGAAGTTGAGGTCTCCCAGGAGGATGTAGTCAGCGGAGGGGAGGGCATGTGGGCTGACGAAGTCGGCGATGTCCTCGCTGAATTGTGTGCGTGGTCCAGGGGGTCGGTAGATCAGGGTGCCTCTGAGGGTGGTGTTCGGGTTGGTGTGGATCTGGAAATGCAGGTGTTCGGCGGTGGTCAGGGAGTTGTCGGTGCTGGTCGTGAGACGGATGGTGCTCCTGTGGATGATGGCGATGCCTCCTCCCATCTGGTTGGCGTTTCGGTCCCTCCGGACGATCTTGTAGCCCTCTGGGATGGCGATGGCGATGTCGGGAGCTGAAGAGGCGTTCATCCAGGTCTCCGTGAGGAAGGCCACGTCTGGAGCTGTGGTGTCGAGGAGGTTCCAGAGTTCGATGGCATGTCTGTGGATGGAGCGGGTGTTGAGCAGGATGCACTTGAGGTGGGTACTGCTGGTGTTCGGCTTGGTGGGTGCTGGTGCGAGGCAGGTCCGGATGCAGGTGAACTTGCAGGCGTGGCAGCTGAAGGGTCCGTGGGTACGTCGTGGAGAGGCTTGATGGCATTCTGGGAGTCGGCCGGTGTTGAGAGCGGTGAGGGTGGCGGCGGAGTACGTCAGGCGGGTCGGTCGGGGTCTTCGTGGGCCAGGGGTCCTGGCGCTGGTCGCGATCCGGTCGCGGACGGGCGTAGACGGGCTTACCTTTGGCGCGCCTTCGGCGCACAATCGGCGCGCCCGCTGCGCGTGACCGCTGCGCGTCCGCACGGTCGCCATTTAAGGCGAAGTGCGCGGGTGGGCGGAGCAGCTGGGAGGCGGGAGCGGGGAGGGAACAGAAGAGAAAAAGGGGCGGGGCCAATGGCGGTGGCGGGAAGCGAGAGCGGAGGGCGGCGAGGTAGGAGGTAGGAAAAAGATGTATTGGTTTATGGGGAAAGATAAACTTGATGTAGTGAAGTTTTACCCACACTTAGGAAGAATTATTTCAAGCGAGTGCTCTAGCAGTGATCACATTGGCCAGTGCAGAAGTAAGGCAATATCTCAGCCCTCCACAATTGGTAGGTTATATAAATGCTGTTGGATAAGACATTTTGTACATGTTTTTATCAGTTTACAAAATTAAAATTCCGCTTGTATTGAGTTACGCTTGCGAATCAGTGGATGAACAGCAGTGGACCTTTTTGAATTTGTAACCTGAAACACGCAACCACCATAGCGGCCATCTGGCTCGAATTTGGGCTCTTCTCGACTTACGAGTTTCCCATGGCAGCACACCTAAGGTGGGGTAATGCCTTACTGAATAGTGACCTGAGGCCTATGTATTTTCTATATATCTATATATTTTCCTGCCTGAAGGGAAAAAGTGCTGTCGTCAGAAAGTATGAGAAAGCCTTAGACTTATTTGAAATTAGGCATAGTGGCATAAGCCTCTTCCAAAACAAGTCTTAAAAACTCTAATCAAAAAAACTATTTATGAAGCCAGTCACAAAGTAGATACTGTACTGTCTTCAGGGCATTCTAGTAATGACACAATAGTGGGGAGTAGTAAGTACACAATAGTAGGGAGTAGTATGTACAAACAACACTAACTGTATGTCGTATGGAACCTCCCCCATGGAGGGTTAGAGCTATCTTGTTGCTAAGGTTGAATTTCCTCCTCTTGCGAATTATAACAGGGCATGGGAGGGATTAGCTAGGGAGGACAGACTTTGCCACCTGTGTGGAAACTGGGTACAAGATCTAAATCATGCGTTATTTGTTTTTCCCCCACTACAGCCATTACGACGGCGTTTATTAAGTCCATTGTTTTTAAAGTACAACATCACTAGGGCAGAAGAAGCCCGGAACTACCTTTTGGCCCCTCCATCAGATCCAGCATGTTTTAAAAATGTTAGCTTTTTTAAACAATTTTAAAATGTTTTTTAGAGAGTATTATTACGTTGTGTTTAGCTCAGGTATGTTGAACATGGTTCCCTTTAGGCAATATACTTTGCAGATTATAAATTGAATTTTAGGGCACTTTGAACTGTACAGTTGAAGTTGCTAGAGTATTTAAATGGTAGACAGCCGTTTGTACTGACTTAGTACTGTATTTTAATTGATTTGTGCAATTGTTTCTATATATGAAAGAATTCACCTTGTTTCTTCAAAAGATGGAATCGGCACTCCTGTGGATCTTTCACTGTGATTTATTGAACTGTGAGCGACACAAACCTCCGCGCGTTTCGGCTGCCAGCACAGCCTTATTTCTATATATGCACACTTGCACTTTTACACCTCGTACTTGTATTATATGCAGAGTTATTTTCAGTTTTGCCTAATGCTGCTATGAATTTTGTACTATAAAACGAAATTTGTAATTGTCAGGTTCTCAAATGTATTTTATCCTGTTATTAAGTTCTGTATGATTTGGTATATTGAAGCTCTCCTTGTATAGTTTTATGTGGAACTCTTTGGAGTTCCAAATCATAATACAATGAATTAAATTGAATTCACTTAGGAGGGCTAGAGCGGACTTATGTCCGAAAGCCAGCTCTCATGGTAGATCATCAAGGACAGAAGCCATCTCGGCTTCTGTACTTTGGGCTGGGTGGAAACCAGTCAGCAATGGATGAAGAAAGGACCTGCTTAGCTCCTGAGCATAGGAAAGAAGTGATCATTTTCAGGAGCTTAGGATTCACTGCACCTTTAAAAGTGTCAGAGAGGGGGAGAGACTTACTCAGAAGGTCTGAGAGAGGGTTGGCCGTTATAATAGACAGTGCTCGTGTAGTGGTAGGGAGGCAGGAATCTAGCAGGGAGCCAGATTTCACCTTATTCATGAGAGAAAGGAGACTTCCACATGGGAGCTGGGGTGCCTGACTCAAGGAGTGATAGATCATTAACGGTGCCACAGTCCACATTCTCCCGTTATTGAGGCAGAGAAGTGGCCAGAATGGTTTCCATAATTGATGTCATTTTCTCACTAGAAACCGTACAGAGTTGCACAGATTGAGAGGGATCTACCTCCCGGATTACTCGCTTCAGCCAAGTGAGTTTCTTTAATATCTTAAAAGTTTACTTTTCTTTATTTGCCACTGCATTAAAGTGAATAGAATAAAAAGAGAATTTGGTGGTGAGAAGTAAGCTTTTATGCTTCCTCATACCCTCCTAAAACTTTCTATTTCTAAAGTGCCATTGTTCTCACCCCACTGCCTTTCAAGTTGACATAGCTGAGCTCTGCCACTTTCAATTCATAATTGAACCACTGAGCATGTTTAGAAGGAGACAGCATACTTTGAGTATGTTCTGGGGCATGTACATCACTGTTGTGTTGCAGTTAGTTTAAAAAGACGCACAGAAGTCTGTTCAACTAAGGAGTTGGGGACTGGGCAGGTTTCATGGAGGGCATTTGCCTGGTGCCGTTATTAACAACGCTGCAAGACTTGTAGTGTGAACTGGAGACCGTGGATGGTGGTTCTGTTCATGCCAGTGGCCCTGTAAGTGTGAAAGAAATCTGTGGCCTGCAATGCTGCGACCTGCTTGGGTGTGGTGGCTGGGACCTGTGCGTGGATACGTGGGACGGCGGCCACCTCATGAAGTGAGCCTGGCAGGCAGTGAGTGCATCTCCTCCATGGCCAGCAGAACCAGGAGACAACGGGGCCCGGTGCGGGCGGGTGGGCCTGCCTTTCTGCAGATAGTTGCACTGTAGCTAGGCCCAGCATGCGCTGACCTATGCAGCCAAGCACCGCAGTGCAGCGAACAGGGTGTGGGTCCCCTCAGGTGGTCCGGGACGTTTGACATCGAGCCTGGGATTTCTATCAGGGATGACTGAGCCACGCTGCCCTCCTCAGGGAAGCTTTACATCTGGACACCACATCGAGCTCTGGGACTGTGCTGAGAGTCTTCCTGATGTGCCCTGTCCGTTGCTTGCACCCCTCTGCCGAAACGCCCCACAAGGCTTACCGGTGACAGATATTAACGCCTCACTCCTTAAAGGGGTGGGTTTGCTCGTTCCCCTTCCCCCCATGTACTGAGCTCTAGCTGGAGTGAGGCGGGACCCAGATGCATCAGTGGAGGGTTAGAGGTCTCTTGGTTTATCCGTTGCCTGTACTGTTGCATAATCTTGTGCCCATGCTGCACCACGATGGGTAAAGCTGACGGCTGTCAGTCAAAACTTCGATTTGATACCCACCAAACTCCCTGAGGGATGTGAACTGGTACTAAGATACTGGACAAGGCCTCTCCACCCCCTGCAGAGCATGCAGGAGCAGATGAAATGAGGGACTTGCTGATCGTCATGCAGACCATCCTGACTTCGATTGATTCCAAAATGGATTTCTTGGGTGCTGAAATGGATTCCATTACACGGAAACTAGAGAAAGATGACAGCTGGATACAGGAGACCAAACAATGCATTTCTAAGGTGGAGGACACTGTAACTTCCCAGGGGAAACCCTCCTCAACACGGACATAGTCCTCAAGGTGATAGCAGCCAAGAACGAGGATTGAAAAGCGTGCATCACTGTAATAAAATCTGATTTCTGGACTTGCCCAAATCCACCAACACTGGTAAACTAGAGGATTAGGTTAAAAAACTGCTGGTGTACCTCTTCGGCTCAGATTCATTCTCTTGTCTACTTATTGTGGAATGAGCACATCGAATATTGGCTAATCGGCCCCCACTGGGAGCTCATGCCTGCCCCTTCATTGCCCGTCTTTTAAAGTTTCAAGACTGAGATACTGCCTTCCAACTAGATCAAGAGAGATGATCATTGAACTTTGACGGCAATGCAATCTCACTATTTACGGATTTTATGGCTGGCGGCTAAGAGGAGAGAAACAACATCTCCAGTAGACTGCCATCTCCAACACTATGATCTTCCCAGCTCATCTTTGGAATACTGTGCAAGGCCGGCAACATGTCTTCACCACCCCACAATAGGCATCGGAATCCAGTGAAGCTTGCTGAACTGCTCATTTTGTCCTGCTTGCCCCGGTTTCCTCCGGACTGAACTGGACCTGACTATCCTGCGGTAAGTAGAGACAGCCACACAGCCATTCCTTGCCCCTTTCACATCCCACCCTGAAACATTTCTTCACTATATCTTCATGTATCCTAGACCGCTTCAATGGCCTGGAATTGCCCATCTTAGGCGCAAGGTGGGAAACTGGTTCATATTTACCCACAACAACTTTGCCTAGTCAAGGAAGACTCTGACATCTCTCTGCATGTGCCCCACTGGCCATTCCTTGGACAGTTTTTGTATAATTTCTAAAATGTTATGTACTTTATGAGTTTACATTGTTTTTCTGGGAGGGAAGGGTCAATTCTGTGGCGGGCTTGGGCCGTCCATGTGGGAGGGGGGTCTTTTGTGTTGCTAGTAGCAATTCATGAGACATGCCATGTGCCCCCTGAGTACCGTTTCTGTCTCCATAATAAGAGGTTCAGCTCCCTGTTGCCTGTCATGCCTACCAGATACCATTTAACTCTGCTACAGGTCTGACTGGTGAGTCTAGTATTATACCCCCACACTTTACACATGCCATACACATGCCTCACCTGGAATATTCAAGGCCTAAGTGACCCACGTAAACGCAGGCATATGCAGATGTAGGTAGCCAAATACTGGTCGGTAACGGCCGAAAATACCAAATTTTGGCCGTTACCAACCGGTATTGGGCAATTGAGATGTAGGACATCAAAAAAGACCGATTCGGTAAATACGAATCGGTAATTTACCGAATCAAATTTTTTTTTTACCGAATCAGAATTTGCCTAATCTGAATTTACCGATTCGGAATTTACCAAATCGTTAAATAAGAAATGCTAAAAAATGACAATCGAGATGTAGTTAACTTCTAAAATACCGAATTTCATGAAATTCTGTATTTAAGAGTCGGTAATTACCATGGATTGAAAGCAGGTGGTAACCAGGTGCAGGCTATAAAAAAGGCCCCAAAATGCAACAGTGTGACCAGAATGGCGGCATTCTACGTGATAGCAAGGCGGCTATGGCTACAGGCAGCAGGAGAGAGGGTCTGGAGATGGGAGGAGCAAATCTACAGACAGCAGATAACGCTATTCCAACTCACAGAGGCAGAGATATTACAAAGGTACAGGCTACACCCCCAAACCATCCTTGACTTGATCAGGGACCTGCACCCACTCCTGGAGCACCCAACACCAAGGGTGTACGCCATCCCACCCCATGTTCAGGTGCTCTGTAGCCTACACCTGCTTGCATCTGGGAGTTACCAGGGGGTTATACCTGCGGTAGGTGGGATGTCCCAGAGCTGCCTGTCCCGTTCTTCAGGAAGTTCCTAGAGGCCATGATGCAGCGAATACATCTTTACATCAGCTTCCCTGACACACATGCGGAACTGCTCAAGACCAAGACTGACTTCTATCAAATGGCACACTTCCCACACGTCATCGGCTGCATTGATGGCACCCACATCCCAATCTGCCCACCTGCTACCACAGAGTACATTTACAGAAACAGAAAGTCCACCCACTCAATAAATGTGCAGGTGATCTGCGACGCTGGCAACATAATTACTGACATTGTGGCCAAATTTCCAGGGAGCACCCACGACTCCTACATATTCCAGAACAATGGGATCTACACGCCTGGCTGCTGGAGAATTTGGGGAAGGATACCTGCTAGGTAAATCAGTGTGACACACCCTGATAATTACTGCAGCTGAATGTTTCAAATGGTATGTAACTAATGGCACTCTCTTTCCCACCTAGGCGATAGCGCTTATGCTCTGCGGTCCTTTGTACTCAATCCCTACATGAACCCATCAACCCGGATTAGGAGACGTTACAATGTGGCACACAGAGCAACACGCAACGTTGTGGAGCACACATTTGGACTCTTAAAAAGCAGGTTCCGCTGCCTCCACAAGAGCGGAGGTGCACGTCAGTACACACCCATCATCTGCTGTAAAATCATTGCAACCCGTGCCATGCTGCACAACCTTGCCACCAAGAAAGGCACAGAAGTTGATATGACTTATCATGAGGACATTGATGATGGAACTGAACAGCCAGAGCCCTATGCAGCAGGAGTAGCCCCAGCAAAAGATGGGACACTGAGATGGACAGAGATCACACGCAGCTATTTTTAAGTAAGTAAGGAGACACAGCCAGACGTTGAATGTGAATGACGTAGTTTAATGGGCACTACAGCAAATGACAAATGGCACACCTGGTAGTCCAATTTGTGACAACCTAACTAGGCGGTCACGGGTTACTTCACCCTAACATGTTCTTTGGAGTGTGGGCAGCATTAATGTCTGCACCCACGCACCACAGTGCGGGATGCCCGAGGCTGGGTTTCAACACTGGCTGTTCAGGCAGGGCCTGCAGATTGGCGCCTGCTGCTCCTCCGTATGTCCTGTATGGGTGTGCTACTGCTGCTCCTGCTGGTGGTGTCTTCAGTGTCCCCCACACCTAGATCTCCAGCGTTGGCTGACTGGTTGGTCAGCAGCAGTTCCATTGCCCCTGGAGACATCTGTGCAGCAGTGAAAAAGCCCCTCTTGCATCGCCACAGAGCGCCTACATAGCAGGGAAGTGGCAGTTACCAGACGGTTCACCGCCTTGGTGTGATGCTGCATACACTGCCTCTCCCGGCGCCTTTGTGTGCGGTCCTCATCAAGTTTATCGCAGAGTGCCATCATGGACTGGAACATGTCTGCATTCCCTCTGCCATTTCCCTCATGGTCTCCGCCATGGAGCGGATTCCCCGGTTCATATTGCCCATGTTGTTGTTTAAGTGGTGCATCTGTCTCTGCACTGATAGTATGGCTTTTGCCTGCAGGTGCTGCACTTTCACCATTGTGGCCTCCAGCCCGCAGAAGACCTCGTCACCATGCCCAGTTGTGCTGCTCTCCCGGACCCTACGGCGTCTTGCACCTGTGTGCACACCTTCGGAGGCAGAATGCAGCCCAGCATTGTTTGCCTCCAGTGGAGCAGTTTGGGTGTCACCCTCCCTTTCTTCCTCAGATGTCGTCGCCATGAGTTGGAGAGGGGGTACATCATGCCTCATGGGCCTTACCACTTCCAATGACTCTGAAGCTGGTGAGGGAGACTGTGCTGGTGGGTCCAGCTGTGGTCAGTCATACAGCAGAGGCAATGATGGCTGTGCTGTTGTGGCTGCCTCTGGTGTGGAAACTGCCTGTGCTGTGCATGCAGGGGGTGTTTCAGTGCTTTGCCCTGCACTCCTGCTTGCATCCTCACTCCTTTCCATTCGGGGTGCCCTTTTCTCCCTCTCCTGCGCTGTCCTGCGCGATGACTCTCCTGTGGACAGATATGGACATTGGCTCAGTGGTGCTGCAACCCTGTATTTCAATATTAAATTACAATCCTGTCACACAATATCAATGTCCTCAACTGCTTCTGAAAGTAGTGTGTGGCATGCCTTGCTGTTTTGTGTGATGACTGTACTGATGTATGTTTCAATGACTACCTCTCCCATGATGCATTGCTGGTGTATCCCAAAACCTGTACTGGAGTGTGAAACACACAGCAACATTGGGGAAGGGGGACAGGGAAGGGGGGAGGATTGCAGGACATGCCCCTTACCTTGTTTTGTTGCAGCTCGGGCTGAGCTGTCAGCATCCCCGATCCCAAAAACACTCTCGGGCTCCAGGGTGGACTCCACCAGCTGCTCCAGGTCAGTAAGGGCATGTGCCCTGCTCCTTCCTCCCCCTGTGACACTGGCCTCTTTCTTCTGTGCTGCCAGCTTCTTCTTTGTTATGATCCTGCGATCATACCAGCGTTTTTTGAGGTCATCTACTTCTCGTGTGGTCACCCCTATGGCGTTCACCTTCGCCATGATTCCCAGCCAGGTGTTCCTTTTCACAGCCTCTGCTACCTGCAGAGACTGTTTCCCAAAAAGCTGGGTGTGGTGTTTCACCACCTCCTCCACCAGCACCTGCAGTTTGCCTGTGCTGAACTTTAATTTTCTTTTGTGGTCTGCTACTTCCATCTATCTGTGAGTCCTGGGATTCCATCCTGCACTTCTGCTCAACTCAGTACAGCCAGTAGCTCAGTGTCTCACAGCTCTCTAGAATGTTCAGTTAGTCTGCACCTGCATGGGTGTGGCCACTTCCTGGTTGTGGGGTGGGGTGAATGCGCAAGATTGGTTGTTTCCTCTGTTGCTTTGTTGTGGGGTAGGATGCATGCACATTATTGGTTGAATCCTCAATTGCTTGTATTTTGTATCTCCGATTCGGTATTTACCGATTCGGTATTTACCGAATCGGTACATACCGATTCGGTAATTCCCATTCATTCCTAGGCCCATTGGAATGACTGGGAATTACCCGAATCGGTAAATACCGAATCGGTAAATACAGAATAGCAGATTCCGATTTTTACTGAATCAGTAAATTTTACCGAATTATTTGCTACATCCCATTTACCGATTCTAAAATACTGAATCGGTAAAATTCGGTATTTTAGAATCGGTAAAATAGGATTACCTACATCTGGCCCATAATACTCTATTTGGAGAGACGCAAGTCAGTATAGCACTCCTGCAGGAAGCACACCTTGCTTACTTTCTCCTATCCCTTTGCCAGAATATGGGCATCCTACAGGTTATTCTCTTCCGATTCCACTCACACTAGAGGAGTAGCACTCCTGGTGAGAATGATGACCAGGGCAGATACGTAATTTCATAAGGCAGACTGATATCACATATTATTACCATGGGCAATTGCTATGGGCCAAATACAGATGACACAGAGGTTTTTTGATCACTTGTGGGGCCAAATTGCTTCAACTGGGCCCTCCCTTCCACTCTGGGGCAAAGACTTTAATTGTGGTCTCAATGAGAACCTGGACTGCTCACATGCCCCACCAAGCTCCTGTGACACAGCAGCATGCAACTTAAGGGACATAATTCGAGACCATGACCTACTGGATATTTGGCATAACTGCCACCCTCCTCCTAAGGAGGGAGCCTTTTACTCAGAGATGCATGGAAGCTGGTCCCATCTAGATTACTGTATTATCTCCAGTGGAATGGGACAATAGATACAAGAGGTTAGACATCCAGCACATACCTTCTTAAATCACCCCGCCCCTCCTACTTACACTTACTGGGCCCGATTCACAGAATGAACTTAAGACTAAATCCTAAACTTACTACTATTTGGTATTCGCAGAATGCACTTACTACTTTCGGGATTCACAGAGTGAACTTACTACTTTCGGGATTCACAGAATGAACTTACTACTTTCGGTATTCACAGAATAGATTTAAGACTACTAACTTTACGTCCGCACTCGGGCCGGAAATTCCGGCCCAGAGGCGGAGTTTCTGGCCCAGAGGGGGAGCTTCCGGCTTGGGGGTGGAGCTTGCAGCCTGGAGGTGGAGCTTGTGGCTTGGAGGCGGAGCATCTGGCTCAGAGGTGGGGATTTAGCCATGGCTGAAATCTCCACCTCTATGCCGCAAGCTCCGCCTCCGGGCCGGAAGCTCCACCTCCGGGCCACAAGCTCCACCCCCAAGCTGGAAGCTTCGCCTCTGGGCCGGAATTTCCGGCCCGAGTGCGGACGTAAAGTTAGTAGTCTTAAATCTATTCTGTGAATACCGAAAGTAGTAAGTTCATTCTGTGAATCCCGAAAGTAGTAAGTTCACTCTGTGAATCCCGAAAGTAGTAAGTGCATTCTGTGAATACCAAATAGTAGTAAGTTTAGGATTTAGTCTTAAGTTCATTCTGTGAATTGGGCCCACTGTGCCTATGTCATACCCACTGGGCTCCAATTGTCTCCTTTCACCACTTATTCTGTTGGATGTCGCATTCACAGCAGATCTAAGGCAGGTTATACATGATTTTTTGGAAAATAATTTAGGGTGAGTGCAGCAGATTGGTATAGTCTGGGAAGCCCTTAAGGTCACCAATAGGGGGTTTTGCAAACTAAGTGTAGGGGAGTTTTACACTCCCTTCATATCGATTTAGATAGGCTGGATAGGATACTAAAGCGGTTGGAACCACAGCGGTCTGCCAACATGGATCTCGTTTTAACGCAGTAGATTAAGATTACACTAATAGAATATCATGAAGTAGCCCTCAGGAAGAGTTGGTATTGCAGCAAGTATGCTGTTTTATGACCCTATAGAGAAGGCGAGAGGCCAGGGAAGACTCTTGCTACAATGATAAAGTGCCCATGGTCGGATAACGATGTAAGCAGTCTCCAGGGTGAATATGATCAGAACCATATTGACACCACTATTATCCTTTGAACCTTCACAGAATTGCAGTTGATAGAGGCAGGCCCGTACCTGTAGGAGGTCTCCTTGGGCTGGCTGGACAATGCTCAGCATACATTTCTGGAGCAGGATTCACTAGCAATGTAATCGGGGAGGCGATATAACTGCAGGCCAACATAGCCTTCTGGAGCAGGATTTCACTAGCAAAGAAATCTGGGAGGCAATACAACTGGAGGCCAGCCAAGCACCAGGACCTTTAGGGCTCCCTGCTGAATACTATAAGAAGTATGTGGACATTCTGACCTCAATCCTACTCACTGTTTTCAATGAGGCACAACATGTGGGACAGATCCCCGTGACCATGTGCAAGGCTTTAACATAACAATATTGAAGTCTGGAAATCCCCCGGAAAGGTGAGAGTCTTACTGACCCCTCTCCTTAATTAATAGTGACATCAAAATATTGAAATATTGGCAACATTGCTAGCAAACAGGCTAACTCCCTTGATGCCTCACCTGTTCCGCCCCAATCAGTCGGGATTCAAACCTGTGCGCTCCACCTCGCATAACTTAAGCACGCTCTTTGCAATCCTACAGGACATTGGCCCAGAGTTAGCTGCCGGGGCTGTAATTTTGGATGCCACCAAAGCCTTTGATTCCCTTGGGACTATCTGCGGTCAGATATTAGTGGCGCCATCTGCAGAGCTGACTTTCCCACAACATAGGCGGGACTGGGTCGGTTTTAGAGGGAAGCAAGGAGATTGATTCTTGCAATGAGTCGATTGTACAGTTCTGTATATCAGAAGTTGAGTTGGATCTAGCCTGGTCCTTTTTAGATGTTGAGTGTGCAGCATCCTTAGGCTTCTCCTTTAGCCCAGCTAGCACAAACAGGGGATATGCTTGACATTTCGTAGCCCCTAAGGAGCTATTTATTTGCTCCACTTTATTTATCCTCCTCCACTTTATTTATCATCCTCCTTTTCTGACTCCTCTCAAGCCATGTATTTTCCCCTTAACTCCTCTCCCACTGTTTCCTTCTCTGGCCTCTTGATCTACAGGCCCCCGGGCCCTAGGTCCACTTTCAGTCATAATTTATTGAAAATTCTGGAACCCTATATTGACAGACCTAACATGACTATCCTAGGAGACTTTAATTTTCATCTCGAAAATATAAACTCTAGTGACACCTCTCTTCTGGTAGACTCCCTGGCCTCCTGTGGACTACTGCAATGTGTAGGGAGCCCCACCCATACTGCCGGACATACACTGGATGGTGTTTTTCAAATGATCCCAGGCTAGTAATAGGTTCCCCCCTTCCCCTTTCATGGTCAGATCACATGGCCGTCCCACTTGAACTTACACTTCCCCATCCCTCTTTGTCCTCTTCTGATCTTGAAAAGGAACTATAGGGGGATCAAAAATGAGACCCTTGCACCATTTCTGTCCAGTCTTAGGTCCCCTGCGTCGAGCAATCCTAACTCTTCTGCCCTCGATTTTTTCAACACTATTGCAAACGCAGTGGACACTCTGGCTCCTGCAAAACCACACTATTCCGCCAGAAAGCGACCTTCCGATCCCTGGTTTTCTGACACACTCAGACTGCTAAGGCAGGGCTGCAGAAAACAAGAGAGACGCTGGCGGTCGCACCCTAACCCCAACGATAAAGAAAAACATAAACGTCTCCTTAAGGGGTATAAAGCAGCGGTGATTGGGGAAAATAAGGCCCACTTTGTTAAGTTGACAACTTCCCTCAGCTCCCCTAGGGAATTGTTTAAGGTTATAGATTCCCTAACTACACTCCAGTCACCAGATCCCATAGTGGGATCTCAGGAACTGTGTGACCAGATCTCCTCTTTCTTTCATACTAAGATAGTGGATATCTATACCGCCTTGGAATCTCTAAACCAAGATCTAGATGCCTCGGATCTCCCGGTGGGTCTCCTAGATGAAGGCCAGGCTAATGGTCCCTGCAGTGTCCTTTCTAATTTTCCGCCACTCACCCTCGAACAAATCAATTTGCTCCTGGATAAAACAAAATCTGGTTCCCCTTTGGATCCCTGTCCTCTCAAGATTTTTAAAGAATGCAGGGAGGTAGTTCTGCCTCCGCTTCTTGAGGTGATGAATCTAGCAATCTCTGAAGGCACCTTCCCCGCCGCATGGAAAATGGCGGTGGTTAAGCCCCTCCTAAAAAAGGCTACTCTAGATCCCGGGATCCTTAAGAGTTTTCGCCCAATATCTTTGCTCCCCGCTCCTGCTAAGATGCTTGAGGATCATCTCAACTATCATCTGAGTGCCTTCTTGGACAACTCCTGCCTGCTAGATCATTCCAGCATGGCTTCCGGAGGGCACATAGCACTGAGTCTGCCCTTACAGTGGTTACCAATAACATCCGGGCTAAGGTCGAAAGGGGCCAGAATACTCTTCTGGTCCTGCTCGACCTGACAGCTGCTTTTGATACCCTGTCCCCCTCCATTTTGGCTGCACGCCTTAGGGAGATGGGAGTGGCCGACTCAGCTCTGGGCCTCCTAACGTCCTTTCTTAACCAGCGTGAACAGAGGGTCAAGCTGGGTGACTTTCTTTCTCCCGTTAAACCTGGGCAAGCCTTCCCCTGGGCCCCAGCAGCAGCATGCCCTTGGTAGATTCAAGTCAGGAAACCAGAACATTTTTCATGAGGTCACAGCCTCTTTTTATACACTAAATCCCTTTGTCTGTAGGGTGCAGGGTGGGGGAAAACCAGACGCAGCTGGTTTTGGAGCACTTTGTTTTTCTCAGCCCCTCTCCCTATTCACAGGACAGGCTAGGGTCATCAGTCGCACCACAGGGGGCGGAGCCAGCATTGTGTGGGGAAATCCCAGCCCTATTCAGGTCCCAGGTGCACCCCTCCCTCACATCAATCATGCAGATCTCTCCTCTCACCACAGGGGCAGACCCATCCTGACTCCTGGAGCCAGGCTCACCAGCCAACTCTAGCCAATCACAAGCCAGACAGCCAATTCACATAAATTTCACAGATATGCCAACTTCTAGAAGTGGCACTTCCACACTAGCCACATTAAAGCTGCACACATCATCGCGCAGCATTCAATCTCACGAGTTCGCACATACCAACCTCAACCTTGCACTCCCCACGCATCAGGAATTACCATGGAAACACATATTCCCCATGCATTCCTAAGGGAGGGCAGGCCATTCTCGCACATGCACTCAGAGAGCGCACGCACTTTACACTGCGCCACAGTGCTAAAGTGTGCCAAGACCAGAAATCACTACAATGATGTAACATTAAAAGGCAAAAAGTTCAGGGCTGAACCTGCCAGAAGGGCCAAGTCCAACAAGGGGTAAGAGAGAGGGGTAAAATACACGGAGCTGCCGGTGAGTACTGCTAAATCCAAAGCAAGATATAAATTATTCCTACTTTTTTCGCAAGCCCACAGATCCCATGGGCTCGTGCCAGCGTCGGATTGGTAACGGGGGCATTCGGGCAATGCCCAAGGGGCCGGGGTCCGAGTTCCAGCTGAGGGCTGCTTTTGAGCAGCCTGGGGGCCGATTTGGGCGGTGTCTCTGTTGTTCAACTATACCGCCAGCGGCCCAGTGGGTGTCTGAGTGGCCTTTCTGGAGGGAGATGGGCACTCATTATCTCCCGTATAACAGCAACAGGTAGAGGTGTCACACCTTTTCTCTCGCTGGGCCTCCCATTAATATAAGCATACTGAGCGGGGCAGGGGGCCTGAGCAGAATTGGCCTCACTTGTTTTCAGGTGTGTTTCACTAGTAAACTGATGCGTGCATTTTTTTTAAACCCCTCCCTTTCTCCCCCTACCCCATTTTTGGAAAATTACACTGAAAGCAGTGATTTGAGGGAAGGCACTATGCAAATGTGGGCCGATTTTTTTACGCGTGCCCGGGCCGATTTTTAATCCCAATCCAACCCTGGCTCGTGCCACCTTGCACATCCACATTGAGAATTCCTCGGTACCGCTGGGTTAGTTTTCAGTCGGGGAGCGGTCAGGCGAAGAAAGCCGCACCGCACCCACCTTCTTGGATGCCCTCAATGGCTTAGAGCGTATGAGCTGCGGAGCTTGACGGGAGCTCCCCATGGCCCTCAACTGATCACTTTTGTTTAGAACTCTAAGGGAGATCTCCATCAATTCTGAGGCTTTGAGCTTTTAAGGGCGCTGTTGGTACTACACGCGATGATGGAAAAAGTTGACCTGGACATGGTGTTCGAAAATAGGGACCCTTTGACTTGGTAATTGGAACTCCGCCCTTTTTTTACTTTGACTGTGTGACCTGAGTGTCGGTTTTTAAATAGTTTTTGTTTCCACCAACACTCGTCAGACTACCCTGCCCCTGGGCTGTGACCAGCGTACCCCGCCCTGAGGGATCAGCAGCAGAGTGGAGCCCCTAGGACCACTAAATTTCCTGACATTCGTTTGTGCCCACCTGCATCAGTGGGGGTATGAGTTTTAATTGCCCCTGAGGGATTACATGTTGAGCATTGTGGGTGGGGAGTCAAGCTTTTGGGGACCCTCCCTAGGGACTTGGGCTGCGATTGAGGCATCTGGGCTCGCTTGGTTTTCGTTCTCTCTGGCTTACACCTAACTGATCTTCTTTATGTGGGGGCTTTTCAGCTTCTATTACAGCTGGGTTTGAATAACCTAACGCAGGGGGAGCTGGTGAGCAGATATCCATCCCTACGTATGGTAGGGAGGTGCTGACAGTTTTTCCACTGACGGCATTGTAGGGCTATCGAATTTAGCCTCTTTGAAGATGGCCCATAATTCTAACAATGCCTCTCTCTTCTCTCTTTTGACATGTATATTTGGTCTTTATATGTGTTTTAGTGTGCTCAATTATGTTCGGGTCAAATGTTCTCTCCTTAGGTCAGGGAAATGTGTTGCCTGCATCTGCAAATGCCACTCTTGGAAAAATGTATTAAGTTTCTTTATCTGTGTGGGGAACCTAGTTCCCATATGCGTCAGTGGAAAATCCATGACAATTTTTAGTTGTTTTTGGACAAATACGACTCAAATCGTTTGAGAGTTTTGTTTGTTCTAATCGTGGGGGCAAACGTATGTGGTGAACTCTGAAAAAGTAAGTACTAGGAGTTTAGTGCTATTCACAAATGCATCAAACAATTCAACTTGAACATTTCAATAAACACAAGATAACAATGCAAATAAAGTAGTGCAACATAGGGCAAAAATGCAATGTTGAAATAGTACCTGCACAAAATCAGTTTTGGCACATAATACAGTTTGCAATTAATAAACAGCACCACAAAATCACATACACACTACTCCTCAACAGTAATTGACAGAAAAAAAATACTTTGTCAAAAATTCTCAGCCCACTCCTAGTGCATGTTATCCTCTAAACAGGAAAGGTTTGCACGGTACACATCACTAAGTGAGCCGGATAGTCTGCCAACATCTGTTCCCAGATAAAGGTGTTAGTCATAGACACTGAGAAGTAATGACTCAGGGTTCACAGGCCCTTCTTTGCTACACACAATTTATGCCCAGTCTCCTGGGTCCACGTTTTTACATAAAGTCCGAATCACACTCTGTGTCACACCCATGGGTCAAGCGTACACCCTGTGTCACGCCCAGGGGTCCAAGAGGCCTACATCTCCCACACTCTTTTCAGTACTACCAGTGTTAAGAAACCTGATTAGCACTGACAAATCCTTTTAGCTAAAAGACTATGAGACAAAGGTGATAACTCCACCAAATCAGGATCGCTGTATCACAAAAATAGCTTCCTGGGACCCATAAAGGAATATATAAATATTCACCTTTCCTAGAATGCCGACTATCCGTTGACTTCTGCGGGATCTCCTCTGGGGCTGCCTTACAACTATACAGTTAGGATATATAAAATAGGTAATATTCTGGACTCAGGTTATCTTTTTACACTTCTCCCTAGTTAACTCTATGCCAAATGCTCTAGATTATGTTCTGATGTAGTCTCTTACTCTCTATGACAGCTGCTTCAGAACAAACCTCTGCCCCATGGATTTAGCAGAACTTACAATCAACTGTGGTGTCTTCCCATCTTCTTTTGTTGTGCAAACGTGAATCTGTCCTGGCAGGGTCTCATTCGTTCAGCTGCAGTGGGGTTTGAGGTACCAATAATCTCCAATGGTGGCTCGCCAAAATGTTGCTTGAGTTTGAAATCCCTTCAAAAACAGAAGACAAGAGGCATTTGGCAAAACAGGAACAGTTTGTTTAATTAAACGTTTTGGCCAGGACAACAGTTGCGGGCACAGGGTCTGAGGACTGTCTCAATTTACATTCTGTTGGCATCCTTCTTAAATACCATTTTCAGCAGGTTGTAAAGGTTTCCAGCATTCCATATATGGTGGGGAATGTTGGTTACTGTCTTTGAAGTCCTAAATCAATTGTCAAATGGTTACCACAGGTGAGCCTTGACCTTGTGTAAACACAGTGTGGCCAGTGGTGAATGTGTCCAGATGTTCAGCATGGGGAGCGCATGATCACTATATGTGCTAGAACGTGATTGGCTATGTGTTCCTAACTCATGTTGCGTCTGACTTTTATGGGGTTTTTGGGAACATGCGTACCCCTTCTGGCGAAATGCGCTTCATTGTGGCAATCTCCTTTGAACATTTGTAATATTGCTGCGTTTATTTGTGGGATTGGTCAAGAGTTTCCTGTACTGTGTTTGCCTGCCAGCTATGCACCCACCCACCTGTGACCTATAAATCGACAATCCCGGGCCTTGGTCTGAGGGCCTGTTTAACTACATATTTGCACGTCGTGGTTGATGTAGAGTTCACGATGGCCGGATCTATTAATAAGGACAAGATATAATTTTCGACGACAAATGCATCCATTTCCATATTAACATGTGCAACCTTGGCCTCCTGCGAGGAGTGTGACGGAAATCCACTCGCATGTTTTTTCTAAATGAACTGCATGTAGTGCAAATTTAAAAAACATAATAAAGAGCAATATAAAAAATAATATTACAACCACACAAAATGCATATATTTGAAAATTCAGTATATGGTCCACAGTTCTCAAAAACTCCTATGTAATGCACACTTTCCTGACATTTACAAATCATTAATGGTGTGTGAATCACCATTCAAATTCATTCCTTTGCACTATTCTGTTTCTCTAAAGCCAACTTCTCTTTTGCCCTTTTTTCTGTATGTCAATCATTACTCCTCACACTCCTGTGTGATCCACTAGTTGTCTGTCAAATGTGTGGATCACTTCTCATGAACACATTAATTGGCTTCAACATCTATGTGATCCACTGGAGGTGTATGGATCACCGCTGTTTAAATTAACAAAGTTGTAAGTGACATCCAGATATCCAAGGTGTTGACTCTATTTCCTCCACAAGGTTGTGCCTCAATCACTTCAAAGGACAACAGTGCTTTCTCCGCTTGCTGAGAGTCTATGAATAGTGGGCGGAGTTATTGTATTAATCTTTCACCACAGGGAGTGAAGGCACCTCACTTCTTAGTTGCCTTCCTGGTTTGGGTTGTCTTGGGCCTTCAGGCTCTGTTGCTTGTTCTCTTGGCCCTACTTCTATTGCACCCACTGGTCTTGGCCCTCTTGATCCTGGTTCGCCTTGTTCAGTTCCTCCAGAGTTGGTCATTTTTATCCTTGTACTCCAGGCTATTCCTTACCTGACTCTGGCTGGCCTCCTTACATCTGATCTGCCGCAGCCTGGTCCTGGTACCTCAAATGATGGATTTGCTACATTTGGTACTCCAAGCCTTGGTGTCCTAGGTCCTGATTTTCATGACCATCTTAGTCCTGTTTCCAGTCCCCTTGGTCATGATCCTTTCAGTTCCCCTAGCCATCCTTGCTTTGCTCCTCCCGGTGCACTTGGTCCTGGTCAACCTGGTTTCCCTAGTCCTTGTCTTGCTTATCCTGGCCTCCTTGTCCTAGCAGCCATTGTCCTTGTGGTCCTGATCTTCAGATTCCTACTCAATCTGCTCATGATCCTCCTTGCCTTGGTTCTCCTAGTCCTTCTGCTCATTGTGCTTATGTGCTACAATAATTATCCCTGGCCCACCACTGATCAGCCTAGCCTTTCCGAGTTGTGATGGTCCAGGGCCTCCTGTTCATGCTAACCTTAGAACTTCCTGGTCTTGGCCTTCCCAAGCCTGTTCTGTCTGTCGTTCTAAGGAACTCCTGCCCATGGACCGCTGGATCCTGGTTCTCCTCTGTGTCGCAGGCTCTCGGTCCTGGACTTTTTTATCCTTATCACCCTAATTCAGGTGCCTAGTTCCCTAGTTTATCTAATTGCCATGATTTGCGTCTTCCTAATCCATCAGCTCCTGGCACCCCTGTCATCTTAGATTTGGTCCTCCTGGATCTGGTCTTCTGGTGCTGCCTTGGTTTCCTGATCCTCCTGCCCCATCCGCATACTAATAGCCCTCCCGGTTTCCCTTGTCTCAGTGGCTGTCATAACACAGAGCACAGAGCACATGCTAGGCCATGTTGTTCACAGTGGCGGCTCCTCCGCTAAGGCGGAGGAGAACACCCCACTGCCAGGGCAGCAGAGAAAGGAAAAATACAATGATAATATGTTATAATCATTTTATTTTTTCCTCCCGCTGTGGCAGTGCGTGAGGGGGCGGGCCGTAGCTGCATGGTAGGAGTGGTAGATACTCTTGTGCAAAATGACTATTTGGTCGTCCCTCTCGGCCGCCCAAAACAGTCATGCACACTCCCCTGTTCTCCATGCAGGCTGCCCCTCCTCCCCTGCCACCACACATGTGAGCCGTGCCGGCGCCCCTGGTTGTTCAGTCTAAAAATCCCACCCACTAACACGTGCACCAGCACTCCATCATACATGTATAATGTAGCATGCTTCACTGTATGATTAGGGGATTGTTGTCAATTGAGAACATCATTGTATGATGGTAAGGTGATTGTTTAATAATGAAACCAGTACGCCAGTAATAGCATTATTCATAAATCCTGAAAGCATTGATTGATTGTTTTGCATGCTTGACTCATTTAAGAATGAGCTGTCTTGGTCTGCACTGCCCAGCTATACAAAAGGAGGGAAAAACGGGCACTCTCAAGAGCTCAAAACTGGGTCGCCATTTTGGGTGCGATTCTCTATATAAACAACACTCAACAGGTGATTTGCCTCGAGAATATTGCTGGATCAGCAGTTGTGAGGCTGGGCTTTTCACTCCAGTGGTGAACTTTAGACCCATCTCCCTCCTACCTTTCTCACCCATTGTCATTGAGAAGGTCATCAACGCCAAACTCTCCGTGTTCTTAAAAGTAAACCATATCCTGGACAACTCCCAATCCGGCTTCTGAAGCAACCACAGCACTGAGACTGCACTCCTCGCCGCCACTGACGACATCCGCTCCCTTCTCAACCGGGGCAAGCCCACAACCCTCATCCTACTGGACCTCTCAGCCATTTTCGACACCCTTTTCATGAGACTCCACAACACCGGTATCTGCAACAAAGCACTGGACTGGATTCACTCCTTCCTCACCAGCCAAACCCAGCTAGTCAGACTAGCTCCATTCCTTTCAGAACCCACAGAGATCAGCTCCTCCCTGAGCCTCAACCTCATCAACTTCTACATGGCCCCCCTTGCAGCCATCGTCAGAAGCCACAGACTCAACATCATCTTCTATGCCGATGACACCCAGCTGATCCTCTCCCTCACCAACGAACCCGCAACCGCCAGAACCAACTTCCACAGCGAATGAAGGCAGTCGCTACCTCGATGAATGACAGCTGTCACAAGCTCAACTCTGAGAAGACAGAAGTATTCATCCTGGGACCCGCGTTTACAGCCTGGGATGATTATTGGTGGCCAGCCGCCCTGGGATCCTCTCCCACCCCGACAGACCACACATGCAACTTCAGCATCATACTGGGCTCATCACTTACAATGAACTGCCAAATCAATGCACTCTCCTCAGCCTGCTTTTACATGCTCTGCTTGCTTCGAAAGACATTCAGATAGATTCGAACAGTATCCAGAAAGACGGTCACCCACACACTCATCATCAGCAGGCTCAACTATGGCAATGCACTCTACGCCGGCGTCACTCAGAAACAGCTCAAGAAACTATAGAACTTCCAAAATGCCGCAGCCAGACATTCCCTGAAACAGCCACGTCATGCAACACCTCCGACAACTCCACTGGCTCCCAGTCAACAAGAGAATCATCTACAACCTCCTCACACATGTCTACAAAGCTCTCAACGATGACGGACCAGCATACCTGAACCACCGCCTCGCATTTCACGTGCCCTCCAGACACCTCCGTCCCACCCAGCTTGCCATTGTCTCCGTCCCCAGGATCCACAAGACCAGAACCGAAGGAAGATCCTACCTTGCCGCCAAGACCAGGAACATCCTGCCCCTCACTTCAGGCAATCCATGTCACTGACCCAATTCAAGAAAGACCTCAAAACCTGACTCTTCTAATTATCCTACGCCTAAAGGGATTGCCAGCCCCCCCTCCCACCCACCCCCCAGCGCCTTGAGACCCTTACGGGTAAGTAGCCGCGCTTTATAAGCACATGATTGATTGATTGATTGATTGAAGTATGCAGAGAGGCCGACTAAATCAAAGGAAACCCTATATCAATTCTGGTTATCCTAACAGGCTGACAACTAATTCCATTCTCCAAGACTACAACGTCCCATCCAGGCCCTCCTCCCAGACTCTATCCAGCTTCCTCATGTTAATAAGGGGCACAGGCAGGAATGTAGGGAATACGGAGGTAGGTCCATCATGTCTCCGTGAAGTACAACAGTGTCGGCAAAAAGATAAGTGACACATTTTTATCAAACCTTGACAGTGGCCCTGGTCTTCCTGGTTCAGTAGTTGCAGGCCACTCTGGTCCTGGTCCAGGTAGTCCTTGTCATCCTAAATTGGGCTCTTCTGAATCTGACCCTGGTGGACCTTTTTAGCCTGGTCCCAAAAGCCCTCCAAAAGGCCTGGACATCCTGGCCCTTTCAATTCCAACTGGTCCTGCTGATCTACTGCCTCCTGGTCCTGCTAGTTCTGGTCCTTTATGGATGTGGTCCTCACAGTCCTACTTCTTCTTTTCTTGCCCTCTGGTCTTGTTCCTCCTTGACTTGATCTCTGTGGTCCTGGTCTTCCGATTCCGGGTACTCCTTTCCATTGTTTTCCCAGTAATGGTCCTTCGGGGTCTGTCGTCCTGTGTCTTTTAATTGTGGCCCTGTTCGTCCTTATCCATTTGTCTCTGCCCCTCTGATCTTGGTCACCCAGGTCGTCCAAGATTAGACCTTTCTGGTAGTAGTTCTTTTTGTCTTGGTCCTCATGACACTTCCCTTGTGAATTATCCAGCTGTCTTGCTTGCCTGCCTCCTACACTGTTTCACAGAAGCATCATTACTCTCTCACCCAATTTACCTCCTGCAAGTGCTCCAAAGCACTAGGCCCCAGCATCAGCTGCCTTAAGTGTATGTTCCCCTCCTCTATGACCCAAATACCACCTGTCTTTCTACACTTCCTGTTTTGCTACTACTTATCGACTGCTGCTCTAGTGCCAGTTCTGAAATACAGCCCAAGTAAAACACCATTAAAAAGCACAGGGCCTTCCCTTAAAAGCCTCCTTTTGAAACCCAAAATTAGTCTAGCCCTCAAAAGTCATTAAAAGGAGGATTCTGAACATTAAAAACAATGTTTTCTCATTACAAAACAAAACATTTAGGTAACATACATTAAAAGCATACTAACTATTCTAAATACCTCCAGACTGCAGCACATATATATCAGAATATATATATATGTGCCACAAACTGAAGCAATTTGAACCTGGTTGATTGTGTTTTGATTTTATATAAACATAAATGTTTTTATTCCAAAGTGATTTCACTGTTTTCTGTCTATAAACAACTTCGCTTAATTCATGTGCACTTTTTTCTGCACCTCATTACCAGATGGCCATCACCCTGCCACTCTACCATTGCCTGGAGTCCCTTTATAAGTCTCTGCTCGAGATTTGTAGTATTAACTCTGGTTAACTCTGTGGGCTTCCGCAGACCCAAAGGCTTTCCATTTGCTTGCTCCATGCCACTCTCAAATCCTGTGTCCCCATTTATCCATGGCATGAATGAGTCATGCCTCACCTGAGTTTAGAACCCCCCGCCCCCCAAGCAGGGACCAAGAACTTGCAAGCATCCACTGATCCCATTTTGGAAACTACCTTTTTTCTTTGTCTTGGAGCACTCCATACAGTGCTGATTTTTTCAGTTCACTTGCCTCGTCCTCCGTAGCTTTTATTTTTCTAATCTTTATTATTAAGGTGCTTTAGGTGAGCGTCAGTTGCTTTACACAAGGGCACGTTTGTTTTAAGCAATTTGCCCAAGATCACAGGATGTTGTGCTGACGCTGAAGCATGGAGTAGCAGATACAGCAGTCTAGACGAAGACTACTCCATGAATCTGGAAATATACATCAACTGTACTGTAATGTTTCACCTCACCAGGATAGGTAGGGTGGTTGGAGAGAACACACCCTTATGCGTACTGTGTGGTGGTAAAGCCCATCATGATGTAATGCAGCTCTATATGTAAATGAGGGCTGGCAGTCACTAATAATGATATCTGGGTGTGGCCTGCCTCTTATTTCTAGGCTGGGGACTCTTACTGCACACAGTGATGGCCCCGGTCATACAATGCGGGTCAGTCACTACAATGGCAACGCAGGGGGAGCCACCGACCCACCCGTCCACCACCAGTACAAGGATGAAACGAAGGTGTGCTGCCCACACTGCCTGCCTCCCTGGGTGTACCTCCAGGCCTTATCACCACTGTACCTTCTCACATTGGTAAATGTGTTTGTATTTATATAGCGCCTTCTACCCAGAGGTCTCGTAGCGCTGTATTCATACCGCTGTGGAACCCTTCCTGGCTTTCCTGTGAGGCGTCCACTCCTGGGCACCCCCAAGGTGAAGCCAGGCATCCAAGCGCTGCTGGGGCCGTTGTGGAGATTAAGTAAGCTATTGCCCAGAGTTGCAGCGTGGGACCCATGATTCGAGTTGGCACTGAGGTGAGAATTATCAGCTCCGGGGAGATTGAGTCCAGGAGCCGTCGAGGCAGCAATTGAACCCTGGTCCCGGGCCAGACCTCTGCATTAGGGTCTGCCGCTCTAACCATTGAGCCACGCTTCTCCACATTGGTGGTGAGGGCACATTGCCTGCTTTGAACCTGCTTGCAGTATCGCTGTTGCTCCACTGCACACACCACTCAATACCTGTGGCCACTCCCTGTGACGACAGGAGAGGACGACGGGTGGCCACGGTGCTCCGGTTGCCTCTCTGCGCTCATTAGAGTGCTTGCCCTGACGCACCTATACACATATATTGCATGGGCTCTGCTGAAGGGCATCTACCCGCAAAGGACTGCTCTCATGAGTGGACCGTGCATTTCCCATGTGTTCTCAGTCCATCTGTGGGGATAATCCCTTTTGTATATGCTGACCTCAGGGACCACACGCAGTGATCATCATCCAGCTGAAAGAATAATAAATAAAAGTAAAGGCAAAGTTCAATAAAGTTTAAGTCCTGCCACAGCCTGCATAGCCTCCCTCACTCAGGGACTCTTGGAGGCACAGTTTGTCTTGTTGCACAGAAGGTGATTTGCTTGTCCCACTGACTCAGTTCCCTCGGCCTGGCGGCTGTCTCAGATAACACAGAAGTGGGACAGTGCTCGTGCGTGAGGAAGAGTGAGACTTCTCCAGTGGATCATCATGGCAGCAATCCAGGCCATCGAACAATTTGTGGTGGACTGTGCGCTATCAACACTTGCGCCCAAATGGAAGGACCGGACAGAGAGGCTACAGTTCTACTTCGAAGGGGCTGGCATATCTTTAGAAAGAAGGCCTGCTTTGCTGCAGGACCTGGGAGGGAAAGACATTCATAGAATCTATAAAAGGATAGCAGAAGCCACGCTGAAACATACAGTACCCTTCTGAATGCACTGAATGCTCATTTTGAGCAAATGGACAATACGGATTATGAGCGGTTCATCTTCCAGGAAGCCCGCCAGGAAGCAGAAGAATCCTTATACACCTTTTATGGACAGTTGAAAGAACTCACTAGTACATACGGGTTTCAGGATGAGCCAGAAGTGATTTGAGATCAGATCCCTCATGGGTATTACTCCGTAGAATTGCTTGAAACCATGCTTCTGGAGCCAGGAAGGCTCCCCAGCAGAGTGGTCGCTCCCTTGCCTCCCTGGCGAACTGCGGTATCGTTGTGTGTTCTTACCTTTATTGAAGACCTGCAGCGTGCCCTGCCTGCCGCTTTTGCTAAGATTTAACTGATATCGCGCCTGCCTGCCGCTTTGTTAGAATTTATTTAGTAACGCGCCTGCTTGCCGCTTTGTGAACATTTTACTTGTAGGGCGCTCGCTTCCGCTTTGTAGAAACTTCATTTGTGAGGCGCCTGATTGCCGCTTTGTAACGTTTATCTTGTAGCGCGCATTTGTCACTGTTTGGAAGCATTTCCATTGCACCAGCGCATTTCGCCCCAAGCGCTCCGCTCCGCTGTCCCCTACGCAGCCATTTTAGCTGTTGTTGTCCTCCTTCGTGACCCGCCCCGCCTCCCAGCTGAGACGCCCTCGCCCCTCCCCCTCCACCATCCATATATGACAGGAGTTCCCGCGCGCAGCATTTACGCGCAGCGATCGCGCCCAACCCGCGCCGAAGGTGCGCCAAAGGTAAGCCCGTCTACACCCGTCCGCGCCTGGACCGCGCCCAGCGCCATACCCCCTGCCCCGCGCGCTACCCAGCCCTCTCGCATTACCTACGATGCCGCCTCCCTCCTAGCCCTTAACCCCGGTCGCGCCCCCAACTGCGTCCAAGCCGCTCCTGGTCGCACCCATGGACCGTTCTCCTGCTACTCCTGCAAATTTAGCGGCACCGACAACATCTCCGCTACGACCACACCACAGATTCCCGACCCCAACCACCTACAATGCATCCTTCTCAACACCCGCTCGGTCCACAGGCACGCCATTGACCTTTGGAATCTACTAGACGCCATCTCTCCGGACGTCGCCTTCCTAACGGAAACATGGATGAACGCTTCCTCCGCCCCTGACATCGCCATCGCTATCCCTGATGACTATAAGATCACACGCAAGGACCGCACCGACCATTCAGGAGGAGGAATCGCTATCGTCCATAAGAAATCCATCCGCATCTCAACCTGCTCCGACGCCAACCTCGCTAACTCCGAACACCTTCACTTCCAGATCCACACCGACCCCAAGACAACTCTTAGGACCCCGCGCAAAATTCAGTGAAGACATCACGGACTTCATCACCCCACACGCGCTCCCCTCCAAAGACTACATCCTTCTGGGAGACCTCAACTTCCACCTTGAAAAGACCAACGACCGCAACACCGCCACCCTCTTAGACAACCTCGCCAACCTCGGACTTAAACAACTGGTCACTTCCCCCACCCACATCGCAGGGCACACTCTCGACCCCATCTTCACCTCCAGCAACCATGTCTCCTTCAGCCACACTACGGATCTCCTCTGGACTGACCACAGCTGCGTTCACTTCACCTACAACAAGCCGAAACCCATCATCCACATCCAACCAACTCTACAAAGAAACTGGAACAAAATCACCACGGATCAGATCTCCACATCGCTCCTTCGAACCTCCCCAGCCCTCTCCTCTAACGCCAACGAAGCCGCCTCCAACCTCACCCTTTGGCTATCCAACACCGCCGACACCCTAGCACCACTGAAAAAACGTCAACACAAACTTGGCAACAAGAAGGCCTCATGGTTTAACGTTGATCTCAAGAAGTCCAAGAAACTATGCCGCTCCCTGGAAAAGGCCTGGAAAAAAGACCCAACCACCAGCACCAAGGACGCCTTCAAAAGCGCCACCCGTACTCACCACCAACTGATCAGAAAAGCCAAGAAAACAGCATTCAAGGATCGACTTGACAACAACGCCCACAACAGCAAGGAACTTTTCAACATCGTCAAGGAATTTTCCAACCCCTCGGCCAACTCCAACGACATCACCCCCTCTCAAACCCTCTGCGACTCCCTAGCCTCTTTTTTCCACAACAAGATTGCTGACATCCACAACAGCTTTGACAACCAACCCGGAAGCCAACCCACCCTTCCATCTGCTGACCATCTTCCCCCCGTAAACACCCTTAACGCCTGGAACCCAATCTCCACTGAGGACACCATCCGCCTGATGAATTCCATCCACTCTGGATCCCCCACAGACCCATGTCCCCACCACATATTCAACAAAGCAGACTCCGTCATAGCACCGCACCTCCGAGACGTCATCAACTGCTCCTTCAACTCCGCCACCTTCCCTGAAGACTGGAAACACGCCGAACTCACCGCCCTTCTGAAAAAACCAACAGCAGACCCCACCGAACTCAAAAACTACCGCCCCATCTCGCTTCTTCCATTCCCGGCCAAAGTCATCGAGAAAGCTGTCAACAACCAGCTCGCCGCCTTGCTCGAAGCCAACAAATCACTCGACTCCTCACAGTCCGGCTTCCGAGCCAAACACAGCACTGAGACCGCCCTCATCGCAGCAACAGACGACATTCGAACTCTACTGGACAATGGAGACACAGTCGCCCTCATCCTCCTCGACCTCTCTGCAGCCTTCGACACAGTCTGCCACAGCACCCTTTTACAACGCCTCAGAAACATCGGAATCCAAGGAAAAGCTCTGGAATGGATCACCTCGTTCCTCACCGGAAGAACCCAGAGGGTCCGCCTCCCACCATTCAAGTCCGAGGCCTCTGAAATCATCTGCGGCGTACCTCAAGGATCCTCACTCAGTCCCACCCTCTTCAACGTATATATGAGCCCACTCGCGGCCATCGCACGCCATCACAACCTCAACATCATCTCTTACGCGGATGACACTCAACTGATCCTGTCTCTCACCAAGGACCCCAACACCGCCAAAACCAACCTACAAGAAGGAATGAAAGAAGTCGCCGATTGGATGAAACAAAGCCGTCTGAAACTGAACTCAGATAAAACAGAAGTCCTCATCTTAGGTAAATCCCCCTCTGCATGGGACGACTCCTGGTGGCCGGAAGCCCTCGGAAAAGCACCCATCCCGACAGACCACGCACGGAACCTAGGCGTTATCCTGGATTCTTCACTCTCAATGAACAGACAAGTCAGCGCCGTATCCTCTTCCTGCTTTAACATTCTTCGCATGCTCAGAAAAACATTTCGCTGGATCCCCTCCGAAACAAGGAAAACAGTCACCCACGCCCTAGTCACGAGCCGACTGGACTACGGAAACACCCTCTACGCAGGTACCACCGCTAAACTCCAGAAGAAACTACAACGAATCCAAAACGCCTCAGCCAGGCTCATATTAGACATCCCACGCAACGAACACATCTCTGGTCACCTTAAAGACCTCCACTGGCTACCCATCAATAAGAGGATCACTTTCCGACTGCTTACCCACGCACACAAATCACTCTACGACATCGGACCAGATTGCCTCAACTCTCGACTGTCCTTCTACACCCCCTCCCGCCAACTTCGCTCCTCCAGCCAAGCCTTCGCCACTGTACCTCGCATCAACAAGACCACCATGGGAGGCAGATCCTTTTCATACCTGGCCGCTAAAACATGGAACTCACTCCCCGCTTACCTTCGCCTCACCCAGAATCACCTAGCGTTCAGAAAGCAGCTTAAAACGTGGATATTTGACAAATAATCCTCCTCCCCTTTCTAAGCGCCTTGAAACCCCCTGGGTATGTAGTGCGCTATACAAATTTTATGACTTGACTTGACTTGAGGAAGGTCACTACTGCACATTCTAATGATAGGGTGTTCCAAAGAGTTGGTGAAAGCTTGAGCGTCACACATGGAAGAAGCCCTCCATTGATGCATCAAAATGGAACATGTCAATGCCACGAAAACACACCCTGCACCAACAGCTCCAAAGCAACTCCAGGAGAGGAGAAAAGAATGCGGATACTGAGGAGAATCCCTGTAGGAAAGTAGTCTCTGCTTCTTATGGTTACCCCCACTTTTTGCTTGATGTCTCACTGTTTTTGACTAGTCTTACTGGGATGCTGCTAACCAGGACCCCAGTCTATCTGCTTTCTCCCTTAAATTGACATATATTTACTTTGGTACACTAAAGATTGGATACTGGGGTACCCTTATCAGTCCCTAGTATATGGTTCACATACCCAGGGCATAGGTACCCCAGAGGCGTCCCATGGCTGAAGCATGTATTATGCCACCCATGAGGGGCCATGCAAAATGGAACTCAAGGTCTGCTACTGCAGCCTGTGTAAGATGGTGCTTGCACCACTTACTTTAGATATAGGTTCACTATATTTAATGGTCACTACACTTAAAACTTATAAGTCACCCCTATAGCCGGCCTTGACCATCCTGAAGGCAGGGTACTGGGTTTTATGTGAGAGGGTGCCCCTGCATGAGTAGAGCCCCTCTGCAGCCTTTGGAGAACATGCTCCCGTGTTGTCTGTGACTAAGCCATACATATAGGTAGAGGTGCATTATAGCCTTGCGGTAAATGCTATCTCGAAAACGGCTGCATAGACACATATTGTGTTTGGTATCAAACACCTTGTAATCCTTCACACCAGTAGCTGGTGTGGGAGGTATGATTCCACCCTTCAGAAGCAAGCTTCGTGGGGTCACCGGTCTATCCAGTACCAGCCTTCTTGACCCGGACCGCACAAAATGGATGCGGCCAGCCAGAGACACATTTCTGCCCTCCTGCTGCTGAGCCAAGCTTGAGCAGAGGAAGGCAGCACAATAGGCATCCTGTCACAGGGAGGTGTGACCACCTCCCAGACAGGGTTCAGTGTATTGGGGCTAGGTGGGTGCACTCTGAGAGTGCCTGAAAGTCTGTACTGGAGGCCCATTTGGTGTCCCTGTGCATAGTCCAGCTCAAACCAGTTCTGACAGCCATTAGCTCCTGCTCTGTTGCTAACCTGGACAAAGGACATGGGTGTAGCCACCCCTCTGTCCTGCCCCTCCCTTAGGAGGGTCCCCTGAATCTGTCCAACCCTCTCCTGTGGGTACAAAAGAGCTTACCTGGCTGTAAGACTTTAGATTTTACATGGACAAGATTCTACGAGAAGAAACCACTGACCTTCAACCGTCTGGACACCTTGGACTTTGCTGGACCTTGACTGGGCACGACTTTGTCCCCCTTTCCATCCAAAGCTTAGTTTGTGCCTTTGCTCCATACAGGCTCAGTGCAAGATCTGTGGTGCACTTAAGACAACAGAAGAATCTCCCTCGCAACTGACCGGTCTGCTGCTCCTGAGTTCCTGAGGACTCCAAAGAATTCAGCAACACCCTTTCACCGAGTTTGAGGCCAGTATCCCTCGTGGGGGCTGGGTAACCTAAATCCCTGTGCACTGCATCCATTTGCAAGTGCATATGCTTGTTGGTGATACCTGAGCTTGTGCATTGGACTACAAGTAGTTCTGACCATGAGCAGTATTTGCACCAAAGAACTCCGGCCTTCTCACACCGATTGCTGCGTGGGCTGGTGCTTTGCAATCTTGCTCGAGGTCCCCTCCCGACTCCTGGTCATTCGGCCTGTGGGTCCTCCTGAGGGTCTTGTTGATTGTTCTTGGGCTTTCCTGGTCGCTCCAGACGTGTCCTGACTCCCCATTGCTTGTTGAGTCTCCTGGACATTGCTGGTCCACACTGTAACCTGTTTGACCTTCCTGTGTGGGTTGCTTTTGCCAATGCTTGTTGGTGCTCCAGCTGGACACCAACCCCTCAGCTCTCGACATCCTTTGTGGGACAGCTCACCTCCGGCTCCTGGTCATCCTCGACGTCTCCTGATCCTCGTGGCTGCAGAGTCAAGCATCCCTTCTTTGAACCTGAAGCACCCGACATCGGTGGGCATTCGTCTACCAAGCCGCTGATCACTCTGAAGTGACCCAGACTCTGTCCCCTCTGCTTTCAGGTTACTTCCTTCCAGAATCCAAGCTTGGATTCCACCGGATCCTTTTCACCTTTACGGTAGCAGTACTTCTTCACCAGCTTCCATAGAGAACGACAGAGGTTTCCGACACCATTACAGACCTATGCACCCAGCTTCCCTGGGACAGGTAACTCTGGTACTATGGTATCCATGGGTGGGGCGGCTCTCCAACCTCTCAAGTTCCAAAGGGTTTGCTTGAATCCTCCCATAAGGGTCCTTAAACATTAACTTTGCAACTGTGACTTTCCCATAGAGTTGTACGGAGCACGCAGTTGTGTTTACTCACTGCACCCGTCCTCAGTGGGCTCCCTGTGTCATCACCTTGGGTGGTTCCTTGTGGTCCCAGTGATTCTACCTGCACTAGGCACTGTGTCTAGTCAAGTCCACTGTGTAATGTGCTACTTACAACTGTTCTATTGATCTCGTATTGTGTGCTTTGTGTTTTATCCTTGTGTAGACGATATTAAAGAGTGTTTTATTAATAAATACATATTTTTATGTAACTACTGTGTGGTTCTCCTTCATTTAGTCATTCAGGAGGAGATATGCTGCTTTACATTCCTTTAAGATTAAGCCTGAAGACTGCTCTCCACAGCTACCACTAGGATAGCTTTCTAAAGTTTATCTTTGATCTCATACATCATAAGGGTCGTATGGATTGGTACAAGGTCCCCACTTTAATTAGTGGACAGAATACATCAAGCCACCTTCTCACAATCCCTGCATAAGATTAGCGACTATCCAGCCAAATGGAAATGATGTTCAACGTGTGGGAAGTACCACAACTTTGCAAAAGTATGCAGTTCGTCGAAAGTCAATAAAGAAATGGCACAGGTGGTGTCAACGTAGCCAGAAAATTAAGAGGACATAGACGATGACACAGAGGGATACTCAGTCTACTATGTCTTCGCAGTAGGAGTGCCACCTTCCTCCCGCCTCCATCTACCCTGGTTTCAAATCATCATAAGCAACCAACAGGTCACAAATACCATTGATACAAGGGTGACTATTGAGCTCATGCCAGTGAATACATACAAAGCCATGGACCAAAATTCCAAGCTGGAAAAAGCAAAAATGTAAGTATTAATCTATGGACAGAAATCCCCAATTCCACTTATGGGTTGTTTCAAATCCAAAGAGTTGCACTAAGGAAAAAGTAGCAGAAGAGGGCCACAGCATGCTGGTGAGCACTGAGACCATTGAGTCACTAGGGCTGCTTTTTGTGCTGAAAGTACAGGAAGAGGAGCTCTCGACAATACAGGAAGAATTCAAATCCATTTTCACTGGGATTCGCTGCTTGAAGAATAAGGAGGTCAAACTTCTCAAGTCTAGCCAACCAGTAGCCTTGCAATATATCTGCATCGCATTCCACCTGAGATCAAAGGTGAAGGAAGAGCTAGAAAAGCTCGAAAATGCTGGCATCATTGAAGAGGTCACTGGCCCACTCCGTGTTTCTCACCCGATCGTAGTTGCCAAGTAGCCAAAACAAAAAGGGCAAGTCCGCATAGACTTCCTAATGTTGCCATCAAGTGCAAGACGCACCCAACACCCACAACAGATGACATACTGGACGAGTTGAGCGGCGCAAAATGGTTCTCGAAGGTAGATCTGACGTCAGGGTTTCATCAGCTCCCACTGCACCCGGATTTAAGGTATATCACCACTTTCTCCACGCATGTGGAGTTGGGGCGATACCGCTATTTCAGCTTCAGTGTTTCCAGTGCAGCAGAGAGTTTTCAGAACACCATACAGGAACCATACAGGAACTCCTCAGTGGCCTAACAGACATTATCATCAATTTCAGCGATGACATCCTTGTATACCCTAAGTTGTTGAAGGAGCACCATGACCACCTTCAGGTAGTATTACAGAGGATTAAGGAAGCGGGACTCACCCTCCACCGTGAAAAATGTGAGTTCCTAAAAAGAAAAATGTGTTTCTTTGGCTGCACTTTTTCCGAGCAAGGAGTCGCTCCCAATCCAGAGAAGGTAAAAGGTGTGCAAGCCGCTCCGGCACCCTGCAACATCTCGGAGGTGAGATGTTTTCTCGGCATGGTGAATTTATGTGGAATATTATCTTACTTTAATCCCAAGAAAGACTCAGATGTGGCGGTAGATGTGAGCCCTCAAGGCCCTGGAGCTGTACTACTGCAAAGACAAATGGATGAAAATTAGACCCCAGTCGATCTTTAACAGAATCTCCCAAATTGAATGTGAGGCAATAGCAATACATTGGGCTTGTCGACATTTCCACATATATGTGTATGGACAACATTTTGTTGTTTCCACTGACCACATACTGCTGTTGTCTTTGTTCAGAGTGTCTGAGGTAAAGCCACTGCCCCATTTCAAAAAGTGTCTGTTACAGCTGCAGGAATATGACTGTCGGTTGAATACTACCCAGGCTCCTCCAACCCTGCAGACTACCTTTCCCACCATCCACGTGATGCCACCTCCAAAGAAGCAGAGGAAGCTGAGGCGATGACAGAAGTATATGTGAGGTATATTGCGGAACGATCCCACCCGCTTCCACTTTTTCTAGACACTCTGATAACAGCCATGCAGGAAAATGTATGCTTGTAAGCTGCGATCATAGCTGTTCTTTCCAATGATTGGAGCAGTTTAAAGAAGCATTGGTCTTAAAGAACAGCAGAAGCACTGAAGATATTTGACTCTCTATTGCATGTTCGCCATGAACTGTCAATGTATGATCGCGGGTGACTTCTCTGAAGACCATGCTTGGTGATACCATCGAGCTTCACTCCTCAGGTCCTGCACCTGGCCCACCATGGCCATCAGAGCATGGTCAAAACCAAGAGTAGGCTTAGAGCTAAAGTGTGGTTCCTGGGAATGGATGAAATGGTGGAAAACGCAGTCAAGTCGTGTCACTGGTGCCAGGTTACCGGAGTCCCAGAGCTACCCTCTCCAGCTTTCATGGAAGAAGGCCTGGAAACCCTCTGGGAGCAGGACATTTTGGATTTCAGGCATCTGCTGGACGGGCGACATGGGATGGTCATCACCAAACTACAGAAAGTCATTGCCACACACGGAATCATGAAGGTCATAAGGACTGATAACGGGCCTTCCTTTCATGGACAACAATTAACATACTATCTGAGGTCATGGAATATCCTACATCACAAAGTGACTTCTGAGGTGGCCACAGGGAACCGGTGAAGTGGAGCGGTTTATGCGGATCCTAAATAAGGTAATCTGCACAGCCAATACCACTAATCCAGAGAACAAGCCTTTTACAGATTTCTGAAGGAGTACCAACAGACTCCCAATGTGACAATGGGCTTTGCTCCTGGGTATGCCTGCAAGGGGCATATCGTTGCAGATACCATCCCACATCACCCTAACTGGGTTCCTGATCCCATAGATAATGTGGAAGTAAATGTAAATGTAAATGTATGAAACTTATATAGCGCAGGACTTACCCTGGGGCATCTCCGCGCTTGCTTAGGGAACCCGTCCTGGTATTCCCCTGTGAGATAACCCTGGAAGGGTATCCACAAGGTGAAAGCCAGGCATCCCGCCGCGAAGGGCCAATGTGGAGATTAAGCAAGCTATTGCCCAGAGTCGCAGAGTGTGAACCCGTGAGTCGAGAAGGCACCGGAGCGAGAATTATCGAGTCCATGGGATTATTGAGCCCAAGACCCGCCGAGGCGGGGAATTGAACCCTGGTCCAGGGCCGAAACTCAAGCTCCAGGTCTGCCGCCTCTAACCCCTGAGCCACACTTCTCCACACTTCTCCACTTTCAATAGAAGAAAGGCCACCAATGATAGATCCAGTGCGTGTCGAAGGGGTTGTGTGTCCGAGATCCAAACGGCTGATTCTGACTATCTCAAAGATCGCTACCTGAGTAGCAAGTTCTGTATGTTGTTTGAACAAAGCCCATGGACAGTATTGTCTTGCAGAGGTACGATGGTCAGAGCCTACCAAGAAGTTGAGGAGATAACCAGCAACATTTCTTTCTTTAAAAGAGTCTGGAGGGTGGACAAAAGACCCAGTGAACAAGATAGTATCTCCAGTGAGTGCGAAGAGCACTTGGAGTCATCTCTTTTGTCACCTTGTTCAGATGTTTCTGTGGACTGTTCTGACTAAAATGATGATGAACATATGCTGTCAAGTCCCTTCCAGCCCGGCTCACCTGCAGCCGCATACATTGGAAGTTGCTCAATGAGTGTGTCTGGTCGTAGCAACTGCTCCCAGTACCGCCTGAGAGGTCACCCGGCACCATCATCGAGGCTGGCTGACTTCCGGGTGTAATTCCCGGCTACCCAAAGAGTGGCTATTGCTGTTGGATGACTTTGGTACAGTATATTGGCATACTGAGTTGTACGTTTTATTTTTTATATTATCAATATTATTGTAGTTGGGAAGGAATGTAATGTTTCACCTCACCAGGATAGGTAGGGTGGTTGGAGAGAATGCACCCATGTGAGTACTGTGTGGTGGTAAAGCCCTGCCTGATGTATTTTTTTAGGCCGCTTACGCTTGGTGCACACAGGGACAGCCCCCTTCATACACGAGGGTCAGTCACTACACTGGCGACGAAGGGGGAGTCACCGACCCTGCTGCCAACCTGCCCAAAGCGAGTACAAGAATGAAGTGGAGGAATGCTGTTGGGTGCATCCAGTGACCCTTAGTGCACACAGTGACGGCCCCCTTCATACATGGAAGATAAGTCACTACACGCACTGCCCTGATTCCATCAACGGCGGCCGCTCCTCACACAGCTCCCTGCCCTACAGGACGCCTGGTTCCTTAGCGCTTCTACGCTACACTGCTATTGGCCACCCGGTATTGTAGCGCTTCAAAGCTAGACTGCTCTCTGCTTGCCCAGATTGTAATCATCGCTAGATTGCCTGCCTTGCTGAGTATAACTACATCGCAGCGCTAGTGTTCCAAAGTGCGCTTTTATAATTGTTTGTATTGCGCTGTGCTGCCTGTTGTTACCATTGTGCTCGACTGTACCGCTGCCACTTGCTTAGACATCGCATTGTTGATACCCCAATTCCGGTTTCGTTTCACGGCCTGCGGCCATTTTGGTGTTGTTATTGTGCCTCCCTGACCGGATCTCCGCCCCGCTCCCGCCTCCCAGCTGACCCGCCCTCCCACTGATACTATTGGCCGCTCTGCCGCTCATTGCGCTGTGACCGCCCTGATTCCATCAACGGCGGCCGCTCCTCACACAGCTCCCTGCCCTACAGGACGTCTGGTTCCTTACCGCTTCTACGCTACACTGCTATTGGCCACCCGGTATCGTAGCGCTTCAAAGCTAGACTGCTCTCTACTTGCCCAGATTGTAATCATCGCTAGATAGCCTGCCTTGCTGAGCATAACTACATCGCAGCGCTAGTGTTCCAGAGTGCGCTTTTATAATTGTTTGTATTGCGCTGTGTTGCCTGTTGTTACCATTGTGCTCGACTGTACCGCTGCCACTTGCTTAGACATCGCATTGTTGATACCCCAATTCCGGTTTCGTTTCATGGCCTGCGGCCATTTTGGTGTTGTTATTGTGCCTCCCTGACCGGATCTCCGCCCCACTCCCGCCTCCCAGCTGACCCGCCCTCGCCCCTCCTCTTCCTCCTTCCACATATGTCAGATGCTTTTGCGCACAGCATTCGAAAAGCAGCGGTCGCGCCCCATGCGCGCCGAAGGTGCGCCAAAGGTAAGCCCGTCTACGCCCGTCCGCGCCTGGACCGCGCCCAGCTCCAGACCCCCTGGCCCCCACAAACCGCACTCCTCCCGCATAACGTATGACGCGCCACCCTCCTAGCCCTTTACCCCGGTCGAAAACCTCAATGCTACGAGGCTGCCCCAGGACACACCCACGGTCCCTTCGCCTGCCACTCCTGCAAGTTTGCCTGCATCAAGACCCACACCAAATCCAGTCTCCCAAACACAGCTCCGACCCCAACCACCTGAAATGCATTCTACTGAACACCCGCTCAGTCCACAGACACGCCACTGAACTCTGGGATCTACTCGACACTGCTTCACCGGACCTCGCCTTCCTTACAGAAACCTGGATGAACGCATCATCAACGCCCGACATCGCCATAGCCATCCCAGACACCTACAAGATCATCCGAAAAGATCGCACCAACCAAACAGGAGGAGGCATCGCCATCGTCCATAAGAACACCATCAGAATCACGACCAGCTTCGACGATAACCTTGCAACCGCCGAACACCTCCACTTCCAGATCCACACCGACCCCAGGACCACACTCAGACACGCAAACAATTCAGCGAAGACATCACTGACTTCATCAGCCCACATGCCCTCACCTCCGAGAACTACATTCTACTGGGAGACCTCAACTTCCACCTGGAAAAGAGAAACGACAGCAACGCCACCACCCTTCTGGACAACCTAGCCAATCTCGGACTCAAACAACTTGTTGACACCCCCACACATGTAGCCGGACATACGCTATATCCAATCTTCACCTCCAGCAAGCACATCTTCGATCACACCACAGCTCTCCATTGGACGGACCACAGCTGTGTTCACTTCAGCTACAGAACTACCTCGACCTGCAACCCCCCACAACCTATTCCGCGAAGAAACTGGAACAAAATCACCACCGACCAACTCCTCACATCGCTCAACCAAAACCCTCCCACCCTCTCATCGGACCCAAACCAAGCCGCCACCAAACTCAAACAATGGATCACTCACAGCGTTAACGAATTAGCACCCTTGAAAAACCACCAAACCAAACAGGGCAGCAAAAAGGCCCCCTGGTTCAACGATGACCTTAAGAAATCCAAGAAACTATGCCGTACTCTCGAGAAAACATGGAGAAAAAACCCAACCACGGACAACTTGACCACCTTCAAGACAGCCACCCGCAAACACCACCAATTGATCCGAGCCACCAAGAAATCAGCATTCAAGGACCGACTCGACAACAACGCCCATAACAGCAAGGAACTATTCAACATCGTCAAAGAATTCACCAACCCCACCGCAGCCTCAAACGACATTACTCCCTCCTAAGACCTCTGCGATCCGTTATCTTCTTTCTTCTACAACAAAATTGCCGACATACATAACAGCTTTGAGAACATTTCCAAAGAACAGTCCACTCCTCCCACCTCCGAACCTAAACCGCCCTCTAACAACCTTAGCGCCTGGAACCCAATCACCACTGAAGACACCATCCGCCTAATGAACTCCATCCATTCAGGTTCGCCAACCGAACCCTGTCCCCACCACATCTTCAACAAAGCAGACTCCATCATCGCACCCCATCTCCGTGATGTCATCAACTGCTCCTTCAACTCCGCTACCTTCCCAGAAAGCTGGAAACACGCCGAACTCAGCGCCCTCCTGAAGAAACCCACAGCAGACCCCTCAGAACTTAAGAACCACCGCCCCATCTCCCTCCTCCCATTCCCTGCCAAAGTCATCGAGAAAGCCGTCAATAGCCAGCTTGCCGCCTTCCTTGAATCCAACAACTCCCTCGACACCTCACAGTCCGGCTTTCGAGCCAAACACAGCACCGAAACTGCCCTCATTGCAGTGACAGACGACATCCGAACACTACTGGACAACAGAGAAACAGTTGCCCTCATCCTACTCGACCTTTCCGCCGCTTTCGACACAGTCTGTCATAGCACCCTCATACAACGCCTCTGCAACATCGGCATACAAGGAAAAGCCTTGGACTGGATCATCTCGTTCCTCGCCGGAAGAACCCAGAGAGTCCAACTCCCCCCATTCAAATCAGAGGCCACCGAAGTCATCTGTGGAGTACCACAAGGATCATCACTCAGCCCCACCCTCTTCAACGTTTACATGAGTCCCCTCGCATCCATCGCGCGACAACACAACCTTAACATCATCTCTTACGCTGACGACACCCAGCTGATCCTTTCCCTCACCAAAGACCCTAACACCGCCAAAACCAATCTTCACGAAGGCATGAAAGAAATAGCCGATTGGATGAAAAACAGCCGCCTAAAACTTAACTCAGACAAAACGGAAGTCTTCATCCTAGGATCATCCCCCTCTGCCTGGGACGACTCATGGTGGCCATCGGCCCTGGGCTCAGCGCCCATACCCACAGACCACGCACGCAACCTAGGCTTCATTCTAGACTCCTCCCTCTCGATGACCAGACAAGTCAACGCCGTCTCATCTTCTTGCTTCAACGTACTTCGTATGCTCAAAAAAATCTTCCGTTGGATCCCCACCGAAACAAGAAAAACTGTCACCCACGCACTGGTCACTAGCCGATTGGACTATGGAAACACCCTCTACGCCGAAATTACAGCCAAATTACAGAAAAAACTCCAACGCATCCAAAACGCTTCAGCCAGACTCATATTGGACATCCCTCGCCAAGCTCACATTACCGGTCACCTGAAAGACCTCCACTGGCTCCCCATCAACAAGAGAATAACGTTCCGTCTCCTCACCCATGCACACAAGGCCCTCTACAAACTAGGACCCGAATGCCTCAACACACGACTGTCCTTCTACTCACCCACCCGCCAACTAAGATCCTCCAATCAAGCCCTCGCCGCAGTTCCGCGCATCCACAGATCCACCATGGGAGGAAGATCCTTCTCCTACTTGGCGGCCAAAACCTGGAATTCTCTACCCACTCACCTCCTCCTTACACAGAATCACATTTCCTTCAGAAAGGAACTTAAAACCTGGCTATTCGATAAATAATGCACACCCTCCCCCAAGCGCCTTGAGACCCTCTGGGTGAGTAGTGCGCTATACAAATTTCTGAACTTGAACTTGGCCTCCACACAGCAAGGGCCCCTCTAGCTGCTGGCCTATTTAAATTTTAAATACACCCCAGATGGTGCGGACAACACAATGTAGTAATGCTTTCTTGCATGCTGCATATGAACTAGGCAGACTTTTCAAAAAGTCATTGTTTACAGTCATCGTCTCTTGTAAATGATCGAGATATTAGAATATAGCTCACAGAAAGAAGAGGCGGGTTCTTTGTAGTAAATGATTTAAGTAAGCGATTCACTCGCGCTTCATTCCTACTGTGCAGTATCTGGGACCACCCTTTGGATTGTGTCCCCCACCATAAGGCATGTCTATTCCTGAAAGCCCCTTCTTCTCCCATCGTTGTGTGTTACTTAATGTTGGTCTGTTTATTTACTATTTGATTTATCATTCATTCTACAGAAGAACTAAAAAGAGCTGGGTTTCAGCTTGATTGAAGCAGCATGTCTTCTCTGTCTCTTCCAGGCCTCCAAGGTACAACCAGGTCCTTGAGGCCAAATGGGACCTGTTCCGAGAGCACGAAGGGACACCACCCAAGTGTATGGTGTTTGTGCAGTAGAGTGTCCCAGGGGCTCCCCTTCCCCCACCCCCAGAGACTTTTTAACCCTCTCGCTGCGGCGGCTATTCCGCTGCAGCGCTAACGGTCGCGGGCGGGCGCGCGGCTCACCTGCGCTGGTGACAGAACCGTTCCGTCACGGCTCGCGGGTGAGCTGTGCTTGTGACGGAACGGTTCCGTCACGGCCCCGCCCGCTTAATGAAACCCGCTGCGCAGGCGCAAAATCAGCGCCGCGCAGGGAGCGGCGGCCGGGCCGTGACGGAACTGTTCCGTCATGAGCACAGCCCACCCGAGGGGCGTGACGGAATGTTTCCGTCAGTAGCGTCGAAGGAGTTAAGGCAGGGGTCTCCAAACCAGTCCTGGAGGGCCGGATCCATGCCAGATTTTTTGGATATCCCCATTGAGATACATGGAGTAATTTTAAAAATCTGGCATGGATCCGGCCCTCCAGGACTGGTTTGGAGACCCCTGAGTTAAGGCATGGGAAAAGTGGGTTGTGGTCCAGGGCCCCTCCCCCGATAGAGCTAGCTCTGTTCTACATTGAGTCTTGCCCTAATGACCTTGAATAATTCTTAAACAGATAACAAATGTGTTTACGTTGTATGCAAGTCATTAAAAAACTTTTGGATCAAAACAGGACCTCATGTGAGTGACTCAGAATCTGTTTTCAGTAATATTAATGAGCTGCTGCTGTGTTACAATACTGAAAACAGGTGTAAAAACATTTCAAATCTGGAGATGTGTGTCTGTGCACTGTCAGTCACTTGGCCAAAGAGGGCATGAAAGAGGTGACATTGGATTCAAAGCTATTCCAAACAGCGGTTCCCAAATGATGTTTGGCCCAGGGCCCCCAAAATTCATAAATTCCCTGACCCAGGAGCTCACTGTGGAATAAAAACCTGCCAACCTACACTTAGGAAATCTATCTCTATAGAAACAATGCTTTTGAGAACAGTGACTACTTATGCGACGTTTGCCGCTTGCATTTATGCTTTTGATTATTTTGCTACAGCGTCTCGTCAAGTAAATTTAATTTAAATAAAGTGGGAGTGCTCTACCTGTACCATTTTTTTTAACGTTTTAATTGCAGACCAGGTACTACCGTGAGAAGAGTCCCATGCAAGGAAATCAACTACCAGCCAACACCCCTTCGCCCCCAAACAACCCCCTGTAAAGTCACTAATTGCCCGGAAGGGGCCGCCCCACCCCTGGAGCCGCTGCACGCATTGTAGCTCCGATCCTAAAGCTGGGGGCAGACCGCAGCCCCACTCCCCACCCCAGCAAGGGTTGTAAACAGCTCTGTGCACTCCGAGTCGTAACCTGAGGCGAGCGCGTGGCGGGGAGGGGGGCGCGGCTCGCGAGGCTCTTAAAACTCCTTTACCCCCCTCAAGGCTCTTCAGCGGCTGCTGTTTCCAGGAAACCCGGCTCCAGTTTGTTTGTTGATGGGGAGGAGCTGGCCTTGTCTTTTCGCATCAAACCGGCCCCGCAATCTGCAGTCGGAACCTTAAAAGGTGCGTGCATTTTAGGGGATTTGAAAGGTTTAGGCGGCTGCGCCATTATATTACAGCAATCCACAAATAACAGCAATCTCGCAGTGCATTGCATCATGTTTGCAGGCAGAATGTTGACGTGCTAGTTGGTGTGTCGAGGTATTGCTCGCGGATCAGAGGAGGTGTGCTGCTTGTGGCTGAGAGGCTCGACCTGTCCGCCATGCGAGGACAAAGACCCGAGGGCAGTCATCGCGAACAGCACCTCTCTTCTGATGAAGAGCAGGATGTACGGCTCTGCATGCTAGCGAGAAAGAATGAGAAGAAAGTCAAAGTAACGTAGCTGGCGGCTCCTTGTCCCAAGAGGAGGCACAGTGCTGGGCTGCAACTTTGCAATATATACACAACCATACTTTTGTTTATACTTTAAAAAGAATGTGCGCTTATAAACATGAACTTATTTTCAAAAACGTGAATTAGTATTTCGAAGTGTATAGCTGCCAAGGTTCCAGATTGCTGTGTGTAACACTTTTATAATTTCAGTGTAATTTATGAGTGACGTTTCAGCGACTGTGAGTGACACAGGTGTGTGACAAAAAGACAGTGGCTGCTACCTGCCCAGCCGCACCAGTGAGCCCACCAGCTAACTCTGGGATGATTAACAAGGACCAGGGACAAGAACGTTTATGTTCTCAATGCTGTTTCAGACCACAAGGGCTCTCGTGAGAACCCTGTTACTAACAAGGAAGATATGTCTACTAATTGACCCGAAATGCAGAGCCCCCTAGAGCAACTTTCAGTTTCAACATTCATTGGCACTCCCACTTGAAGCATGGAAAAGTCAAAAGCATAATAAATAGCCTTTGCTTGATGATAGAAAAGAGCCATCGTCGACAACCTAACTTACAGATTTTTTTCTTAGAAAATATAATTCCAATGGGATTAATTTCGCACCTGAAAATCTGGGCTCAGATATTTTTTATTTGAAAAGTTTTATATAGCGCTAGCTTCATCCATGAGTATCAGAGCGCATGACCTATACACAGGAGGAAAAGGTGCACTACGTAGCATGATCTCAGGAAGCAACAAATATAGAAGTAAAAGCATAAAAATTTGGCAAAAAATTAGGCGAAAACAGTGAGAGATAAAGGTTGCATTACATGGCAAGCTCTAATGCCTAGTGCCTAGTGACTTAACCGAGTCGGATAGGCCTGGATGACTCAGGCCTCTATTAATCACCTGGCCCATATCATGAAAATGATCAATTCTGTTATTAAAGATGGCATCGTTTTTACAGAGGCCAACCATCTGCTGGTTTCACTTTCAGCCTTCTCGCCCTAAGCACTGCAAGCACAGAGATACGAAATAACCATGATGCTGTATGATGACACTTCATCTTACAGCCACTTGGAAACACACTCTAATTTAAAAAAACGTAGAAGATTAATTTAATTTAGCAGCATATCAATGAAGAAAAAAGGCCAAAATATATTAGTTCTCTTAGCAGTAAGTTTAAGTGTTGTTCCGAGTAAAGTTGTGGCAGAATAGAGTCACAGCTGCAATAAGCATGTGTATTAGGAATCCCCAGAAACGCCTCGTGCCCATCTGATTCTCGCACTCGTGAGATAAATGTCCAGTGTGGCTGTCACACAGCAGTGGTACAAGAAATAGAGTGGCACAGCGCAGGGAGCCAGCCTGTCACGGAGCTAGTACATCCAGCGCAGGTTCTGCTGTAGTGACGGTAGACACTCGGGTCTACACTGTAATCATGAAAGTAAAGCTTGGTGACCTGCAGTGGGCGGCGGTTCACATATGCAAAAACAAGTTAGTGCAACTCTGGACTCTGACAAACGTGCTGAAAACTGTAAGGTTAAGCACAAGCGTAGTGGCAGCTTAAATGAGCATGATCGCACGCTAAAAGTTTTTTTTATTAAGGATGAACCAGTATGTCAGTACAAACATCAATCCAGGCACTTCTTGCAGCGAGCCATGGGAAACAAACCTGCTGCCCGCAAGTTCGGACTCTCTGCAGCTGGGCCGGACCATTGCACTGAAATACGTTAGTCTAACGCCTGATGCGTGGCACTTGGCAGGGCTGCAGTATGTGCACTTGCAAACGTATAGATACACTGAACTGGTCCTGGTGCTTTCCTTTTTTTCTTTCTGAAATGCCTCCCCATGGTTTTCTGCAGACTGGGTGTAGGAAAGTGGGTTTCTGTTGCAGTAACACTGTTTGTCAGATTTCTAATGTACTTTGACTTGATGTGCCCTGGGTCCCTGCCAATCAGGTTCCCAGGGCCTGTGTTCTTTCCCAAAACTGTACATTTTACATTTGTACTGACAATTGACACCTCTCAGACCACATGTAAGTCCCTTTTAAAAGGACCTTGGGTACCTAGGGCACTGTGACCAGGGAAGGCCTCTAAGGTCTGCAGCACATATTGTGCCACCCTTAGACGTCCTGTACCTTAACACACACACACTGCTATTGCAGGCTGGGTGTTTTGGTGCAGAGAAAAGTGAAGAGTTTAAAAGGCACAGATCCCTGTGTGCCATGCCTACAACCCACTGCCTATGGTATAGGTAAGACGCCCCTCTAGCAGGGTGCACTATACCACTGGTGAGGGTACAGTTGCAGGAGCACTGTACCCCTACAGTGTCTAACTCCATTCTTAGACATTGTAAGTGCAGTAATGCCATTAAGAGTATATGGTCTGGTAGTTTGTCATTACAAACTCCACAACACCATAATGGCTTTACTGAATTCTGGGAAGTTGGTAGCAACGTCTCAGCATAATAAACCCACACTGATGCCAGTGTGAGATTTATCATACAATGCACTCATAGGGCATTTTAGAGATCCCCCCTGGAAAACAACCAGCCTCTGGTGGGTTCCCTGACTGGTAAATACCAGCCTGCCACCACAAGACATGTTTCTGAACCCCTGCTGTTGGGTTATCCCAGAAGACTTCCTGGTCCGAGCCTGCAGCCAAAATCCAAAACAGGCAACCCAAATAGGATTGCATTGGGCTCCAGACCCCTCAAAAAGCACCCTGCAACCGGCCGCCCTAGTGCCGCTGGTGGTGTGGACTTGGTGCTTACTGGGGACCCCCTTTACCCTGACTTTAACCATAGGAATTTGGCTTCTGAGACCGAGTGTCTTGCCAGTGAGCAGCCCCAACCGAGTAGCCCCATTGGCTAACATTGGCATCCTGCACTCTGCACCCGGCCGCCCTAGTGCTGCTGGTGGTACAATTTGAGTGCCTACCCTGACCTTGATGAATCTTGGTCCTAACCCCAAAAACTTCCACTTGTAAGACATTTATTTACCTGCAAAACCGATAACCATTTTTCTCCCATAGGACCCCTTGTTAAGAGATTTTGGTCCTAAACATGTGTTTAACTGTTGTTGTATAAGAAAAAGAGAACTCAATTGCAATGTGTAAAAAGTCGTACTTGCCTTGTATTGAGAGACCCTAAGGTGTGGTATCTAGGCATACTACCCCAGTACTCAAAGTTGGGGTGTTTAGGCCATCATCAGGACCAGGTTACACTAATTTATATGGCAGTGGTCTTGGGGAACACCATCAGAAGTCCGGGGTGGATGGGCGCAAGGCTGTAGGAAACTCTAGGCGTACCAAGGTAAAGTAGTCAGGGACGGAGTGGAGGTCCCAAGCGTTTACAGTGGTGCGCAGAGTCGCGTTTGTGGAAGAGCAGGAAACCACGGCTGTTAGTAAGGAGACTTGTTAAAGAGCTAGGCGTGTGGCGTGATGAATCACAGCAGAACTCTCTGCGCTCCCCTAAAGGATACCCTATTTGATTACTTTTGTATTCATTATCATTTATTGCTTGGCTATCCTTACTCTGTATAATTTTAAATCTCACTTGTTCGTCGTTGCACCCTTCAGTCGCTGTACATACTACCTCACGTGTCACTTGCGCCGGTACCCAACAGGTTACATGTCATACAATGTAACGCAGTGCAACTCTTCGTTTGGTTGATCATATGAAACTGAATATGTCAAATGTGTAAATGCACTAATACAATTTGTTTTGCAAAGAATCTCGTCTCCCTGGTTTTCTCCCCTTCTTGATTTATTTCTCAGCAATTAATTGTGCTAATTGTAGCTTTGTGCGTCTTCAGCCCCCAGTGTAGCAGCTTCAGTACCGGCTCTATCCCCCGCAATTCCCGGGCCATGGCGGACGAGAAGCCAAAGACTGAAAACAATGACCACATCAACTTGAAAGTGGCGGGCCAGGGTGGCTCCGTGGTGCAGTTTAAGATCAAAAGGAAAACAGGGTTTGTCCATGAGGCAGATCAGGTTCCGGTTTGATGGGCAGCCCATTAACGAGACAGACACACCTGCACAGGTGGAAATGGAGGCTGAAGATACAATTGATGTATTCCAGCAGCAGACGGGGGGGGTGCTGATTAAAGAACCAACCTCATTTACACCTTGGAACTGTGCTGTCTCAACAACTCATGCGGCCCATGCAGGATGCAGCGATCTTCGTGCAATTTCCCATGGCCGCAGTATAGTTTCTCCCATTCTTTCAATTTATCTGTTGTATATAAATTGCCTGACGTCGATGCACAGACATAATGCTTGTCTTTATTTTTTTTTTCTCCAACAAAATGGCTAATTGTATAATTTTGACCAGCGTCATCTATAGAGAGATGGGCACGTAAATCAAGCTCCTGGGAACAGTTCCCTTTCCTCTTGTCAGTGGTGTGTTCATTCCAGTAAGTTATTTTGTTTTCACTGTTTAAATAGTAAAGAATCCCAAGCAAAGTAAGCCCACATACCCTGTTCAATTTGAGACTCTTTAAGCTTTTTTCTTTTTTTTTATCATTGTTAAAACAAGGATGATTTTATAACTTTTTTTGTACGTAGCTGTTACATGTAGACCAAATCTGTCTGAGTCGGGTTGAATTACTAGAAATCAATATTCTATTTGGCTTTCCCCTTTCAAGTCCATTGTCGTGTTGTTTAAATAAACTTTTTGTTTAAAATAAAAAAATGTTTTAAAAAAATTGTGCTAATTGTAATTGACCTCCTACTGACACCCTTTTGAGACATTGTTGTATGTTACAGATGTTTGCCCCAGTCTCTTTATGGTATATGGGCTACCTCCTGTAGTCTGATATTGGTTCTAAAATAAAACATAAGTATACTTTTTTTATACTTACCTAATTGGTCTGGATTCTGTCTCTGAGTGTGTGCCATCGGCCTTGATTGAGTGAATACAATTAATGCTTAACACACCCTCTGGATAAGCCTAACTGCTCGCCCACACTACCACAAAGAGAGCTCTTAGTACTTAACTAATTTAGCCTCTTGTATACCTCTGGGGACTCCCTGGACTCTGTACACACTATACCCTACTTTGGTATAGTATATACAGAGCCAGCTTCCTACACTGGGCCTTTGTGCAGAGTGACACTCCTCTAAGCAGGGTAGTCCCTTCTGTGAACTTTCCTCACTTGGTTACCGACAGTGACACAGATAGTGATCCGGAAAAGATACAAAAGGTTGCCCTCAAGAAACAAAAGGTTGACCTCACATTCTGGTGAATAGAGACTGCAGACCCGCCCGTCACTCCCACCATCTGCCAAGTGACTGTGATACAAGGTGACTTATTAGCAGGTCTACTCACTGGAAATATCAAATCAAATTTTTATAGGTCCCTGTCTCTCGTGTCTCCATTTCCATGCGTGGGCCTCTTCCTCCTGGTTTAGGAATGTCTGGCCCGATTCACAGAACTAACTTCAGACAAAATCCTAAACTTACTACTTTTGGTATTCAATGAATGCACTTACTACTTTAGATATTCACAGAATGCACTTACTACTTTTGGTAGTCACAGAATGGATTTACAACTACTAACTTTACGTCTGCACTCGGTGGAGCTTCCGGCCCGGAGGCGGAGCTTCCGGCCCAGAGATGGAGATTTCAGCCACTGGCTCGAAGCTCCGCCCCTGGGCCGGAAGCTCTGGCCCGAGTGCGAACGTAAAATTTGTAGTCGTAAATCCATTCTGTGAATACCAAAAGTAGTAAGTGCATTCTGTGAATACCATAAGTAATACGTTTAGGATTTTGTCTTAAGTTAATTCTGTGAATCGATACATATGGAGTGTTAACGCTAGGTACTTTTACGTATCTACAGTTGCTCTGCTGTAGAAAGAACCTGGAGTGGGATTAGATACCATGGTATAAATCTGTCTGAGAGATGCTCAGAGCCTGGGCCAAATAACATCTTTTTAGTAAGTGAAATAACTTTTAATATGGAATAGTGAGGGAAAATCAGCAAATGAGATTTACTTTCTTCTGCCAAATTTGATTGTGCAGCTTACAGACCCTAGAGCAAGGATGTGAAACTCCAGAAAAAAGGACTGTCCTAGGCTTGGCAGACAGCAGGCTTTAAATGAGGTGTACACATGGATCCACATGTTTAAGTTGTCTGCCCCAAACATGGAGCACTATATTTAATGTTGTTTCGTTCTATAGCTACCTTTCTCAGACTGCTTGTGATCTCATAGAGCCTGTTCCCACTATAATTCTAAAGAAAAATGTAATTCTAAAACCCAGCATGAAAAATGTTACTTGCTTTCCTTTGAACAATTCCTCTCCTTTGGTTCTTCAGAGTGTCTCTCTTCTTACATTCCATCCTCTGCATGCTTTATATTTCTGATTATTGGCTCCCCTCATTCTCATGGCTGTCTGCCTTAATCTCTCTTATTGTAATTCTGCAAATGGCTCATAACTCATATCACAGACCACAACCTCTCCATCCTCAAAACCGTGTCTCTGCTACCTAACAATAACTAACAACAACTATCCTCAATCTGCCTTTTTGTCCCAGCAACCATTTGCCTGGATCCACATAGCCACCATTAATAACCTAATTGATATTAATTTTAATCTACCACAAGGAAACTGCAGTAAATGCATGAAATGCTTTCGTTTTCTTTCTTGAGAACACATTACTAATCCCAATAACCAACAACATCACTGGATTAACCACTAATCTTGGTTTTCAGAGTCGCATGCTACACACCATAAAACGCTTCAACACCTCCTCAGGGGTAGGACTTGCTATATAAATACTATTACAATAGTTGGCAGCTCTGGCCATAATACCACGTCCTCTCCTCCTGTCCTGAACCTCCAACTGCAAGGGCTCTATGCACTTTCTTTAAAAACATTTAAAAACGATCAATTTGAACAAGTACTTCTCAGTGTTGTGCCATAATGTGCCTTTTAATATCAAAGTTTCCACATGTTAAAGAAATACACTCTTTGAGTATTTTATAAACTCTATCACTCGCTCCATCTCTTATTTTAAAACATTTTAAATGCAGTTTTTTATAGCTTGAACACCACCCAAATGTATTATTACAGCGCTTTTCATGAGCGCTAGTTAATTTACACATGGATATGTTCATTTTTATAGAAACAGGGAGATTAAATGATGTCTCCAAGATCACAGGTTGTTGTGCCGATGCCGAAACTCAAACCCAGTTCCCCAGCTCCATAGTCGGCAGCTCTGGCCGTAACGCCACAACCTCTCCTCCTGTCATGAACCTCTGACTTCAAGGGCTCTTTGCACTTTGTAAAAAAAGTTTTAAAATGATCACTTTGAACAAGTACCTCTCAATACCATGCCATAATGTGCCGAATTATTATCAGCGTTTCCACATGTTAAAGAAATACACTCTTCTGATTTTATAAACCCTATCATATTTTACATGATGTGTGTTGCAGAATCTACATTGCAAACACTTTTCAGACCCTGGTGTGGTCTCTGACTAGCTTTAGGCAGCCTGCCACCACCAGACATGTTTCTGGACCCCTGGATTGAGAACCTCTGCTTTCTGTGACAAGAAAAAAAGCACATCGTCGGCGAAGGTGTCACACCTCCTCCCCCAGGATGGGCACAGTGCTTGAGAGGGAAGCTTCAAAGGCCTGCTGCCTTTGTAATGCGTCCCCAGCCTCTGCTGCTAGCAGCAGATGGTAGACCCTGGTTCAAACCCTAACTATTGGCGGGAGAACCAGTGGAAAAACATAGGAAAAATAGAAGATGTGCCCCCTTCGCCAACTCCACCTCTCATGTGCTGGAGGCAAAGTAAAGCAAATTTTTCAGTGTCCACCATCTTGAAGACTGTGGGGCTTATCCAATCAGGGCTAGGGCTATGCCCCCACCACATGAGGGTGGTATAATCATGAGTGTAGAAACCCCAGGTAAGGAACCCATTAGTGCATACATGTCACTCCCCTGTAAAGCCCCAAAATCTAGTATTTAGGTGGCTCCCCTAGACCCTGAAATCAGATCTACGACAACCTAAGATGCCCGGACAACGAAAAGTCGCACCAGCATGAAAGAAGAAGGACCAGTGACTGACTCTGCGCTAGCCCTGCCAGCCTGTCTGCTGCCTTTCGCCTTTGCTACAAAAAGACATCTCGTCCTGCAGGCGCCGTGACCTCCAAAGGCCTGGAAGGACTGCCTGCCTTCGATAAGGACTCTAAATCTGCCATGGACAGCGGACCCGTCAAGAAGAAACCATCTACAAAAGAACACTGCCCTGAGGAACCGTAAACTCATCACCAGATCCAGCTTTAAGCCCGACGCCCACGGCCCGAGTCCAAGAGGTCCACCGGTCCTATGAAGGTTCTACCTCAACACCTGCCGCTTCAACTTGAAGACTCCCCTGACCACGACCTGCCCGGTAAGCTGTTTCCTGACGCCTAAGGACACCCGAAGCCCCTGACCGACGGTGTCCCTACGTCCCCTAGCATCTCTACTTACCTGGCACGCTGTGGGTTTTCTTTGTGCGGCCTCCTGGTCTGAGCCTCTAGCATTTCTTCAACCTCGATCTCCCCAATTGAATTTATTGGGCTCCCGACACTGTGTTGGCACTCTGCACCGGGCCGCCCATGTGCCGTTGAGGGTGTAAGTTTAGTGCTGCCTTATGGCCCCCTTTGTACTTACCTTAACTCCAGGAGATTGACCCATGACACTGCTTTATTCACCTGTGAGCAGCTTATCTTTAAGAACCCTCAGTCTCCATTGGGTAACCAACCCCAAATCGGACCTCTGCACCCAGCTGCCACTGTGCTGCTGGTGGTGCAGTTTTGATGCCAATCTGAACCTAGCCTGGTGTTTACCTAAATCCCTGAATACTGGAACTGCAAGTCGTGTACTTGCCTGAAAAAACACATTCTTGTTTTCTTCCATAGGTTTATATTGCAAAGCTTGAAAATTGCACTGTTTCCATTTTTTAACGTATTAAGTATTTTTCTTAAAAAATGTACTTACCTTTTTGCGAACATATTGGTCTTAAAATAAATCTTAAAAGAAGCTTATTTTTCTACAATTGGTGTGGATCTCCTTTTTGAGTTGTGTCATTTATTAGTCACTGTGGGTTTAAGAAATGTCTTACTCTCCTCTGTGTTAGGTCTAAGGCTCCTCGCCCACACTACCACAAATATAGCACTTTGAGTTTACATTGAGCCCTGTACACGTCTGGGGAAATCTCTGGACTCTGTGCATGTTATAACCACTTAGTGGTGTTGTAGGAAAGTAGGATCTTCTTTTTTGGTCACCCCCACTTAAGGTTTACTGACTACTAGTCTGACTGTTAATCAGGACCCCAGTCTCTGTGGTTCTCCCCTTAATTGGACATGGTGAGTACTTGGCTACACTCCAGACAGGCTACTGAAGTACCCTTGTAAGTCCCTAGTATATGGTACTAAGGTACCTACGGCATAGGCACACCAAGGGTCCCTCATGGACTGAAGCATGTATTATGCCACTAATGGGAGGTCACTCAAATCATGACTACAGGGCTGCCACATCAGCCTGTGTAAGCCTAAGACAGATATAGGGTTCCTTACATCTGAGGTCACTGCACTTAAAACCTATAAGTTACCCTTAAGGTAGGCCTTTCAATCCATCCTGAAGGCAGGGTGCTTGGTTATAAGTGTGAGGGTGCCCCCTGTGTGAAACCTGAATCTGCTAAGTTACCATGTGCCCCATCATCTTTGTGACTACAGCGCTCATTTCACCTCTGTCCCACTGACCACGTACAGGTCGACCTGCAC